>NC_066846.1:1257398-1968513 GCF_001640805.2 Lates calcarifer
TGGGTTTCAACCATAATGCTTGTTTATTATAATAGAAATTAAATCTTTCATGTCCGGGTGGCTGAGTTCTAAGTTTGTCTTGTCCTGGTCAGAGAATGCACTATTTGGCCATTCTGAGCTGAATAAGCCTCAAAACCCTGCGAAAACCTCTTATTCACACAGTTACATTACTCACTGTGCACAAAAAGAGGGGAAAGGACTCCGACAGGAAATGATGGGTTTCAACCATAATGCTTGTTTATTATAATAGAAATTAAGAATCTTTCATGTCCGGTGGCTGAGTTCTAAGTTTGTCTTGTCCTGGTCAGAGAATGCACTATTTGGCCATTCTGAGCTGAATAAGCCTCAAAACCCTGCGAAAACCTCTTATTCACACAGTTACATTACTCACTGTGCACAAAAAGGGGAAAGGACTCCCGACAGGAAATGGGGTTTCAACCATAATGCTTGTTTATTATAATAGAAATTAAAATCTTTCATGTCCGGTGGCTGAGTTCTAAGTTTGTCTTGTCCTGGTCAGAGAATGCACTATTTGGCCATTCTGAGCTGAATAAGCCTCAAAACCCTGCGAAAACCTCTTATTCACACAGTTACATTACTCACTGTGCACAAAAGAGGGGAAAGGACTCCCGACAGGGAATGGTGGGTTTCAACCATAATGCTTGTTTATTATAATAGAAATTAAAATCTTTCATGTCCGGGGCTGAGTTCTAAGTTTGTCTTGTCCTGGTCAGAGAATGCACTATTTGGCCATTCTGAGCTGAATAAGCCTCAAAACCCTGCGAAAACCTCTTATTCACACAGTTACATTACTCACTGTGCACAAAAGAGGGGAAAGGACTCCCGACAGGAAATGGTGGGTTTCAACCATAATGCTTGTTTATAATAGAAATTAAAATCTTTCATGTCCGGTGGCTGAGTTCTAAGTTTGTCTTGTCCTGGTCAGAGAATGCACTATTTGGCCATTCTGAGCTGAATAAGCCTCAAAACCCTGCGAAAACCTCTTATTCACACAGTTACATTACTCACTGTGCACAAAAGAGGGGAAAGGACTCCCGACAGGGAATGGTGGGTTTCAACCATAATGCTTGTTTATTATAATAGAATTAAAAATCTTTCATGTCCGTGGCTGAGTTCTAAGTTTGTCTTGTCCTGGTCAGAGAATGCACTATTTGGCCATTCTGAGCTGAATAAGCCTCAAAACCCTGCGAAAACCTCTTTCACACACAGTTACATTACTCACTGTGCACAAAAGAGGGGAAAGGACTCCCGACAGGAAATGATGGGTTTCAACCATAATGCTTGTTTATTATAATAGAAATTAAAATCTTTCATGTCCGGTGGCTGAGTTCTAAGTTTGTCTTGTCCTGGTCAGAGAATGCACTATTTGGCCATTCTGAGCTGAATAAGCCTCAAAACCCTGCGAAAACCTCTTATTCACACAGTTACATTACTCACTGTGCACAAAAAGAGGGAAAGGACTCCCGACAGGAAATGATGGGTTTCAACCATAATGCTTGTTTATTATAATAGAAATTAAAATCTTTCATGTCCGGTGGCTGAGTTCTAAGTTTGTCTTGTCCTGGTCAGAGAATGCACTATTTGGCCATTCTGAGCTGAATAAGCCTCAAAACCCTGCGAAAACCTCTTATTCACACAGTTACATTACTCACTGTGCACAAAAGAGGGGAAAGGACTCCCGACAGGAAATGATGGGTTTCAACCATAATGCTTGTTTATAAATAGAAATAAAATCTTTCATGTCCGGGGCTGAGTTCTAAAGTTTGTCTTGTCCTGGTCAGAGAATGCACTATTTGGCCATTCTGAGCTGAATAAGCCTCAAAACCCTGCGAAAACCTCTTATTCACACAGTTACATTACTCACTGTGCACAAAAGAGGGGAAAGGACTCCCGACAGGGAATGGTGGGTTTCAACCATAATGCTTGTTTATTATAATAGAAATTAAAAATCTTTCATGTCCGGGTGGCTGAGTTCGAAGTTTGTCTTGTCCTGGTCAGAGAATGCACTATTTGGCCATTCTGAGCTGAATAAGCCTCAAAACCCTGCGAAAACCTCTTATTCACACAGTTACATTACTCACTGTGCACAAAAGAGGGGAAAGGACTCCCGACAGGAAATGGTGGGTTTCAACCATGCTTGTTTATTATAATAGAAATTAAAATCTTTCATGTCCGGTGGCTGAGTTCTAAGTTTGTCTTGTCCTGGTCAGAGAATGCACTATTTGGCCATTCTGAGCTGAATAAGCCTCAAAACCCTGCGAAAACCTCTTATTCACACAGTTACATTACTCACTGTGCACAAAAGAGGGGAAAGGACTCCCGACAGGAATGGTGGGTTTCAACCATAATGCTTGTTTATTAATAGAAAAATCTTTCATGTCCGGGGCTGAGTTCTAAGTTTGTCTTGTCCTGGTCAGAGAATGCACTATTTGGCCATTCTGAGCTGAATAAGCCTCAAAACCCTGCGAAAACCTCTTATTCACACAGTTACATTACTCACTGTGCACAAAAGAGGGGAAAGGACTCCCGACAGGAAATGATGGGTTTCAACCATAATGCTTGTTTATTATAATAGAAATTAAAAATCTTTCATGTCCGGGTGGCTGAGTTCTAAGTTTGTCTTGTCCTGGTCAGAGAATGCACTATTTGGCCATTCTGAGCTGAATAAGCCTCAAAACCCTGCGAAAACCTCTTATTCACACAGTTACATTACTCACTGTGCACAAAAGAGGGGAAAGGACTCCCGACAGGAATGGTGGGTTTCAACCATAATGCTTGTTTATTATAATAGAAATTAAAATCTTTCATGTCCGGTGGCTGAGTTCTAAGTTTGTCTTGTCCTGGTCAGAGAATGCACTATTTGGCCATTCTGAGCTGAATAAGCCTCAAAACCCTGCGAAAACCTCTTATTCACACAGTTACATTACTCACTGTGCACAAAAGAGGGGAAAGGACTCCCGACAGGAAATGGTGGGTTTCAACCATAATGCTTGTTTATTATAAAATTAAAATCTTTCATGTCCGGGTGGCTGAGTTCTAAGTTTGTCTTGTCCTGGTCAGAGAATGCACTATTTGGCCATTCTGAGCTGAATAAGCCTCAAAACCCTGCGAAAACCTCTTATTCACACAGTTACATTACTCACTGTGCACAAAAGAGGGGAAAGGACTCCCGACAGGAAATGATGGGTTTCAACCATAATGCTTGTTTATTATAATAGAAATTAAAAATCTTTCATGTCCGGGTGGCTGAGTTCGAAGTTTGTCTTGTCCTGGTCAGAGAATGCACTATTTGGCCATTCTGAGCTGAATAAGCCTCAAAACCCTGCGAAAACCTCTATTCACACAGTTACATTACTCACTGTGCACAAAAGAGGGGAAAGGACTCCCGACAGGAAATGATGGGTTTCAACCATAATGCTTGTTTAGTTAAAATCTTTCATGTCCGGGGCTGAGTTCTAAGTTTGTCTTGTCCTGGTCAGAGAATGCACTATTTGGCCATTCTGAGCTGAATAAGCCTCAAAACCCTGCGAAAACCTCTTATTCACACAGTTACATTACTCACTGTGCACAAAAGAGGGGAAAGGACTCCCGACAGGAATGATGGGTTTCAACCATAATGCTTGTTTATTATAATAGAAATTAAAAATCTTTCATGTCCGGGTGGCTGAGTTCTAAGTTTGTCTTGTCCTGGTCAGAGAATGCACTATTTGGCCATTCTGAGCTGAATAAGCCTCAAAACCCTGCGAAAACCTCTTATTCACACAGTTACATTACTCACTGTGCACAAAAGAGGGGAAAGGACTCCCGACAGGAAATGATGGGTTTCAACCATAATGCTTGTTTATTATAATAGAAATTAAAAATCTTTCATGTCCGGTGGCTGAGTTCTAAGTTTGTCTTGTCCTGGTCAGAGAATGCACTATTTGGCCATTCTGAGCTGAATAAGCCTCAAAACCCTGCGAAAACCTCTTATTCACACAGTTACATTACTCACTGTGCACAAAAGAGGGGAAAGGACTCCGACAGGAAATGATGGGTTTCAACCATAATGCTTGTTTATTATAATAGAAATTAAAATCTTTCATGTCCGGGTGTGAGTTCTAAGTTTGTCTTGTCCTGGTCAGAGAATGCACTATTTGGCCATTCTGAGCTGAATAAGCCTCAAAACCCTGCGAAAACCTCTTATTCACACAGTTACATTACTCACTGTGCACAAAAGAGGGGAAAGGACTCCCGACAGGAAATGATGGGTTTCAACCATAATGCTTGTTTATAATATTAAATTAAAATCTTTCATGTCCGGGGCTGAGTTCTAAGTTTGTCTTGTCCTGGTCAGAGAATGCACTATTTGGCCATTCTGAGCTGAATAAGCCTCAAAACCCTGCGAAAACCTCTTATTCACACAGGTTACCTGTGCACAAAAAGAGGGAAAGGACTCCCGACAGGAAATGATGGGTTTCAACCATAATGCTTGTTTATTAATAGAATTAAAATCTTTCATGTCCGGGGCTGAGTTCTAAGTTTGTCTTGTCCTGGTCAGAGAATGCACTATTTGGCCATTCTGAGCTGAATAAGCCTCAAAACCCTGCGAAAACCTCTTATTCACACAGTTACATTACTCACTGTGCACAAAAGAGGGGAAAGGACTCCCGACAGGAAATGATGGGTTTCAACCATAATGCTTGTTTATATAATAGAAATTAAAATCTTTCATGTCCGGGTGGCTGAGTTCTAAGTTTGTCTTGTCCTGGTCAGAGAATGCACTATTTGGCCATTCTGAGCTGAATAAGCCTCAAAACCCTGCGAAAACCTCTTATTCACACAGTTACATTACTCACTGTGCACAAAAGAGGGGAAAGGACTCCCGACAGGAAATGATGGGTTTCAACATAATGCTTGTTTATTATAATAGAAATTAAAATCTTTCATGTCCGGTGGCTGAGTTCTAAGTTTGTCTTGTCCTGGTCAGAGAATGCACTATTTGGCCATTCTGAGCTGAATAAGCCTCAAAACCCTGCGAAAACCTCTTATTCACACAGTTACATTACTCACTGTGCACAAAAGAGGGGAAAGGACTCCCGACAGGAAATGATGGGTTTCAACCATAATGCTTGTTTATACTAAAAAAATCTTTCATGTCCGGGGCTGAGTTCTAAGTTTGTCTTGTCCTGGTCAGAGAATGCACTATTTGGCCATTCTGAGCTGAATAAGCCTCAAAACCCTGCGAAAACCTCTTATTCACACAGTTACATTACTCACTGTGCACAAAAGAGGGAAAGGACTCCCGACAGGGAATGGTGGGTTTCAACCATAATGCTTGTTTATTATAATAGAAATTAAAAATCTTTGTCCGGTGGCTGAGTTCTAAGTTTGTCTTGTCCTGGTCAGAGAATGCACTATTTGGCCATTCTGAGCTGAATAAGCCTCAACCCTGCGAAAACCTCTTTATTCACACAGTTACATTACTCACTGTGCACAAAAGAGGGGAAAGGACTCCCGACAGGAAATGATGGGTTTCAACCATAATGCTTGTTTATTATAATAGAAATTAAAAATCTTTCATGTCCGGGTGCTGAGTTCGAAGTTTGTCTTGTCCTGGTCAGAGAATGCACTATTTGGCCATTCTGAGCTGAATAAGCCTCAAAACCCTGCGAAAACCTCTTATTCACACAGTTACATTACTCACTGTGCACAAAAGAGGGGAAAGGACTCCCGACAGGGAATGGTGGGTTTCAACCATAAATGCTTGTTTATTATAATAGAAATTAAAATCTTTCATGTCCGGGTGGCTGAGTTCTAAGTTTGTCTTGTCCTGGTCAGAGAATGCACTATTTGGCCATTCTGAGCTGAATAAGCCTCAAAACCCTGCGAAAACCTCTTATTCACACAGTTACATTACTCACTGTGCACAAAAGAGGGGAAAGGACTCCCGACAGGAATGGTGGGTTTCAACCATAATGCTTGTTTATTATAATAGAAATTAAAAATCTTTCATGTCCGGGTGGCTGAGTTAAAAGTTTGTCTTGTCCTGGTCAGAGAATGCACTATTTGGCCATTCTGAGCTGAATAAGCCTCAAAACCTGCGAAAACCTCTTATTCACACAGTTACATTACTCACTGTGCACAAAAGAGGGAAAGGACTCCCGACAGGAATGGTGGGTTTCAACCATAATGCTTGTTTATATAATAGAAATTAAAATCTTTCATGTCCGGGTGGCTGAGTTCGAAGTTTGTCTTGTCCTGGTCAGAGAATGCACTATTTGGCCATTCTGAGCTGAATAAGCCTCAAAACCCTGCGAAAACCTCTTATTCACACAGTTACATTACTCACTGTGCACAAAAGAGGGGAAAGGACTCCCGACAGGGAATGGGTTTCAACCATAATGCTTGTTTATTAATAATAGAAATTAAAAAATCTTTCATGTCCGGTGGCTGAGTTCGAAAGTTTGTCTTGTCCTGGTCAGAGAATGCACTATTTGGCCATTCTGAGCTGAATAAGCCTCAAAACCCTGCGAAAACCTCTTATTCACACAGTTACATTACTCACTGTGCACAAAAGAGGGGAAAGGACTCCGACAGGGAATGGTGGGTTTCAACCATAATGCTTGTTTATTATAATAGAAATTAAAAATCTTTCATGTCCGTGGCTGAGTTCGAAGTTTGTCTTGTCCTGGTCAGAGAATGCACTATTTGGCCATTCTGAGCTGAATAAGCCTCAAAACCCTGCGAAAACCTCTTATTCACACAGTTACATTACTCACTGTGTGCACAAAAGAGGGGAAAGGACTCCCGACAGGGAATGGGGTTTCAACCATAATGCTTGTTTATTATAATAGAAATTAAAAATCTTTCATGTCCGGGTGGCTGAGTTCTAAGTTTGTCTTGTCCTGGTCAGAGAAATGCACTATTTGGCCATTCTGAGCTGAATAAGCCTCAAAACCCCTGCGAAAACCTCTATTCACACAGTTACATTACTCACTGTGCACAAAAGAGGGGAAAGGACTCCCGACAGGGAATGGGGGTTTCAACCATAATGCTTGTTTATTATAATAGAAATTAAAATCTTTCATGTCCGGGTGGCTGAGTTCGAAGTTTGTCTTGTCCTGGTCAGAGAATGCACTATTTGGCCATTCTGAGCTGAATAAGCCTCAAAACCCTGCGAAAACCTCTTATTCACACAGTTACATTACTCACTGTGCACAAAAGAGGGGAAAGGACTCCCGACAGGAAATGATGGGTTTCAACCATAATGCTTGTTTATTATAATAGAAATTAAATCTTTCATGTCCGGGTGGCTGAGTTCTAAGTTTGTCTTGTCCTGGTCAGAGAATGCACTATTTGGCCATTCTGAGCTGAATAAGCCTCAAAACCCTGCGAAAACCCTCTATTCACACAGTTACATTACTCACTGTGCACAAAAAGAGGGAAAGGACTCCCGACAGGGAATGGTGGGTTTCAACCATAATGCTTGTTTATTATATAGAAATTAAAAATCTTTCATGTCCGGGTGGCTGAGTTCTAAGTTTGTCTTGTCCTGGTCAGAGAATGCACTATTTGGCCATTCTGAGCTGAATAAGCCTCAAAACCCTGCGAAAACCTCTTATTCACACAGTTACATTACTCACTGTGCACAAAAGAGGGGAAAGGACTCCCGACAGGAAATGATGGGTTTCAACCATAATGCTTGTTTATTATAATAGAAATTAAAAATCTTTCATGTCCGGTGGCTGAGTTCTAAGTTTGTCTTGTCCTGGTCAGAGAATGCACTATTTGGCCATTCTGAGCTGAATAAGCCTCAAAACCCTGCGAAAACCTCTTATTCACACAGTTACATTACTCACTGTGCACAAAAGAGGGGAAAGGACTCCCGACAGGAAATGATGGGTTTCAACCATAATGCTTGTTTATTATAATAGAAATTAAAAATCTTTCATGTCCGGTGGCTGAGTTCTAAGTTTGTCTTGTCCTGGTCAGAGAATGCACTATTTGGCCATTCTGAGCTGAATAAGCCTCAAAACCCTGCGAAAACCTCTTATTCACACAGTTACATTACTCACTGTGCACAAAAGAGGGGAAAGGACTCCCGACAGGAAATGTGGGTTTCAACCATAATGCTTGTTTATTATAATAGAAATTAAAAATCTTTCATGTCCGGTGGCTGAGTTCTAAGTTTGTCTTGTCCTGGTCAGAGAATGCACTATTTGGCCATTCTGAGCTGAATAAGCCTCAAAACCCTGCGAAAACCTCTTATTCACACAGTTACATTACTCACTGTGCACAAAAGAGGGGAAAGGACTCCCGACAGGGAATGGTGGGTTTCAACCATAATGCTTGTTTATTATAATAGAAATTAAAATCTTTCATGTCCGGGTGGCTGAGTTCTAAGTTTGTCTTGTCCTGGTCAGAGAATGCACTATTTGGCCATTCTGAGCTGAATAAGCCTCAAAACCCTGCGAAAACCTCTTATTCACACAGTTACATTACTCACTGTGCACAAAAGAGGGAAAGGACTCCCGACAGGAAATGGTGGGTTTCAACCATAATGCTTGTTTATTATAATAGAAATTAAAAATCTTTCATGTCCGGGTGGCTGAGTTCTAAGTTTGTCTTGTCCTGGTCAGAGAATGCACTATTTGGCCATTCTGAGCTGAATAAGCCTCAAAACCCTGCGAAAACCTCTTATTCACACAGTTACATTACTCACTGTGCACAAAAGAGGGGAAAGGACTCCCGACAGGAAATGATGGGTTTCAACCATAATGCTTGTTTATTATAATAGAAATTAAAATCTTTCATGTCCGGTGGCTGAGTTCTAAGTTTGTCTTGTCCTGGTCAGAGAATGCACTATTTGGCCATTCTGAGCTGAATAAGCCTCAAAACCCTGCGAAAACCTCTTATTCACACAGTTACATTACTCACTGTGCACAAAAGAGGGGAAAGGACTCCCGACAGGAATGGTGGGTTTCAACCATAATGCTTGTTTATTATAATAGAAATTAAAATCTTTCATGTCCGGTGGCTGAGTTCTAAGTTTGTCTTGTCCTGGTCAGAGAATGCACTATTTGGCCATTCTGAGCTGAATAAGCCTCAAAACCCTGCGAAAACCTCTTATTCACACAGTTACATTACTCACTGTGCACAAAAGAGGGGAAAGGACTCCCGACAGGAAATGATGGGTTTCAACCATAATGCTTGTTTATTATAATAGAAATTAAAAATCTTTCATGTCCGGGTGGCTGAGTTCTAAGTTTGTCTTGTCCTGGTCAGAGAATGCACTATTTGGCCATTCTGAGCTGAATAAGCCTCAAAACCCTGCGAAAACCTCTTATTCACACAGTTACATTACTCACTGTGCACAAAAGAGGGGAAAGGACTCCCGACAGGAAATGATGGGTTTCAACCATAATGCTTGTTTATTATAATAGAAATTAAAATCTTTCATGTCCGGGTGGCTGAGTTCTAAGTTTGTCTTGTCCTGGTCAGAGAATGCACTATTTGGCCATTCTGAGCTGAATAAGCCTCAAAACCCTGCGAAAACCTCTTATTCACACAGTTACATTACTCACTGTGCACAAAAGAGGGGAAAGGACTCCCGACAGGAAATGATGGGTTTCAACCATAATGCTTGTTTATTATATGAAATTAAAAATCTTTCATGTCCGGGTGCTGAGTTCTAAGTTTGTCTTGTCCTGGTCAGAGAATGCACTATTTGGCCATTCTGAGCTGAATAAGCCTCAAAACCCTGCGAAAACCTCTTATTCACACAGTTACATTACTCACTGTGCACAAAAGAGGGGAAAGGACTCCCGACAGGAAATGATGGGTTTCAACCATAATGCTTGTTTATATAATTAAAATCTTTCATGTCCGGGTGGCTGAGTTCTAAGTTTGTCTTGTCCTGGTCAGAGAATGCACTATTTGGCCATTCTGAGCTGAATAAGCCTCAAAACCCTGCGAAAACCTCTTATTCACACAGTTACATTACTCACTGTGCACAAAAGAGGGGAAAGGACTCCCGACAGGAAATGGTGGGTTTCAACCATAATGCTTGTTTATTATAATAGAAATTAAAATCTTTCATGTCCGGGTGGCTGAGTTCTAAGTTTGTCTTGTCCTGGTCAGAGAATGCACTATTTGGCCATTCTGAGCTGAATAAGCCTCAAAACCCTGCGAAAACCTCTTATTCACACAGTTACATTACTCACTGTGCACAAAAGAGGGGAAAGGACTCCCGACAGGAAATGATGGGTTTCAACCATAATGCTTGTTTATTATAATAGAAATTAAAATCTTTCATGTCCGTGGCTGAGTTCTAAGTTTGTCTTGTCCTGGTCAGAGAATGCACTATTTGGCCATTCTGAGCTGAATAAGCCTCAAAACCCTGCGAAAACCTCTTATTCACACAGTTACATTACTCACTGTGCACAAAAGAGGGGAAAGGACTCCCGACAGGGAATGATGGGTTTCAACCATAATGCTTGTTTATTATAATAGAAATTAAAAATCTTTCATGTCCGGTGGCTGAGTTCTAAGTTTGTCTTGTCCTGGTCAGAGAATGCACTATTTGGCCATTCTGAGCTGAATAAGCCTCAAAACCCTGCGAAAACCTCTTATTCACACAGTTACATTACTCACTGTGCACAAAAGAGGGGAAAGGACTCCCGACAGGAAATGATGGGTTTCAACCATAATGCTTGTTTTATAATAGAAATTAAAATCTTTCATGTCCGGGTGGCTGAGTTCTAAGTTTGTCTTGTCCTGGTCAGAGAATGCACTATTTGGCCATTCTGAGCTGAATAAGCCTCAAAACCCTGCGAAAACCTCTTATTCACACAGTTACATTACTCACTGTGCACAAAAGAGGGGAAAGGACTCCCGACAGGAAATGATGGGTTTCAACCATAATGCTTGTTTATTATAATAGAAATTAAAATCTTTCATGTCCGGGTGGCTGAGTTCTAAGTTTGTCTTGTCCTGGTCAGAGAATGCACTATTTGGCCATTCTGAGCTGAATAAGCCTCAAAACCCTGCGAAAACCTCTTATTCACACAGTTACATTACTCACTGTGCACAAAAGAGGGGAAAGGACTCCCGACAGGAAATGATGGGTTTCAACCATAATGCTTGTTTATTATAATAGAAATTAAAAATCTTTCATGTCCGGGTGGCTGAGTTCTAAGTTTGTCTTGTCCTGGTCAGAGAATGCACTATTTGGCCATTCTGAGCTGAATAAGCCTCAAAACCCTGCGAAAACCTCTTATTCACACAGTTACATTACTCACTGTGCACAAAAGAGGGGAAAGGACTCCCGACAGGAAATGATGGGTTTCAACCATAATGCTTGTTTATTATAATAGAAATTAAAATCTTTCATGTCCGGGTGGCTGAGTTCTAAGTTTGTCTTGTCCTGGTCAGAGAATGCACTATTTGGCCATTCTGAGCTGAATAAGCCTCAAAACCCTGCGAAAACCTCTTATTCACACAGTTACATTACTCACTGTGCACAAAAGAGGGGAAAGGACTCCCGACAGGAAATGATGGGTTTCAACCATAATGCTTGTTTATTATAATAGAAAAAATCTTTCATGTCCGGGTGGCTGAGTTCTAAGTTTGTCTTGTCCTGGTCAGAGAATGCACTATTTGGCCATTCTGAGCTGAATAAGCCTCAAAACCCTGCGAAAACCTCTTATTCACACAGTTACATTACTCACTGTGCACAAAAGAGGGGAAAGGACTCCCGACAGGAAATGATGGGTTTCAACCATAATGCTTGTTTATTATAATAGAAATTAAAATCTTTCATGTCCGGGTGGCTGAGTTCTAAGTTTGTCTTGTCCTGGTCAGAGAATGCACTATTTGGCCATTCTGAGCTGAATAAGCCTCAAAACCCTGCGAAAACCTCTTATTCACACAGTTACATTACTCACTGTGCACAAAAGAGGGGAAAGGACTCCCGACAGGAAATGGTGGGTTTCAACCATAATGCTTGTTTATTATAATAGAAATTAAAATCTTTCATGTCCGGTGGCTGAGTTCTAAGTTTGTCTTGTCCTGGTCAGAGAATGCACTATTTGGCCATTCTGAGCTGAATAAGCCTCAAAACCCTGCGAAAACCTCTTATTCACACAGTTACATTACTCACTGTGCACAAAAGAGGGGAAAGGACTCCCGACAGGAAATGATGGGTTTCAACCATAATGCTTGTTTATTATAATAGAAATTAAATCTTTCATGTCCGGTGGCTGAGTTCTAAGTTTGTCTTGTCCTGGTCAGAGAATGCACTATTTGGCCATTCTGAGCTGAATAAGCCTCAAAACCCTGCGAAAACCTCTTATTCACACAGTTACATTACTCACTGTGCACAAAAGAGGGGAAAGGACTCCCGACAGGAAATGATGGGTTTCAACCATAATGCTTGTTTATTATAATAAATTAAAATCTTTCATGTCCGGGGGCTGAGTTCTAAGTTTGTCTGTCCTGGTCAGAGAATGCACTATTTGGCCATTCTGAGCTGAATAAGCCTCAAAACCCTGCGAAAACCTCTTATTCACACAGTTACATTACTCACTGTGCACAAAAGAGGGGAAAGGACTCCCGACAGGAAATGATGGGTTTCAACCATAATGCTTGTTTATTATAATAGAAATTAAAAATCTTTCATGTCCGGGTGGCTGAGTTCTAAGTTTGTCTTGTCCTGGTCAGAGAATGCACTATTTGGCCATTCTGAGCTGAATAAGCCTCAAAACCCTGCGAAAACCTCTTATTCACACAGTTACATTACTCACTGTGCACAAAAGAGGGGAAAGGACTCCCGACAGGGAATGATGGGTTTCAACCATAATGCTTGTTTATTATAATAGAAATTAAAAATCTTTCATGTCCGGGTGGCTGAGTTCTAAGTTTGTCTTGTCCTGGTCAGAGAATGCACTATTTGGCCATTCTGAGCTGAATAAGCCTCAAAACCCTGCGAAAACCTCTTATTCACACAGTTACATTACTCACTGTGCACAAAAGAGGGGAAAGGACTCCCGACAGGAAATGATGGGTTTCAACCATAATGCTTGTTTATAATAAAATAAAAATCTTTCATGTCCGGGTGGCTGAGTTCTAAGTTTGTCTTGTCCTGGTCAGAGAATGCACTATTTGGCCATTCTGAGCTGAATAAGCCTCAAAACCCTGCGAAAACCTCTTATTCACACAGTTACATTACTCACTGTGCACAAAAGAGGGGAAAGGACTCCCGACAGGAAATGATGGGTTTCAACCATAATGCTTGTTTATTATAATAGAATTAAAAATCTTTCATGTCCGGGTGGCTGAGTTCTAAGTTTGTCTTGTCCTGGTCAGAGAATGCACTATTTGGCCATTCTGAGCTGAATAAGCCTCAAAACCCTGCGAAAACCTCTTATTCACACAGTTACATTACTCACTGTGCACAAAAGAGGGGAAAGGACTCCCGACAGGAAATGATGGGTTTCAACCATAATGCTTGTTTATAATAAAATTAAAAATCTTTCATGTCCGGTGGCTGAGTTCTAAGTTTGTCTTGTCCTGGTCAGAGAATGCACTATTTGGCCATTCTGAGCTGAATAAGCCTCAAAACCCTGCGAAAACCTCTTATTCACACAGTTACATTACTCACTGTGCACAAAAGAGGGGAAAGGACTCCCGACAGGAAATGATGGGTTTCAACCATAATGCTTGTTTATTATAATAGAAATTAAAATCTTTCATGTCCGGGTGGCTGAGTTCTAAGTTTGTCTTGTCCTGGTCAGAGAATGCACTATTTGGCCATTCTGAGCTGAATAAGCCTCAAAACCCTGCGAAAACCTCTTATTCACACAGTTACATTACTCACTGTGCACAAAAGAGGGGAAAGGACTCCCGACAGGAAATGATGGGTTTCAACCATAATGCTTGTTTATTATAATAGAAATTAAAAATCTTTCATGTCCGGGGGCTGAGTTCTAAGTTTGTCTTGTCCTGGTCAGAGAATGCACTATTTGGCCATTCTGAGCTGAATAAGCCTCAAAACCCTGCGAAAACCTCTTATTCACACAGTTACATTACTCACTGTGCACAAAAGAGGGGAAAGGACTCCCGACAGGAAATGATGGGTTTCAACCATAATGCTTGTTTATTATAATAAAATAAATCTTTCATGTCCGTGTGGCTGAGTTCTAAGTTTGTCTTGTCCTGGTCAGAGAATGCACTATTTGGCCATTCTGAGCTGAATAAGCCTCAAAACCCTGCGAAAACCTCTTATTCACACAGTTACATTACTCACTGTGCACAAAAGAGGGGAAAGGACTCCCGACAGGAAATGATGGGTTTCAACCATAATGCTTGTTTATTATAATAGAAATTAAAAATCTTTCATGTCCGGGTGGCTGAGTTCTAAGTTTGTCTTGTCCTGGTCAGAGAATGCACTATTTGGCCATTCTGAGCTGAATAAGCCTCAAAACCTGCGAAAACCTCTTATTCACACAGTTACATTACTCACTGTGCACAAAAGAGGGGAAAGGACTCCCGACAGGAAATGATGGGTTTCAACCATAATGCTTGTTTATAATAGAAATAAAATCTTTCATGTCCGGGTGGCTGAGTTCTAAGTTTGTCTTGTCCTGGTCAGAGAATGCACTATTTGGCCATTCTGAGCTGAATAAGCCTCAAAACCCTGCGAAAACCTCTTATTCACACAGTTACATTACTCACTGTGCACAAAAGAGGGGAAAGGACTCCCGACAGGAAATGATGGGTTTCAACCATAATGCTTGTTTATTATAATAGAAATTAAAAATCTTTCATGTCCGGGTGGCTGAGTTCTAAGTTTGTCTTGTCCTGGTCAGAGAATGCACTATTTGGCCATTCTGAGCTGAATAAGCCTCAAAACCCTGCGAAAACCTCTTATTCACACAGTTACATTACTCACTGTGCACAAAAGAGGGGAAAGGACTCCCGACAGGAAATGGTGGGTTTCAACCATAATGCTTGTTTATTATAATAGAAATTAAGAATCTTTCATGTCCGTGTGGCTGAGTTCTAAGTTTGTCTTGTCCTGGTCAGAGAATGCACTATTTGGCCATTCTGAGCTGAATAAGCCTCAAAACCCTGCGAAAACCTCTTATTCACACAGTTACATTACTCACTGTGCACAAAAGAGGGGAAAGGACTCCCGACAGGAAATGATGGGTTTCAACCATAATGCTTGTTTATTATAATAGAAATTAAAAATCTTTCATGTCCGGTGGCTGAGTTCTAAGTTTGTCTTGTCCTGGTCAGAGAATGCACTATTTGGCCATTCTGAGCTGAATAAGCCTCAAAACCCTGCGAAAACCTCTTATTCACACAGTTACATTACTCACTGTGCACAAAAGAGGGGAAAGGACTCCCGACAGGAAATGATGGGTTTCAACCATAATGCTTGTTTATTATAATAGAAATTAAATCTTTCATGTCCGGTGGCTGAGTTCTAAGTTTGTCTTGTCCTGGTCAGAGAATGCACTATTTGGCCATTCTGAGCTGAATAAGCCTCAAAACCCTGCGAAAACCTCTTATTCACACAGTTACATTACTCACTGTGCACAAAAGAGGGGAAAGGACTCCCGACAGGAAATGATGGGTTTCAACCATAATGCTTGTTTATTATAATAGAAATTAAAAATCTTTCATGTCCGGGTGGCTGAGTTCTAAGTTTGTCTTGTCCTGGTCAGAGAATGCACTATTTGGCCATTCTGAGCTGAATAAGCCTCAAAACCCTGCGAAAACCTCTTATTCACACAGTTACATTACTCACTGTGCACAAAAGAGGGGAAAGGACTCCCGACAGGAAATGATGGGTTTCAACCATAATGCTTGTTTATTATAATAGAAATTAAAAATCTTTCATGTCCGGGTGGCTGAGTTCTAAGTTTGTCTTGTCCTGGTCAGAGAATGCACTATTTGGCCATTCTGAGCTGAATAAGCCTCAAAACCCTGCGAAAACCTCTTATTCACACAGTTACATTACTCACTGTGCACAAAAGAGGGGAAAGGACTCCCGACAGGAAATGATGGGTTTCAACCATAATGCTTGTTTATAATAGAAATTAAAAATCTTTCATGTCCGGGTGGCTGAGTTCTAAGTTTGTCTTGTCCTGGTCAGAGAATGCACTATTTGGCCATTCTGAGCTGAATAAGCCTCAAAACCCTGCGAAAACCTCTTATTCACACAGTTACATTACTCACTGTGCACAAAAGAGGGAAAGGACTCCCGACAGGAAATGATGGGTTTCAACCATAATGCTTGTTTATTATAATAGAAATTAAATCTTTCATGTCCGGGTGGCTGAGTTCTAAGTTTGTCTTGTCCTGGTCAGAGAATGCACTATTTGGCCATTCTGAGCTGAATAAGCCTCAAAACCCTGCGAAAACCTCTTATTCACACAGTTACATTACTCACTGTGCACAAAAGAGGGGAAAGGACTCCCGACAGGAAATGATGGGTTTCAACCATAATGCTTGTTTATTATAATAGAAATTAAATCTTTCATGTCCGTGTGGCTGAGTTCTAAGTTTGTCTTGTCCTGGTCAGAGAATGCACTATTTGGCCATTCTGAGCTGAATAAGCCTCAAAACCCTGCGAAAACCTCTTATTCACACAGTTACATTACTCACTGTGCACAAAAGAGGGGAAAGGACTCCCGACAGGAAATGATGGGTTTCAACCATAATGCTTGTTTAGTAAAATCTTTCATGTCCGGTGGCTGAGTTCTAAGTTTGTCTTGTCCTGGTCAGAGAATGCACTATTTGGCCATTCTGAGCTGAATAAGCCTCAAAACCCTGCGAAAACCTCTTATTCACACAGTTACATTACTCACTGTGCACAAAAGAGGGGAAAGGACTCCCGACAGGAAATGATGGGTTTCAACCATAATGCTTGTTTATTATAATAGAAATTAAAAATCTTTCATGTCCGGGTGGCTGAGTTCTAAGTTTGTCTTGTCCTGGTCAGAGAATGCACTATTTGGCCATTCTGAGCTGAATAAGCCTCAAAACCCTGCGAAAACCTCTTATTCACACAGTTACATTACTCACTGTGCACAAAAGAGGGGAAAGGACTCCCGACAGGAAATGATGGGTTTCAACCATAATGCTTGTTTATTATAATAGAAATTAAAATCTTTCATGTCCGGGTGGCTGAGTTCTAAGTTTGTCTTGTCCTGGTCAGAGAATGCACTATTTGGCCATTCTGAGCTGAATAAGCCTCAAAACCCTGCGAAAACCTCTTATTCACACAGTTACATTACTCACTGTGCACAAAAGAGGGGAAAGGACTCCCGACAGGAAATGATGGGTTTCAACCATAATGCTTGTTTATTATAATAGAAATTAAAATCTTTCATGTCCGGGTGGCTGAGTTCTAAGTTTGTCTTGTCCTGGTCAGAGAATGCACTATTTGGCCATTCTGAGCTGAATAAGCCTCAAAACCCTGCGAAAACCTCTTATTCACACAGTTACATTACTCACTGTGCACAAAAGAGGGGAAAGGACTCCCGACAGGAAATGATGGGTTTCAACCATAATGCTTGTTTTATAATAGAAATTAAAAATCTTTCATGTCCGTGTGGCTGAGTTCTAAGTTTGTCTTGTCCTGGTCAGAGAATGCACTATTTGGCCATTCTGAGCTGAATAAGCCTCAAAACCCTGCGAAAACCTCTTATTCACACAGTTACATTACTCACTGTGCACAAAAGAGGGGAAAGGACTCCCGACAGGAAATGATGGGTTTCAACCATAATGCTTGTTTATTATAATAGAAATTAAAATCTTTCATGTCCGGTGGCTGAGTTCTAAGTTTGTCTTGTCCTGGTCAGAGAATGCACTATTTGGCCATTCTGAGCTGAATAAGCCTCAAAACCCTGCGAAAACCTCTTATTCACACAGTTACATTACTCACTGTGCACAAAAGAGGGGAAAGGACTCCCGACAGGAAATGATGGGTTTCAACCATAATGCTTGTTTATTATAATAGAAATTAAAATCTTTCATGTCCGTGTGGCTGAGTTCTAAGTTTGTCTTGTCCTGGTCAGAGAATGCACTATTTGGCCATTCTGAGCTGAATAAGCCTCAAAACCCTGCGAAAACCTCTTATTCACACAGTTACATTACTCACTGTGCACAAAAAGAGGGGAAAGGACTCCCGACAGGAAATGATGGGTTTCAACCATAATGCTTGTTTATTATAATAGAAATTAAAATCTTTCATGTCCGGTGGCTGAGTTCTAAGTTTGTCTTGTCCTGGTCAGAGAATGCACTATTTGGCCATTCTGAGCTGAATAAGCCTCAAAACCCTGCGAAAACCTCTTATTCACACAGTTACATTACTCACTGTGCACAAAAGAGGGGAAAGGACTCCCGACAGGAAATGATGGGTTTCAACCATAATGCTTGTTTATTATAATAGAAATTAAGCATCTTTCATGTCCGTGTGGCTGAGTTCTAAGTTTGTCTTGTCCTGGTCAGAGAATGCACTATTTGGCCATTCTGAGCTGAATAAGCCTCAAAACCCTGCGAAAACCTCTTATTCACACAGTTACATTACTCACTGTGCACAAAAGAGGGAAAGGACTCCCGACAGGAATGATGGGTTTCAACCATAATGCTTGTTTATATAATAGAAATTAAATCTTTCATGTCCGTGTGGCTGAGTTCTAAGTTTGTCTTGTCCTGGTCAGAGAATGCACTATTTGGCCATTCTGAGCTGAATAAGCCTCAAAACCCTGCGAAAACCTCTTATTCACACAGTTACATTACTCACTGTGCACAAAAGAGGGGAAAGGACTCCCGACAGGAAATGATGGGTTTCAACCATAATGCTTGTTTATTATAATAGAAATTAAGCATCTTTCATGTCCGTGTGGCTGAGTTCTAAGTTTGTCTTGTCCTGGTCAGAGAATGCACTATTTGGCCATTCTGAGCTGAATAAGCCTCAAAACCCTGCGAAAACCTCTTATTCACACAGTTACATTACTCACTGTGCACAAAAGAGGGGAAAGGACTCCCGACAGGAAATGATGGGTTTCAACCATAATGCTTGTTTATTATAATAGAAATTAAATCTTTCATGTCCGTGTGGCTGAGTTCTAAGTTTGTCTTGTCCTGGTCAGAGAATGCACTATTTGGCCATTCTGAGCTGAATAAGCCTCAAAACCCTGCGAAAACCTCTTATTCACACAGTTACATTACTCACTGTGCACAAAAGAGGGGAAAGGACTCCCGACAGGAAATGATGGGTTTCAACCATAATGCTTGTTTATTATAATAGAAATTAAATCTTTCATGTCCGGTGGCTGAGTTCTAAGTTTGTCTTGTCCTGGTCAGAGAATGCACTATTTGGCCATTCTGAGCTGAATAAGCCTCAAAACCCTGCGAAAACCTCTTATTCACACAGTTACATTACTCACTGTGCACAAAAGAGGGGAAAGGACTCCCGACAGGAAATGATGGGTTTCAACCATAATGCTTGTTTATTATAATAGAAATTAAGCATCTTTCATGTCCGTGTGGCTGAGTTCTAAGTTTGTCTTGTCCTGGTCAGAGAATGCACTATTTGGCCATTCTGAGCTGAATAAGCCTCAAAACCCTGCGAAAACCTCTTATTCACACAGTTACATTACTCACTGTGCACAAAAGAGGGGAAAGGACTCCCGACAGGAATGATGGGTTTCAACCATAATGCTTGTTTATAATATAAATTAAAATCTTTCATGTCGTGTGGCTGAGTTCTAAGTTTGTCTTGTCCTGGTCAGACAATGCACTATTTGGCCATTCTGAGCTGAATAAGCCTCAAAACCCTGCGAAAACCTCTTATTCACACAGTTACATTACTCACTGTGCACAAAAGAGGGGAAAGGACTCCCGACAGGAAATGATGGGTTTCAACCATAATGCTTGTTTATTATAATAGAAATTAAATCTTTCATGTCCGTGTGGCTGAGTTCTAAGTTTGTCTTGTCCTGGTCAGAGAATGCACTATTTGGCCATTCTGAGCTGAATAAGCCTCAAAACCCTGCGAAAACCTCTTATTCACACAGTTACATTACTCACTGTGCACAAAAGAGGGGAAAGGACTCCCGACAGGAAATGATGGGTTTCAACCATAATGCTTGTTTATTATAATAGAAATTAAGCATCTTTCATGTCCGTGTGGCTGAGTTCTAAGTTTGTCTTGTCCTGGTCAGAGAATGCACTATTTGGCCATTCTGAGCTGAATAAGCCTCAAAACCCTGCGAAAACCTCTTATTCACACAGTTACATTACTCACTGTGCACAAAAGAGGGGAAAGGACTCCCGACAGGAAATGATGGGTTTCAACCATAATGCTTGTTTATTAATATAAATTAAGCATCTTTCATGTCCGTGGGCTGAGTTCTAAGTTTGTCTTGTCCTGGTCAGACAATGCACTATTTGGCCATTCTGAGCTGAATAAGCCTCAAAACCCTGCGAAAACCTCTTATTCACACAGTTACATTACTCACTGTGCACAAAAGAGGGGAAAGGACTCCCGACAGGAAATGATGGGTTTCAACCATAATGCTTGTTTATTATAATAGAAATTAAGCATCTTTCATGTCCGTGTGGCTGAGTTCTAAGTTTGTCTTGTCCTGGTCAGAGAATGCACTATTTGGCCATTCTGAGCTGAATAAGCCTCAAAACCCTGCGAAAACCTCTTATTCACACAGTTACATTACTCACTGTGCACAAAAGAGGGGAAAGGACTCCCGACAGGAAATGATGGGTTTCAACCATAATGCTTGTTTATATAAAGAAATTAAAATCTTTCATGTCCGGTGGCTGAGTTCTAAGTTTGTCTTGTCCTGGTCAGACAATGCACTATTTGGCCATTCTGAGCTGAATAAGCCTCAAAACCCTGCGAAAACCTCTTATTCACACAGTTACATTACTCACTGTGCACAAAAGAGGGGAAAGGACTCCCGACAGGAAATGATGGGTTTCAACCATAATGCTTGTTTATTATAATAGAAATTAAGCATCTTTCATGTCCGTGTGGCTGAGTTCTAAGTTTGTCTTGTCCTGGTCAGAGAATGCACTATTTGGCCATTCTGAGCTGAATAAGCCTCAAAACCCTGCGAAAACCTCTTATTCACACAGTTACATTACTCACTGTGCACAAAAGAGGGGAAAGGACTCCCGACAGGAAATGATGGGTTTCAACCATAATGCTTGTTTATTATAATAGAAATTAAGCATCTTTCATGTCCGTGTGGCTGAGTTCTAAGTTTGTCTTGTCCTGGTCAGAGAATGCACTATTTGGCCATTCTGAGCTGAATAAGCCTCAAAACCCTGCGAAAACCTCTTATTCACACAGTTACATTACTCACTGTGCACAAAAAGAGGGAAAGGACTCCCGACAGGAAATGATGGGTTTCAACCATAATGCTTGTTTATTATAATAGAAATTAAGCATCTTTCATGTCCGTGTGGCTGAGTTCTAAGTTTGTCTTGTCCTGGTCAGAGAATGCACTATTTGGCCATTCTGAGCTGAATAAGCCTCAAAACCCTGCGAAAACCTCTTATTCACACAGTTACATTACTCACTGTGCACAAAGAGGGGAAAGGACTCCCGACAGGAAATGATGGGTTTCAACCATAATGCTTGTTTATTATAATAGAAATTAAGCATCTTTCATGTCCGTGTGGCTGAGTTCTAAGTTTGTCTTGTCCTGGTCAGAGAATGCACTATTTGGCCATTCTGAGCTGAATAAGCCTCAAAACCCTGCGAAAACCTCTTATTCACACAGTTACATTACTCACTGTGCACAAAAGAGGGGAAAGGACTCCCGACAGGAAATGATGGGTTTCAACCATAATGCTTGTTTATTATAATAGAAATTAAGCATCTTTCATGTCCGTGTGGCTGAGTTCTAAGTTTGTCTTGTCCTGGTCAGAGAATGCACTATTTGGCCATTCTGAGCTGAATAAGCCTCAAAACCCTGCGAAAACCTCTTATTCACACAGTTACATTACTCACTGTGCACAAAAGAGGGGAAAGGACTCCCGACAGGAAATGATGGGTTTCAACCATCTTGTTTATATAATAGAAATTAAGCATCTTTCATAATGTCTTGTATTCACACAGTTACATTACTCACTGTTCCCGACAGGAAATGATGGTTTCATAATGCTTGTTTATTATAATAGAAATTAAGCTTTCATGTCCGTGTGGCTGAGTTCTAAGTTTGTCTTGTCCTGGTCAGAGAATGCACTATTTGGCCATTCTGAGCTGAATAAGCTTATTCACACAGTTACATTACTCAATAAGCCTTTCAAAACCTGAGCTGCGAAAACCTCTTATTCACACAGTTACATTACTCACTGTGCACAAAAGAGGGGAAAGGACTCCCGACAGGAAATGATGGGTTTCAACCATAATGCTTGTTTATTATATAGAAATTAAAAATCTTTCATGTCCGTGTGGCTGAGTTCTAAGTTTGTCTTGTCCTGGTCAGACAATGCAGTATTTGGCCATTCTGAGCTGAATAAGCCTCAAAACCTGCGAAAACCTCTTATTCACACAGTTACATTACTCACTGTGCACAAAAGAGGGGAAAGGACTCCCGACAGGAAATGATGGGTTTCAACCATAATGCTTGTTTATTATAATAGAAATTAAGCATCTTTCATGTCCGTGTGGCTGAGTTCTAAGTTTGTCTTGTCCTGGTCAGAGAATGCACTATTTGGCCATTCTGAGCTGAATAAGCCTCAAAACCCTGCGAAAACCTCTTATTCACACAGTTACATTACTCACTGTGCACAAAAGAGGGGAAAGGACTCCCGACAGGAAATTGATGGGTTTCAACCATAATGTTGTTTATTATAATAGAAATTAAGCATCTTTCATGTCCGTGTGGCTGAGTTCTAAGTTTGTCTTGTCCAGCCAAACAATGCAGTATTTGGCCATTCTGAGCTGAATAAGCCTCAAAACCCTGCGAAAACCTCTTATTCACACAGTTACATTACTCACTGTGCCACAAAAGAGGGGAAAGGACTCCCGACAGGAAATTATGGGTTTCAACCCATAATGTTTGTTTATTATAATAGAAATTAAGCATCTTTCATGTCCGTGTGGCTGAGTTCGAAGTTTGTCTTGTCCTGGTCAGAGAATGCACTATTTGGCCCATTCTGAGCTGAATAAGCCTCAAAACCCTGCGAAAACCTCTTATTCACACAGTTACATTACTCACTGTGCACAAAAGAGGGGAAAGGACTCCCGACAGGAAATGATGGGTTTCAACCATAATGCTTGTTTATTATAATAGAAATTAAGCATCTTTCATGTCCGTGTGGCTGAGTTCTAAGTTTGTCTTGTCCATGGTCCAAGACAATGCAGTATTTGGCCATTCTGAGCTGAATAAGCCTCAAAACCCTGCGAAAACCTCTTATTTCACACAGTTACATTACTCACTGTGCACAAAAGAGGGGAAAGGACTCCCGACAGGAAATTATGGGTTTCAACCATAATGTTTGTTTATTATAATAGAAATTAAGCATCTTTCATGTCCGTGTGGCTGAGTTCGAAGTTTGTCTTGTCCAGCCAAACAATGCAGTATTTGGCCATTCTGAGCTGAATAAGCCTCAAAAACCCTGCGAAAACCTCTTATTCACACAGTTACATTACTCACTGTGCACAAAAGAGGGGAAAAGGACTCCGACAGGAAATGATGGGTTTCAACCATAATGTTTGTTTATTATAATAGAAATTAAGCATCTTTCATGTCCGTGTGGCTGAGTTCTAAGTTTGTCTTGTCCTGGTCAGAGAATGCACTATTTGGCCATTCTGAGCTGAATAAGCCTCAAAACCCTGCGAAAACCTCTTATTCACACAGTTACATTACTCACTGTGCACAAAAGAGGGGAAAGGACTCCCGACAGGAAATGATGGGTTTCAACCATAATGTTGTTATTATAATAGAAATTAAGCATCTTTCATGTCCGTGTGGCTGAGTTCTAAGTTTGTCTTGTCCTGGTCCAGAAGAATGCAGTATTTGGCCATTCTGAGCTGAATAAGCCTCAAAAACCCTGCGAAAACCTCTTATTCACACAGTTACATTACTCACTGTGCACAAAAGAGGGAAAGGACTCCCGACAGGAAATGATGGGTTTCAACCATAATGTTTGTTTATTATAATAGAAATTAAGCATCTTTCATGTCCGTGTGGCTGAGTTCGAAGTTTGTCTTGTCCTGGTCAGAGAATGCACTATTTTGGCCATTCTGGCTGAATAAGCCTCAAAACCCTGCGAAAACCTCTTATTCACACAGTTACATTACTCACTGTGCACCAAAAGAGGGGAAAGGACTCCCGACAGGAAATGATGGGTTTCAACCATAATGTTTGTTTATTATAATAGAAATTAAGCATCTTTCATGTCCGTGTGGCTGAGTTCTAACTTTGTCTTGTCCTGGTCAAGAATGCACTATTTGGCCATTCTGAGCTGAATAAGCCTCAAAACCCTGCGAAAACCTCTTATTCACACAGTTACATTACTCACTGTGCACAAAAAGAGGGGAAAGGACTCCCGACAGGAAATGATGGGTTTCAACCATAATGCTTGTTTATTATAATAGAAATTAAGCATCTTTCATGTCCGTGTGGCTGAGTTCTAAGTTTGTCTTGTCCAGTCAAACAATGCAGTATTTGGCCATTCTGAGCTGAATAAGCCTCAAAACCCTGCGAAAACCTCTTATTCACACAGTTACATTACTCACTGTGCACAAAAGAGGGGAAAGGACTCCCGACAGGAAATGATGGGTTTCAACCATAATGTTTGTTTATTATAATAGAAATTAAGCATCTTTCATGTCCGTGTGGCTGAGTTCTAAGTTTGTCTTGTCCTAGTCAGAGAATGCACTATTTGGCCATTCTGAGCTGAATAAGCCTCAAAACCCTGCGAAAACCTCTTATTCACACAGTTACATTACTCACTGTGCACAAAAGAGGGGAAAGGGACTCCCGACAGGAAATGATGGGTTTCAACCATAATGTTTGTTTATTATAATAGAAATTAAGCATCTTTCATGTCCGTGTGGCTGAGTTCTACGTTTGTCTTGTCCTAGGTCAGAACAATGCAGTATTTGGCCATTCTGAGCTGAATAAGCCTCAAAACCCTGCGAAAACCTCTTATTCACACAGTTACATTACTCACTGTGCACAAAAGAGGGGAAAGGACTCCCGACAGGAAATGATGGGTTTCAACCATAATGTTTGTTTATTATAATAGAAATTAAGCATCTTTCATGTCCGTGTGGCTGAGTTCGAAGTTTGTCTTGTCTGGTCAGAGAATGCACTATTTGGCCATTCTGAGCTGAATAAGCCTCAAAACCCTGCGAAAACCTCTTATTCACACAGTTACATTACTCACTGTGCACAAAAGAGGGGAAAGGACTCCCGACAGGAAATGATGGGTTTCAACCATAATGTTTGTTTATTATAATAGAAATTAAGCATCTTTCATGTCCGTGTGGCTGAGTTCTAACGTTTGTCTTGTCCAGCCAAACAATGCAGTATTTGGCCATTCTGAGCTGAATAAGCCTCAAAACCCTGCGAAAACCTCTTATTCACACAGTTACATTACTCACTGTGCACAAAAGAGGGGAAAGGACTCCCGACAGGAAATGATGGGTTTCAACCATAATGTTTGTTTATTATAATAGAAATTAAGCATCTTTCATGTCCGTGTGGCTGAGTTCGAAGTTGTCTTGTCCTGGTCAGAGAATGCAGTATTTGGCCATTCTGAGCTGAATAAGCCTCAAAACCCTGCGAAAACCTCTTATTCACACAGTTACATTACTCACTGTGCACAAAGAGGGGAAAGACTCCCGACAGGAAATGATGGGTTTCAACCATAATGTTTGTTTATTATAATAGAAATTAAGCATCTTTCATGTCCGTGTGGCTGAGTTCGAAGTTTGTCTTGTCCTGGTCAGAGAATGCACTATTTGGCCATTCTGAGCTGAATAAGCCTCAAAACCCTGCGAAAACCTCTTATTCACACAGTTACATTACTCACTGTGCACAAAAGAGGGGAAAGGACTCCCGACAGGAAATGATGGGTTTCAACCATAATGTTGTTTATTATAATAGAAATTAAGCATCTTTCATGTCCGTGTGGCTGAGTTCGAAGTTTGTCTTGTCCTGGTCAGACAATGCACTATTTGGTCATTCTGAGCTGAATAAGCCTCAAAACCCTGCGAAAACCTCTTATTCACACAGTTACATTACTCACTGTGCACAAAAGAGGGGAAAGGACTCCCGACAGGAAATGATGGGTTTCAACCATAATGTTTGTTTATTATAATAGAAATTAAGCATCTTTCATGTCCGTGTGGCTGAGTTCTAACTTTGTCTTGTCCTGGTCAGAGAATGCACTATTTGGCCATTCTGAGCTGAATAAGCCTCAAAACCCTGCGAAAACCTCTTATTCACACAGTTACATTACTCACTGTGCACAAAAGAGGGGAAAGGACTCCCGACAGGAAATGATGGGTTTCAACCATAATGCTTGTTTATTATAATAGAAATTAAGCATCTTTCATGTCCGTGTGGCTGAGTTCTAAGTTTGTCTTGTCCAGCCAAACAATGCAGTATTTGGCCATTCTGAGCTGAATAAGCCTCAAAACCCTGCGAAAACCTCTTATTCACACAGTTACATTACTCACTGTGCACAAAAGAGGGGAAAGGACTCCCGACAGGAAATGATGGGTTTCAACCATAATGTTTGTTTATTATAATAGAAATTAAGCATCTTTCATGTCCGTGTGGCTGAGTTCTAAGTTTGTCTTGTCCTGGTCAGAGAATGCACTATTTGGCCATTCTGAGCTGAATAAGCCTCAAAACCCTGCGAAAACCTCTTATTCACACAGTTACATTACTCACTGTGCACAAAAGAGGGGAAAGGACTCCCGACAGGAAATGATGGGTTTCAACCATAATGTTTGTTTATTATAATAGAAATTAAGCATCTTTCATGTCCGTGTGGCTGAGTTCGAAGTTTGTCTTGTCCAGCCAAACAATGCAGTATTTGGCCATTCTGAGCTGAATAAGCCTCAAAACCCTGCGAAAACCTCTTATTCACACAGTTACATTACTCACTGTGCACAAAAGAGGGGAAAGGACTCCCGACAGGAAATGATGGGTTTCAACCATAATGCTTGTTTATTATAATAGAAATTAAAAATCTTTCATGTCCGGGTGGCTGAGTTCTAAGTTTGTCTTGTCCTGGTCAGACAATGCAGTATTTGGCCATTCTGAGCTGAATAAGCCTCAAAAGCCTGCGAAAACCTCTTATTCACACAGTTACATTACTCACTGTGCACAAAAGAGGGGAAAGGACTCCCGACAGGAAATGATGGGTTTCAACCATAATGCTTGTTAATTATAATAGAAATTAAGCATCTTTCATGTCCGTGTGGCTGAGTTCTACGTTTGTCTTGTCCTGGTCAGACAATGCAGTATTTGGCCATTCTGAGCTGAATAAGCCTCAAAACCCTGCGAAAACCTCTTATTCACACAGTTACATTACTCACTGTGCACAAAAGAGGGGAAAGGACCCGACAGGAAATGATGGGTTTCAACCATAATGCTTGTTTATTATAATAGAAATTAAGCATCTTTCATGTCCGTGTGGCTGAGTTCTAAGTTTGTCTTGTCCTGGTCAGAGAATGCACTATTTGGCCATTCTGAGCTGAATAAGCCTCAAAACCCTGCGAAAACCTCTTATTCACACAGTTACATTACTCACTGTGCACAAAAGAGGGGAAAGGACTCCGACAGGAAATGATGGGTTTCAACCATAATGCTTGTTTATTATAATAGAAATTAAGCATCTTTCATGTCCGTGTGGCTGAGTTCTACGTTTGTCTTGTCCAGCCAGACAATGCAGTATTTGGCCATTCTGAGCTGAATAAGCCTCAAAACCCTGCGAAAACCTCTTATTCACACAGTTACATTACTCACTGTGCACAAAAGAGGGGAAAGGACTCCCGACAGGAAATGATGGGTTTCAACCATAATGCGTGTTAATTATAATAGAAATTAAGCATCTTTCATGTCCGTGTGGCTGAGTTCTAAGTTTGTCTTGTCCTGGTCAGACAATGCAGTATTTGGCCATTCTGAGCTGAATAAGCATCAAAACGCTGCGATCAGCTCTTGGTCTTGCACTGGCATTGCTCACAGGGCACAGAACAGGCAAAAGGAGTCGCAACAGGAAATGATGGGTTTCAACCATAATGAATGTTTATAAATAAGAAATTAAGAATCTTTCATGTCCATGTGGCTGAGACTTCAGCTTCTCTTCTCTTGGTCAGAGTATGCAGCCTTCGGCCATTCTGAGCTGATTAAGCAAACAATGCTGGAGACAGAGTAGTGACTTTAAATTGATCTCTTAGCCGTTGGATTTTTTAAAAAAGGCTGATGTCGATATGTGTCAAAATGCCGAATATGGGCTCCGATAATCGGCCCAGCCGTTAATCTGTCTATCCCTAGTTTTTATGCTTTTATGCAGCTCAGAATGGCCAAATGATGCATGCTCTGACCAGGAGAAGAGAAACTGAAATCTCAGCCACACAGTTATGAAAGGTTCTTAATTCCTAATATGTATAAACATGTATTATGGTTGAAACCCATCATTTCATGTCCGTGTGGCTGAGTTCTATGTTTGTCTTGTCCAGCCAAACAATGCAGTATTTGGCCATTCTGAGCTGAATAAGCCTCAAAACCCTGCGAAAACCTCTTATTCACACAGTTACATTACTCACTGTGCACAAAAGAGGGGAAAAGACTCCCGACAGGAAATGATGGGTTTCAACCATAATGCTTGTTTATTATAATAGAATATAAGCATCTTTCATGTCCGTGTGGCTGAGTTCTAAGTTTGTCTTGTCCAGCCAGACAATGCAGTATTTGGCCATTCTGAGCTGAATAAGCCTCAAAACCCTGCGAAAACCTCTTATTCACACAGTTACATTACTCACTGTGCACAAAAGAGGGGAAAGGACTCCCGACAGGAAATGATGGGTTTCAACCATAATGCTTGTTTATTATAATTAAGCATGTGGTATATTAGATGGTGATGTTGACGTGAAGATGATGAAGAGAAGATCTCCGCTGACACTGACTTACTTGTATATAGAAGTTTATTACAAAGTAGTTCAGCATCGGACAAGCACTGCAGTAGCCTGTGAGAGGATCCGAGCCAATATGGATCTCTCTCCCTAACAGCTCTAAACACCAGTATATATACATTGGTTGTTTACATGGTTCATAAGAAACATCTGGACCTTCATTCAATACCTTCACTGTCAAGAGGAAGAAGATGGGTGAGAGGAAACCCTCACCTTTAACCCCTACTAGTCTGGGGGTCACATTCTTGACTCTTATCCTAAACATGAACCCCAAGGGCTAACTTAAACATAGGAAACTCGTAAAAAGTGAAAACATCTAGAAACCCTCAGACATTCCAAAAAGGTAAAAACATACATAAAACATCCTGTATACTATATAATTCCCTCCTGCGAGGCTACCTAGCCTCGAAAAATAAAGAATAAAACATACACGTTTACCTACATATACTTCCCAAAGCATAAACATAACTTTATGGAGTGTGAGAGCGAAAAACCTGTCAAGCAGCTATCTTTCCTGAAATTTCCATCAAACAATCTAGACAGGAAAATTCTCTCACGGCCCCTCTGCCCCAGGCGACCACTTTATAGTACTCCAAACCAATTAAAAAGAAAAAAATTTCATCATTAATACAAGGATATAACTTCAAGCAAATACATATGGAACCCTCAGAAAATAAAATCCAAACAATGTCCACTTTCAGGCTGGTCGACCCATCGCACCTTCCAATGGACCTTTCCCTGCCTAGCCCCAATTTCCCTAGGCATCAGAAAAAGAAAGAAAACATCTGAGGTCCCAATGCATTTACCCCACAACAGAAGACATCTTCCTTCAACAATTTCAACCTAAGAAAATGTCACACAGTTTAAGTATTACTCATACAATATAGAAAATCAAAAACTAAATCAAACATCCCACAACGGCTCCTCAGCAGCGTCGACTGTCACTGTTGTGTCGATGAAGTGTTGACTCCGAATATTGCATCACAGTATCCTTGTTCAGAGTCCTCCAGTCCATTCTTATTGTCCCATAGTGATCCTTTCCCCCAATACTGTTCTGGAAGAAAGAAAACACCAACCAGTATCTTGTACCAAACAACAGATGTAAATTAAAACATCAAATGCAGATCATGATCCTATAAGTAAATGTAAAATTCACAATATCATATCATTTCAGATTATAAATCACATTTTCCATTTCCCCCCTTTTATCATATCACTCTATAGAGTGAAAGGATAAAACAATAAGAAATATCAAAACCATAATGAGAGATATGAATATTCAAAACGGATATGTCTCCAACAGTCCACCTTCTATCAATACTCTTTCATCTCCATCTATATCACTTCCCTTCTCTTTCATAAAACTTGCTTCAACTCTCTTTCAAACAACTCACATACCACAATCCTTCAAAATTCAATATACACACAACCTTCACATCAAAATCTTCTTTGCATATCTCGCTCCTCTCTCTCTATCCTTTGGCTTTGTGGATGATAAATTTCTCCAAACCATCTAATTCCCAATTTTACTAAATCAATTTCACCATTTTATCCATAAACTATTTCCCATTATCTGAGGGTATCCAACCTGGAAGTCCCCACCTGCTTATGATCTCTCTACACAAAAACCTAAACATGTATCTCTGACCTTCAACTGATTTATCATCACATGCAACAGTTTCATTATTTGAGCATAATACTGCAATGGAGAACCATCTATTTTCTTAAACTCTCAGCTCTTCCACACTGATCCAAACAAATGACATTCATTATGTGCATATGCGGAATCAGTGTATATCTCATCACTTGCTTACCTTCCGCTAACCTGTATTTGATTAAGTTTTCTAAGGATCTCTCGATCCTGCTCTTTCTGATCATGTTTCTTTTTCCTATATAGCTCCACTTGATGGGCTATATGATCTGCATAGACACCCTTTGTCATACTTCCAAAATCAACCACCTCTGCCAATTTGCTTCTCACTGGTAAGGGCAGCCCCTTCTGTATTTTACCTCGCAAAATTGACTGCTCCATTCGATTCAAGTCCGGATCATTTCCTGTGACATTTCTCCACACCTGATGGGCTCTTGACACATAGGCCCTCGGATTTTCTTCCTGTCCTAACGGCTCAATCAAAATATTATCAGGATGTACATTAGTAGGAAAAGTATCTTTCAACACTCTCCACACTCGACCTCTACTTGCCGCAAACAGCTCCGAATCATTCACAGCAGTACCTATATATCGGTCAAGTCCCGCTTTCTGTAGAATCTCTTCCATAGCTGGAACCCCTAGGAGACTAGCCAAAAGTCTCATAATATCACCCATGGCAGCTCGTGTTCCCACCATAATCTCTTCCAGCTTTGAAATCCAAGGATGTGCTCCATCTTGAAGAGTAGGTAACTTCTCAAGTATATCTGACATATCTGTATTCTGCCAAGGCTTGTACTCCAAATTCTGTCCTCGAACAACCACTGGACACATTTTCCCTTTTCTTGGGCGCAGTGAATATCTCTTCCCTAATTTTTGGGAAATCTTTTTCCGCAAGGTTTTCTTCTGTGTCTTTAACCACTTTAATTGATTCTCCCATATTTTCTGATCCTCTGGTCTAGACGACTCATAGAGATGCGAAAGGCATTGATTTATACTTTTCTCAACCTCTTGTAAGGCCTCTTCCATTCCAGTGCTAGTTGCTGCAGGGAAAAAAACCTCTTGAAGACGAAGGAACTTGCTCCTCCCAATCACTGCCTCTATTCTCACTTTCACCAGAGCTATCATCTTCTGAGTCCTCTGTCGTCCATGTTTCTCCTCTTCTTTCCGCTCTAGCCAACATCCTCCTGACTTCAGGATCATATCTACCCACAATGTCTCCCAAATCACTCTGATCATCCTTAGCTCCCACACTTATTGTCTTCCTCTTACTGTCAGAACTTGGATACATCGTTATAGTCGTTTCCGCTTGTCCCACTTCTATTACTCTATCATTCTCATCTTTAATCTGATAATTACCCCCCTGAGAGATCACCGGGAGCTGGGGATAAACTTCCTCAAACTTCACCTTCTTCTCATAAGGTGGGGGTTTCTTCGTTGAATCCACATGTGAGAAGGGTGTATTAATCTCTGCCATTAATTTTTCTGTTTCCTTTACATTCTTTCCTATTTCCTCTACACCTCTATCTCTCTTTTCTTTTGCAGCCTTTATCAATTTCTGTCCCTCATTTTCAAACAACTGAAGAACACCAAGCTCCACTTGTCTCTTTTCTTTACGTTTTCCTCCTTTTTTGCCTTTCCTTTGTTCCGCCTCATATGTGGACACAAGCACATGCATTATTTTAATTACATCTGGGTTAAGAGTCCCTACCACTGGCCATGGTTGGTCAATTTCAGGCCAACGCTTATGCCATTTCTCCGATATCTTCGCAATACCTTTGACTAAAGGATTATTCTTCTGTCCTACATCAACAGGGGTAATTACTCTCTGAATTTTAATATCCTTCTCTGACATTGTAGTAGCTCCCTTCATTGTAAATTTAAACTGATTACTAAAACTACTTCTAAATACTTAACCTACTTCTCCCTATTTTATTTATCTATTTTATTTTATTTTAAATCACTATTTTACCACAATCAATAAATTTACCAACTCCAAAGGAACCAAAAACTTATCAATATAACAGTGGATGTACAACACTAAGTCGACATATGATATCAACTAAACACACAATTAATCTTCCAAATTATGTGTAAAGTTCCCTCAAATATTTCTTCAACAAACATCCAATCCTATATGAGGCTCAAAAGATCACACGCTCCTACAAGGGACCAACTATCACCAAGTGTGTTCAATCCTCAACACCACTCAAATCACCACAGACAATAAAACTCACATTTGCCACTCTGCTCTTAGCAGCATTTGACCCAAATAATTCTATTCTATTGATTAAATGCATTAACAAGTCAGTCCATTGCCAAGCTTCTCCTTTAAATAACTACAACATATGATATGTTATACCTATATAACGCATATGTTTAAAATGCAGGTATTTGTAGAAAAGAGTTTGTGGATAAAACTACACTGGCCTTGAGCAGACTGGATTCAGAAGCTGCACACACTATTGTCAGCAAACCTCAATCCACATGACACCTTGGCCAGCTGCCATCCTTCTGCATCCTGGAGCACTCCACCTCTTTTTTTCCTTCTCCCCAACTCTCACACATTAGACACACCTACCAACACACAGGTCACTCTAACATCTTAATTCCTCCATTAATACATTATCATCCATGAACTGTATCTCATACTATTCTTTTATTTCTCTTTAAGTTTTTTATACCCACTCAAAACATTCTCACACTAATCTTTCTATGTCCTTTTTGGGGGCTCATAAGTTCTCCTCTCTCTCTCTTTTTTCCCAAAACATCCTTAAAAGAGGCTCATAGTTTTTATTCAAACTGTCCCCCAAAAAAGGCTCATACACTTTTAACAATATCAAAAGTCCCCTCGAAAGAGGCTCATATATTTAATCAATAACAAAAACGTCTTTTTGAAAGAGGCTCATACACTTTATCAATAAAAGAACGTCTTCTTAAAAAGAAGCTCATAGGTTTTAATCATAAAAACGTCCTCTCCCCATAAACCATCCCATGCTGCAGCCTTTCATACACAGCTGAGACACAGCTCCACACACACGCGTACACACACACAGACACTACTCACTCAACAGGGACACAAAAAGGATTCTCAAAACACACAGCAGAGTCAACTTCATCCCAAAACACAAACAACATCCAATCCTACATTCTCAAAAATCTACTCATTCATACTTTATCCTATAGCATGCTTTTCTGCCGCTCCTTTTTCTCTTATTTTCCTTCTAAATTTATGTTACCTCATGAGGTGTAGATATTCAATGAGAGGCTGCTTCAGACACTGTTCGTCAACTAGTGTTCGAGTGGGAACTTACAATTGAATTTTACACTCTACACCCCCAGTTCCTAGAACTGACCTGAAATTCACCTAGTGATTTTCCAGGATTTTTGGCCCATCTAAAACCGCCTCCCAGAGGGCTTTGACCAAATCTGCGGCTTTTTCCTCTACCTTTTATTCCTCTATCTCTTCCTTATTCCTATTTCTCTTTATTCCTTTTTCCTATATCTCTTTTTTTCCCAACCGTCCAATTTGCCCTGGGCCCAGGATTGTTCCTTCTCTTTTTTTTTCTCTTTTTCTAATCCGACTATCTCTCAAAGCCAACTTTCACGCAGTGACTAATGTACACATGTCTTACCGTTAAGAAGATAAGGGCCCAGTCTTCATTAATCTTGCATGATGTTATTTAGCTCACCTTATCGTTACTAATTAGGCTATTCTACACTTTTTACTTCAAACTCTTATTTTCTTTACTCCTCTGTCACTCTCCCCCCTGTTTATGCGCTGTCCACAGCGCAATAAAATCAAATTTAGAACGGAGCATCACCCCAAACATCAACACAGCACAATTCTTTCCGGTGCGACCAAACAGCAAACACTCACAACATCAACGAACAAACCAGCACCCCAGAAGCGAGAAATGCTCACCATATCCTGCAGGCTCGGTGCGGGAGGAGGTGCGCTGCCAGGAACGCCGCAGGTCACAACACGTCCGAAGTTCGTGACGCCAAATTCTTGTGGTATATTAGATGGTGATGTTGACGTGAAGATGATGAAGAGAAGATCTCCGCTGACACTGACTTACTGGTATATAGAAGTTTATTACAAAGTAGTTCAGCATCGGACAAGCACTGCAGTAGCCTGTGAGAGGATCCGAGCCAATATGGATCTCTCTCCCTAACAGCTCTAAACACCAGTATATATACATTGGTTGTTTACATGGTTCATAAGAAACATCTGGACCTTCATTCAATACCTTCACTGTCAAGAGGAAGAAGATGGGTGAGAGGAAACCCTCACCTTTAACCCCTACTAGTCTGGGGGTCACATTCTTGACTCTTATCCTAAACATGAACCCCAAGGGCTAACTTAAACATAGGAAACTCGTAAAAAGTGAAAACATCTAGAAACCCTCAGACATTCCAAAAAGGTAAAAACATACATAAAACATCCTGTATACTACAAGCATCTTTCATGTCCATGTGGCTGAGTTCTAAGTTTGTCTTGTCCTGGTCAGAGAATGCACTATTTGGCCATTCTGAGCTGAATAAGCCTCAAAACCCTGCGAAAACCTCTTATTCACACAGTTACATTACTCACTGTGCACAAAAGAGGGGAAAGGACCCGACAGGAAATGATGGGTTTCAACCATAATGCTTGTTTATTATAATAGAAATTAAGCATCCTTCATGTCCGTGTGGCTGAGTTCTAAGTTTGTCTTGTCCTGGTCAGAGAATGCACTATTTGGCCATTCTGAGCTGAATAAGCCTCAAAACCCTGCGAAAACCTCTTATTCACACAGTTACATTACTCACTGTGCACAAAAGAGGGGAAAGGACTCCCGACAGGAAATGATGGGTTTCAACCATATTGCTTGTATATTATAATAGAAATTAAAAATCTTTCATGTCCGTGTGGCTGAGTTCTAAGTTTGTCTTGTCCTGGTCAGACAATGCAATATTTGGCCATTCTGAGCTGAATAAGCATCAAAACGCTGCGATCAGCTCTTGGTCTTGCACTGGCATTGCTCACAGGGCACAGAACAGGCAAAAGGAGTCGCAACAGGAAATGATGGGTTTCAACCATAATGAATGTTTATAAATAAGAAATTAAGAATCTTTCATGTCCATGTGGCTGAGACTTCAGCTTCTCTTCTCTTGGTCAGAGTATGCAGCCTTCGGCCATTCTGAGCTGATTAAGCAAACAATGCTGGAGACAGAGTAGTGACTTTAAATTGATCTCTTAGCCGTTGGATTTTTAAAAAAAGGCTGATGTCGATATGTGTCAAAATGCCGAATATGGGCTCCGATAATCGGCCCAGCCGTTAATCTGTCTATCCCTAGTTTTTATGCTTTTATGCAGCTCAGAATGGCCAAATGATGCATGCTCTGACCAGGAGAAGAGAAACTGAAATCTCAGCCACACAGTTATGAAAGGTTCTTAATTCCTAATATGTATAAACATGTATTATGGTTGAAACCCATCATTTCCTTTCGGGTCTTTCACCGGAGACAGCATTTGCATTCTGGGCTTAATAAGCGCTTAGAAGCAGGGAAACAAGGATTTTCACACACCGGCCTCATTGTGTGTTCACAGAAGGGAAACAGTTCCCCCTTGGCCACCTACATTCGAATTTGAGAAAAATTCCTGTTAGAGTGATTGAGACTTGCCGCAATCATAAATCTTCAGCCTGATTCTGGTGTTCAAACATTATCAGGAGACCAATTACATCACCTACAACAGGCACAAGGATTCCCCTCGGCCACAGGACTTTCCATACATCCTGATTGTTGATGAAGATTAGAATTTGACAAACAGAACTTTATCAGTGCCAAAAAGAAGCAAGATTTTGACTCACTGGCTTCAGTTCCCACATAAGGCATAAAGGTCACCCTCGGCCCTCTGACTGTATCCATACCTCACGATTGTTAATGAACATTAGAATTAAAAAAAAATCATGTTAGATGGCTGAGACTTCAATTTCTCCTTTTCTTTCTCCAGAGAGAGCATTTGTCCATTTTGAGCTTATTAAGAAAAATGTTTGTGAAATTCTAATGTTCATGAACAATCAGGAGGTATGGAAACAGTCCATGGCCGAGGGGAAACATTTTCCCTTCTGTGGACACACAGTGAGGCCAGTGTGTGAAAACCATAATTTCTCTGCTTCTACACGCTTATTAAGCTCAAAATACAAATGCTGTGTCCAGTGAAAGGAGAGGAGAAATGAAATTTCAGCCACTTTAACATGAATGTTTGTCAATTCCTAATGTTTATTGACATTCAGTTCATGAACAATGGGGATGGATGGAAACAGTCGACAGCCGCGGGGGAACTTTTTGCCTTCTGTGGACTCACAGTGAGTCCCATGTCTGAAAGTCCTCATGTCTCTGCTTCTGCTCGCTCATTAAGTTCAGAATGAAAAACTGCTGTCTACTGAAAGGAGAGGAGAAAGTGAAATCTCAGCCACTTTAGTATGACTGTTTGTTAAATTCTAATGTTCATTAATAATCGGGAGGTATAGAAACAGTCAGCAGCCGAGGGTGAACTTTTTGCCTTCTGTGGGCACTTGAACTAAGGCCAGTGAGTCAACAACTGCCAAAGTAACTCAAATCAAATGTAAAGTAACTAATAACATTTATTCACTGTGTACAAATACAATTTAGAGTTTCTGATACCCTCCATATTTTCATTTTGTGAGACAGTCTACTCTTCCTGCACTATATTTTAGAAAGAAATATTGGTCTGTTTCTCATAGCTGGAGTTAGTTCTATCACAGATTCTTTTCTCTACCATGCATTGATCAAATATAGCTGTTGTTGGCTATAGAACTTGTCAGGAGCCATCACAACAGTTTTGGTTTGGTTTGACTCAGTTGTTGCAGAATGTTCTCATTAGACTGAATGAAAAAGGCTACAATCTAAACAGAGAGAGACTAGAATTAATTAGTCACCAATTAACCCGCATGTCTTTGGACTGTGGGAGGACGTCAGAGTATAAAGGGAGAACATGCAGACTCTGCACAGAAAAGCCCTGGGCGAACCAGAGTTAAAACCTAGAACCTTATTGCTGCCTTCTTGCTGCCCTGTCCGCAGACAGATCCTTCTCCAAAGATTAAATTTGCACTTCACCTGAGCTTCTTTCCCCTAACTGCCACTAGAGGGTGCCAAAGCTCGTAGATTACTTCTCTTACAACCACAACTCCAGCACTTAAGATGACATTTGACAGTTTAATTATATTTTACATAAAGAGACCCAGAGACCAAACAGTAATCCTGTGTTAGAATGTTACTGTCCCAGGTCTGCTTGATGTCACTTAGCTTGTGGTCGCCTGAAAGGATTTAAAACAAGACTCCCACAAGATTAAGCATTAATGCAGCACCCACTTGAGGCCTATATCATTTGATTTGCTTTGGTGGCAAGTGAAATGATTCAGTTACCACAAACCTGCAGCATTTGGGAACCACAGGTGTTTGGGGGTGACCCACTGTGTCTTGTCAGGAATCCAGTCTTCCATTTGTTTTGCAAGTGGCAAGTATGATCACATGAAATGTTTTCTCACCCCATACAACCAAATATACTCTCTATAAAATACTCTCTTATATATTCCTAAATCCATGGATGTATTGTCAAAGTCAGTCTTAGCATCAAACCTGTTCCTCTTGCCCCACCCACATCCACATGATTGACAGCTGTCTGTCACAGCCTGTCCCCTCCCATCTATCAAATTACAGTCCTGTTCCCCCCTTTGTGGTCTCTGTTTCCTCCACCTGATCCCCCAATTCCTCACACACTGGGATGGACTGCAGTACTTACGGTAGGACACTTACTCCTTCATCTGGTCTGGTGTTTCACCTCAGCTTTCAATCAATATCAAGATTATTGCTGATTGTTTCTGATGTATTTCTGATTTCAATCTGGTCATTCTTTGGTAAATACAGAAACTGAGAGGAGGGTTAGTAGATATCATGATAAAACTTATTTTTACTAATATTTAGCATTTTTAAGCAGCCCTTTAAAAATGTTTGTAACACACTGTAATGACATTTCAAGTCTTTATTAATGTATTTATCAATTATAAGACTTTTAGACTTTTTATATGACTTTTAGACATATGAGAGTGTCTGGAGCTTTACATCTGTCATTCATTACAGTATACTTTATACCTCAAAGACTTTATATGGCATCAGTTATAAGCAGGTTATAAACATGTAATAACTGGTTTCTAACAGACTATAATGTAGCTGTGAGCAGATGTATCTGTCAGCGACAGTGACTCCTGTACACTGCTGTATAAACAGATAATGAATGACAGTGTAACAATGAATGACAAAATATAATGATATTAAAATGTTTTCATGAGAGATGTAATAATTACTGACAAACAGTTTACATTAATAATCATTTAAAAGGTCCTTACAGCTACATATAACTACATTATAGTTTGTTATAATCCATTTATTCAATATTTGTATATGGCCTTTAGGACTTAAAGTAGAGTGTGTATGTCATAATTACCCTACATATTTGTACTGTATACATGTGCTGTGTTAGAAATACAATCAGACTGAACAGATGTATTGTGTAATTTGTAATAATTCATGAAGTGCATATGTCATCATATCAAGTGTATGTGCAGTCAATCATGTTTCAGTCCTCAGTAGTAAGAAATATACTGTATCAAAAGCCCAGAGATTTATTATAGAATCAGTATGTATGTGATTGTTTTTAAAAACTCATAAATTAAATGCAGTGAAAAGACAAAATGATGCAGGTTTAGATGTTTTTTAGTCACAGGTGAGCATAAAACATGACTAGCAAGAACTAATCAAGACAACAGGAGTATCTGCTGCTTCTGCGCCACACTTCGACTAATAAATGCTTCATATTTCATAGAAATAAACATTCATAATCATATCAAAATCATAATATTTTCATTTAATTTCAACTGTGTTACATTATTATTATCTGCTAATACACTAGACATACCTCACAGGGGGACTTATACTTACTGACAAATGCATTAATAAAAATATTTCTGTCAGCAATGACATTGCAGTGTGCTATAGCATCTTATAAACCATTCATTGTTTATACACTGCTTACGAATAAAGCATAGTAACATCAAGTAACTCACTTTATAATGTGAAAGTGACAAAAAACTGTCATATAAATATATATATCTTGATATTTTATTTCTGTGCCAGAGCTGGACACCCTGGATGTCCCCCCTCTCACCCCAACCAGTAAGGAGGTCCTGAGCCAGGCAGTGAAGGCCAGTTTCGCTGGCTTCACCCAGGAGAGAATCAACCGTCACTTCCCACAGGGTACAGCTTGTACCATCAGCATATTTAAGTTATCAATATAGGAGTAAGAGCTTTGATGAGAGGAGGTGAAATGGTTGTAGAACTTTGTTTTGTACATTCAGCTGTGGATTTGTGGATTTATATATGCCCAGATCCTACCTTGTGGTCAGAGCAGGAGGTGAACCACTGGCTGGACTGGTGCCAGGCTGAGTTTGGGCTCCACTGCCTGGGCTCAGACCTGAGAGGCATGCGGGGTAGTGAGCTGTGTGGTCTGGACCGAGATGCTTTCCTGAGCCTGATGTCCGACTGCATTGCAGGGGAGATTCTATGGGAACATCTGGAGACCATGAGGAGAGGTAAAAACATTTTTCAACCAATTTTTTTTTTTCAAACTCACATTAGAACAGTGTCTCACAATTATTGTGTTCGTTAATCTACAATCCCAATTTCAACAGACCTTAGGTGGAGTAGAACAACCTATAGTTTTCTTATAATACATATAATTTGAAAATAGCTATATTCAAATTAAGTTAGAGAAGTAATATTATACCTGGATAATTAGTGGAATTTAGATGTCTCCATTTATTAAAGTTGTGGGTGGTTTTGTTTCATAATGTGTGTCCTGTATATGTAGATATGTATTGTATCTGGGTATATACACATGTGCTTATGAGGGCACACAGGTACATGCATTCTTGAGCATATCTTCTTTTTTACATATTAGTCATTAATAATACACAATGATAACACAATGTGGCTGAAAGAATGTTTAATTCTGCAGAGAATGAGTATGACTGCAGTTCTTCATTACTCACTTGCACAGTACCATCTTACTGTCAGCTGCAATTCAACAAAGGTATGCAATAATGTGTCTACTACTTTGGTAATTATAGTTCCACTGTTACATTTAATTACTACACTGTACTTGTTATAATATTATTATGAATAAGTTAAGCTGATCTTTGTTCCCTCAAAAAACTACTCAGACTATGTTCAGGAGCCTTCAGCCAAACACAGTTACCATCTTCAGTATCATCCCACTGAAAGGACAGACCTCCACACTCTGGACCCTGTGACCGTACAAGATTATTATCTGATCAAAACAGAGGATCCCAGCAGGACTATGGCCTCTCCTGCCCTGCATCAGGAAACAGGAATTAATGGAGGTAAGAGTACCTTATGAAAATTTTATGAGTAATTATAGTGATGACTGGAGGCATTATTCAAAACTGTTGTCACTGAGTATGAGTCGTGTTCTGGGGTTGGGGTACTTAGATTAGTCATATTTTGAAGACCATAAGTAGAATTGGCTGTGTAAACGAAGCATTTTCACAATTTACCTTTGTGCTATACAGCCATGAAGACAGTTCTGGTTTCATTAAATCAGGTTTTGAGATATCCAGCTCTGAAATTTCTGGTGAGTGGGATTTAGTTTATGGTACTCCTAACACAATGTATGTTTTTACAATATATGTAAAAATTAACAGGAAATATTTCTGGAGAAATAATGTCTTGTTGAACCCAGGATTACAATGAAATCTGTCAGTTCTCCTCTGCTTTACAGAGCTTTTTAGCCTCTTGTTTGGGTTTTGTTTGGCCTCTCATTGTTTGGGTTTTATGGCCCGAAAAGTCCACTCTCATCATTAAGTCAACAATGAATAAAGTGAAGCGTATTGATTGGTTGAAGAGGAGTAAAATTAGCCTACATCTTAGCTTTACAGGAACAAAACACCTGGAAGTAACAGCTACTCTCTTCTCTCAATGTGAAGGTGTTAGTGGCAGGTCTAGAGACAACAGATAAAGTTGGCAACTAGTTTATGAAGAAAGCGCAACATCTAGCAGCTTAACACTCATATTTTTCTCAGGAGTTTCTCAGGAGACTGAGACAAAGCTAAAAGAAGAGAAGTGAACATTGGACTTAAAATTACTACATAGAGTACATTTATCACCTAGATTATCTTCTCTGTGCCCTAAATGCAAAATAAACACTGGTAACCTCGTACATTGCCTTTGGTCTTGCATCAATATAGAGACATACTGGGAATCTGTATGAGATGCAGAACATGTTTGGAACTGAGCTTAAACTGGACCTAGTTTCACTTCTCCTTGGTCTTCCTAATACACAAGTTGCTAATGTACATAATAAAAAGCTATTCAGCGTATTGTCATTCTGTGCAAGAAAGGATATATTACTTCACTGGATTTCCTGTAGGGGCCCCACACTCTCTATCTGGTATAAAATTATAATGGAACATATCACACTGGACTTGTTGACCTATCTGAAGCACTCAAAGGTGCCTGAATTTGTAACATTGTGGAGGACATTCTTTGGTCATGTGATTATAGATGTGTCTGCTATTCTATCTTTTTTCTTGTAAATAAATAAATAAAATAATCACTGTGTGCTGGAAGAAACAACGAACAAATGGGCCAAAACATCACTATTAACATATGCTAATGTGTACTGCATTAGTGCAGTACATATAGTACATAATAAGCTCGCATTGATGTTCAAATTGTAATTGTAATCGCTCACACTGGATTCATGACTAAATTGTGCTAAAGCACAATGGTTTATAGCTGTTCTGCATCATCACCTGAGAGCCTAGCTCTGTTCTTACAAACCTGCTTTATTCTTATGCACTTCTTTACTTGTGGAGACAGACTCTGAGGTAGAGATTACGCACAGTGATGATTCTGACATCGTGGGCTCTCTATCGTGGGCTCCTCCACTCCAGGATACAGACCCAGTCATGGAAGAGACCATGTCTGAAGATGTCTTTACTTTACCACAGCCACATAGGAGCTTCAAGGAATATGTAGGCAACAAAACAGATCTGGGCAGAGCTGTGATACCGGCAGCCATCCTCGCTGGTTACACTGGTCAGTGGTGGTTGAACGTGCTAATAGCGTCCTATACAGATACATGTCAGTTGTAGACCTGCAACAGAAGTTGATGCTGATTTTGCAGTTGTTTCAATAGGAAGTGGTCCCATTCAACTGTGGCAGTTTCTCCTGGAGCTTCTGACAGACCGCAGCTGTCAGTCATGTATAAGCTGGACAGGAGATGGGTGGGAGTTCAAGCTGACAGACCCTGATGAGGTACGCAGTGTCCATGGGTTTGGAGAACATTGGATGTAAAACACAGATTCCCCACATTCCCCTATTGTTGTCCTCTGGTGTCTGATGTAGCTTTGTTTCCAGGTGGCTTTGCTGTGGGGTCGGAGGAAGAACAAACCCAAGATGAATTATGAGAAGCTGAGTCGAGGTCTGCGCTACTACTATGACAAAAACATTATACGCAAGACGGCCGGCAAACGCTACGTCTACCGCTTTGTCTGTAACCTGCAAGGCCTGCTGGGATATGAACCTGGGGAGTTGCACGCTATGTTGGACATCAGTAGCAAGAGTCACCAATGACTCCATAAACACTGGGAAGAAGGAGCAAAGAGACACTTTTTATTTTATTTTATTTTTTTAAATGGGATTCTTCCAACTGCAGCTTTTATCACTTATTATTTGTGAGAGCAGTCCACCTGAGACCTGGTGGTGATACAGTGTGTAGGTGTGTGTACATATTTGGGAGTTTGTTTGCTAGTATCAGTTACGACCAGTAACAGATGACATGTATCACTTTATCTTGTCACACAATAAAATTCCCAGAAAAGTCTGTTAAGTCATTTATTTTGATATAAATAAATAAGACAAATGTGTAGTTCACATGCAGATAATGAGCAGACAACATGTGACTTCAGATGTCTTGTGCTTCTTGGCCCTCCTGGCTTTCCATATAGGCATGCATCAGTGTCTTTAAAACTTTGCAACCTTGTTTTGATTGTTCAGACTCTTCTTCTGATTTTACTTTCATCCTTAGCAGTCATCTCAGCATAACACAGAGTATCAGGTGTTCAGACTGGGGCTGCCTTTGTGCAGACATGTTGTACTGATGAAATTATAAAATAGGATCCAGGAACTTTATCATTTTATCATGAATCATTTTGCTAAAACGCAGTTTTATGGATCCATTATTTCAGATGATTTTCCTGAGATTTTTCCTGTGTGTTACTACCACTGTTATTACTCATCATAATGAGGGGTTAACATTAGAAATACAGCTCCTTTCAGTTATCTAACAGGAATCCTTCCATATTTGATTGGTCATTGCAGCATCTTATTGGGTGAGGCCCCTTTGAGTTGTGGCAATAAACTCAGTCGGATTCAATTTTTTCATCCCAGCCCTGCATAGTTATTGTCTATCTGAACACTATCTGTGCAATTATGTGAGACAGATGGCCAGCTCAAAGCAAGCATATCACAAGCCAAGATGTTAACAAACTGCACTCTGACCTGTGACGGTGCTGGTTTGAAACCCCTGGGCAAAGATCAAATCCTCTTCGGAGAACAAGCTGAACATCACAGCTCTGGTGTTTGTACTGGGAAGCTCCTACATGAATATGTGACTCCAAAGAAAGACTCCAAATAATTCCTTCCAATGAGAGACTAACAACATAAAATGAATGAACCATTTGGTGGTGAAGGTTCATATGTGAACACAGAGATCCAGCCTGAGAGTCCCTGCCAGGAGGTGTTTTAGCAGAGATCAGCTGGTGGGTGAACTAATGGAACCTAATTGATATATTCATGCTTGCTCAGCCAACTCTTTGTGCCTTTCACTTCACTGCTTCTGTGAAGTAGGTGTGTGGGTGACTGGAATAGCCAGTTCCTGCAGAGAAGTCAGGCGGTCTAATTCAACATCTCTGATAACACTCAAGGATTGTTTATTGATTTATTACCTTCATATTCCTCATCCAGTCTGAAATTTAGTTCTACTCCTGTGGATTTAAGCATGGCTCCTGTCAGTCCCTGTGCTGTCTCCATAATTTCATTATTCCTATGTAAATACACACATGCTAGAGAATATTCTGCTGAAGTTACAGAAACTAAATATAATGTATCTAGCCTCTTTGACAACATCTGACCTAAGATATTTTGGACATTTTGTTGATTGTATTTCTATAACTTTCAAATGATTTTTAGCCACATTAGCAGTGTGGCAATGATGACAGTGACAGTTAGTCTGTCATTGTGGTCCAGAGTAGAATATCTCTGGACCACAATGGTAGTGGCAGTGGTAGTTTCAACAAAAACTTTTGGTTTATGAACAAATACCTGCAAAACTGACAATCCCATCAGCCCCAGCTGTACTTTGCATTTGGAAATCATTAACAAATATAAGTTCAAGTCTCATTTTTGAAGGACCAGTGTGTAAGATTTAGTGACATCTAGTGGGGAGAGAACAGATTGCATCCAACTGACTACCTGTTGCGGCTTCACCCTTTCCAAGCATATTGGTGAGTCTATGGTGGCTGTCAGGTGACAAAATGGCATAAACTACCACATCGACAGGTCTGTCAGGTGAAGAGGTTTGTTTTTAGAGCCATATTTAGGTATTGTATTTAGTTGTTAAAACTACAGGTGGTAGCTGACATGCACTCTGTCCTTTCTTCTCCTTTGTTTGTCTTCTGTTTACAAGCTATACTGTCAACTACATAGATCTATTTTTAGTTTGTGGAATTTTCTCTACTTTTTTTGCAAAATACTCTCTTTTGGCATCAAACTGTTGCTTAAAAGAAACCATCTGGAATTTAGATGGGAAATCACTCTTTGGTAGAACTACTAATAATCTGAAATGTGATGATGAGCTACAAATAGACACAAGCCTTAATGGTTGGAAAACAATGTGCTCTATTTATACTATTAAATTTATAAGCTTAGAAGTCCAAGTATAAAGCATCATAAAGGTAAATACCCAAGTAAAGTACAAGTACTACAAAACTGTGCTTAAGCACAGCACTTGCATAAATGTACTTAATTACTCTCCACCACTAGACTCTAGTGTCGACAAAAGTATTTAAAAATCCATGAGATGAGATGAGATGAGATGAGTTGAGATGAGATTAGATTAGATGAGAGGAGTTGAGATGAGTTGAGACAGCATCTCCGTGTGAATGATACACACAGAGTAATAACTGAGGAGAATGTTAAAATAAATGGTGGATATGATGGATACAGTTTTACCTGATTTAACTAAGAACAGGCCAAAGAGGGACTAAAATGTTTTGTATCCTCTACTGCTACTGTTTATACACTTAAATGTTGAATGAGCTTCAAGACACTAAAGCACATTCAAACATCTGCATGTATCCTGGAATTGAAGGTAAATAGAACAGACAACTTGGAATATAATTATTGTCCATTACTCAGTTTAGTTTCGTCTCTTGTTGTTCACAGCTCTTGAGGGGAAATTGCAGTAGTATAAATTACAAGGTTAATGTCATATTCTCCAACCTGGAAAAGACATGAGCCCTGTCCAGACTCAGACAAAGACACACACTCTGCCCCATGTTGTCTCTTCCATTAGCAGGCCTTGGGAGTCTAAGTGGTGGAAGTAATCCTCACACACTCAGTGCTCTCACTCTGAGTCTGTCACCTGTTCACTGACGGATAAAAGAACATCAGCATTCAGCCATGTCTTATCAAAAACAGATTTGCATTTTCATGCTGCAAATGTGGGGGATGTAAATGATATGTTGAAACCTCAACATGTAATACAGAAGAAAGCTCTTCCTTACATATAACAGATTTGTAAAAGTATTCACCCAAAGGTCCCAAATTTACCAGGTTTCCTCATTTACTCCAGCTCAAAGAGAGCATCCCTGAAGAGAGACAGGACTGATGTCTACATCTACCTATTATCACATGACCCAAGTTCCATGTTGGGTTCCTTTACTCTGAGCAAACTCCACAAACAAACATAAATTAATAGAACAATACTAAGTATTATGATGAACTGTGAATTTTCATTCTGGAGTCTGACACTGTTTTTGTGGCTGCTGTTTGTTGTCTCTCTCTATCTAAGAGGAATTTCTGCTGTCTTGTGACAGACAATAAAGTTGTTCTCTTCTATTCTAACTATGAACTGTTAGAATAGTTCATAGAATAGAATCAGAATCCCACTGACAGGTTCCCAGGCCATTGTCCATTTCAGCTGGAACAACACAGTAAAATTATTGTGTTCATATTAATAGTTAAGTCACAGAAATATAAGTCAGATGGTAAACACACTGAAGACACAGTAAACACACTCATGCTCAGCTGCACGCCTAATGCTCTGTAAAATGAAAATGCTGTGAAAACATGAGGAGGAACTACTGACTCACTCTCTCTCTCACACACATACACACACACTGAGTGTTTTATTGTTTTATGTTATTATGTACTGTAATGGAAAATGAAACTGTCTAGTACATGTTTTCAATCAAAAATAATGATAGTTTTCATAATTATTTATGTTTTTTTCCTCCACTAAATAATTATATAGTTTAACATTTATGACTCATATGTATGAGACAAGATGCATCTCGCTTTCCGCCCTAATCCCAGTCTCACATGGGACATGCTGCAGCCCTCTGCGACCCTCAAGGATAAGCACCTACAGATAATGGATGGACACTTACATGATTTTGATATTTATAATTGTTCTATTATCACTGCTACTATTCTACTGTACATGTTACTTATCCCCAGAGGAGAGAAACATGTTACCAGTGTTAGCAGACTTGGGGGTCTGTCCACTCAGTTGAGCTGAACTGGGTGGATATTGTATTGTTTTGGGTATGGTGTATTTATATGGGCAACTTTTTATACCGTTTGTGGTGTTTAAGACAGTTGACTGTCAAACCCAAATGCCAGTTCAGTTTATTACAACTAAGTTGACACTATAAATGCAATATTTCAATATATGTGTGTATACATGTAACATTATATACAATATAAAAACAAGGGTCACCAAATATATAATAACCAGGACTGTAACCAGCATATTTGAAATCCTCCAGCCTAAAAATGCTCAGTAAACATATACAGTGTATGTAAAACCCTGGATGGCTGAGTCTCAGTGAGAAAATGATTGACTGGAGGCAAGACACAGGTGGCTGATTTAAGGCTGTTAAATAAGTAGAGCCCTAAAAAGGGCCACAGATTGATCAAGCACACAGCTGTAACATGTGGCCCTGAAATCCACGCAGGCAGGGGGTCTGGTCTTAACGCCACATGGCAACCTCTGAGCTTTGTGTGAGGCTTCACTACACTTAAACATACACACATAATATATACATGTACAAAACTGTATGTGCTCTACCGAGATGATTTGTATCATAAATAAATTCATGTCACTGACTGTTACATCCCATTTTTGCATGTTGTTCACTTGATCACAGACCTGTTGTTAGACTGTTAAATAGAAAAACCCATACAGGGACCTGTTAATGCTCTTTCATTAGACTAAAACTCTCCTAGTGGCCCCTAGAGGCTGACAATGGACAAATTTTTTAGCTCACATTTCAATGTATTGTCATTTCAACTATAAAAATCTAAGTGCAAAACACAAGCTCACCACAAAGTCCTTTTATCAGCTGTTCTGGAGCTTCTGATCCCATCACATTATCTTCATCAACAGATAGAGTTTGCCAGTTGTGATGGAATTACAGATGTTTAAGTTTCCATTTTTTGAGCACTCACTATAACTTGCTGTAAAGCTCAGTAAAACTGAGGAGAGTGATTCCTTGTAGGCTCATCATCTGTCATTTGATTCATTGTTCTTACAAAAATAGTGACAATAGTCTTTCTTTTTTTTAAATCTTATCATGGACCAAATGTTATGGCACTCCCACTAGGTAACCTTTGTTACCTAGTGGGAGTGCCATAATCAAAAGGTTTGGAGATATGTCTTGGATAAAGGTCTCACAGATGGACAGACCAATTTTAGTCCCTGCTGCTAGTAACATCTGGTTCAATCAGATATGTTACAATGTTATCATGGATGTGTTTTGGCTTGACTATTTTATAATTCATTTAATTGTAGCAATAGCAATAATAGCTGTGTTAGTATCATCTAACGTTTCAGTGTCCATGAAAGTATAAATCCTGCTTAAAGAGGGAGTTCAGCCAGAGATTAGTTTAAATGTAAAATAAGTGAAATTTAGACACACTGAAAATCAGCATGTTCAGGAATAATTCAACAACTGAGGAAATACAATTATTTGCTTTCTTTCCCAGACTGAAATGAGAGGAATGGTATCAGTCTCATCTGTATGTTAGCTACAGAGCTGCAGTCTGCCTGTGGCTAGCCTAGCTTAACATTACAACTTGAAACAGCTAGCCTGATTCTGTCTCTGTCTCTGCCTGACTCTGTCCTCATCCATGACTAAGTGATAGATTTGTTTCATTTATACACAAAAAAGGGGAAAAAAAAAAAAAAGGGGGGGGGGGGGGGGGGGGGGGGTTTAAGGGGAGTTATATGCTGGAGCATTAACAGCATATAGCATTAATGTTGCTGTCTGTAGCTACACTTATATGCACAAATGAATTAAAACATGCACACAAATGAGTTAAAAAGCCAGGCTAAACCTACTGTTTATTGGTTAAATGCTATATAATGAAAACAAACAATGTCTACTATTTATATTAAAAAAGATCCATGTCCAAGCAGTCTATGAGTCTAAAATTAGTTCTCAGAAATCAACCAACAAAGACAAAATATGGCATCAGTGTTTTATTGCCAGCAGAAAATTCCATTGGATTAAAATCCACATTAATGATTGAGAGAAATGAGGAAGAGTGCTTATGTGCATCATTTAAGATAAGTATAAGGCCTGTTTTGCAGTAGAAAATATTTACTGATGTAAGGGTGATACTGTGTGTGTGTGTGTGTGTGTGTGTGTCATTGAGACTTCTGTTTCTCCCACTGTTCTGGTGTGAGGGTCTTCTGTTCGAAAGCGTGGATCTCTTTCAGCTCCTCAGCTAGACATGTATTCACCATCCTGACAACACATAATACAGGTTTGGAGGTTACACAGGTACGGTTGTAACAGTAAGCATGTTTTACATCCAGGGAACAATGTTGTTCTGATGTTGCTACACTCATGTGTGACAGATCTATACTTGTTACTTTTCATGAAACGATATCACCGAGGGCTTCATCTGTCTGTTAAAGTGACGTTTTTGTAATTGAGACAAACAGGTGTACTTTGTAATGTTCCTTAGAACTTAACTCAGATCTGACGGGATATTTACAATAATGTGATATTTGTCACATTTGGCGGGGGGTGGGGGGGTGGCTGTGACACAGCAGCTTATTCAGATATGAAACCAGTATGCGTCTGATGTATGAATAACTACAGTGAGGTATGTGATTTTACAATAGTATATCATTCTGTACAGTGCAAAATGCCTCACTTGAGCAGCAGGATCTCATGGTGTCTGTAATGCACGCTTACAGGCTGTTTCATTATCTGTTAAAACAGACTACATGTATGTACCTGTATGTACCTTCACAAATGTGATGTTGTGTATCACAGTCAATTATAATAATGATAATATATGATATATAATATATATAATAGTATCTTTGTAATGATCTTTGAATTAAACAGACACCAAAGATTTGAGCGGCCCTGCACACATACAAAAGTATATCAGAGATAATTACTACAGAGTGTAATACCTGTGTCTTTGTAACAGTGGTTTACCCTCAAATTGGGATGACACCACCAGGACTTTAAAGCTGGCAGCACATCTGTTAGGTGACGTATCCTCCACATCCTGGAGAAGGCAAGACAAATATTAACAGCCATCAGTTAGCTCATTCTCTTGCTGCTGCTGAGTTACTGAGATCTTCGTCAAGGACTGTCGAAGAACCCTTGCCAGATAACTAGCATCTGCCACAAACAGTGGCTGCTCAGTGGTAGCTAGAGGTGCCACAATTTGAGGGAGGCCTTCCTGCACAAGAAGTAGTAGCAAGAGACGAATTGTACAGTGATGAATTAACCATCCAGCTGCTTCAAGTATTAAACATGGACTTTGGCACATAAAACAATAGGAAACTGTTGGAATGAACTGTGTGGTCACTACAGTACATAGATTCATCTTGAAGAACATATAATACAAATGAGAAACACTGAAACAGAAACATACCACGTGCACTGCCGCGAGTTCCTTAATAATTTTATCCCGGATGTGATCAGCTGTTACAGCCATGTCTGCATGAACAAAACAAATGGTGTAACGTTAAGGCCAGTAAATCAGTTGCTATAACGAGATACAAACAGCCAGCTAATTCATAGATTTCAAGAGATCAGTCAGAGATAGTCAGGCTGACACCGGAAGTGCTATGGTATTCCTAAACTTAAAAAAATCTATATTTCTTACAAACACTGCTACAGCACAGTTGTGGACTCAAGTTGTAATTTAAACATCTATTATTACCAATAATATATACTGTAGGGTATTCTCACTAATTTCAGTCACCGTGCGTGAGGAGGTGGGTGTCACAGACCTCATAACTGACCGAAGAAATGTCCAATTGCTTTGCCGCAATGACAACTATGGCCAATGAGGTGCGGTATGTTTTTTTAAAAGTAGCGAATCATAATATCAGGGGTCCTTACAGAAAGCCTAACAAAATGTTTGTAGTGATTCATTTAAACAAAAAGGTCTCTCATATTCAATCAATTTAAGATGTAGCGGTATTGATTATTTGTTATATATGATGTGGTGTGTTCATTAGCCACGCAGCGAGACACATTCAGTCGTTATAAAATATATTTAATCAGGCAGCTTCGCGGGCTACTACAACAGATACTGTTTTCATCCAGTCATGAACGTACGAAGTCAATAATCGTTGTCTGCGAAAACATATAATGCCGACGCTACTGTCTTTGAGCAAACAGTTCAAGCTGTATTACGGTGAAAATGGCAATATTGCTTCAGTTGAGCTTTCTGATATTTTACAATTATTTTATCTGTCTTTTTGTTTATGGCTGTACTAACTAAGCCAACGTAGCTATCTCTTGTGTAGGCATGGATGCTGTGTAGCGGCAGCTTAATTGGTAATAATACTCTGCTTATTTTTCTTCTACAATGGTGGTCGAGGTGGAAAGCTTCTTTGGTGTATACATGCTTTACTGTACCAATCCTAAATTTAAAGGCCGTATCTACATCGGCTTCACCGTGAATCCTGAGCGGCGGATTGGACAGCACAATGCTGGACGGCACAGAGGGGGAGCCAAGAGGACCAGTGGAAGAGGGCCATGGTATGACCTGTTATCCTGCTTAGACTTAGACTAGACTTTATGGATCCCTTTGGGATGATTCCCTCAGGGAAATTAAGTGTACTGTACTGTAGTACAGGATGGAGACGCTGTGGAATCACAAAAATCATTTTCAGCATATATTTCTTTGTTTTGTTTAGGGAAATGGTACTCATTGTACACGGCTTTCCTTCTGATATTGCTGCCTTGAGGGTAAGTATCTGTGATATGGTTTTTGAAATGACTGAGAGACAGTTTATTGTACCCAAATTAATTATCATTAATCATCAGTATTTACCCAACATTTGTGTTCTTCTAATGATGTAAAAGCTTCTGAAACAGTATTTACAGTCTAAATGCTGTTTCAGTGTTTCTGTGTGTAGACCTGTCTCCACTGTGTCCACTCCATTTTTACACAGTTAAATGTCTTGATAAGTACTTTTCTTGGGGGCAAAACAACACCCCAAAACAACAGCAACAAACAACAACAAAAAACAAAAATACGTAAATTTCCCTCTACGTAAAAAGCTTTATATACTGGGTTGTCCATATATAAGTTAAACACAATTTAAACTCTCAAATAATAACAGTATGGGACTCAAAAATCCTGTATTGGACTATGGTGTTACTCTTTACAGAGAGATAGATATCAGTCTGAATGGGGTTTAATCAAAGCCACAGGATCTAGAATCAATATGATTTATTTACATTGGGAACAAAGTTATGTTGTCCGTTTCTCAACAACAAAAAGTGAGATCAGTAGAGAGGTATTGGTGGTCAGGAGGACAAAGTGAAGTGAATGTGAGACACAAAACTTTATTTGCTGACTGTTTAAGTGCAGTTGTGTCCTAAAGCAGAAATAAATAACCATAAAACACCCAGCAGATTGTTTATTACAGAAACAGACACTCTGGATTTTTCAGTCTCCTTTGTATCAATTCATTACATCCTGTGAAACATCAGAGTCACTTCACAGTAAGTTTTCAAATAACAACACAGTGATGCTTTGTTGATGTTTTTTAACATATAAAATTGTCTTGAATACTGTTTAATTTGCCTGATCCTCAGCCACTGGACCTGTTCCCAGCTACATGGAGCAGGGTTACCAGTTCACCAGATTGTAGCTAGATTTACATGGAAAAGGTTTTAATTTGTCTGTATTAGAAACAAGAGGTCAGTGGCTCCACGGGGTTTCTTGTTGCTTCCCAGAGTCACCTGAGGATGTCAGGATGTTAAATACAGGGTATCTGTGGGTCCTTCATTTGAGTTTTAACTACCTGACTTAGATATATATGAAAATAAAATCTAACTATCATCATCATATTTCGGTGTCAGTTTGAGTGGGCATGGCAACACCCTCACTCCTCCAGGCGGCTCTCCCATGTCTCTCGGCGCTCCAGAAAAGAGTCCAGCCTGCAGTTCCACTGGCGCATCCTCTCCAACATGCTGCAGGTGGCACCATGGAACAGACTGCCGCTGACGGCCCGCTGGCTCAAACAGGAGTACAGGATGGATTTTGAGCCCAGTCTGCAGCCTCCACTTCACATCCCCATTGCTTTCGGCAGCGTGAGAGCCAAGAAGACACATCAGCTGCAGTCTGCAGGAGAAGAGGAGGAGGACATATTGTGGTGTTTCCTCTGTAAAGCCTTGGTTAAGGTAGATATCAGTGAGGACTTTGTTCAGTTTTGTCTCAAAGTTTGTAATGCTGTGCTTTTTTTTATTAACGTCTTCATCTTGAGGCCTATTTTTCTGCCTCCTGTCTGAAATGACTTACCCAGAATAAATTAAGTTTATCTTCACAACTTCAAGGGCTGTATGTATCTAATATTGATCTCAAAAGAAAGCTAAGACATTTGAGATTACTACAGAAGTGTCAGAATCAAGACGTGTGCTACTGTGTCAGAGTAAATTCACCTGAAAATTAAAATTTTTATCTTTGCCTAAAAAACCCACATTATTTAGAGTGAAAGCCATCTTTGCGTCATAGGATAGTAGCACAATTCACCTTAGAAACACCAGTGAAGATCCATAAAGAAGTAAACCCAAAGATAGTATATTGTAGGTAGAGTGCGTACTTCACTCTAAAAACCCCTTCGTCCTTATGTAAACTACCAGGACCTTTGTGATTCATTTCAAACTAACAGAGAGTCACAGGAGTAGACATTAGCAGCGTTTTTTTCGAAGCTGGAATATAACAAAACAGCAAAGGTAAGGGTTAGTACTTTATGATACTACTACTTTTTTTGCTACTCTTTGGCTGCTAGCTCACCAAGTTTTCGTCACACAGTGATGAGACAGACATCTTTGTAATCAGCTGCTTTCATGAAATGAGCAGAAGTACTAAAGTGGACATGTGCTGTTTTCCTGTTTTTGTTACATGCCCATATAATTGCTTGGGGTTTGAATTGTGTTTCGTTTGGGTGGTAAAAGCTTTTAGCTGAGTTTCTCCCTGTCATTTTGGTATGCTACATGTTAGGATGGGTGTGCATAGATCGTCTATACTGCACACATCTCACACTGCCTCCTGTACAGGGGGCTCTCGTGATGAAGAGGTTAAACATGTAATTCAGCATTTTGGGGAGTATTCACCTGAACATAAACACAATGTAATGTAATGTAATGAAGAGTTAAGTGCTGGACCTATTTCTTGAATAACAACAGTGCGTCGACCCAGTACTTCTGCAGTGTCTCCAGATATAAGTGGAAGTTGTCAGATACAGTTGATGAGCACAAATTTTGGTTTTGGTTGCTCTGAGTTAGACTGATAAATTGGCTAGGCTGATAGATCAGCTGATAGCTCTTAGCTTACTGCAGAAATGTCACTGTCAGTGTATATGTTGTGTATATGTAACAAGAAATGTTAGTGCAGAAATGCCAAATGCAGTGTGACGTAGTGTGGAAACAGCCAAGTTGATTTTTCTGCTGTAAAATGTCCTGCTCAGTGAGTACCCTGGATAAAGCTCTTTGACACAGAAAGTCTGATACAATAAGATACAATATCAGAGCTTGTTTGACTGTCTGACTTGGTTACACATTTCATTATCCTTTGTAGCTCACAGCTGAAAATTATTTCACTCCCCTTTCATCTGGATCAGTCATTTTCTGGTAAAAGGCCAGATAATTCCTGAGGGATTTATACTTCTTCCAAACTCCTTGTCAGATCTTCAGACAGCTTCAGAAACAAGCACATAGTGCAAACTAGTTTCGAGAGACCTTAAACCAGCTCTTCCTTAGTCTGGAACTAAAAATTGCAAAATACCAGATAACCTTTATTTCACTGCAGTCAGATCCTGGCTGGCTGGTTGGTTGGTTGGTCAATCTTTGTCTTTTCCTCAGGTGTCAGAAAAGCTAAGCTGTTTCCACCCATTGTGCGGAATGATCAGTCATGTGATCTGCCTCGCTAAACATTTCCTGAAGTCAGAGCCATCCCACCTCCTGCCTGTGGAGGGAGAATGTCCAGCTTGTCGTCGCTCTGTGCTGTGGGGGAGTCTCATCCGCCACAAACATGGCTGCTTCGGAGACCTGGAGGAGATCACACCATCTGCATCCCAAGTAAGTTACAGAGTGATTTTGTCAGAGCAGATTTATCATTTTACTGCCCCATTTATTGGATATTTGCAGGTATTATCAAATATCACCTGTCAGTGGCTCTCTTTCCAGTCTGGAACATATATACCTTCATATTCAATGCTAGCTTCTCCACTAAAACCCTGTGTAACAGTAGTTGTTTGCATACCTGATAAAGCCAAAGGCTGTGACTGAAAACCAGTTCACATGTATTACAGTGAATGTAGTGTTACTTTTCTATCTTCTAACTGTCTTAACTCTGATCCTCCACAGAGCCACTGGGCAGATGAACTGCAAAGAACTGAAGCAAAGGAGTCTGCAAAATGAACTGTAATGAACTGTGGTGCCACATGGTGCTGTCTGAGAATTACATAGATTCTGTTTAATGGAATATGACTTTTCAGACTGAACAGGAATGGACAGTAACTTCAAAAAAAGCTGCTGAGCAAAGACTGGACTCTCATCCCACAGGATCCTACCACTGATTTTTATAAATATGACCATGAAGCATGTTTTAACTATGTCTGCTGAAGTATATGTTTAATGTATTACATATTTGTGTAAATATTTGTATTTGAATGCATAGTCTGACCAATGAATAAATAAATACACTGACAATGTATGAAATGTGTCACAGGCATGCACTCGACTGATTTTGCTCTCTTAGGTAGAAAAGCAAAAATATATATGCACTGTCATTAGAAAATACACATTTGCATGCAGTAAATGCAAAAATATGCAAAACAAGTTATGTAATTACAGTAAATACAGGTGTGTTTCTGACCGACTTTAATCCAGATGTATGGATATTCCAGGATTTTCTTCTCTTGTTGAGAGTACTAGTGGATGATAAATAAATCAAAGCTAATTGATTAAAATATCATAATTTGAGCCACTGATGAGGTAAAAAACAAACCTAGAAACATTTGTTTCTGTCAGTTATTGCTGCTAAACAGACAAAAACACACAACAAAAAGTAGCAACTTAAAGACATAACTCTCTTGGATAATGGACTTTGGATGATCTTATGAGTCTACTCATAAATGTAACAATATTAAAAAGCACAGTACCTGTTTCTAATGTTGTAACACGACTAACCCAATGTTAGACCTTCAACATACGGTATTTTTTTAATTGTCTGTAACATGAAACCCACTTGTCACACCATGAATACTCACAGGTGTAACGTTCATCTTTGCATGTTACCTCTAAAAACCGCTGCACCAGTGATGAGTGATTTGTTACAGTAAGAGAAGAAACATTTATGGAATCAGGCCTTTTCTCCTCAGATCTCTACTAATCCATGTTTTTTGAAATCCTTTTTCACGAGACTGGTATACTGTACTGCAAGTAAAATAAAAGATGGAATGAAATAACTGTCACTGTAAGGTGTGTGACAATCTAGATGTTCAGCAGGCTGAATCACACCTGCTAAAGCTAAAGTCTTTCACAAAGAATAGCAACAACTGTAAAATTCCTTTTCATCTGTTAACTTTTTATTAACCATACTTGTTAGTTGCAGTGACAAAGGAAACAACAGTAAAACATTATTTAGGTAGTAATCATCATAGACTAACAATATGAACAAAAATATTTTCAGTGAAGCATTAATGTGCATTATTAGTTATTCATATATGTGAGCATTAAAATTATATTTATGTGTCATCTTTATACAGTTGTATTATTTACCTTCTGTAATATTCCTCAGTACATGTTTAAGTGAGACTACGTACCTTTGAAAAAATATATGTCCTGGTCTGGTGTGTGCAGCAGCTAATGTTAGCTAATATTTCTGTCTAACTGATGTTACTGACCTGTTCACTGACTTTGGACTTTTCTCTACTTACTCAGACAACATTTTCACATTTAACATTACTGTGTAACTGCCTCTGTGATCACAATTGATTATGATTACATTTCACTTGGAGAAAATTAGTACATATACATAACAGATATATAATAAGGACATATTATTATTTGTTATTTCTTAAAGCTGCATTTACTGTTTTTACAACTTGGGTGCAGCAGAGCAAGCTATATTGATATATGGGACTGTCATTTTATAAAATTGTTTGCATTAGCAAGCAGATGCATGTGTACACATTGAGCAGACATAACAGACATTAGCTTCTATGTGGAGGCATGTTTTGGTCCCTACCAGTTCCTGAGTGTTTTATATGAAAACAGCTGCGGCTTGAATTAGGTTTGAGAATGAAAACCAAAAGAATGAGCTAAAAGGGACTGAAGAGCTGCGTGGAGCAGAGGGCAACTGCTGAGTTGGTGATAATTCTCTGTGGGTTTATCACTACAAGCGACACAGCTCACATTACACATTTGATCCATCGTTAATATAAAATCATTGATTGGCACAGCTTTAACTTTGTAGCATTTGTGTGTGACTAGACCTCACTCCTCTGGCTTGTCCTGGCCATCCTCTTGCTGTTGGACAGGGGGGGCTTGTACAGTGATCACCGGCTGACACAGACAGGAAACAGGGAAAGGACACATTTAAAACTGTTTTTATAAAATAGTCAAGTTACTGTATAATCTTTACTTAGAGAAGATTTTCATTTTTGTCAGGCCTAATGTAATTCTCCTGATGATTCCAAACACTGTTGGGTTTGCTCTGCTGTGAATATTTAACAGGCTTTATCAGTCCTCTTTCCCTTGTGTGGTTGATATATTTAGGCATTATTAGGGAAACCTGTTGTTCGGAGAACCTTCATGATAGAACCAGTTTGGCGTCTACTCACCATTTTGGGAGCTGGTGAGCAGCAGTTGACCACCTTGCAGCAGTAGGCGGCCAGAGTGGCTGAGATGGCCAACAGAGCAGCCTGAATGACCACAGACTCCGCATAAAAGTGGGACTGGGTATTCTGTAAGTGGGACATGGTTTGCAAAGATCATGCTTTGACATATGAAGTATGCAAATATCAGGCTGCACATAACACAGCTGGACATGGACAAAAATGATATATATTTTAACATGCATCAAATTTGAAACTCTAAGAACTAAAAGGATAATTATGCTTATGTCAGATTTTTGAATGGATGGTATGTAAACTGTGATACATTGTGTTGTGTGATGTAATTTCATTACTAATCTGATTCAACTCAATAACATGGAAATGTTGTTGTTATAAAGAGGACAGTTACAAATCACCTCAAGTCTTTGGCAGATTTCACCATAACGAAGTGTGTTGTTGTCGTAGGCGTAATGCCAGCAGAAAGTGAACATGTCTTCCATTTTAACCAGACTACAGATCATGTTGAAGAGGGAGGCAGCACATGCTACAATCTGCATCCCCAAACAGGCTCTCAGCTGAGGGAAAAAAAACACAGACACAACTTTAAAAACTCTTTCTCATCTCTACAAGACATTTACAGACTGTGGACAAAATAGAAACATTTCAAAGGCAAATCATGTTCCACTTGTACTATGGATTAACACATGCATCCCAGCATCACTCTCATGTGCTGCTTAAGTCAATGCCACCAAAGTGTTAAGCTTCTCCTCTAATCAGTCTTGATTCTTCTATTCCTGATCACATGTTCTCCTGTCACTCAGTTTCTAGCTGCCACTGGTTAAAGGAACAACACAGTTGAATCTGGCCACATACTGAAAAGTCCACTGAGCCCCCCTCAGTGGACTTGTACAACAACCAGCTACATTTAGCCTCACCAGTTACTCAACTTACAGAGGAAGTGGCAGAGACTGAGAGTCGTTCCTCTTTTTTGAGGCAGGGAGAGTCCAGAACAACTTAGTTCTTGACGTCTCCTGACAGACATTTTGGTATTTCTGGGAGTTTCTGTTTGCTTTTCTGAAAGTGTTTGATACATCTTTTACTATGCCTGCCTCTTGTATATAGAGTACTATTGATTACCATGTCTCTAACCAGTTAACTCACCGTTGGCAGATGGAGGTTCTGTGCTGCTACAGCCACACTCCCAGCTATTACCACCTGTGAAGAGAACAAAATCACACCATCAAGACAACAGGAAATCATACAAGGGTAAATAAAGTGGTATGAAAACAAGTGTGAGAACAAGTGTGATCTGTGAATCATACCAACATGTGTGACTATCAGAATGATAAAGTATGAAAAGCAATTATCCAATAATTGTCTGTTATCACTTCCTTATTCCCCAAGCGTTCTGTCTTTAAGTTTTACTATTATGCAACCCACCTCCTCCCCATCACCTTGACCTTCAGCATGTCCAGGGAGTCTCAGCTGAAAGTTTTCGTTATCCATCTACTGGCATCCACTCTTGAGGTGTCTCTGAGGGGATCTGTCCTATTTCCTATCTTCATTAGGACCTGTGCTTTACTCTGTTGTTAATGTCGCACACTGTCAGTGGTTTCCTCCTTATTTATCTACAGTGCTTCAGAAAGTATTCAGACACCTTCATTTTTAAGTCTCTACAAGCTTTGCACACCTGGACTGGGCAGTTTATCCCAGATCCTCTCAAGCACCATCATATTTAGACCTGAGTGATGGAGTGCTGCAGAGATGGTCGTCCTTGCAGCACATTCTCCATCTCTGCAGATGGCTGAAGCTCTGTTAGAGTGACTGATGGGTTCTCATTTCACCTCCCTGACCAAGGCTCTTCCTGCCCAGTTACTCAATTTGAGTGCTGGTGGTTTCAAACCCTTCACAATTTTGAAATGGTTCTATGCCCTGATCTGTGCCTCACCACATTTTTGTCACAGAGGTCTACAGAGAGTTCCTTGGACTTGATGGCTTGCTTATTGTCCTGACATGCACTGTGGGACCTTAGATACACAAATCTGTTCCTCTCTAAACTATGTCCAATCAATTCAGTTTGCCACAGGTGGACTCTGGTCAAGTTCCAGACACATCTTATGGAAAACTGAAGCAAAGAGGACCTGACCACAATTTGGAGCACCACAGCAAAGGTTCTGAATACTTTTGTGTATGTTGATATAAAGTTATCCATGAGCTTACCAGTAGAGATGAAATGAAGAAGGCTATGTCGGTTGACAAATGACTCAGGCCTTTGGCCAGAAACACACTCACACAGACGATCTGAAACACACTGAGGCCAATCTGTGTGACCTGGAACCAACACAGAGAGAGAACACTTGAGGTTAAGGTTGCCAAATGAGTAGTAAACAGGTTTAAACACGCCCACACACACATACACACACACTGTACCCCGAGAGCTTTGGGTTCAGCCTCCAGGTACTTCTGTTTCCTGTGGACGTTTCTCTGGAAGGTGACTGCGACCAGAGGTTTTTGAGTTGTGCTGGCTCCCTCCTCCAGCACCACTGCTGCTTCATCTGAAACAACCAGAATCTACTCTTGATTTCACGCACTACACGTTGTCATTTAGAGGAAAGTGCAGTGGAAAAGAGAAGAACATGCACAGCAGAGCAGCGGAAGTCAGCTTCCAGTGTATCACGCAGAACACAACATCTGGATTTCATCACTCTGAACTCTCACTGTTAACCAAGAACTGCGAGTATGAACAGAGCGCCTTCTTTACCTGCCATGATGACAATATCCGCTACAACCTCGCGTACAAATGTCGTCCCTTTTAAAACGTCTTTATCAACTGATCCCAGGCTGCAGATCGGAAGTTTTGCAACAACTTTTGAGGATCTGGGTAACCGAGTCCCGCCTGCGTCAGTCACTGCAACATGACTCTTACTGCTCATTCCCCCTACTCAGCTGTTTGAGACGGGGATCCTGATTGGCTGAGAGGTGGCTGAACAACTTCAGCTCCGTGTTCCCAAAATCTGCCATAATAACAGCCAGAGCAATACAATGGACCTTTCTGACGAGATCATGACATTGGTTCAACATGGTGAATGTTATGACAGCCTAATCCATCCTCAGGCTAACTGTAAAATTCATTTTGAAAAGGGTTTTTAGAAGGTGCAGGTGAATGAGGAACCTACATTAATAAACATGATATATTTTTTGCAATAAATTTGCTGACATTATATTCCATTATTATTCATTATTCACAAAGAAAAACAATTCCAACAAATTATAACAAATACTAATATACTAACATGTATTTTTAAGGGGTATGTATAATGAATACATCTTTATTATAAACAAACAGATGATATTTTAGTCTTAAGTCCTCAGAAACCCTAAGTTATCCCAAGATCAACATGAAGTATCATGAGAAAAAAAAAGTTCACAAAACTGATGGTTTCTTTCTGTCCTTTTCTGTATTCAGAGTGAATCATATCCACACTGAGGCCGTAACTCGCTGTATAATGACAGGTCACAGGTAGACACTGCCTCATTTAAAGGGTTTTTATTTTGTCATCAGCAGTAAAAAGGCTCTAGTTACACAAATGCTGATTGTTCCTCTGTCTCAGTTATTCAGTATTATGACTTAATAAAAATATGCTTCACTGCTGTGAGTGCAGATTACCTTCCTAATACCTACCTGCATATACAATATACTGTGAAACTGACAGGACACAGTCTTGATATCTTGATACATAAAAATGATGAAAGAATTCAGGAATGTGGGGGAATACACACTGATTATAACTGAGATTCCAGTTTTATGAATGCATAGAGGAAAGAAGGAAATATAAAATACGAAGGAGCAAAAATGGAAAAATATCTGAGCCAAATTACATTTAGTAATTTATTTTAGTAATTTATTCTATGCATGAGTAAATTCTTGAGAAGTAACTGTTGAATCGTGAATCTGTACCTATAAATAGAGACTAATAATGCCACAATTTACTTTAGTAAAAGTTCTCATTGTGCAGAATGGCCTCACTGAAGTGTTCAAACAGAGGAAATATCACTGGAACCACTGGAACGTACAGCTGCTGGAGCAATTTCTGTCTGATAGTGTCATTTAATCTGTAGAGAAGCATAACCAGTGACCCAAAAATAAGCTGTTTCCCAACTGGGAAAATGGCTTTTGTGCCCAGTTGGACAAGCTGTCCGCAATTATCTGGTCAGAAATCTGTCCCCAAAAGTATCCCACAGCAGAGACGTGTATCTCTCTGTATGTATCTCTAACACACATGCACACACACACACAATTTAAGAATATATCAATCTTTATTGGCAAAGGAAGTTTACAGGTAAAAGTGCTCACAGACTGTGGATAACTTTACATCATTTCTGTTCACCCCCTAACTTCAGAGCATCACCTGTTGGACAAAATCTAGAACTGCAGCAGTGAGCTGCAGGTCTGATCCTTCATCATTTCAATGAGTCTACCTACGCTATGCTGCAACTACTGTCGTCTTTAAAACTACTGCAGAAGCTGACAGTCACTTTACACAGTTAGTGATTGATTCCAGTCAATCACTTCCAGAAAGCCTGCTCCACCCACCATGACACTCTTTACTACATGAGCACACTGAGCATTCATTAATGGAGAGCCAGTTCACACAAGCAAAATCATTTTCATTTTCCTCATATGGGTTCTAACTATGCATATAGTTTTGCTTTTGTTTGTGTCTTTGTGTGCTCTCTGATGTCTTCTGTTTGCTGATGCTGGGTGCCTATGTATGTTATGTTATGTATTATGAAAAAACAAGCTACTATTCATTTTCCTAGATGACATTTTACAGTGGTTTGTGGAGCACAAACAAAAATTAACTGAAGGAGCAGCAGAAGTTTCAGAAGCTGACATTTCAGAACCTGAGCACATATAACTGAAACCACCTATATGACTACACACCACTAGAGGTAAGAGAAACTATGAGTCTCTCTGTAATTCGGATGAACTGACCCTTTGCACATTTATTTTGTTTATATTTGTGTGCTCAAATTGAAACTTTACCATTTCCATCAGGTACCTGAATGCAGCATAATATTTGAGATTCAAAGTTCAAGATTTGTTTAGTAGCTGTCTTGTTTATGAGAATTTTAAGACTGACTGATTTTGTAGACTGATGAAGATCTTGTGATGTGATTGACAGCTACTAAACGGACATTGTGGTGAGACTGTTTTTTTCGACACTTTTTTTTGTTATGCCCCCTCATTGGCAATTAATGTACAATACAGTCAGTACTCTGTTGTCAGTTTTGAATGTTTAAAAGACTACTCCGAAATTTTGTGAAACAGCTAATTTGCTTTCTTGTTTAGCGTTAGATGATGAATACTGCTCTCATATCTATCTGTTATATATAAGGCTAAAACTAAGGTACAGTTAGCTTAGCTTAGCATAAAGCAAATACAGATATTTCCCAAAATGTCACAGTAAAAAGTGTATCAGAGACTTGGTGGGGGATTAGAGATGGACTCCTGAGATGTCATAAATGTATAACCCATTAAAAATCTTATCTGTATCAGACTGACCCACATGGATGATCCATCCTTGCATGTCTATAAAAACAGTGTCAGCTACATCTGGTATTAAAAAGACAAAGTTAATCAGTTGGAACAGCAATCAGTGCAATTAAATGTTGATAAAGTGGAAACAATCCCTTATGAACATCCTTCTAATTTTCCCCTTTGTGCTATTTAATAATGAAAACACACAGTATAATCACCTGTAAAGTTAGTGATTGGATAACTTCCCTTCCTTCTCAAAATAAAATCCCTGGATGACAGGATACACAAGATTTGATTTTTTTAAAACAGAAGAATAACAAACATTTGACACCTAATGCCAACTCAATGGAGGAAAATTTAGACTATTTTTGATGAGACAAGCAGTATGTAACTTATGGATTCATGATTCCAGTGCTGAGTGAGAGTATAATGTGGGGTTAGACTGATAAAAAAGAACCAATATTAGCCTCTTTTTTGAATATAATATCACATCATTACCACAGTACTGAACACAAATTCATTTGTTATCAACGGTAGAAAAAAACCCTGAACTGATTATGATGAAACATCTTGGTCAGCTTTTATACCCACATACATGATGTCAGTTTATATAGATGTGTCATTATTAGTATCATCATTTTTAGTGTATCAGTACAGAAATAATAATTTGGAGGCTTTTCCACCCTATTGAGAATAACTCTGGAATAAAAATTGTCATATAAAAACTGACTACTGACATGTTAAATCTTTAAAAAATGTTGTTTTCTACTGGCTTCTCAAAACCCACATGAATGAGGTCTGCAGTGCGCCACTGGAATAATAATACAAAAGCTACTGATTAATTAAATTTGCATTTACATGATGCATTGCTAAAATAAAAAACATATAAATCCTTCAAGTGTACAATTAATAATTTTGTGTCCTTGTTGTCTCTTTAAATAATGAATTGATTTTTAAAATGAAATTACAAATTAACTGTGAAGTTTTTAAATTTTACTTTTTGTTATTACATTTACCTACATGTCTACCTATACTAATACATAGTTTTTTTCTATTTTTTGTTTAAGCAGTGTGTCAACTGACAGATGAAGGCCAGGTTATTTGTTGGTCAATCAGAACTCCATCAGCTGCTCTGTGGCTTGGACTTTTACTTTTAGGTGACACACTGCTCAAATTTCTTCAAATGAAATAGAGAAGTGTTAAATCAATCACAACTCTAAATATTAAAGCAAAAAATGAATAAACTGTGAGATGGAGTTTGAGAGACAAAGAAATAAGTAAATGGGATGACAAAAAGTAAAACTTATATTTTGTGACTCCATTTTAAAATTCAATTTCATCATTAATAGTCAGGTTAGAAGGTTTAATCAGCAAATAAGGTAAACCAAGACATAAAAGGACAGAGCAGGTAAGGCTTTGCAGGGAAGTGCTCTTTAGCCCTTGAGAAAGAGCTTTGCAGCCTTACTGACTTTGGTTTAGACTGGGAGTGACCTCTGGGTGACCTCTTATCAACCTCTGACCGGCCCACCTCACAGAGACTGGTAGCCATCGCTCCTCCTCCTGCGGCTCAGCATGTAGGCCACCACCACGATGACAATGAGCACCAGCAACGTCACTCCCACCCCGATGGCAACGCGGTAGTCGGGCTGGTCAGCGGGGCAAAAGTCAGCTGGAAAACAAATAACACAGCATATATGAAACAATATATTAAGTTGTTCCATGTGACCAATTTTGGCAAGAACAATAAGATGTCAAATGTCATTAATCAATATCCCCACAGGAAAGGTATCATTTTAACCAAGCAAAGGTTTATTTACTACAGTATGCATGTCTGTGACTGCAAATATCAAAATTAAATAACTAAATCAAATTTAAATGTAATATTTACTGGCAACATTTAGTTTATTCTTCATAAAGGTTATTTTGGGAAATTAACAGCTAACAAAAATTAAAAATTATAATAGAGGATGATTTTCATTTTATTTTCATTAAAAATTTGGTCAAAATTAAACTCAAATGCAATTTCATTTTTGAGATTAAGTTACACATTGTGTGATGATAATTCAATTTTAATATTAGGAGACTCAGAGTTACGATAAATTATTATTCTTATAGTGTATAATTTGAAAACAAATTCTCTTCAGTACAAAGCAGTGTGCATGCTGGGTCCAAAACTCAACCAATCACATTTGTTTCAGTGTCCCACCCACTGCATGCATGGGTAAATATTAGTGTGATGTGCACAAATAGTTGTGCCAACAAATTGTGCAATAAGAGTAGAAACTTATTCACTTATGTGCAATATCAAGATCCATATTTGTGTGGTTGCTTTGTACGTTGTCTAATAATTAATTTTACAAGCACATGCTGTGAGCACTCTCACAACTGTCAAACCATTTGTTATCTTGAATGGTGGTCTGTCAAGAGCTTCCTGTGTGACCAACAACATCTGTTAGCATTCTAAAATTTCAAATTAACAACAGCTGCTTAAGATGTGCAAATAGTCACATATTTACATTCATACTGATTGACATATATGTGCATTAACATATACTGTAAATCAGCATTCGTAAATTATCAGTACAAAAGAAACCCCAAGACTAAAGCATGCATGAGGATTTGTTTTGCATGCTAATGTGAACTTCCTGTCAGCGACAGGCTGTTGGTTCAGTTAAGGTTGTTAAACCAGCTATTCTAGACCTGCAAGTGGCCACTGCTAAATGCTGCTGAGTGCATTAGTAAACTGCACCATGTGACCTAATTTATTAATACTGTGAATCCAGTAGAACAGCAGATATTGGAAATACTTTGTACTGTAAGTACCACAAAACTACTACTACTTTAATGTACTTAAGTATTTGTATTTTGTTGTTATCATACACTCTCACTCATATGTCCTTTTTTCAATTACACTTACAATATAAAATTGTAATATTAAATTACTTTATGTTACAGTACTTTATAATTCATAATGCATATGATATTATGACACATGCATCCATTCTGCACTTTAACATTTGTACTATCTTGAATATATTTTCCTAATAACACCTTTTTGCTTTCACTGAATGAAGGACTTCTGCCTGTAATGGACAGCTGCATGTATTAATGAGAAGTTCTCATTTAACCAAAAATGCTAATCCTAATTAATTTTTCTTTCATTTCATGTTTCACTTACAAATGCCAAACTCATGGTTTTTGGACACATTGAAGGCCTGCATCCTGTCTCTATCGACATCAAGCCACAGTCCATTCCCCATGTAAAGTGATTCTTTCTTGCAGGAGTAGGAGTGTCCAGCCTTTGCAGGGAAGAGATGCAGTGAATCGTTGTTGGCAGAGTATGTGGAACCTGCAACAGTGAAACAAAGCAATGCTCAAACGCTTTCAGGCACAATGACAAGATGACAATTGCCATAAAAAACATATGCTGATCATAAGATACTGTACCAAACTTGTCAGACTGCATTGTACTGAAAGTAGGTTGGCTGTTTCTGGCATCACATGCTTAACAGTAATTTGACAGGTCATGTCTATATATAGTTGAACAGACACACACACACAAACAAGGAAGTTGTTGACTCTTTAATGCTTCTTGTCCATGTTAATATTTGCCAGTCTTACGCAACACCCACATGCAGCTGAAATATCAGTGCACATGCACTGACCCAATTATAAGAGTCTAAAGTTTAATCAGTAAAACGGAAGTAAATCACATGTAGAGACTGGGATAAAACATGAGTGTTCTCAACTTACGGTCTTTGCTGAGGGGGTAGGCGAGGTTGAAAGACAGAGCATTAACATAGCCAGTACCATCAGCACTCTGAGGAAATATAAGACAATAGAACAGGCAGTCAGACTGGGTAGTCAGGGTGTTATGTGCAGCTTTTTAAATCCTTACCATAATGAAGTGTGAGATATGTTTTTTCTAATAAACAAACCATGATTGACAGTTTTGGCAGCTTGTTACAGGGAATGCCAGTGTCTTGAATGTGATGTTCAATTTGTCAGATTCCACAGAATTACACAGAAAAGAGAGACAAATACACTACTGCTGATTGCTAACCTCTGGATTTCATCAGACATATTTCAACAGTTTGTTATATTTTTGAACTACTAGACTGTTTTGAAGTGATATTTTGCCATACATTGTACCTAAATGATATTTAATCACATGCCATTCTTTTTTAAAATAACGACAGTGATCTCTATGTGACACAGCTTTTTGTATTTCTTTAAATGTCTGTCTTTAAATGTTTTAACCTATTGTGTTATTTACCATTTTTGTACTTTAATACTTCTTAAAGCTAAAGCTAGGACCAGTATAATTGAACATATAAACATAGATATAGATAGAGATAAGGATGGTACATTTTCAATAAACAATCTATTTTACTACATATTGTTTTATATTTAACAATTGGGTTTTTTGCATTTTTATGCATAAAATCACAAAGGGGTTGAATTCTAATAGCAAGTGCTGTTGTGTATATATATGGATGGTAGGCCCCACGAACACTCACTTTATCAGAAATGAAAATGAAAGAAACCCTCAGTGAGGGACTGTATTAAGGTACAAAAGTCAGGGCGGTTAGCCTAGTGATGTCTGGTTTCTCTAAGGAACTAAAATTTGAGGTGGCTTATCAATACAAACCTAGTCAGTCTGTCTGGACCACTAACTGTTACTGATTTGTCATTCGACAGCTAAAAAAAATAATCACAGACAATTTTAATGCCAAATATTCATTCAGTTCCTGCTCTTCAGTTATGATGATTTTCTTATTTTCTCTGTTGCCGATCAGTAAACTGAATATCTTTGGCTTTTGGACTGTTGATCAGACAAAGTCTAGACAAATCTGAGGTCATTGGACATTTGCAAATAGAATTAGTATGAGATAAAGGTCATGCTGTGTTTGTCTATGCAGTTATACCTGGGTTGTGTAGTTGTAGACAATGATACACTGATGTAATGCTTCTCCAGGCACATTTAACAGTCGCATTTGCATTCATTGATCTGGAGTGTCACTTAGAAAACCACTAAATGAATCACAGTGTTGTGGAGTGAGGCACAGTGTTGCTGTTTCCTTGTCACATGTCACATGCTCTTAGAACAGGCCTGTCAACTACAGTTCCCTTTTCTTGAACAGTTCTTTCGGATTCCAGTTCCTTCATGAAGTTACCAGTCATACAACAGGTTATTCACTAAGAGACTGAATGGCTTCATTCTGTTAATGTCACATTGTTAAATTGCTTGACTTCTATTTACATGTCAAATCAGTGTGAGCAGGTCAAAGATAAGGTATTGCATAAACAAGGACTGACCACATTGCATCCCCTATCACCAGAGTTCAACGTCATAATGTCACATTTGTGACAAATCTAGGAAATCAAAAGTACCTTGTTGAACATAAAGGTTATGAAGCCCTCTTTGAAGACAAGGGTAAGGTTGGCTTTCATTTCCAGACAAAATCCATCTGCTTTGGTCTTATTTGGCTGAACAATGAAGGTTCCATTGGCCTGAAAGATAAACAGAGAAACCAGGCAGTTGGATGGCCACCTTATATCAGAATGTCCCAGAAAGTACCATAGCAGCTACAGTTTGTCTTTAGAGAAACAGTATTGTCATTTATGATTAGCAATTGTCTTATGACACAAAAGCTGACAAACATTTGACCTTCCGTACTCACGAAGCCCACCACAATGAGGAAATTAAATATTGCGTGAAAAAATTTTCTCAATTCCTGAAAACAGGACGCTGACAACTGCATTCATAAAAGCTGAGTCAGAGACTTGTGCAGGAAGTTCCATCCATGTCAGTTAATTCCTAAATGGTTTAAATCTAAATCTTTCCTAGGGCTTTTTCTACTGTGATTAATGAAACGTACCTTTAGTGTTGCCAGTCGGATCTGCAGCTCCATCTGAGCCATCAGGCAAATCACTTTTTTATCTTTATCCATTATGGTGTAGTTTCCTCCAGTCAAGTTGGCAGAGGGAGTAGGTTGAGGAGGAAGTGGGGTTGTAGTCATAGTGGTGGTGGTCGTGGTCTTGGGGGTGGTGGTTGTAGGCTTCGTGGTGGTAGTCTTGGGGGTGGTGGTCGTAGGCTTGACGGTGGTGGTCATAGGCTTCTTGGTGGTGGTAGTCTTGGGGATGGTGGTCGTAGGCTTCTTGGTGGTGGTGGTGGTAGTCTTGGGGTTGGTGGTTGTAGGCTTCTTGGTGGTGGTAGTCTTGGGGGTGGTGGTCGTAGGGTTCTTGGTGGTTGTGGTAGTATTGGGGGTCTGTGTGCTAAATGCTCCTGCAGGGCTCACAGTTGCAGGAGGTTTGGAATCCTTTTTGTCTTCAGCCAGTGACAGTGCTTCAGTCAAAAAATAAATAAAGAAATAAATTTTAAAAAAAGGGAAGGCAGGAACAAACAAAACCATTTAAACGCTTCCAAATGAATTTTCTTCTATTTAAAGCTGCATTCACTTTTTTTGCCAAAAGGAGCAAGATGATCATTTACTTGGAGTTGTGCCTAATGAATGGTCTCTGCCAGCTAATGAGAAAAACACTTGCTCCTTTAGCTGCTAAATGTTCTTCACCAACAGATCACAAACCTTGTTTGTCAGTTATTTGGTACTGGGCAGGTAGTGTACAGTGGATTAATTAAAGTTTTTCTGCAAAAAATGTAGCTGATGCTATAATATATGAGCTGAAACCATGAGCTAAAACAAGCTAAGAAACACCATAGAGCTAAGGGAACTGCAGAGTTGGGTGATAATTATCTTAGGCATTTGAAAGTACAAGTGAACGGTTTCATATTACACAAAAGATTCAGATAAGTGCATCTTTAAGGTTTGTAGAGAAAATCTGCTGTTGTTTGAACCATGAGCAGCTCAGCCCTCCAAACAAACATATGCAAAATGGCAGTCTGACATAGTTTTATAGCTGGTCTGCTTTCCATGTTGATGTCAGCTGATATTATCATATATATATATATGAGTACACAAGTCTGCAGCGCATTTATGACACTGACACTGATAACACAGATGTGTTTTCAGTACACTGCTTATCTTCAGGTTCAGGCTGTTACTGAAATGCCCCATTTTAGGATTGAGATGGAACAGACGACTGGGCTTTATACACAGGTGACTGATTTTAAAACAGGTTACCACTTTGACACTGCTGATTATGCTCAGCTTGAGCCAGACAGATTGATATAGGATTGTAACGCGTATAAAACAGAAAATACAAACTATACAAACAGAAAATATTTCTCCAAAAAACATACTTCTTTAACATCTCTTTTGTAATTAAGTAATTTGACTTAACTGCACAGAACTGTTACTTAAACCAATTCTATTATTTACTGCTGTTTTCAACTCTGAGTGTGGCCTTCAACACAAGTTGCAGATTCATCTTATCCCCCCCCAAAAAACAACCCTTCCTCTGCCAGCAGACATGTGACTCTGACCAGCAACACCATCGAAAGACTGCGGAAATTTCTGTTCCCTAAACAATCCAGGAAGTCACACTGAGGTCTCACATAAAAGCATCTCAATTACACACCGAATCAAAAAAAACAACACAAAGACTGTCTGATAACCCCACTTTCCAACATATGGACTACAAAAACTATTTGTAGTTCTGACATGACTCTCAAAGTGAAACAAAACAGTTCTGTTGTGTTATTTAATGTATTAAAGTGGGTTTTTTTATGTTTAGTACAAACTACTTCATGAACTAAATGCTGACGAACTCTACACAAATTTGATTTTGTGTCTTACCTGAGACAACACAGCAGGCTACAAAAACGAACACTACAGCCCTCTTCATTATGACAGGTACTGACTGACTGACTGCGTCCTGCTGAACTTCTCCTGACACCCGCTCTAAGTACAATAACAGCGCTATGTCTCCACTCTTAAATCAACAGCCGCTTCAAGCTAACAAGAGACATTTACAGCGATACCGGAAATGCCTGGTCTAAAAATAAAAGCATACCTAATACACAGAAAAACTGCAACAAGTATTACTGTCATTTTCTGAGTACTTTTCATACACAATATTAGATTAAAGATATTTATCTTAAGTTAATTATACTATTTTAAAGGGATATTCCCGGCATTTGTGTTAAATTAATGGATACATTCATAGACTAAATTTTTTAAAGCGTTCGTAATGGATTTTCTGCTTGGATAGAGGGCTTTTAAGAGCTGAAACACCTTAAAATAAACAAAATAACAGTACAAGGATCCACCACATTATACACACACCACACACACACACACACACATATATATATATATATATATATATATATAAAAATATATATATATATATATATATATATATTTCATCTACCTTCCACCACTGTGGCACGCTGTAGCGCTGTAGTTATTTTATTGTGAAAGTACTAACCGGAAACATTAGTGTTGATTCTTCGTGCTAATGATTCTTTTTAAACTTGTCAGCTGATATCAGAACTGAGGAAACGAAACCAACGTGATAGCAGGGAGGGAACACACAAATCTAGAGAAAAAGGTCCCATGTAATTTTCCCTCAGAATGAAACAAAATCTGTGTTTGTGACTGAATTGACTACAAACACACCAGACCTTTGTTCATGTGGTTTTTCCCCTCCTGATTCTGGGCTACATCCATTCACATGGCAACTGCCAGCAAAACATGTATTTCACTTCAAGTGGCTTTAGGCCTGTAAATTCCTAAAAGTCAACAAAACAGCAGGAATGAAATATTACTGTCATTACTCTCAGACAGTACAGTCATAGCACCACCAGTAATAGTAAGAGGCAGTATTATAGCAAGGCTGGATTATTAACTATGCAAAGCAAACAGGGCCTCAGATCTCAGGGGTACTCCATATAATTTGTGTCTGTATAATTAAATTAACCTCAAATGTGTTAGGAATGTGCACCACTGAGATAGAATACCAAATGTCTTGTAGAGATAACATGTTTCAAAATTTAGCGTAAAGTCCTTTACTGTTTACTTTATATTGAGCTCATTTGTTGTAAAGTTGTGTTCTCTCAAATTACTTCCATTAATCTACTTCACACTCAGAAATCATCTGCAATACACAAATCTATCATAGGAGAGTGGTGAGGCTGCAACCAGTGATATTTGTCATTATCAATACATCTGATAACACTGGGTGATCATTGATTGATTGCTGGTAACAATAAATGATTGGCATTTTTTCTTGAAAAATGACTTTAATGGTTGTAACTTAAAATAATTTTCTGTTGATCAAAATCAACTTATCATTTCATCTCTAGAGCAGTGATCAGTTTCTGGGTGAAATAATGAAACTGCCATGTATAGTGGGGGGATTAAACTCACTAGTTGTGTTTTCAGTAGTTGTAGAAATAGTAGACGTAGTAACAGTATAAATTGCAGTAGTAGTAATAATACTATCAGTTATAATATTAATGATAGTAAAATAGTAGTTATAGTGGTGGTATAGCATTTGGAATAACATTTGTGGTGGTGGTAGTAGTTGTAGTAGCAGTAATGTAATGAGTTGTAGTGGTATAGTAATAATTGTAGTGGTAGTAGTAGAGTAATAGCAATCCAAGTTATAGTGGCAGTGGTTGAGGTGGTAGTAGTATTCAGTGAAGTTGTAGCAGTACCTGTTGCAGTAGGAGTGGTAGTAGCAGAGAAAACACAAAGAATTACCAGTGTTATTGACATACACTGTATAAAGAACATGTATATAAAATTTATATACAGTCTGTGGTTATTTACAGTAAACAGGTAAGTGTAAAAGTGATTAGTTTTAATGTTGCTGTTAGTATCAAATGACACAACACTGAGGAGAATTTCTGACTTCATGTGATACAGAAAGAGGAAATAACTCACACAAACCCAGTGTATATCAGATGCTTTAGAAGTGCTTTAAACACATGCCCTATCACTTCTCTTCCTGGTTGCTTCCTTTTGTCTTAATTGTTTAGTTGCATTTGCAGCTACTTCACAAATCTTAAGTTACAAAAATAGCCTTATCATTATCATTATCATTATTATTATTATAAACAGACCGTGATGAAATAATTGGGGTATCGTGTTGAATTGGGTTTTTGACATTGCTTTTTAACAGAGGTTTGCATCATAAACTGCAGTCATGGAGTTTTAACAACATGGCAATTTTCTGATCTTATACTTTTACTTTAAGACCTAAATCTCATTCAAGAGTCAGACCAACTGTATGTTTGGATGTTAAAAGTCTGTGTATATTACCAATATATGTAAACATTACAGTAAAACAGCTTTATATCATTTCGAACACTCTTCATGATGCATGTATGTGAATAAACTTCACATTCATTTTAAAAAATAGATTTATTTAAATAATACAAACAAGAACATAAAAACACAAGGTCAAATTTAGTCTCTTTCTAAACTATGGCAGCGCCGTGTTTTCAGTTTCCCATTGGTTTAATTTCCCGGGAAAATGTTATGATAATGAGGTTACTCTCTACCTATCCCGATGCTGCAAATTCACCTGGTCCCGCCTTCGATGACGACAAATGAGAGGAAACTGTACAATACCATAAAAGGAAAATACTCCCGCATGCGCAGTGGCTTGAGTTTTGTTTGAAGTGAACTGCTGCCTGGAACTGCCCTACAAGCTGCAAAGTCGCTAAGCATTTGATTTTAACTGTTAATTTTTCACATTTCCTCCATATTTTTTAGTGCCTCTATGCATCGTAGAGACGATGTTAGGCCATCACTATCCAAATGCCGACAAGTCGCAACAACTGGTCAACTATGTGGAGGATTATCTGGAATGTGTGGAGTCCCTACCTTTGGACATACAAAGAAATGTTTCTCTGCTTCGAGAAATTGATGCAAAGTATCAAGGTATTGTGTTTAAACGTTTTTATCATTAATTAGAGCTGCGTGTATAACACTGGTAAACATTAACGGCAGTCAGAGAGGATGGGCTGAAATGGTGGAGCAGGCGCGAGGCTTGTGTTCCCATTTTGCAAAGACCGAGCGCCCCTTGTTCATATCTACTTCGATAAACACTAACGTGACCGGGTAAAATGTGGTTATTTACAATAATGAGCCAAGCGTTAAATACACAAGTCAACCAACCGACAGTTAGCACAGCCCTGATACACTCCGTCCTGTTTTGTGTGTGACACCAAACTCATTGAGGAATTTCTGAAATTTGATATTTCTTTGTTTCGAGAAACGTATATAAACATTACTACCTGATACAGATCTGATATGAATACTTGGTGTCCAGTGGTAAATTCGGCATTAATATAATCCAAAAACTATCGCCATGTATTAATAAAATCTCAACTTTTTCAATAGGTACACACTACACTCTGCCGCCCACTACAGTGTTTCCGCGGAGGATTATTGTGCGAATACCAGGGAAAACAATTAATAAACTTGGTCATTTATTGGAAATAAACGATGCTTGGTGTATTTATCGTATGCCGAAGCCTACAAGGTAGAATAAAGATGTGTAGAAGATAGTAAATTGTGTTAATTGATCATGAACCTTTGTCCACTGGTGATGGTTAACACACACTGCTGTTTTGTCAATGTAAGCTGGTGTTGCATTCTGCATATGAAAGAGCGCTAGTTAACAGTTCGTTTTCGCCTCCTTGTTTGTGAGATAGGTGCATTTTTTCAACAGTTTATTATTAGTAATTCTGGAGTCAAAGTTAAGGTAGTTAGTATTGCAGACGTTTGTTAACAGTAGAGGAAAACAATTCGCATTGTTGTTTTATGTTGACGCAGGGTGAACAGCGGCGTAGCCTCCATTCCCAAGTTAAGCGACACCGTCGATAGATAATGACGTACATCGACTGAGCTAACACATTCGATTTAAATCGTTTTAAGCGAGATTACACATCTCAGCAGGCCAGTTAGACATCTGCCCCACTACTCTGCACCGTCGAGTGTGAGCCGCAGAACCGGATAGCTCCTCTTCTAGGCAACCCCCTTCAACATTTGACTGGCGTCATTTCCTGTAAGCGGGAATTCACTGCGGCTCAGCCCCCCTCCAAGCTCTCTGCTTCTAACATGTCCAACTTGACTTTCACTTCAACAAAAGTTTAAAATGTCTGCTGAAAACTTGAAGCAAGACTCAGTGAGCACTTTATTAAGAACTCCTATGCACCTGCTTATTCATGCTGTTATCCAGTTAGCCAATCACGAGACAGCAGCGCAAATTAATAAAAATCATGCAGAAACAGATAAGGAGCTTCAGTTATTGTTCATATCAGACATCAGAATGGAGAAGGATGTGATCTCTGAAACCGTGGCAGGATTATTGGTGCCAGATGGGCTGGTTTGAGTATTTTTGAAATTTCTAGGGTTTACTCAGAATAGTGCAAAAAACATAAGATATCCAGTGAGCAGCTTTATTCATGAGAGAGGTCAGAGGAGAATGGTCAGACTAGTCGAAGCTGACAGAAAGGCTAAGTTAATTCAGCTAACTGCTCTTTACAACTGTGGTGAGCAGAAAAACACCTCAGAATGTCCAACACATTCAACCTTGAAGCAGAAGACCACGTCAGGTTCCACTCCTGGCATCATACCCTTCAGTGGGCAGTGACTCACCAAGATTGGAAAAATGTAGCCTGGTCTGATGCAATCTGAATCCCCTCAGTCACCAGATCTGAATCCAGTAGAAAACCTTTGGGATGTGGTAGAATGGGAGGTTGGCAGCATGAATGTGCAGCTGACATATCTGCAGAAAAGAACAACATCAACAACATCTTCAAAAGAACAACAAAGATTGAAGGTCCTAATGGTTCATATAAGTGCTTGCTGGTGAATAGATGAATTCACTGGTCTCTAATTAAAGTAAGACATAATTTTCAGATATAATGTGTCACAGTGATCAGTCATGTATTGTCATGTCATTCTTATTAAAACGTATGCTGAGGTTTACACACATCTTTCATTTATTTCATTTCATGTCTTGTATTTTTCTGTCTTTTATAGTATTATTTTATCTACATTTTCATGTTTCAAAGCTTCTGCACAATTCATTGTGGGATTTTAATCAGTGTTGCATTTTGAAAATAAAATATTCATTTTGTTTCATTTTATTTTTTTTTTTGTCTCTGTATCCTGTACTTTGCAGAGGTACTGAAGGAGGTGGATGAGGTGTTTGAGAAGTACAAAGGTGAGCAGGATGCAGCTCAGAGAAAACGTCTGCAGATCCAGCTGCAGCGGGCGCTCATCATCAGCCAGGAACTGGGTGATGAGAAGATCCACGTGGTGACCCAGATGACAGAGCTGGTGGAGAACCGCTCCCGCCAGATGGACTCCCACTCCCTGTGTCTCCAGGAGCCCAGTGACACCGAACGGCTCACCACAGAGCGTCGTTCCAGTATTCAAGAACCCCCAGCCCCTGAGCGCGCCTCCACCCGGCGCCCACGACGCCAGCGCAACAGTGAAAGCCGTGACTCCAGTCACCCCTCGGCCAACGGCTCTCTGGTGGATGACCCCTCAGAGGAGCTGTCCATCCCTCCTCCTCGGGAGAAGAAGTCCAAGTCTGCAAAGAAGAAGAAACGCAAGTCCAAACAGGAACGAGATGCCTCACCAGTTGAATTCGCCATCGACCCTAATGAGCCCACCTACTGTCTCTGCGAGCAGGTGTCTTATGGTGAGATGATTGGCTGCGACAATGACCAGTGTCCCATCGAGTGGTTCCACTTCTCCTGTGTGGGACTGACCTATAAACCCAAGGGCAAGTGGTACTGCCCCAGATGCAGAGGGGACAATGAAAAGACCATGGACAAAAGCCTAGACAAGAACAGAAAAGATCGCCGGTCCAGGTAGTGACCTTCATCTTGAAGGTCTCCTCAGCCTGAGGTTAGGACTGTTGGTCGTAGTTAAAAAAAAAGTACTTGTGATGTTGTAAGAGCACAATCGAACACCATTAGTAGCAGCGCTTATCGTTATTGCTGTTACATCACTGATTGTTCCCACTGGCTATGACTGCACTGTAGTCTGTAGGGAATCCAGCTGCTACAAGAATCATCAGCTTGAAGCTGCCATCATCCTCAAGTGTTCTACTTTTTGTGGGACTTTTTTTTTTACTTATGAGGAAAAAAATGAAAGCATCATTTGGTTTACTATCCCTTTGAATCGTGGTCAAAGTCCTAATATAAAATAAGGTATTCCTGCTAATGACCATTAATTTCTTCAGTTTTGGCCAAACTGTTTTTGTTAATTTACCTTTCTTAACTATACTCAGTTATTTGAAATCTGCATCTGTCTTTATACAGTAATGGCTTCTAGAGAATAACCTTCACATGTAATATGTTTACAAGAGATTGATATTTACTTGAGATGATTGTTGATGGGACACTGGAATAGGACGTCATGTTTGTGGACTTAACGTTTTCACTGGTTCACTATCACTATTGTGTAAATTTCTTTTTATATTCATTAAAACAAAGTATTGTCATTCAGTTACCACTTCTGTTGTCTTCAGTGTGAAGTCAGCAACAAGGCTTCTCTACAGGCTGAATCAAGCCAGCACAGTTTTTCACAAATTATCCTCTTTTTTAGCCATGTTACCAGAATACTGGCAATGTTAGTCACCAGCGGTTGGTCCAACACTTTGGATAAGAGTGAAATCTCCACAGCTATGAAGAGACACACACACAGGCCTCATGCGATGAGTCCAAGTGACTCAGTTGATCCTCTGGCTCTTCTCAACTCACACAGCCAGTGCAACTAACTGAATATATCTCCAGTGGTTATCTTGTATGTGCTTACCCAAACTGTAGTGGTATAGTTGAGTGCTAAATTTAAAGTTGCACTTCAAGGTACTTGTACTTTGAGTATTTACATTCTATACTGCTTTAGAATTCTCCTCCACTACAATTCCATATATTGTACTTTTTACTCCATTACATTTATATGACAGCTTTAGTTACTGGTAACAGATTCTGAATACAAAATATAATCAGTAAAAAAATGATGATGCATTATTATAGAGCTAGCTACAGTAGTTAAATGTAATGTAGCTGTAACATTACAGTGATACTTGCCACCAATGCATTAATAGTTATAACCCAATAATATAATACAGACTCTGGATTAGACTATAGTATCTTTGCATAGTGAGTACTTTTACTTTTGGTACTTCAAGTATATTTTTATACTAATACTTCTTTGATTGAATGGCTTTTAATTGTAACTGAGTATTTCTACACTGTGGCGAAAATATCTTTCACCACTGGTAGTGTAATTGTCACTTGTGGCCACAGTCGTCACTGCTCTTCAAAAGTTACATAGGCCAGCTTCAATATGCACTCAACTGCCAGACAATTAGGAACACCTATGTAAAACTAATGCAGTCTAATCCAACAGTCCTGTAAGAAATCCTACTTTCATGAAGGTTAGAATGTCCAGTTTTTATTGGAACAGTTATAGAGAGGTGCTGGGCTGTTGATCTTAAAACTAGCACTAACTACATCCAACACTAAAAATTGATCTGGGTAAGTTCTATAATGTAGCATCCTGTGATGTCTGTGACCAGGCTGCAGAGTGTGCATTATGAGTCCTCCTCTTCTTCCTCGCTGCTGCTGGACTCTCCAAACAGGTCTCCGTCTTTAGAGACTTGAGTTGCTGAGCTGACAGTACTGGCTGTTGACCTGACACTGATGAGGGCGGGGCTGTGGCTGAGCCCGAAGCAGCAGGGAAAACTCGTGCCCATGAAGCAGCTTCACACAGTGGACAGGTGCGTCCAGGGAGAGCACAGACAGGATGCTGCATGTCTCCAGGTCCCACAGGCTCAACTGTCCTGGATGATTAGAGAAACAAGAGGTTATTGTGGGACATACTCCTGTGTACTTACTTCAGATTTCAAGTGTGTTTTAATGATACAGGTCACAGTGCAAAAGAGTGCAAGTCCCTAGAAAAAAGCTCTGGGCTATGAGGTGATTTTAGTAAAGTGGTATACTCAGTCATTATAAGTACATTTTTCATGCGCTGAAATTACTCTTTGGATAATCACAATATTTTCCTTTGGTCCAATAAAAATTGTGTGAAAACCTCTCAATTATCTGGATAAAGCCAGTCTGGTGATGTAGCGGGGGAAGCTAGCACAGGAGGCTCCAGCAAAATAAGGCAGGGTTGTCCAGCAGAACATTTAACCTGGATTGCAAACACATTGTCATCCAGCAAGCTGCTGCAGTGGCCAAATACATTCAACAGCTTATAAGTAGTGTATTTCATGACAAAAAAAACTAAATAACAGCCACCATGACAACTGACAAGAGTTGTAAAATCCTAGCTTTGAGTATTATAAACCTCTGTGCAGTGTCTAGAGCCTGAAAAAATTCCAAACTCACCTACTTCAAACTGCATTTCTGTATTTTATGTCCCACTGATGTTCCTACCCAGCCCCTGTGTGGTTTTAACATAGGGCTGTTTTCAGTCTGAAGCCCTGCTAATGTTCATGCTCTGTGGACCCCAAAAAATGCAGAAGCCTTAGGAAGCCTGAAACCCACTTTGAGCAGATGGTAGGGCTGGGCAATTAATCATTTTTATATTGACATTGCAACCTGATTTACGATTTGCAAATCACAAGAGCCACGATTTAAATAACTAATTAACTAATAATAATAATAATTAACTGTGTCGTAAAAAATATAGGAGGCTGGAAAGCCCTGGACAACCATGGTCCATCCACCCACTTATCCTGGCTCTTTTCAGGACATAGTGGATGTGGAGAGACTGAGCTTGATTTACATCTCCCACATTCTTATGTAACCCTGGAGTTAAATTTATAGTAAATAAGCACAATTTCATTCACATTCGCAATATTGGTTCTTTTGAGGAAGAAGTGCAAAGGCAAAATTACAATACAATCATAAGTCACTTAAGTTCTTGTTGTGTAGTGTGAACTGACCCTTAAATGTGTTCAAATTCAAATACAACAAATCTATATAATAGACACAAATGGGCTTTTGGCACCTTCATTTAAATTGCTGTTTCAGCAGCCTCCTTTAACCAACCCTTTTTTATATAGGTGTGAAACCATGCTCTAACATGCCACGTGAATGTGAGAGAGCCTTGAGGAAACAGTTGGTTTTTAGCAACAGGGTGTCAAAACAAACACACACCTCAGACATATGACTGAAGCCCTGATAAACCTCTCCATGCTCTCATAAGATCTTTGACTAATTTTCAGTTCTGTCTCCTACCTGACAGCAGAATGGCTTTAGTTCCTCCCCCTGTCATGTAAACCTTAGAGGACTCCTGTATCCTCAGCTTCCCATAGCCACAGATGCTCTTATAGTTTGTCTTGAAGGGTTCCCACACTTTCAGCCTATCAGAACAAACACAGACAACATTATAAAGGACTGTAAGAAGCACAAACACATCCAAACATTATAACAGAAGACAGAATTTACTGTTGGGTTTGTCATGTTAGTAAAACGCTAGTGACAGCATGATTAGCATTATTATAATCCTAGACAACAGAAGGTGTTTTAACTGTGATGTGAAAAGTTTATGTCACAGCTACAGCATATTAACCTGCAGGGTCCATAGTGAAAAATAACCTGTGCTTATGACTGACTGACCACTAAACTGTCAACATCTAACCTAGCAAAAAGATTAAAAAATGTCTTTATGATAGGTTAAGCTGATGGCTTCCTGGTATCCTCAAACAGTAAAGTCAAAAAAATGTGGTAAAAACCAGAGTTATATGGTGTGCTATAGGTGTGTAGAAAATGTAGCACAATAAACTACAGAAATACAAGAATTTCAGGGAGTGGCCAAATACAGAGAACAACATTAAAGAAAAGAACAACATTAAATCAATTGGGGAAAGTTATAAAAAGTTTATAAATATGGCTGTCTATGCAAGTTTTAAAAAAAAAGTTTTTTATAGGGTGGCACTGACTCAGCTGATTTAATAATTGTTTCAGGATATTAGAATGTAGGGTTAAAAGATCTGAAATTTACAGTGTTGCCAGAACATTTAGGGATTTAAAAGTAACAAACAGAATCTTTTTTTAATATTATTTTTTGGGGCTTTTGCCATTATTGGATAGGACAGTGGAGAGAGACGGGAAATCAGGAGAGAAAGAGCAGGGGAATGACATGCAGCAAAGGTCTGACCAGATCAGGAGTCAAGCCAGGGACCAAGCTGCTCCAGGCCACAAAGGCCCACATGCCCTAACCATTCTGCTATCAGGTCACCCCATAAATGGAATCTCCAGCTGAATTCTTAACAAGTATGTGGCCAGTAAAATTTAAGACTGGAGAGACATATTCTATTACCTCTAGTGTCTAGTGTAAATCTTGCTGTTGCATTCTGCATCATATGAAGACAAGAATTTTCAGGACTAAACCAGACGTACAACTGAGTGTCTTCAGCGTAACAATGGTAGTTGAAGTGACGAGAAAGTTGAATACATTTACCTGTTGTCTCCTGTAACCCCAAAGACAACTCTGTCTGCACTGTCTGTGATAGCTATGCAGCAAACTCCAGGCTCATTCCTCAGTCTTTTCATGATCTTAAAGAATTTGTATAAACCATAACATGAGGTCAAATTACTCATTCAGAACAGTCATATAAACTAAAAACTGAAAATGTAAAGAACATGCTAGACCAAAGGGTGAGTTCCCACCACTCCTTTATCCAGGTCCCACAGGGTGATGTATGGGGTCCTCTGGTCATGGTTGTAGTTGGTCAGCACCAGGTGACTGCCGGTGTGGGTGAGAACTGCAGTGTGGAGGTTCAGCAGTGATGTTTTATCCTGCAGAGTGTGGACGTGTTCCTGGGATTCCATGCTGAACACATTGAGGTGGTGAGAAAAATAAGAGCACACCACCACCTGTAAAATAAAGGTGTAGAGTGTAGGTGAATAATGCAACAACTACTGATGAAGTAAAGAAGCCCTGCAGAATAAAGCCAGTATCAATTCTGATCATGCTGTAATATTTTTGCCAACAATACTGACATTATTATTAGAAAAGAATTCTATTAAATGAAAAAAGACCTCAGGCAAACACAGTGTCATACTCTTTGTATGTATGTGTGTATCTACAGCACTGCTTCATAAAAACAGATAAAAACAGAGTACAGTTGGGTTTATCTGTGTACTCGTTCATCTCCACTGAGGAGGTACTGGTCTATAGAGTTGTATTTTTCTCTCTCCAGCCTCCTTTTCTCCTCTGTCTCCGTCTGTGCCTCTCTCTCCAGCCTCCTCTTCTTTTCAGCTTGGCTCTCCGTCCGAATGTCCCAGGGCATCACTGTGGGAGGGAGAGAGAACTCAAAGTCACTCTAAAGTTTAATACAATATGACCTGTCTGCACATGTGCCATCATAGATCCAGATATTAGTGAAGAGTAATTTAATGAGGAGTTTTTATTAAGTTAAGTTTTATTTACTTTCTTGACTAAATGCAGAGCTGATAATTTCTATAGCTCCAAAACAAGACCACAGTGTCTCTGTGAGGGACTGAATAGGCTACAGGTGGAATGCAGGGTTTCATAGGCATGAATGTGTATCTACTGCAGTGTTTCTGACTAAATACACTATTATTCGAATATGATGAAAACCCTGAGGGCATTCACAACTTTAAAGCCACTGACTTAAAAATCAGACTTTTAGCACTGCCCTCAGTCATTAGTACGTGAAAAGACACTCTAATTTCATCACGTTAAAAGGAGTTTATATTCAGTGAAAACACATGACTGGGTTTTTAAGCTGATATTTTATAAAAGAAATATTTTGAAATGAAATTATTTTAATGCAAAGCTGAATGTTTTAAGTAATAGTAGCTGGGTATCATCTTCCTGCAGTTCACATTGTGTCTCCCTTCACTATAAATATTTTGCCATCAAAGTAATGTAAAGACTGTAAAACACATAAAATCCTACACAACGTGGCTCAAAGGGATCAGTCAAGGCAGGCAGTAGTACAAACTAAGACTAAAATCTTTAATATAATAATGACTACATAGACCACAAAGTCAGGTAACTGTCAGCTGTGATGTAGCTCACATTTTATTTTTCTGTGTGGTGCTGTGTGAGGTTGCAGGTCTCGGGTAGGGCGTCTGTGCAGGAGCAACTCTCTGTGGGATGGTTTGAGCTCATGTTTGATGGAGCATGAGCCCAGATCCCATAGGAGCAGATGATCTCTGAAACAACATCCAACAAACACAAATATAAGCAGGCCAATACCTGATACCTGCTGATGTGATGTCTTGAAGGTTGATGTGATAAATTCACTGTTAGAATAACTTTATTAACATAAGTGATGTGGTCATTTTAATCTAACTCAGTTCATATGAACATAGTACGAATTTCAATTAAATAAGTGTGAAGAATAAATGTAAGTAGGGCATCTTCTCTTATGTTGTATGATGTATCCATATAATGGCAGGCCTTCCACGCTCCTTGTATTTCACAGATTATCTCTCACCTGGTCTCTGACAGGCCCAGGAGACTCTGTCCATCCTCCAAAAGACGGTACTCATGCTGAAGACAGGGAATGAATGCGATCCCAGTCTGTCTCCTCACATAGCTCCGCTTAATCAAGTCATACACCAGTAGAGTCTGGGAGATCAGACACAGTACCCAGGTGTTACCAGGGCAGGGGCTTTGGGTCAGTTCAGTTTTTCAAACTTAGGTAAGAGAGAGAAATTAACTTAAGGGAGTGATACTGATTTTCTGGGGGCAGCTGTCACATTAAGCATTTTTAAATGTAAGTCTGGACACAGTTGAGACTGAATGATACAAATGATAAAGTAGACCAAAAACTATCAAACCTACTGAGCATATGTACTCAAAATAAGCAGATGCGCTGAGGAAAATGAACATCAAAATATAGTCAGACCTGAAATCTATTTAAGCTCCTGTCTGTAAAGATGTAGAGTTTGAAGCTGTGAGCAAGCACCACATCAGTGCTGCTGTAGAGGCCGTGCTCCACTCTGACCGGTCTGCAGACAAAACGCCGTCTGGCCAGGTTCCACACATACACCGTCCCTGCTCTGATGGATCGACACACAGCGTACCTGCCAGCAGAGGGACCCAGACACCATCATATCAGAACACAAACATGGATCATATGGTCCCTCAGTGTGTCTGCTTCATGCAGTTTGTGGTCTGTTTCAGTGGATAGTGCAGATACCAATACCAATCCTTCACATTTCTTGGAAAAAAAAATCTCCAAAAACAACAACGACTCAGTGATTCCACCATATTGGGTGGAAAAGCACAAATTCAAGTTCCCCACTGACACCAGTCACATACAGTAGGACTGATTTTGGATTTACGGCACAATTTTTTTTGTGTGTGTGTGTGATAGGAACCTGAAAAATATCAAAATAATACCTCCTGCATTTCTCTTTAGAACTACATCAATAGTTTTCTAACATATCATGATTTAAGTGGTCATTACATTTGGCTTGGTATCTTTTCATCATAGTGGTAACTGAAGAATTAAATAGTTAGATTGTATATCAGTAATGTAATTAATCAATCATTTTAAATAACATTTTTCTGCTCAATTCTAGTGATGTTTTTGGAATATACACACTATAACCTGTAAATGTAAATATAGGCATTCAGCACAGTATGTAGACTGGTTTTTTGCCAGGTCTGTGCCTGCATCACAAAGCAGGTTCAACTTAGTCTGGCTCTCTCTTAGTTACATTAACTAACATTAAAGAGGTAGACTCCTTGAGTACAGACCAAACACATGCAACATCATCAGACCCATGAGTGATATTTGGTGAGGTGAAATATATACAATATAAGCACACAGAACTAAAGTAGAATAAGCAACATTATACAGTGATATTTTGGTGCTTTTTTTGCCTCAAACTATTATCATACAGGATGAATAAGTGAAACAATAGCCTAAAGAAAAGAAATTAAAACCTGGTCCTCACTGAAATGTTGCATTTATTATTTACTGAGTTAATTAATAGTGTGCACAATTATACAGCTATAATCACCACACATGAGTTTGTTAGTGCAGTATTTATGGTGATTAAAATCCTGTTTTCAGTCCAGAGTGGACATATTGTTGCGTATCTTCTGTATCTCTGACATAATTTAAAAAAAAGGCAAAGCCTGCTGATCTATACAGACTCATACATACGCTATGGTTATTTGTCACTGGTCACTTTATTGTAAGTCAGAACTTTTGTCCATGTCAATTCAATTTCACTCAATTTCCCAGTGATCTGATTGGTCAGTGGCTGGGTGGTGGTTAAGGCTGGGTGTGTGCCATGTTTAGGGGTCAGTAAGTCCCAGCAAACGAGGGGTATGCAGCCTAAAGCTGTGGTCATATTAACCTTCAAAGCAGGAAAACTGGCCCACACTGGACACCAAATAAGGATGCTATGTCACGGGGTCACTGGTCTGCTATTTTCAGTGTGGTGTAAGAATATGTACCGTGGGGTTTTCCCCATGGGGACAACCTCCTCTGAACCATCACTCCTGAGCTTATTGATGTTATAGGTAAGAGTCTGGTCATTGATCCTGGAGGTCAGATTCCACAGGCGAAGGTGCTTCTCTCCACTGCAGATCCCCAGACAGAAGCGCAGGTCAAAACACAGTCCTGAAGAGGAAAATGTCACAGCTATCACTGGAATCATAGAGCAACTTCACACTGAATCTTGTGTGGAGGAAAAGCATTGCTGTGCTGCTCTCTATGGTTTAAATGCTCCCAAAACAGGCTCTGACTTTTCTCATTCAGTGCATTTAAGCAACGTAAGTGACCAACTGACTCTTCGCAATCGCACCACACAATCTAGCATCCATATGCAGTCTACAAATTGATCATTATAAATTACTGGTCTTTTTTTTTTTCCTGCGTTAAGGCAGAAGTAGACGAACACAGCTTCTCTGTTCCTGTTAATTTCTTAATGTTTCCAGCTGCAAACAATGTTGTAAATATGAATTTGGTGGCCATATGCATGATGTCACTCTAATTCCACGCTGTGACACAAGAAAAGACACAAGACACAAAAAAGACTGAGGTTGAAGACAAGCAACACAAACATTAATGTTTATGGTTAATTGAAAGGATTTAAGTAAAGATAAAAGGGTTTGAGGAGGAGGAAGTGTCCCCAAATCCAATAAAAAGGAGGAAAGAACCACTAACTTTACCCCTAGCTCTGATTTAACTTCAGCCTAACTTCACCTCTACAAATGTCCACAAAACACACATATGCCATCTTTGCATTCTTCAATAAAGACTTCATTTAATGCAGTGTTTTCCACCTAGTGGATCTGTTGTAATGTCTCATGTAACCCCACTTAATGATTAATAATGCATGCTAATGACATGCTAACTCTTGGTCTTGGAAGTAAAGATAGTTTTATAGCTAGCTAGCAAGGCATGTTAATGTAATGATTGATTTACACTGTTAGTTTTTTGTTTTGTAGAACTCTTTAAGTCTTTGTATATCAAATAATGTTCTGACAGCCCCATGCACATCACTTACAATCCAAAGCTTGACAGACCTGCCATGCCTAGTTACTGTTGCTATTGTTGTTAATTGATTTTTGGGGGAGGGGTTTAGTGAACTGTCAATTCACCATCCTGCCGTGGACCCAATGAAATCTCTCAAACCTCTGAGTATCTGCATGCTACACTTTGAGCACTCCTGTAAAAACAAACCTTTGGTCAGTACTGAGGGGAAGCGAGTGATGTGTTTGTGGTCCTCTGTCTCCAGGTTCCAGGTGACCAGCTCAGTGATGCCAGTAAAAGGGGAGGGGCAAAAGGCCACGACGTGAGTCCCCTCCCGGTTGACAGTAACCTGCGAAATGCAGTCCTGGCTGCAGCCCAGTATAGACCGCAGGTACAGGAAGGAGGTGGTGCTGAAGAGCTCGATGTGGATGATTTCACCGCCCCTCTTGTATGGGTATCTGACACAGATTAAGGACAGTGGGTAGTAAGAGACGTATGTTTCAGCACAGGGAGGTGTCAGTGATTGTCAGGATTAAGTCCAGGGATCTCCCATAGATCTAAAGCGGGGAATGACAATACTATTTATTAGTATTGGCATTGAATTTGGTATTGAATTTACCCTGCAGTATGTCCCTGATGTCACTGTACCTGCAGAAGAGCAGCAAGTAGTTCTCAGTCATCTCCACAGCTTGTATAGAGGCAGCACTGTGCTGAGCTGACAGGACAGACAGCACAGTGCCCCCTCTGGCACTGAATACTGCTGCCTCACCACCAGACCTCAAACACAGACAGGAAAAATCATCAAATGAAAGGATGCAAAAGGATGTAACTTTCACCTGTATATACAGTATGCTCATCAGGACAAGCAGTGTGAATGAAAACACAGTGCCAGAGTGCATCATCAATCCAAGGTGTGTCACAGTCACACTAGTACTGTCCAAGACATCACATCAATTCAAACAGCCTGATCTTTTGAAGATGAAGGCTTTATCACTATCATGATAACTTTCAGTTAACACTGACACAATGAAGTAAGCGAACTGTAAATGAGCTGGTGCTCTGAGGTGTTCCGTATTATCAGTGTCTCTGTCGTCTTGTATTACCAGCGAACACCAGTGACCTAGTTTGTTGTTTATCTGATACCTCCTCGTGTCAGGTGTGAAGGTATGATTTCTGCACTAATTACTCTGAAAGCATCCACGCAGTTGCTTTTAATTCAGTCGCCCAGTGCCCGGTCTGAATAATTCACAACTGTTTTCGAACTCAGCGGCGAAATTTGTCAGGATACTATGGAGGCCTGATTTCACATCTTGTTAACAGAGATACGTGATATTATTTAAGGTCAGTGCAGTGACACTCATGTCTCATACATTATGAATGTGATGCCGCTAAGATCGTCATCATGTGATATTCATAGTGACCTACTGAAATCTAAAGAGGCCCGTTGTGTGAATAGGGTTGTAATAATCAACATATAGTTACATTTTAAGTGACTCACTAAATTTCTCTGCACTGTGTCCTCCTATTGTCCAAGCTCCATAAATCAAATGACACAAGTTCTTAGTTGATAAAACCATTGATACACTCACTGGTGTAGTGTAGAGTGAGACAACTGTCAAATCAACATACATGCTGAGTATCATCACTGCAATATATTTAACATATCCTAAAAGCATTGGTGACCTGTGTGTAAACTGACATTGTCTGACCTGTAGGCGAAGAGAACATAGTCTTTGATGGAGTTGCTGGACAGCAGAATGGAGCGGTCTTTGTGGATGGCATCACGCTTCATGGACACGTGAACACAGTGCAGGAGTGAGCAGGAGGAGGCCAGATCAAAAACCTAACAATCACACCAAAGACACACATTTACCTCAGTATTTACCTATGTGCACATTTTATGAACTATTATTAGATTTTATCAACCTTGACTAGATGACTTCCATCATAGAAGATCACCATGAGCTGTCCTTCACAAGTCATGGTGACAATGGGAACATCCACAGAGTCACTCTCTGAATACACAACTTGTCCAGATTCCACCTCTCTCACCTGAAACATAGCCAGAGATTGTATATCATCATCTTCAATACAGATTTGAAGAAATTAATTAATGAGTCTTTCAGTGGTGTTTAACAGTTGTACCCAATAGACATAAAATGACAATTCCCCAAAGAATCTTATTTTTTCTCCTTCCCCATAGTGCTGTATATCCCATTTTAACAACTTGGCCATCATTCCAACCTGTAGTCTTTGACCCATGCGGACTATGAGCATCCTATCATCTAAACCCAGGGTGAGGGAATCTGCCACAACTCCCCCTACTGCATTTAGGCTCTTGATGACCCGCCTCTGCTCCAGATCCCAAAACCTCAGGCTTCCATCTGATTCACTGGTGACACCTAAGGGTCCTCTCTGGCTCCCTCCCAGGGCAGCCATATTGGTCAGGTGACCTGTGTAAGCACACCATCATTCAATTTGATTATTCTTAACAGTATGTACACGTAGTTACAGATGGACAAGTATGTACCTTAAGCACTGGTTCATTCAACTGTAAATCAAAGCAGCATATATTCAGTGTTACCTGCCAGCATGGTGTGTTGGAGGCCTCCTGGGGGCAGCAGGCAGGTGGAGGAGGGCAGTAACACAGGCAGAGAGGACTGGGAACACTGAGCCAGAAGAGCATGGAGGTAGCTGAATTTTAGTGGGTCACCTGATTCAGACACATAGTATGGAGATGAGCAGATATTGCAAAAAATACAGTGGTCAGTGCACTATGCAGTATCCTCTAAGTAAGTAACTGAAGGCTAAATGCAAAGACCTTTGAAAAAAAGTAGCTGCCAAGAGGCTGACTATATTTAAGTTGACTATTCTCATGTCCCTGGAAATAGAAATAACACTAGAAATCAGTGTTTCCCAAAACTCCCTCTAAAACATTTAAGATTTAAGGCTCTGTGTGAACTTCCAATCCTGTAGACAATTGAGCTAACAGGCTAACTGGCTAGCATTTTTGCTATAGATAGATTGATAGATAGTCTGCAGTTATCAAGGAAGTGAACTGGTGAGCTATTGTGGTTAGCTTACTAATTGCAGGAGTTCACTAAGTTCTGGGAGTAGTTGGTGCTGGGAATTACCAAGATTCTAGCGCCAGGTATTTTGTAAATGATGCATGAATAAATTTTGCTGTGTCACTTTTGGTTTTGGTATTACTGTAAATAAGTCGTTGCAACTATAATTTCAGTGCAGATTCTGTAACTGCATACCTTTGGCAACAGGATGGTCCTCAGTAACCATGCATCCCAGTCGACCCATAAGCTGAGAGGCCAGCTGACAGGGGTCCTGCTGCAGCACCACCCGAGACATTTCCAGAGCACCCAACAGGACCTCTACATCTACCAGCACCCTGTAGAGACAAGGTACATTTACTGACAAAAGATAGGCCTTTAATGGGTGAACAGTATGCACTGAACAAAATAACTCATTTTAAGATTCCCAGTACTCAAATATATCTTACTGTGAGAGCTATAAGAGAGGGAAACTGTATCTTTAAGTCATTCTACTCTACTACCATGATATGTGTGGAATTTTGAACAGGATCTGCACAGTTGAAAAATCTCTATATTTATTATGTTAGCTGGGAGATCAGCTTGGTCCTGAAAAATGAATGCTTGACTGCAGAAACTGAAAGGTAATGTGTTGCAGTCAGAGACATGAAACAGAACCAAACCCAAGATTAAAAGCAAGGACCTTCTTGCTATCTTACTAACTTGCATGAACAAGAATGTTCTTCCTGATTCACTGATTCATTTTTGTTGTCTCCCACTAATAGCATCTTGTTACCATATATCATTAATGTTGAAGGCAGTCAAAAGGACAGCGTTCTGTACTGTCCTCTGATAGGACTTACTTGTCTGGCAGCACAGCCTTCTTCAGGTCCTCCTCTATGTCCAGGACAGACAGACCCCAGGCCTTATGTAGCAGGAATTCATAGTTGAAGACGCACTCAGACAGAAAGGGCAGGATTTGGCCTGAGTGGACTAGGTGGTAGGGCAAACCATGAAGTTTTCTCAGATTGAATCTGTAACTTTTAGTCATATCTTCACCATCCTCTCCATCACCCATTGTCCATGCCAGTGGCTGAAATATGTGTGCATATTGTGACTTGTCTCTGTAGTAGTCTGCATAGTCAGCGTGCAGTAGCATGCGAGAATCATCTGTTTTCAAATAGTGATTTATGCATACATGGCTCAGCTCAGAATGAGTCCAGCGGTACACCCATGTCCCATCTGTCTTGACCTCACTGAGGTGACAGCCAAGGTAGTGTTTCAGTCGAGCCCATAACACATAGGGCACCCTGGGGTGGCTGGAAAAGGAGGATGAGTGAGCTGTGGTCACCTCTTCGAGTACCTTCCCATCTTTGGCCAGTAGGTCTAGTAACTCCTGATGATGGGACATGAACATAGATTGAATAAAGAAGTTAAATGTAGTTTATAGACCGATTAGTCACAATATAAAAACCAACTGGTTTTCTGGTTTTAATACTGTGGCTTAATGGTGTATACTGTGAGGCTGGACATTAGAAGTTCTTCTCTGTGTGTGAAACTAAGGACTGTTCGAAGCTGTCTACCCTGCCACATTGGACAGTGCGCAGGATGATGCACAACGCCTTGTGGACCTCTACAGCAGGGATGTATCCCTGAGTTTCACCAACAAGCTCCTTGCATTCAGAGCCTGCTTTAAATCTCAAATAGCAAAAGAGCCAACTATGAAGGACCAAGATGCTCTTTGTTTAAACAGCTAAATGGCAGCAACATTTAGTGATGTTTGCACAACATTGCTCTTAAAATGTATTTAAGGAGCAACATTGGACAACTCAGTGGACTGGTCATACTCTCAAAATGGGAACAGCAGAGCCAGGAATGTGGACTTGGGCAGTACTGTAATTAACTTTGCAAGGCCTGTAGGATGAACTTCTAATGGGTGACAACAGGTTTCTTTTTCTTTTTTGTGAAGTGGGATCAGGAATTTAAATCTATATCAATGTAACTGTTACCTCTCATATGGTGGAAAATGCCAACCTACTGTAATCTCATTCAGTCAGGATTTATAGTTCATCATAGCACAGAGACAGCACTGGTAAAATTTACAAATAAACAGAACCACAATAAAAATATTGTTAAATGTTGTTCTAAGGTCAGGGAGAGAAATGCATGTTCACCAAACACCATCTAACCCATATTCAACCCATGTCAGGTGTTTGAGCCAGGATAGATTATGTGTGTTCATGCACATGTTTTACCTGCATCGCCCTCTCAGCCTGAAAGCTATAAATGTTGACTGTATCTCAAGAAAGGTTCAAGTATCTGCAAGTTTCAGTCAGAAAACTTATGGTATGCTGTGAAAAGTGATTTAGTGATAAAATGTATATTCAGTTTGTAGTTAAATATAGCTTTCCCCACCTCTTCAGTGACACCCCAGCGAGAGATGGATATCAGACACGCAGCCCGTCTCACCAGCTGCATCCCCAACTGTGTCTCCAGGCGAGCCAGCAGACTCAGGTAGAGGCCCTCCAGGCTGGCTGGAAGGTTGAGGCTGCTCTGGGTGGTGTAGGAGGTCCAAAGAAGGCACTCAGAGTAAGCTGCTTCTAGGTAGAGAGGGCTGGGACAGTACAGACAGGCCTGGACCAGCAGCTGCCACTGCTGCTCCTGCAGACACCGCTGGTCAATACGGAGTTTGGCCTCTAATGCTGCTGTGATGTCATCAGGACTGAGAGGAGGGAGGGACAGGACGGTGGGACGGGCTGACTGGGAGAAGGTGAAATTTTTTATATTTTTTTTAATGACTGCCTAATGGTAATGTATGCACATTCAAACATGTCCTCAGGTGTGTGGGCTAAAAGGCAAAAACACCTGAAATGCCTGCACACCAAATAAATGCTCCCAAAAGGCCATTTATTGAATACAGATACAAAGTTTCAACTTCACATCTTCATCAGCTAATGTGGGGCCAAAACTGAAGATAATGTAGCCTTGCACATAGACTCTTTTACTGCACACCTACATTCTAATTTTGACCCATGCTTAAAGCAACACAATATAACTTTGCTGAGTAATTAGGGCTTTTTTTTTTTTTTTTTGCTTTTTCTACATAAGTTCAAGTTAATTCTTTCTTAAACTGGGCATTAAAGACACTCTTGACTGATCACCAAGAGGAGCCATATTAGTCTTAGTATGCTGACTGTGACTGAAATTACATTGCTGAACAAATAAGTAAAATGGTTCAGCATAATCCTGATTAACATCATATTTCCCCAATTGAACAAATTTTCCAGACATATGATTTAAGATATGATGATACATAAAACTATGAGGAACTAAGAGGTTCTATTTGTGTCAAGCTAACAACAACTGGTACAGCTGCGTCTATCTCACCCACATGAAAGTATTTATGCTGCCATTTTTCTATTTTTTACTGGATGTAGCTAGTGAGTTTCATCAGAGTACATTTTTTAGATGGTCTTGTTCCTGACCAAAATGTTCAGATTTTCAAATCGTCTGACTGTTATTACTTACATTTTTCAACATATTTTTATAACATGTTTTCATGCAGGTTATTTTCTTTGTTCAGCTGCTATCACTACAGGTGCTCTGCAAATGTACCTCAAATCCATGTCGTTCTTTTAAAGAAATATAGTTCAGTTTTTCTCACATTTGTATGCTTCTCTCTTATTTTTCTAATCTCTCTAATTCTCATCTAATTCACTTCAGTTGTACTGACCTGCAGAGTGTGAGTGCAGGGGGAGTCAGTGGTTGCAGAAAGAATGAGGTGGACATTTTGAGGCAGAGGGGTTGAAATCCAGGAGAGGTCTGGACCATGTTCCTCTGACAGTTCATCCAGCCCATCCAGCAGGACCACCACAGACCTCTCTGCTCCCACCAGGCCCAGCAGAGAGTGGAACTCACTGATTAGCTGAGGAAGGTCCTGGAGCAGAAAAAAATGCCCATTGGAGCTACTGTAGAATCAAAATGTGTCATGGGTGGTCTGATTTCAGGAATAAATGCTCAATTCAAAGCATTCACAGGCTAACAAGTCAAAAGTGTGTGTCTGACTCAAATCAAAAGTACAAAATCAGTCTGGTGTGATGTGATAAAGCTGTGATGAGATGAGATGGTCCAGTACCTCTGACAGCTGTGTGTGGGAACAGTAGGCTTTAGCCAGCTGGACACAAAGACTCTGCAGGACCAGACGAATATTCCTGCTTTCTCCACTGAGGCCAATGAAGTGCACCAGCACCTTTACAGCTCTGAGGCAGTGAGACATTTAAAAACTGAATGGTTCTATCAATGATACTCTGATGGTTCATTTATCTTAGTTTGTTTACACTTGCATAATACATCTGTAACATTCTGGCAATCCATGTCTGCAAACCTGTGAAGTGAATACCACAAAAGCAAAACAGCAAAACACACAGAGCTACCTCAGCTCTACCAGCATCTCACCCAGGGAGCCAGGAGGCCATTAACTGTGCTACTGCAGCCATGGTGGTGCTCTTTCCCCAGCCTGGTGGTCCAAGCAGGAGTATGGGTCTGGTTGTTGACTGCTCCACTGCTCTCTGCACTTCAGCCAGGAAAGCCTGCCTCAAAGTACAGCCCTTACTTCTGAGGGATGGAGAGAAATCTCACTGGAGTTCAAATGGAATTGAACTAGAGCTAAATCTACAGTTAGTCAATAGTTACAATTTACTCAGTAGTTCATAAGTTTAAATTTAAAGAATGTAGTTGTCTATGTTGTTGTTGTATGTCTATGTTGTCCCATTCTTTGTATTACCATGGACAGTAAAGGCCTGGTCACATCAGCATTTAAAACAGCGAAATTTCATTGTGAAATCAATTAATTTCAGTGGAATGTCTTGACAGTGCTGTTGAGGGAACAGAGAGTTGGAGTGTCCAAAACAGAGGAGACCACTGTAACCTACTGCCTGTGTTAAAACATCCACTTTTATGCAGTTCTAGCAAAATCTGCTCCACAAAACAGAACAGAATATGTGCTGACAGTTAAGAGACTCTGCTACGTCAGTGGTACAAATAAGTCTCTTAATTTAAGTTATTAGCAGGTGGCTAACAGGGTGTACTATTGTGACTGAGTAGGACTAGCATGCTCCAGGCTGGTTAGCTTGTTTGCACTTACTGAGAACTTTATTAGGAACACTTGTACACCTGCTTGATCAGGCAAGTATCCAATTATTTAGCAGCAGTACAATTTCTAAAATTGTGCAGATGCAGGTGGGGAGCCTCAGTTAATGTTCATATCAAACAACAGATTAGAAGAAAAAATGTGAATGTGATGTGACTTTGACCATGGCATGGTTCTTGAGAGATTAGTGAATATTTCTCATTTTTCACACACAACATTGTCCAGGCTTGAGGAAATAAATCTGAGGCTGCAGTGGGCACAAGCTCAAAACTGGACAGTTAAAGACTCTAAAAATGTAGCCTGGTCTGATGAATCTGGATTTTTGCTGAAGCATGCAAATGGTTGGGTCAGAATTTGAAATAGCTATTTCCAGTATGATATTGCTCCATGTCACAAAGCAGAAGTTTGATGAACATGACAGTGAGTTCAGTGAACTTAAGTGGTTTCTCCAGTCACCTGATCTGAATCCAATGGGACACCCTTGGGATGTGGAAGAACTCAAGATTGGCAGCATGAATAATCTGTAGAGATTATGTGAATCATGTCAACATGGAGCAGAATATAAAACAAATGTTTCTAATATCTTGAAGAATCCAGGACGTAAAGACTTGAGGCAGTTTTCAAGAGCAAAAGGAGATCCTATCCAGTATCAGTATGGTATTCCTGATAAAGTGCTTGGTGAGGCTACAGTAGTTCACCAACTAGTAAGAAGTCACTATGTTACCAAGTTTCTAGCACCAGCCATTTCAGGAGAATGTATATTTACTTCACTGTGGCACTTTCTAGTGTGACCAGACCTTAATACTGTTTTTCTTAAATAAAAAGCTTTTCAGAGCCCCTATGTGTAGGATTTTTTTTTCATATCAAAAAAGACCTGAAGTATGGATACAATAGTGTACAATGGTGTACATTAGCTCTGGCATTTGGTAATAGGTGATAAATGCAATGACCTACTCACAGGTGGAGTCCATAGTTTAAATGGTGCTGTATCTCCTCCTGTATTTGCACTCTGACAACTTCTCTTCTAACTATATCAAATGGGCCTTTGGTTTTGGTGACCTTCATCACTCTGTGAAAGTGAAAGTATATAAAGTAGATATTGTCATCTCATGCAACACTGAGATATTCACTCTTAATAAATAGCTCCCATATATGTGTCTGTACTTGTTAATGGAGTTGATAACAGTCCGTTGAAAGTGGGAGGAGATGCGTTCAGTGTAGAACCTATGTGACCGACTGTGTTTGGGGTTCAGGCCTTTACGTCTCCAGCCCACCTTACGCTCATAGATGTTGGTGTGGCGCAGCTTGATGATGTAGACACAGAAATTAATACAATATACGTAAGAGGCAGAACTGAAAACAAGAGCAAAATCTACAAAGACTGGTTTGCTTGACCAAACAAGCTACCAAACAAATATCCACAAAAGGAGAAGTGCTCTACTTAACATCAGATAGCTAGATAGCTAATTGGCTAGTCAGCTGTCACACAGTGGGTAGATTCAAAACATATTACAAATGTCAGTCACTTAACATGCTTAAACACAACCACTAACTAAAAGTTATGTGTCCTTAGCTTGTACAGTAGGGGCCTGGGTCAGCTTTTTTCTTCTGTTCAATAACAAAAAAATATTAACTATGCAAAACTGTTATTTCACTTTGACTTTACAGCCACAGTAGTGTATATGTTTGCTTTTCCTGACATGGAGAATACCTTTTTATGAAGCCGGTCTATGAAACACTGGTGCGCTGTGCTGCGTACTGGATCTAGCTGAGCTTGTCCTTTCAGGAGGTCAGCATACTGAGCAGCATGTTGGTTCTTGAGGTTGTAGTAAAGATCTGGGATGACTCTTTTGTAGCAGTGACAGTGCTCCTCTGGTGGAGCCTCAGCTACAGACTGCATACCTATTTCCACCTCCCAGTCAAGCACTAGGCAGAAAAAACAAAAAAATTATAATGCTGGAAGATGCTGTTTGTACCATTTTTCTGATCTACTGTAGCTGCAATGCAACAGTACTGGCTTTCACTCCGATTTTCCACATGGTGAGGCACCTGTGTAAAATACTCCAACACTACAGTGGTTTTCCAAATCTACCTGTCCTGAGTAACACCGATGCCTCTTCTTGCCCCACTGCCTCAACTGCACTGTGTTGTAGAACTCCCCACAGTCTGTGGCAGGCAGCATTCCAGTCCATCCTGGCCTGCTTCCTATGCTGCTCATCCATGCTCAACATGTCAGGATGGTGAGTGCTATCAGAGTTAACAGAAGATAATGAATTGGGTTGTTAAAACCAGTCATGTTTACAGAGGTAGAACCTTACCAATTGTTGTGACAGGATAATAAAGAGGGTGATGGAGATGACATTTCCTCTAGTGCCACCTGTGCACCAAATTATCTACTTTGCACACAAAAAACCTGTGGCTGGATTACTCTATCCTCTGTACTCTAACTATCTATGGTTACCACAGGATGATCCCATGGCCCTTCCTCTATGCTCACACCAAAACAAAACCAAAAACATGCTGATGTTTTCCAGGTATCATAATGTTTAACATTATCACCATTTTAGTTTAGCATGATAGCATGCTTACATTAGCACTAATCACAAAGCACAGGTTGATGGGAATGTCATTAATTTTAGAGGTATTTCTTGATAGGCCAAACGATTGGACAAACTGAAAATTTGACCTGACAATAAGTAAGACAATCAACAAAGTCATAGGGATTTATCCTCTGAGGACCATTAATATAATCACACATCAAACAGTTGTAGGGATATTTTACTCAAAACCAAAATATCAACGTCATGGTGACAGCAGAGAAAAAGTTAGAGGATCACTGCTCATCATTAGCATTTATCCTCTGGGGAAGAAGAATGCCTATACCAAATTTCATGGATGAATGATGGAACAGTTGTTGAGATATTTCAGTCTGGTCCAAAGACTGTCCAACTTACAATCCTTTTGCTTTGTTTTAAAAATGAGAGCCAAAAAATCTAATAATATGAGAGAGATATGATGCTGTGCCACAAACTGTGATCAGCAAGTCTGTTTTCACCTGAGGGGAAGTAAGCGGTAGACAGGAGGAAGGCAATTCTCATCCAGCTTGTACCACAACTGGAGTAAGGTCAGGTCTTTGTCCAAATCCCCCTGACTCCGGACACCAGCTGGGCTGAGTCTGGCCTCCTCTCCATCTAAAAATGAGCTCTGAGAGCTCTGGCTAAGCAGCCCTGAATTTGTAGCCTGCTCTTCGAAATTTAGATAATTCCCATAAATGGTTTCCTGGACAAAACTGCTGGTGTCGCTGTCTGTAGTGATGCTGGACTGGGAGCCTGTGGCAGGATAGTCCTCCAATGGTTTGTTCTTGGACATCTGCTGTTTCCTCTCCAGCACTCTCACTATGGCCTCAAAGGCCTCTCTGGTGATAGTAGAGGGAAGGCTCTGGACCTCATGCTTCTGCCCTACAAACAACTGACCAACACAACAGAGGATCAACCATGAATTCATTATCTGCGATAAAAAGATGCTGTTTGCTGACAACTATTGTACTGTCAAATAGCACTATAGGATGAAATCCTACAACAATGTTTGGACCCTGGGTTTTCTGACATCGCTGGAGATTCTCCACATGCAGCTCTGCGGTGTCATGGCATTCAGCGACAGGGTCTCCAACTCCCCAGCGAAGGTCCACCATCCTGAAGTCATAGCCTCTTTGCTTACAGTACAGATACAGTCTTGGATAAATGTTTTCCATGAGTGCCCTTCGTTCCGCAACTGTGTCTGAATCACACAAACACAAAACAAATGTTACATATTTCTTCCTCAGGTTCACTGCAAAAATTTCACTCTGAGCAGTTATATTTGGAAATCTTTGTGTGATTTTCCTATCAGAAGTAAACATAAATATGACAGGGTGGACAAACTAAACTACGCAGATTTTAGTTGTAGAGAAATTTTATCTCAGCATTCAATAATTTTTTTGGCCACTTGGGGGCAGTGGAACAATCTGTAAACACAGCATATAAACAAAATCCACGAAAGGGCTAAGTGGACACAAACCCTGCCAGCAAAATGCCCCCCATAACATAACACACATAACAGAGCCACCAGTTCCTGTCACTGCAAGGGTCAATCATTTAGGCCTGTACCATTCTCTTGAGAATATGATGAAGGATGACTCATCTGACCACACCTCTGTAGACCAGTACCTGAACTCTCATAATTTCTGACACTATTTACTTATGTCTTTCCCATAGATCTAAATGCAGATGACACTTCATTCACTGTTCCTGTTGAAACACTGGGCAGTCAAGCAGTTTTTGTGACCAAGGCTCCTGCCATCTGTTCCCCAACTATGAAGCATCTTTCAGAATCATTTAGATCTTCTCCTCTTGCAGTCTTGATGCAATATCAGAATCAACTGGGCCTGCTCAGCATTTCTATACATGCCACAGATAGTAATTGGATAACTGCTTAATTGTACCACACAGTGCACATGTGTGGAAGCATCTGTATTTGTTATGTTTCTCATTTATTTAGGCTTTTCCTTTAATTTGTCACCATCTGTAGTTGCTAATGTTGTCTTTGACCTTGTGAAAACAGTTTCCTGCTACCTCTGAGAGGAATGTTTAACACAATAGCCATCATAGGTTCTCTAGTTGGTTGCAACTCCACTGCTAGACACCACTGAATCCTGCACACTGCTCCTTTAAAGAGGGGCTTATATATTTTTATACCACCTGCCAGCCATTCAGAAATTAGTGTTCTGTGGTAAAACATGTCAGCTTTGTTGATTCTTACCTTTGTATCCACCACATATATACACCATGAATCTCTTCTCTTCAACAAAAAATGGAGGCTCTTCTTTTCTCTGTGTTCCATTGGTTGTTGTGGAACATAAGATTGTCACTGGGAGTGTGCTGTCACTTCTTTTGTCCACATCATCTTTGCTTGACTTGGCAGACAGACACGTTCTGCTGTCTGTGTCTCTTTCCTCCTTGATCCAATCATTGTCTTCCCCCTCATCTTCTCCCGTGAGAGCCTCCATGCTCCTTAGTAACTTTGACAAGTCCTCACTTGTTCTTCCATATTCATGTAGGTCTAAGGCCTTGGCAGCCTCAACCTGTTAAACATAAAAACATTATATCTGAGATGGGTGGTTGTCAGGTAATTTGAGGTGAACACTATGCTGTTTTAATGACAAATCACAGAGAAACTGCCCCAGACTTAGAACTCTATGTATTTATTATGAATTATTTCATTTTGAGGATGGAGTTGTCACATTTATTGACATGTACAAGTCTATAAGTGATATACCTTGAAAAAATGTCCTTGTTGCAATAAGTCTGATGCTCTGTGAGAGTTTTGGATTTTGCCTGTTTGCTGCAAACAGAAATCAGCTTCAACTGGTTTAATCATGCCTGAATGAACAGACACCAGAAAATAAATCTGCAAACATTTAGTGGGTTAGTGTCACTTACTCTGAAGTGATTTGTAGAACTGGACTCCTTGTTCAGTTTTGTGTCCTGCCCCTTCATATTTGTTCTCTGCAAAATAATAGCACACAGGTATATACACACACATATGTGTTTGTGCGTGAGATGGATGAATTTTCCTTAAGCTGACAAGCTTTAACAATTGCTAATTGTTAAAAAATCAGTTTATGTACAAGAAATGTTGGGGGCCACTACCACTCAAAATGTCTGTGCATGTCCCTGGCATACAGTCATGATACAAGACTGAGGTACAACCACCAAAGCCATTAGGATTCATTCGGAGTCACATAGTTGTTGATAAAAGCACTTATAATGTACAGTCATCACCTGACGTAGTGACGTTGGGCCATTGTTTATAGCTGGAAGAGTAAGAACCTCTTTGTGCTGCTGCAAGACCTGAAGTTTAGAACATTCAAGACAGAAAGTCAGCTTCTATGACACACTGCAATTATACTAACGAAAACATTACTGTATACTAACCACTGATAATCTTTTTATATCTTAGCCTAGCAAAATTGTCACTATCTGTATGAGAACATTAAGGTGAAATATATCACTCATCTATTTTTAACAGTATGCGGTCATTAGTGAATTTTTGGGAACCTAACATTCACTACTGAGTAAAGTAAACAGACTTTGGGTCAAATAGCAGAATCTTTTCATAACGGATTTTTTGTTTAAATTACTTTTAGTTCGTTTAGCTGTGTTATTATGGTTAATTAATGACAGAGGCCTGTGTAAAACCAACTGTAAAGAGTTCCCAAACAAACAAAAACGACAGTATGAACTGTTGTTGACAGTTAAAATTAGGCGTGCCGTAAAGAAACACTTACATTCGTATTTTCTTGGGTGGGAAGCCAGTTTCTGTAGCAGGTCCACATTCTGTCATCTTCTGCCGTTCATCTGTTAAGACCGACATACCCGACGTCCGGTCGTGAATTTCAAAATAAAACGCCGCGTGGCATAGAATACCTGAATGAGAAACACTTTCAGTGTAACAAACAAAAAAGACCTTTTTCCCTTTTTTTCATTCTACTGCATAGCATACAGCCTTACAGTCACATCTACCTGCACATGATGTGTTATAGAAGTACACTGTTTAAGAAGTAGCTGACATCAGATGCTCTCCTTTATGTGGTATCTCTTATCATGTACATTTGGCCACCGACTCCACACCCTCCATCTGGTCCTTTACAATAAAACAGTCACACTGCAGCACTTCTTGAATTCATTTTAGGTTGGTAAAAGGTCCATTCCACTCAGAACTTCTCAGTGAAGTCCCACTCCAGAACACATTTCTGACTAGTCTACTGAAAAACTTTTAACTTTTTATTTACTCTCCTATATTTTCCACTATACTGTGTGACATTCTGTGTCTATCTGTTGTGAGCAAAATCATTATTGAAGTAAAAGTGACAGTATACAGGATGTATATATGACATAACCTTCCTCAATAGTAGCAACAACCCACTCATCAGATTGTTTTAAGGCAAAATCAACTTCTTTTGTACCAATTTGTAATTTAAGACATTAGGGAAACAGGAATGCAATTACACTTTAATGTAGCCTTGAAACAGTCAATCCTGCTATATGTCTAACACAGGTGGTGAAAGTTGTTATACAGTTGGGTGCTTGATTCTGACAACAACTGGTCAGTCTTTGCCAATGTGCTCCTGCATTTATAGCAATGCTTGTGGCAAAAAAAAAAATTACTTGACAAGCAACAGACCAAATCTGGTTTATTTATATATAAAAAAAACAAGTTTTGAATTCATAGGGAAAAGGAAACATTTATCAAAATAAGAAAGTGGTGAAAGTAAGTAACATTTTGTTTGTTATTAAAAATTTTTCTGCTTTCACAAAGTCACGATACCTCAGAATAACAGCAAGATGCTACTTGACACTTTGACACATCCATTAAGAACAACATAGGCAATCCAACATTTATGGCTCAGTACCTGATAGCTGGGCCTAATCTCACTGACTGAAAACAACATGGCAGTGACAGCAAGTATTCAAGCGCACTCCACCCTGATGGATGACCGAGCAGAATATCTGATCACTAAGTGAATGAACAAAACCAGATGATGCGCTCCTCTTCATGTGGCAGCTTTCAACAAACACTTAAAACACAGCAAGGGCTTCTGATAAATCCCAGTGCAAAGTCTCAGTGTAGTTGAATGTGTGTATGTGTGTCCTGAAGTCCACTGTTACCCTGCCTGCTTTGGTTGTCAGGGTGGAAGCAGCCACTGTGAGTGTAACATGTTGGTGAGGTTGGATGTGAAGGCTTCTAGACAGCAGCATCAACAGGCTGCAGTGATTTCAGACTTCACTGCAGGTTCTCGTATGAAGCAGCACCAGATCACTGCCCTCTGGGCTTAGTCATCATTTTTTCCTCCTGTTTTACTCAACTGCAAGAAAAACACACAAAAACTATGCAACCGTGCTTTGTGGTAAGGATTGTTTGAATACATTTTAATGAAGGTGGTTTTCACTTACATGCTGGAGGAAGGTTGTAGCAGTGAACACGGAGAAAAGACAAAAGAAGAGGAAACAGGTCATTAATAATGTTACTGCAGACTCAGTCTTAAATTATGTTTAAGTGCATCATCTAGTGGAGAAAAGGTAAAATGCACCTACTTTGATAACATCAACCCAATTCCAACCTCTTGGCAGCTCTCCCTTGTTATCTGAAAGCACAAATCCTCATGTTATATAGAAAGAATCTTGACTATATACCAGACAGCCAAACTTAAGGCTTTATTGTACATTTTAACATTTGAACTACAGACCGAATGAAAATTAAATTAAGGTTGAAACTATAAACTCATGACACCAAAAGCCACCAGTAGGCCAAACTTTTACGAACTCATATTTGAACCAAGCAAGTACATCTGAAAATTCAAAGGAATGTGGATAAAGCCATGCACATACGGAAAAATTAGTATTTATTGTACAGTAATGGAATAGCCTTTAAGGGCATGGCATCTTTCAGAGTTTCAGAGGTGTAGTGGGTGGGGGATGAGGGGGAACACTCTCTGCCCACTTCTTTCAGCATGCTTTTAAAAAAGACAACAATAATAATAATAATAATAATGATGATAAGCAGCAGCAGAAGAAAAAAGAGCAATTTTACTGTTAAACCGGTGTTATTAGCAATTGAAAAACAAGTATAACACACAAATGTCTCTTTGTAATAGCCAACATATAAAAATACATATAAAAGACAAAACATTTCATTAGTATGATCATCATCATCCTGAGCCACTGCCACCTATTCATGAAAAACAAGAGAAGAAAAGTGATACTAGGCTACGCAGCTTGTTCTCATTTATGAACCTCACGTTGAAATCTCAAGTCGCCAGAAAAATATAGTGTTTTACTTTCATAAAGATGTCAATTACAATGATCAACAACTTCAGTTTCTTCTGAGGAGACAGCCAGTACCAGCAACGGTCACAGCGAACATTTAACCCCTTTGTGTGTGTGTGTGTGTGTGTGTATGTGTGTGTGTGCGCGCGTGCAGGATTCTTTTTGATGATGTCATAAAATCAGCATCTCCCCCCTCAGAAAAATTCCCACTACACTGGTCCTATGGAACTAAAGCAGGTCTCAGGTCTGCATGTCAGTATGTCTAAAACATTTTGAGGCAGACATAGCGTGAATGGTGAAGCACAACACAAATGATATGAACTACACTGCTGCTCTTTTTTCAAAATCATTTTTTACACATCGAGTTCCGGCAAAATTATGGACCCATTAAGCCCTGTAGTAGGCTTCTTTTTTGTTAGAGTTTGTGCATGTTATTTTCATTTGGTAATACAGCTGTGAACAGGGTGATTTTGGTAGGAAATTAGTAGGAAAATTTTTAGTATTTCTAGTTAATGGACTGAGATATACAGTATAAATATGATGAGCTGAAGACTGGTCTGATTGATGTACCTGTTCTGCTGATGATCCTTCTCTTCTGAGCTTTGGTCAGCTGTTCCTTCTTCTCCTTCTTCCTGGCTGTTGAGCTGGTTGTTGTTACCTCACTGCTGGATGTCAACGTCTAAAACAACAAGAGATAACCAGTTATTTTCTTTAAACATGATGACTCTAGCTATTTGTCAAATGTTGTTTAAAACTTTAAATCATGACACACTCAATCATGACACTTACAAAAGCAAAGGAAAGTTGTGCAGAATCAGAAATTGAATCGGACAGAGCTCTGTGCAGCTTAGCTGAGCAGATCAGCTCTGAGCTCTCAAGATGATCATAAGACTGAGAGAATGTTAAAAACTCTAGTAGTGAAATGTTTTTATGTTTTTACCACAGCAGTCACTACAGGCTTATGGTTCTCCATGAGGGCTTCCTGGTTTTCCTTGGCCCACTCAAACAGGGTGTACATCATTGCAGTCCCCAGGTTAGCCTCCACTTGCTCCTCCAGCTTCGACAAGATCAGCTGCTTTGTCTCTGCAGAGCTGTTGGTGAACCAACACAATTGAAAGAAAAAAAGAGCATATTATTATATGTGTGTGTTCATGAACACCAGCATCATACTGCAGTCAAAAACTCAACCTGATGAAAGGAAAAAACCCAACACATTATGGCTTTAACCCAAATTTTGTACTTTCTTTGTTTATTACATTACAGTCACTCTCACAAACTTATATCTGTAAGGCTTCAAAACAGTTGTACAGTCTTACAATTTAGGATCTTGTAATGGCAATAGGTATCAATTGACTGGTGTTTCCAGATTTTGTTGTCATCTTGTAATCTGTCATTAGTGTTTGCAACCTACATCCTGTTGTTGAAAAAAGCATCGAGGGAGATTTGTGGGGCCGTTTCAGGGTACGTCTCTGGCCATGTGACGTCCAAGATGAACGCTTTAGTGTCTTCAAGGTCTCCTACCTTTATAGAAAACAGAAGTTAAGACAAGTTACAATAACAGAATGGAACTTAACAATGATTAAAGGTCTTAAGTACTAGTGAAGAAGAATCTCGAGAGTTTATATCCTGTTGAGACTGGATGTTCCTGAGGCATGGGTAATAAAGCACACTTGGACAGTACAGAGGATAGCACTCACCCTGAACTGAAAGGACACTGGACTGATTTCCTTGAAACACTCATCCCCCTCATAGATGGAGCGAAGAGCCTCCAGCTCCATCTGTGATTAATTAAGAAGGGCAGTGACAGGTTAGTCTGATAGAAGTAGTTAATTAGAAAAGCAGTATGTTCTGACAGCCTCCACACTCCAAATACCATTCAAAAATATGGTAAATTAAACCTGGCGAATGTTGAAGAGTATGCAGGGTAGAAACAAATCCTTACACACAGACCATGGTGACTTATGTTAAATTCGGCTTAATTATAATATAATAATATAAAATTACTTCCATTAAATTCGACATTTAACTTAACTAATGCCATATGTTGTTATGTATACAGAGAACGGTGGCTTCGGTAAAATGTCGATATTTTATTAGTATGTTGATGTTTGATGGATAACAATATGCGCCGAATGGCTTTGTGCATGTTTTCTGTTGAGAAAATGCCATTACTTGCAGTTTATATGGCATGCATTCCTAGCTATAATTAAACACACATTAATTTAGCAGATTGTAGACGGAGTTTGGCATGATATGAACGACGCGAATCAGGGATTAACAACAGCTAAAACACACCTGACACCCTGGTCTGGTCGCTTTACTAGCTAAACAGAGATCTGGCACACTGTATAAAGGCTGACATGTTCATTTGTCTTTCTGTCTATTGAGCAGAAACGCTGTCAACTAGGCTCCGCAGCCCCACCACACTCAAATGTTAACAGTCATGCTAGTTACATTAGGTTAGCTGTTAGCAACTAACAGGAGCTACCACACTACAGTTCATCATTCATTCGTACCTCTTGATCCTCGTTTGCTGTCATGGTTCTCCTTCTGTGTCTGTGTGATATATTCTCTCTTTACAGTTTCAAAGTTATAAAAAATCCACAGTTAACAGCCCATTTCTGCCTTTAAAACTTTACTCTGTAATTTCACAACTTCCCCAGCTGGTACAGCCAGTGTCACCATGCTAGTACACGCATGCGCAATAAGATATGCCACGGAAATAGGAACCGCATCATTCGTGGATGCAGTTTGACGTGTGCTTACGTTATTTTAATAAATAAAGATTATCATTTAATAGGAGCAGTGGGATTGATACATATATGAATAATATATATAATATATATATTATATATTGTATAATATATAAATTTTAATATAAGAAATCCAAAAATAAATCAGATATAGGTTATTAATGCCATTGGTTTAACTGGAATAGAAAATGAGATGTAATTCTTCTCTGAGGGAGATGCTTGTGGCCATTCCTTTTTGGACATATGTTCTATATAGAAGTATAGCAGTCATATAGACATAGTACAAAGTAAGAGTAGTTTCTCTGAGAACTTTGCATGAGACACATCTGGTAAAACATGCTTTATACTGCATAATCAACAATCTTGTGATTTCTGTGGATTGGAAAAAATACACCATTTTATATTTGTTAGTTCATTGCAATTACACACAAAAGTTTTTTGGATGGATTTGTACCATTTTATAATATTTTTGGGACACATGTTAATTTGAATTAACGCCACTCTTTACAATAGCTATGTCAAGGCCGTTATTTTTTAAATAAGGCACAGGGATTGCATCCCTGGTATATGAACACATTTCATTGTACATATATTGTTCTATTAATAGAGAAGACAAAAGCAAACAATAAACAAACAGACAAAAACCAATACCACATAATATCAGTGCTAATACAAACACAATGCCATACATTGGTAGATTGGTACTTTTTCTGATGTTAACTGATGTTTGTTTTCTGTTCTTTGAAAATCAGCTGTAAGGGGGAAGAATATAAGGCAGGTTATTTTGGAAGACATGGATGTTCTACTAGTACTAGGTCTACTAGTATAACACTAGTAGTATAACACTACACACTGTATGTGTAAAGTGTGTGTTCCAAACCAGTCTGACAAAGCTAGCTGGTGCAATCCTCATATAAACTTACACAAAGTCTACTTAATTAGAACTATGGTGTAAAAGTGAATTAGCTTTGATATACTAAACCAATAGTACATGCACTGAGGAGAGTGTAATGTTAATTGCCAGCAGCAGTGTGTGGAGGCAGTTATAATTTTCACTGTGCAGCTCAAAGTGACACAAGGTGTTTGAGTTGTGATTATGTTGATCCTCTGAGTGATTCCCCTCAGGTGAAGAAGGCAACTGTGGTGGAAGAGGAGGATCAAGAGAGATGAAGAGAGAGGGGGTTGCTGAGAAGGTTCTGTCTTTCACTGCAAAGCGTGTGAGAGTTTGCGCTCCTCTGATAAGATGGAAGGCTTACTTGGTCCGATAAGCCTGGGAAACCAAAGAGAACTTGTTACTTTACACATTAACTAATGTTAGTTAAGGGACATGGCTGCTATTTTCCCATTAAAAACCAAAACCAACAATGCATTGGTCAGTTTTTCAATGTTTTTCTGACTTCCCTACTCTGTCTGTGGCTCTCAGCTCCAAGCCCCAGTGTGCTAAAATTGAAATCAGCTGCATTTAATTGTAAATTCAACCCCCAAAATCATGTGATAAAATATAAAAAAGATCATGACATGAGTTAATGGGAATTGACTCTTACACTGGAAGTGCATCAGGAGGTGAACAATTTCAAAAACCAAGAACATAACTGTACACATGAGCTCTGAGGCAGAACTGCAGTGTTATGTCAAATTAAAATACTGAATTTGCTGATTCTGTATAACATTTCACTGAGCTGAAAGTTTGATGAAATAAAAAAAAATCTAACATTAAAATAAGTAGTGAAAGAATATCACTTAAAATGTACTAAGTTCTGTGTTTTAGTGCAGTTTAACATTAATGATTAACCCACAAGGACAAACATCACTCTGTCTGTTGACATCCTCTTCCTCTTCCTCTTATTCCTCATAGATACAGTGCATGTTTACTGTCAGATAGCAAACCGAGCCCAAAAATGTAAATACACTTTTTACTGAAGCAGAGGAATTAGTTGAATCTGTACTTGTTTGCTTTTCCTAAATCCCTGGAATGAGCATCTCAGAAACCTGACTCGACTCTGAAGATGAAATTCATTGTAACAGCACAATGTCAGCTTGAATGTTTCACTGTAATTTTCTTCACACTGTGTTGATTCAATTCTGTGGACAGTGACACAGCAGTTTAATGTGCTGTTGTATTGGACCGCATTATGTTGTATAGTTTGTCCCCTTATTTGGAGAGATGGTAGGTGTGTGTTTATGTCTATGTACGGGCTGTGAGGGTGAACACAGGTCGTCCTCTGGTTCAATAGGCAAGAACTTTATTGGGACACAAGAGGGCGCCTAGAGCTTAATTTTGAGAACAGTTTGAGGGACTGGTCTTTCAGTTTTTTTTTTTTTTTTTTTACAACAGAAAACAATGGAGGAAATTTCAGGAAGATGATAGAGGAAGGATCCCAACTCCAGCATGGATGTGTACAGAGAAACAGAAAATCCATTTCAGAATCTTATCTAGCTTCCAAAGATATGAATGATATTGATGATGATATTAATGATGATATTTTTAACTTACATATGTTTGTCATTGTAATTCTGAGATATCTGTTCAGTATTACATGTGAGAGTGAGGAGTGTCGAAATACAGATGGAGAAAAAGATGCAAACATACAGACATATAGACTTTTTTATTTATTTATACTGTGTATTCTATATGCATATGGGGGTTTCAGTTGTATCACAAATCTCTCTGTGGCCACGGTCACCTCCATCATACAGACTCATTGGCTGGACACCAAAAATGTTTATATATATATATATATATATATATATATATATATATATATACAGAAAAAGATGTGTGAAAAATAATAGTTGTGATGTTGGAGCATCATGTTGACAGTCAGTATAGAGCGAGTCAGGGTGTTCCCTGAGATTTTGACAGAGTAGTGTTGTCTCAAATCAAACATGACCATTGTGCACTTGACAATCATAACACATGACTGAGGTTGTTGCTGGCAAAAATATCCACCAGCTGTTTTGTCCAGTTGACTGAAATATGAACATATTACTTTCTCAAGTGTGCCTGTTGTGTGAAAAATGAATATACGCTGCCATTGGCACCAAAATGTATCCTTCTTCCTCAGCTGTTTGAAAATACATTGGTGGTTCCTCCCTTTCTGCTTTGTGGCCAAGACAGTGAAGTGTCCATTGTTCCACACTCATCTTATAAACTGTTTAAAGTCACCATCCTGGTACTTACCATGCACAGCATGTTTCCTTACTCAGTCAGGGTGCAGGACATTAAAGCCACAAGTGAACAAACTTAAAGTCATAGTGAAGTCAATTTGTATTTATATAGCACCAAATCACAACAGAAGTTATCTCAAGGCACTTTTCATATAGAGCAGGTCTAGACCATACTCTTTAAACTATATTTACAAATAAAAGCACAACACTGACACATTCTGTCATATATCATCTTTTTAAATTGCTTCTACCAATGTATTAGCAAAAAACAAATAAACAAACAAACAAACAAAAAACTGCTCATTAACACATCCAGCAGACATGGAGAACCAGTCAGTCATTTTTCTAACCACTTGATAATTGTACACCGATCAGCCATAACATTAAAACCACTGACAGCAGAAGTGAATAACATTCATCATTTGTGTTACAATACAATGTTCTGCTGAGGAACCATGGGTCCTTCATTCACCTGGATGTTACTTTGACACGTACCACCCACCTAAATATTGTTTTAGACCGAGCACACACCCCCAATGGCAACAACAGTTCCCCAATGTCAGGGGCCTCCACCAGCAGGATAATGCTAATGATATGCTATATGGGGAGTTTATCTCAGAAAATTGGAACCCAGGTCAACAGCTTTGATTCTTTGTTGTGTTCCTCGCAACACTTCTGAGCAGTTTTTGTGGTGTGGTGGGGACATCAGCGTCTCGAGATATTCTGTTGTGAATTGCGTATATAAATAAATTTGACTTGACTTGACTTGACTTGACATTATTCTGCTGGGGGAGGCCCCCGATACTGTGGAGTGTTGTTGCCATTGGGGGTGTATGCTTGGTTTGTGACAATATTTAGGTGGGTGATATGTGACAAAGTAAAGTCCAGATGAATGACAGGACCAAAGGTTCCTCAGCAGAACATTGTTATAACAAGATGATCAATGTCATAATGTTATGGCTGATCCGTGTAGTCCATACTCATTGTCTGTTTTGGTCTCTATAGCTGCTTATGCTCCAATACTTTTGGAAATAGTCACTAACATTGTCTGTCTGCTATTAGTGTACAACAAGTTTATTACCAGATCACAGAACCTTTTGACCTCTCAATCCATGAACCAGTGTTAATATAAACATATTTTTAGTGTACCTTTAACTTGTAACATGATTTATAATGTTATTCACATTATAAACCATCTTTGTTTTAAAAAGAAAAAGCTCAGCTGTCATTATACTGCTTTAAGTAATAATACAGAGTTGCAGCATATATATGTTTCAGATGGCTCAGGAGAGATCCTTTCTGGATGTTTCGGCTGTGGTCTCTATTACACAAATCTGTCTGAACAGAAAAGCAGGAGGAGCTGAGTCTAGTCTCTGCTGCTGCACCTCCGCCCCCAGCTGAGATCGATTGGTTTGGTCAGGCCAATTCAACCTCAGCAAGCCTGAGTGCCTTGCTTTACTCCTCAATATTAACATTTACATGAGAGAAGATATGGAGCAAGCTTTTATGTCAATTTCATTCAGATTGGATTCACTGGAAGAAGTAATTGAAGAGAAAGCTAGTGATTTTTTTCTTCTGGAGCAGATAGTGAGACTCTGTCCTCCATCCTCTCCATATTAATGTCTCTTTACTGCAAATACCAGCGGAAGCTCAGAGTGTACTACATGTTGATTTTCATGATAAAATCTGTCCTCTAGAAAACAGAAGTGAATTTGTACATAATGTACACACACACACACACACACACACACACACATAGACAAACTGATACTTTTGTACTTGCTGATGACTAATATTTTGTACTAATGCTTCTAATATATTTGATTATTTTAATGCCAATACTGCATCAATAAATCAATAACATAGGTATGCAGTGTTTTCCTTTTATGAGTATTCTTACCAGAGTGTAAAAGCTTTGAACTTGCACATCATATCATGTATGCACAAACAGGGTAAAGAAGTAAAAAGCTATTTGATACTTATACAGGTTTTGGCTCAGAAAACTTATTGTGAATTTCCTTCCTCTACTGACGTCTCGCCACTCACGGTTTTAGTATGATTCAAATGAGGAGCTTGTTGTATCATCTAACAGGGTGTGAAACCCACCCTGCCTTTGATGGGATCGGGAGGCGGGGTGGTGGAGTCTGTATCTGATAACTTTTATAACTTTTGTGATTGGATTAGATGTGTTAAATGGTGAGAGTAGGTCAAAGTTCTCTGTTTTTAGTTTTTCTTAAACTCTCACACACATACCACTTTAAAACATACCCCGGCCTTAACTCATTTACAGTGTTAGTTTGTACTCCCAACCATCAAAACTGTTACGGCTGTACGTTTTGTGGTTCATCCTTTTCCTCTCCTGTCTTCTCAGGAGCTCCACTCAGGTGCTACCTGATGCCACAAGCCATCAATGAGCTACACCTGGCTTGAAAGCTCCTCCATCAGAAGGCAGAGGCTTCTTATGTGGCCTCTCAGTTTTATTTCTGTGTTGCTGTTGTGTTTTGTTCTCTCCAGGTACTCTGGCTTCCTCCCAGTCCAAAGTAACACATTAGGTTAACTGGTGACTCTAAATTGACCGTAGGTGTGAATGTGAGTGTGAATGGTTGTTTGTCTATAGGTGTTGGCCCTGTGATGGACTGGTGATCAGTACTGGGATTACCCCGCCTCGTCCAATGACAGCTGGGATAGGCTCCAGCCCCCTATCCTTAACGGATAAGTGGTTATAGATAATGGATGGATGGATGTTGTGTTTCGACTTTGTGGTCTTATTTAGTCTTGGTTGTTCTAATATGTCTTTATGGAAATAAATCCCATGAATTTGGTCATTCTTAAGGTGTTTTCTATGGTTGATTTGGGTCAGAGGTGGAGTGTTGTGTGCCCCAGATGGCCACCTAAGGGTGGGATGTAACAACAGAGAAAGCACAACACTGGGTCATTTGTACCATGGAAATGGTAGAAAATTCTCATTGGAATGCAATAACAAATGACCATTTTAGTTGTTTAGCTTGAAAAACCATTCCTCCTCCACCCTTGCACTAAAGGCACTATAAGCTCATATTACCTCTGCCTCTGCTTCTCGTGGACATCAGTTAACAATCATGTAACCATCAGGAGGTCACTTGTCAGAGAAATATAAACAGTGTTTTAATGTTATGTTCCTTCTATTGAGGGCAGTCTCTGCGCAGCTTCACTTATTATTTTATTGTCAGTCATGTACATTTACAGAACAAACACAGACATCAATATTTAGTAAATTGTGAATATGAGCCTAATTCTGCTGGGCTTTGATACTTCTTGATTGTCCATTAGCTTTTCTTATGCCATTTCCCTCAAAGACAGTTAATAATTACATTTTAGCCCATCTGCTTCACAGACAGACATTTCAGAGATCTGTCAGTCAATTGGCTTAGTTCCACTCTGGCCTCATACAATAATGAGGTGTTTTTATCTTCTTGGAGTGCAGTTCTCCGATACACAATGACCCCCTGCCACAAATACTGAGCATGAAATGCAATCATTGTACAGCAGGAACAGAATACAAGGCAGTTATCATCCTTTCACTGTTCTTAATTAACTTATCCACTCTGAAAAAGATTTCTGGCCTATAGGGCAAATTCTAAATTGGCTGAGGGAGGCATGCTTCCTCTTGAGATGAGATAATCCAAATAAACATCTCTCTCACCAGGATACCTCAGAATAACTCAGTGTTTTTTGTGCTCTGCAGTGGAGAAAAGAGTGAGTGGGGGAGCTTTGTTCTTGTGTTTTAGCAGAGGAGGGGTAAACTTTAGGCAGAGTTTCTGTCATTTGGGGATCCAGCTAAGCCCTGATTGATAAAACTGGGCCTGTGTTGTGAGAAGTGTGTCACACTCCCCAGACAGGTCTGCTAATAACATTAGTTGAGAGGAAGGAAACATTTGACTCTATCTTTCACACACAGGATGTCATTTGCACATTTGATTTCTCTTCAGAGGCAACAGAGCAAATACACATAACACAGTGAAACCATATGGCATGTATAAATAAGTTATTTGGTGGAGACAGAGCATTTTCTCCAGGCTACACTCTACTAACAGCTTTGTGTGTGTGTGTGTGTGTGTGTGTGTGTGTGTGTGTGTGTGTATGTGTGTGTGTGTGTGTGTGTGTGTGTGTGTGTGTATATGTGGTCTTGAACTGGGAACCCTGTGATGAGATGGTGCCTACAGCTTAAACTCAGTGTTAGGATGTTTTCCTCCTGCTGACAAGAGCTGAAAAACAGTGTGCTTGTAAACAACCGTGTAGTCCTGACTATTAGAATTCACTGATAAATCCTATTGTTTCATTAAAGGAATAGTTCAACATTTTTGGAAATTTGCCTATTTATTTTCTTTCTGAGACTGAAATGAGAAGATTACCACAAATCTCATGTCTGCGTGTTGAGTGCAGAACCGGTGTCAGGATGTACTTAGCCTAGCTTAGCATAAAGACTGGAAGCAGGGGGAAACAGCTAGCCTGGCTCTGTTTAAAGTTCAAAAATACACCTACCATCACTTTTAAAGCTCACTGATTAGCAACAAAATACTACTTTGGTTAATTTGCACATTCAAATTTCTTATGAAACCAGAGCAGAAAATTGAGCTAAGTAATACTATACTGCTCGCCAGCTTCTCCTCACCTGCAAAACAGTCTGTTTTTCAAGACTTTAATTTCTTTTCTCTGAGTGTTTACCTCTTTTTGGAAGAAAAAAAAAAACAAACAAAAACAACTTTGTTATTCATGTACAGTAAAATGAGCCAGCAACAGTCAGCTGCTGGCTGCCAGTGTTTAAACAATGTTAAAAGATATCTGATTGGACCAATTTGTGCAGCAGTCAACTGGTAAACCTCCAGATGGCCACTCTGCCCCTGTTGGACAGACTTTGAACAAATCTAGGACAAAATGCAAAATGCAACAGTCTTACAGTGACATTACCAAAACAAAAAACCTGAAGTTAGCCCTATATCCTGTCAGTTGTGTAGCAGAGGTACAAGTGGACAAAATAACACCAGTTCTGTGAAATATTTTAGAATAAGGATGAATCTTACCAAGTTTCCTATGGAACCACCATCAGGACAAACTATATTGTCATGATGACATACCACACAATCTGAGTGTATTCAGATTATATGGTATATACAGTTAACAGGGCTTTTTATTCCTTAATTTTTATATTTTTGTATATGTTAATGTAATTTTTGGCAGAAGAATCTCATGAAATCAGAATCAGAATCAGACTTTATTGCCAATTCATTTTGCACATACAAGGAATTTGTCTTGGTTTATTGGTGCTTAAGGACAATTATAATAAAAAGAAAAGAGCAAAAAGCAAAAAGCAAAAACTATATTTACAGGAACATAAGTAAAGGAGCGTAAATATACATAATTAAATTAAGGTGTAAAGTGTAGAGTGCAAATGTTTGAAGGTGGCAGTGATTGTCCGGGGAATGTACGGTAGATGTACGTTAAAATCCATTTTCTCTCCAATAGCTTTTCAACTTTGCTCTTGAAAAGAACAAACTGCAGAGGAAAGCCTGAAGCTCTTCATCAAACAGAATATAATACTAGTAGTCCTCTGAAACAAAAAGAAACAGCCCCAACAATACATCGGGCAAAAACACTCAGAGAAAAATAAGGCCAGCTGTTTATTATACTCATGAGAAGAATGTACATATATTTCAAAAAAGCCAAATACTTGTCTTCAAAAGGCACTGGAATGGATAGAATAAAGGCCAGTTTCATTAGAGGGGTACACAGGAAAGAAGATGAAGCTGTCAGGAGGCCTGTGGGGTAAATAGACACCCTGTCATTACAGACAACACTGCTCTGAGCTGGTTTGTTTGTGTTTGACACAAGATAAGTAGCATCTGTTTCACTGGGAGTCCTCGAGCTGTTTACCAGGGAACTCTACTGAACTCCATTCACGCTCAGTTAGGAGCCAGCTGGAGGTAAAACAGGAAGATGAAGTAGGGGTGCTGACTTTACATGCTAGGGTTTTATGTCCATTCCCCACAGGACAACACAACAAGTCCAACTCCTTTGTTCTGACAGTAGACCAACCAAAATGAAGTTTTTTCTGTGGTCTGAGTTCCTCATCAAATGGTCTGAGTGCATCTCAGTTATAATCCAGGGAAGCATGAGCTTGCTAAAGGGCTTTTAATGATTCACTTCTTGAGTGAATAAGCTATAACACCCAGTTATTAAAATAATATATATATATTAAAATATTATTAACATCCAGTAGCATCCCCAAATCAGCTTAATCCACCTCAGTGTTGAGAGAGCTGCTGGGAATTTAGAAATGCTAATGGACACTAAAAACAAAATCAGACACTAAAAACCACCAACAACTGTTTTGGGGCGATCCTAATTAATAAAACTGCAAGGTCTCTGAATGCTAGTTGAACATTTTCATTTCAAAGTTGTACTAAGACACACCATGCTTTAAGATGACTGTATTTTTGATATCTGGATTTTTTTTAATATTTAAAAATTTTTGTTTTAATACTATTATTATCACGTGTAGTTAAGATCATTTAATATCCTGAGTCCAACATATTCTTCTAATTATACCACAGATCATACCTCAAAAACTTGTTATTACATCCTATTTAATATTGGTAAAGGAGTGCTGTGTGAATCTTACGTCTTACTTTAAAAAAAAAAAAAAAAAAAAAAACAAAACACAGATATCACAGGTTCATTCGTTCATTCATCCCTATATATAGTATAGGTATACCCTGGACAGATCGCCAGTCCATCGCAGGGCAATATCACAGGTTATAGTTGATAAAATACTGAATTCCATTCAATAGCTCCAGGTTGCAGAAGAAAATCTCAACGTTATTTTAAAAAAAGAATAAATCAAAAATTAGAGTAAAAAAAGCAAACAAACAAACAAAAAACCTACAGAAAGCTCCAGGTATGTCCTTAGTCAGAATGTTAATTGATGAAGGTTATCTTAGATGAGATTTATAGTTAATCTTTCTCTGTTGTGGTTAAAATCAGTGTAGGTGTGGTTACAGGTTATATACACTTAAGCTGGTGGTGATGATGGATCTCTGAAGCAGGCTGAGCAGTTTGGAAAACAGGTTAGTGCTGCTCAGTCTGAGCTTTTATGGGCAATGGAGCAGACATTGCTATGTTTCATGTACTCATGCTGCTTCCTATGCATTATGTTTGAAAATACAGGCTATTACCATGTAACAGGTTCCTTTCATCTATTGTTATATTCTTTCAATTATTTTGCATAATGGTTACAGTCTGTTTATGTGAATTTATGCTCCTTATTTTTTGGGTGCAGCCAAGATTTTGATATTTTTTAAGAAAAAGTGGCAGTAGTGCAAAAGTGACTGAATAGGGGTCATTGGGTGAGAAGAAAACCTACTGTTCAACTGGACCAAAAAAAAGGCTGCATGACAAAGAAAATGCTTTATTTATTTACTTCTTTAGTGGGTCAGGTCTGGAATTCATGCTCTGGGTGAGTGACGGGACATGTTGGATTCAGATCCAACATGAGATTTTTACAAATTAGACATTGCATTCTCTCAAATAAAATCATTCTGCAAGACGCAACCAGAATTCAGGAATTTGCACTTAGTAACACAAGTAACACATAAAAATAGAGGAGCATTAAAGTTACATGAATATATTAGACGTACACAACTACCAAAACTGAGTGGTCTAACCATACAAGGTACAAGGCTTATGAGGATAAAGCCACGTGGTTCACAGTCACACTGAGTGTTATATTAAAGGTTGGGTATTCATACACAACTGCTGTAAGTTTCCAATAGGTGACGACTTTAGTTCACTGCTAGCTACTGAATGAAGTGCATGTGTTTTTGCTAAGGCGTCAGAAAATGATTAGCTTACAAGTTGAGCAATGATTAACTTGAAGTTTTTGGTGAAATTGAACAAAACAGCAGCTGAATCTTTTCAAACATTGTATGGGGAACACTGCATGTAATGTGCACATGTGTTTGAATGAAATGAAAGATTTAGTGAAGGCAGAGAGGATGTCCAAGACGATGAACGTTCTGGGCACCCATGCACATCAAAAACTTCTGAAAACATTCAACAAACTGAGCAAATCATTGGAAATGGTCGAGGACTCAGTATAAGAATGAGAGCAGAAATGGTCTCCATTGAGACAGTTCTGTGAATTTTGCATGAAAATTTGAACATGACAAAAGTGTGTGCTAAAGTTATCCCAAAACCTCTGACTCCTGATCAAAAGGAAAAGCAGTTTCTGTCCCAAAAACAAATCCCAGTGCTCGATCACCCTCCCTATTCAGCTGATCTAGCACCGTGTGACTTTTCTTTTCCTAAGATCAAATCTGTGCTCAAAGGAACACGTTTTGAGTCTGTGTCAGAAGTTAAGAAAAGAACAACATAGGTTCTGTGACAACTGTCCAAAGAAGACCTACTGCACTGCTCTGATCAGTGGAAGACCTGAATGCAGCAGTGTGTTGATGCAGAAGGGGAGTATGTTGAAGAAGAAAGACATTGACAAAAATTTATGTTCAATAAAATTTTATTACAGCGTTAGTCTTGTTATTTAATAACCATACCTTGTATATTGGGAAAGGGGCCTGGATCTGGAGGTTCCAGAAGATAGCTGGAAACTGAATAGATCTGTGTCCTTCCAAATGAGCAAGACCTAAATTTAGAAACAGTAATAGGCCTGCATGTTGGAGATGCAATAGCAAGGTGAGAACTCTGGTTCATATCTTACATAACTGTGACAAAACAGGCATCATGTGGAATGAATTAATATCTTGCTTGAATAAGATGTTTGGAATACACTTAATCAAAAATCCCACAGTATGTCTCTTGGGATTATTACAAAACAATGTTGAAATGTCAAAATGCCAGATATTACGGTGCCGCTCAGCTATGATGACAGTATCCACTTTTAGAGAATGGATAGTGGCTGGGAGGGGAGGTCTGCAGATGACAAATTAAAAACCTGAAAAACCAGTAGAGAAACATTATGACAACGCTCCCATTTGTGGGGCACAAGGGTTTAATGAGAAGTTTGATGAGTATGAAAATGATATGAATTGTATGCTATGGGAGTGGCATGGTGGTGCAGTGGTTTGCACAGCACAGAAGATCAGCTCGAGTTCAAGCCCCGGTTCGCCTGGGACTTTTCTGTGTGGAGGTTACATGTTCTCCCTGTGCCTGTGTGGGTTCAATCTGGGTACTCCAGCTTCCTCACACAGTCCAAAGCTCTCCACCACCATCATCAAAACACCAAATGAGGAAATATCTTTTGGTGCAATTGTGTTCCATCCCTCCAGTAGAGTTCCAGAAACAATGTCAAGGACAGCTTGTGGTGGTCACTACATGTCCTTCATAGAAATTTTATTCATGTTACTGTTATTTTGATCTGAGTTTTTGTCCAAAATCACTTAATAAATCTGACAAGGCTTTTAAAAATACATTTTGCCTCTGAGACAATAACTGAAGAGGAAACCCTACCACAAGCTACTCAGATGAATACAAGGGTTGGGGCACACACCATGTGATAGCAGTGTGTAGTTAAGGCTTTGAATCCAACATCCTGCATCCTGTGTTTTGTTCCATGCTGCCTTTTCTATCTGCATCTGAATTACAGCAATAAAAACTTTTGCAACTTTTTGACCTTTATCTGCATGCTACAAATACCTCCCTACTACAGCTCTGTTAAAAAAAAAAGACATAGTTGGCAGTAATAGAATGATGAAGTCACTGGAGTCTTCCTTTTTTTTTGAAGATATATAGTTCATCTCTGGCAATAGCACCACAGAAATGAGTGCACATGCCTTTTATTTTTTTCCAGGAGCAACCAAAATATGAATGGCAACTTTGGGTGAATTTACATTTCTTGCCAATGTTGAAACACAAAGCTAGTCTTCAGACTTTTACAGCATAAAGTGGTGAAACTTATTTAGTAGTCATGAATATCACTGCAGAGGAAACACTTTAGCCACAAAAAGTCTTGCTCTGATCTTTCAAACACCAGCATGTTCTCAAGTACTTGCAAAACTACAGGAGTGGAGGTTATTTTTAACACTCTGACTCTCACCTCCTGTGCAAGAAAGCCAGTTGAAGCAGATATAACATGAGGAGGACAGACTGCCTCCTTCTGTACGTGAAAACTGAAAACTAGAGGAGGGAAACTTCTCATACACCTTCAATCCCCCTATGAATCATCAATTATATGAGCCTCATAACATTACAGGAATAATTATCCGTGTACAAAAAGGTGCCTGGAGAGAGCAGAAATGATGAAAAGACCACAATACCTTTGACCAAACCAGGACCTCATGGCCAGTGAAACAAAGAGGTTATTGGTTAATTGAGTGATTAGAGCATCTGCTCAAGTGCACTTGAGCAAAAAAACTCATCAAGATTCAGCATGACTGAGCTGCAAGGTTAGTCTGACGATTTTTTAGATGCTTAATTAAGTCATGTTCACTGAGAGACTTATGCTAATCAAATTGTGACCCAAACAAGCCCATTAGAAGAGCACTGTGAAGCTAAATAGCCTTTTCACCAATTACAAGCACAGACTCCTTAAGATGGAAGCTACTGAGGCTGCCACCGTGCTGTCCTGAAAGTGCCTTTATAATTTTAGTGTATTTTGATTGGATAGCCACTGCAGGATAAATATCAGCCTGTCTGTCATTGTCCCAGTTTATTGCAACAAATTTTTGGAGTTTAGCCCATTGTTCCTAACATTTGGACGAGGCGGGAGCGGTCTTATGATCAGACAAGTTTTACACAAATCCCCAGGTGAGACAAAGTGATCTGGAAGATAATATTTTCCATGTTATGTTGATCCAGTTTATACAGTATTATGTTGCACTGTATAAACTTACTTAATTTCCCTGAGGGAGTCATCCCAAAGGGATCAATAAAGTCTAGTCTAAGTCTATAAACTGAAACTGAATTGAACGAAGGGCTGATATTTTCAGTTTCAGATTCAGTTTGATCTCCATGTGTCTTTATTTGGTAATAATCTAGCCAAACTGTGGCTTGTTCCAACCTATCTGATCATGTGGTTGCCTGTGTTTGTTCCCCTTTCTGACTAAGTTGTAGTGATGTCATCATGTTTCCAAATTATTTTGGTGAGTACAATGTTATCATAACTGATAGAGCTGATGGAGACCCAACCCCAGCCCCCTCAGGAAGATCATCCTGGACATTAAGGTTCTAGCCAGATGCAGCTGTCATACAGCTGTCTGTCTCTGTCTCTAAAAAATGTATTTGCCTCACAACTCAAGGAGTAATGCCAAGACAACAAATTATCACAGAGCGTTCAAAATTTTCTTTCAGATAACTGCCCTGAAATAAAAAGGTTTGGCAAATGTTAAAGTCATCAGTGCAGACTCTCTGTGTCCCCTGATTCTTCTTGAATATTGCCTATTATACAACAAGGCTGGCATGGATCTGGACTCTGACTTATTCTAAAGAAGCTGTAACTGTGTGATACTCAACATGGGAAAACGTTGCTTGTAACTGAAACAGGATCAGAAATGAAAGTGATGTGATCCTAATGAAACAGGCCTGGCAACAACAAAAGTTACTCAAAGAAATCAGTTGGGATTGGTTTTGACAGAAGAACAATTGATTGCTGTGCCACCTTTTACCAGTCCAGCACATTCTGTGAGCAGTTTTTGTGGTGTGGTGGGAGCACTGTCCTGCTGGGGGAGGCCCCTGACATTGGAGAGTGTTGTTGCCATGGGGGTGTGTGCTTAGTCTGCAGCAATGTTTAGGTGGGTGATATGTGTCAAAGTAACATCCAGATGAATGAAGGACCCATGGTTTCCTAGCAGAACATTGTACTGTAACAAAATGATCAGTGTTATTCACTTCACCTGTCAGTGGTTTTAATGTTGTGGCTGATCAGTGTAGGTTTCACAACCTTATCTCGATCCACCCATTCATTAAAAATATATCAACATTTACCATCTTAATTGGATAGAGTCCCCTTTGCATATATAACACTAATCAAGGTTGTGAGTTGTGAAGGCCTTCTTTGACATTTATTCATTCAATACAGCATCTTGATGCACTGTGTTAGTGTCTTGGGAGCAATCTGCAATACCTTGCTTACAAATAAGAATTATGTGGTATCTGATTGATCATTATGGTGACAGGATCACTGAGACATGATGCAAAACATCTGAAACTGAATCTGTACCTGAATTTCTTCCATTCTAGTTCAAAAGCAATCATTTCTCTGTCTGACCCAGTGGTCTACTCTGTAATCACAGCATCCCTGGTTTGACTCTAGCTAGGCATCTTTGCTGCATTTCTCTTTCTCCTTGTGTTTTCTGTATGTCTCTATTGTCAACTTTTGAATGAAGGAATAATGCCAAAAGGAAAAAAAGGCTGAAGTATCTGTGTAAATTCTAAATGCCTATGATTGTCCACTGTGTGCTTTCAACTACATTTATGACTCAGTGTTAATCAATAAGAGTCATCATATTATAAAGACACTAATGTCCTCTGCCAACAGAAGTCAGGCGATAATAAATGAGAATGTGTTTGAGGTCAATAGCGTCTAAAGTCCACAACTATTTTTCTTTCTTTCATTCATTCTTTCTTTCTTTCTTTCTTTCTTTACCTGCACTGATCAATATTTTGTGTAATGTGAAAGGTGTTTTTACATCCCACGGTTTCAATATTTGATCTGTTTGAGTGCTCTCATCTCATCAATCTTGTCTCAAGCAGAAACATGCAGCTGTCGTTGGTGAAAGAGGTCTGATTAACCTACAAATTCAGAAACACACACAATATTTAATACTTGAAAACAAGACTTCTTAGAAACCCAGTGGTTTGGTCTGGTGGAAATCACATACTCCACTTTAATCTAATATCTGGATGTGAGACTTTTTGAGACTTCACAAACTAAGTTTTACTCCCACTGCCAACCACTGATCTCTTTCTTATAGACCTCTCACCTGACGAGATCTCGCTGTGAGAGAGGGGTTATTTTAAATGATGATGAGTATAAGTGTACTTAAGTATTTCTATTGTATAAATGTCATGCTGTCTTTGATGTTGGATAAGACTATGGTCTCTGAATAAGCTGATTATTATACACTGAGACTGCCATTGTTCACTAAGAGTGAAGGGTGAAGAATAGTGGAAGAATGGGTAAAGGGTTTTTAAAAAAAACAACATATAAACTTTCCATTCACTGATATTCAGTTTATATTGTGTATTTGCTTCTGGTAACTCAGGTATCTATCACAACAATCACAACATTTTTAAAGGTATATTCCGAAAGGATTATGGCTCTTAAAGGCCAAGTAAATCTTATCTCCTCTGCTCCCTGAGTCCTTTGGTCAACACAGTGCTTTTCCCTCTTTGGATTATGGATTTAAACATGTCTAGGTCAAAACTTTTGACCTTTCAGTGTAACAAATGTTGGTGACAGTATCCCCTAAACAGAGCTGACCAACACACACAAAAAAACCAAGCCATTTGTGCCATGGCTCAGTGAACAAGCGCAGTGTCCACTCTCCCACTGGCAGGATAAAGAGTCACTGAAGTGGTCAAACGGCAGAGGAGACATTTTCCAGATGAGGTGAAATAAATCCGTCTTATCCAGAACCCCCCCCCTCCTGCCAGCTAAGTCTAAATCCTTGCCATAATTCCAAAGTCAAAGAGAGTGAGCATGACACCGGCATGCAGCTGTAGCAGGGGGGGAAGGATAGACAATGCCTTTGGGCTTCATCCTGACCTGCCAGCATGCTCTGAGTGCTAGACATCTACACATTATAGAGTGAGCAGCCAGACAGCACATGATCTGAGTCCTCTGGAGGACACAGATAGCTTTTCTGAACTACACCAAGCTGTGGATGTCATTTTGTCCTAGGCCAGATACAGCAGAACAGAGGGCAACACAGGCAATAACCTGATGTGAGAAGTGAAGCTGTTCAGATTGTCTGATTTTGCACAAAGCTAAAAGATGGAGTGAGTAAAAACTACCACTGGATACCACAATAGAACTGGAGTTGCACAAAATGTTTATATTCACTGTTGGTACAGACTTAAAACTGTTTGGATGAATACTGAATAGATCTTCTAAGTCTAATGACAAAAGAAAAGTGAGAGGTGGTCATTGCAGTACACAAATGTATTTTTGTTACATTGTCCTGTTTATACTGTTCTTATGTTTATATTGTTATAATATCATAATATATTTGAATTATATATAATATTACCTTGCTTATACCTTGTCTTTTACTCATATTCATGCCTTTTTTCCCCTATCTTTTCAATCTCTGATGCTGCTGCAACAATATAAATTTCCCCGTTGTGGGACTAATAAAGGATTATCTTATCTTATTTTATCTTAAACCCTTCTACAATAACTATGCTTTGTCAAACTGTTGTCACCTGAGCGATTGTTCTGTCAACAAATTATCTTAAATGACACATTCAAATATCATATCTAGAAAAAAAGTTATTTTGTTCAAACCAGTAATTATCTTGTTTACACGTTATCATGATGTGAGAGTGAACACGATATCAGCAGGCTGCTGCAGCACAGGAATAGATACTCTGGTTATTATCATGTATGCACAAGATAAAAATGAAAGTGATTCATGCAACACAACACTAAAATTACTAATTTTGAAGAAAAGAAATTTCTTTACACTTTACACAGAGTTGTTACTGTTTAAAAAAGGTTCCTTCTATCCAATAATCTAAATATTCAATAGGATCTTTAGATGTGAGTAAATGGTAACTGATCTGAAAATGGAAATGTGACCGTACCCTGCGATGCATTATTCACTCTCTCTGATTTTCCTAACTTTATGTAAATTGATTAACAATAATTCATAGACATTACAACAGAGGGCGGTGGTGCTGTGTTTCTGACATCCCACCATCCACCACTTGCATTGCACTCTCTTTAAACCAGACAACACACCTTCCAAAGGAGTTTTGATGGAACAGAGCTTTAGCTACTTTTGTGTATCAGGCTACAAATTAAGAGCTTCATGTGGCAGTTTGGCTGTTTGGCATTTTGGGTTTCCCTCATGCAGGTTTTTGGACGATGATTCTGATATTTCTATGGTGAAGCTGAACATACTTTATATTTTGAGTTTATCCATCCATCCAGTTATTCTGTGAAGTTCCTCTATAATGTAGGTTGCCAGACCAGGTTTTGGTAAAAATCTTTGTCCATTGCAGGACCCTGCCTTTTGCAATTGCTGTGATTCCCTGTTTGTCTTTGTATTTCTTGATTTGTTGTTGTGTTTTGCACTTCATGGCTACTGTAATTCACAGTCATTACAGCTGACTGGTGTTTTTCAGAAAATATGCCCATGACACCATTAAAACCACCAACGGACCTGTCAATATTTCTGTTCATAAACCACTTACTGAAACAAGACATAAAGTTGGCTTTAGTGAGCTTTAGAGGTGTTGGTAGATGTAGTTTTGAACTTTAGAAGGAGCCAGGCTTCCTGTTTCCCCCTGCTTCCAGTCTTTATGCTAAGCTAGGCCATCCTATCTCCAGCTCCCTGCTCACCATACAGACATGAGACTGAAATTCATGTTCTCATCTCATTCAGTGAAGAAAAGCAAATACTATTTCCCAAAATGTTCCCAAAAATATTCCTTTAAATTGGTAAATGCCCATGTAATTACACTGCACTTTAAAACTGAATATAGATTTCAGTTTCAGAGTCAACACATCTGCTTATTTACAAATTACATTATTTGTTTATTTTTGTTTGATTAATCTTGATCATCATTTTTTTGTCTATGCAGATTTTTTCAAACGTGAAACCAATGTTTCAAAAGACTTTTGTTTTTTATATCACTGATACATTATTCTGAGTAAAACGAACGTGACTTTAAGATAAGTCTCCCTGCATCCTGCCAATTCACACAGAAGCGTTTATAAGAAAACGTGGAAGCAACATGCAAATCCATGCCTTGTTTTGTCGAGCGCCAAGCGGCGTCAAGTTCAGCGCAGTCACAAAATGACCGGATAGCAACCGACTTTGACTTCAAAATAAACGTCTACAATGTCATGCACACAATTAAGATAACATTTTACAAAAGGCTTACATAAAATTTAATGCAATAAATAAAACAGTACTGTCTGAGTAGATAATAGTATTTAAGTGCCCAGTTGTTTCTTTGGCAGAGGACCTGCAGCTGTGGAAGGCAGCAGGTATGGCAGTGGTACGAGCAGCAGGTGTGACAGCTGCAGGTTTATCAAGCTGATAAACGTCCTGATAAATAGACCAGAAAACAAGTGTCTTTGCAGTGAGGTTACAAGTTTAACTCCTGAGTGTTATGCTCCACATTCACTTTATGTGCACAAACACTGCTGACTGAATATAACAAGCCTGTATGAACTCTCACACTTGCCTACAGTCTGTCTAAAACTCAGTCTTGATTTCCTGAATAATCTGGACTTTTTAAACTAAGATGCTGTGATATGGTAAGATAGTTTTCTGCTGAGCAGCTTCACATTCATGAACATTTTGTTTTTTTGAAAATGAAACCTACTGCTGATAAATCAACAAAAAAGAAAAATGCTGATGCTGACATTTATAGACGATATGTATGAGGCAAATAAAACATCTAATTTGTTGTGTTGACCACCAAAACTGTCTCTTATTATGTAACTTATAATGTTTTCAGTCGACTGTTCTTAATTAGGAAATACGCTTATGGTGCCTTAATTTCTAAAATGTTCAGTGTTCACTCCTGTTTGTGGTACTTTTATTTGGATGGGACAGACCGGAAGTGGTGTATTTTGTTCTCCAATGTTTGAGCCTCGCAGGAGTCAGGAGGGGAGGCAGAGTTGAACAACGGCGAGGAAAGGGAGGACGGTCGGCGGTACCGAGGGTCACAGGGATGTACAGTAAACACAGGCAGAAAAATGCCCAAATATCACCGGCAAAATGTGGACGTTTTCTCGTTTTTCTTTCTTTTCTGTTGCTGAACGGCACTCTGGAAAGAGCCAGTGGAGACACCGGAGAAGAAGGTAAAGAAAGGAGCGAACATACTGTATAACTTCTTTTAGTATCTACCAGTTGCGTGTTGACACACTGAAGCTCAATAGATAAACAAGTATCAAGGGTTTATTGAGTGTCATTCATTCAGATTTAGCTTAAGCGGGAAATGTTTTGTTGGGGTAGTACTCAAACTTTTCTCAGAGTAATTAGCCGATATTTGAGGAAGGCTGCATGAGCCAGATTCCATTTAAAAATCTGGCAATTTAATTACGCGGTGCTTACCAATCAGGCAAACATGACCTACAAGACCTTTCCTGAGTAGCCTGGATTCATTGTTTAGAACACCAAAGGCTGCGTCCGAAACACATACCCACCGAACCACACTGTGATACAGGTCTACTTTTATTGCCGTGTGTGGTTATTTCAACATCTGCCCCCTCCTCAAATTGGTATGGTTTGGTTCGAGGGGGGAAATAAGGTGAAACAGTTCTTAAAGTTGTCATTATTGAGTCGTGCCTTTCATGCCGAAATTAACGGAAGAAGCCACTTTTACTAAGCGCAAAGAGCCTCATATTTTCTAACGTGTTTTATCTCTCAGTATTCAAGGCAGCATTAAATCGTAAGGTTTTTCTAACGTATTTGGAGCGAGCGTCTCCCTGTCGAGGGCTCGTATCGAAGCGAACGGCTTTCTGTTAAACACATCTTTTAAAATACATTTATGAGAGAAGTTTTTGTGGTTTTTCATCGCTGAAGATCAATAGTTTAAAATGTACTGAGGCTTGACGACTAATTTCCCGTAGTAGAGATGTTAAAACAGTTCCCCCTCCCAAGCAAACTGCAGAATCGGCCGTGCTCTCTTTGTGCGTTGTCCATAAAAGGCAGAGTTCAGAGAAATGCTGGGGAGTACAGCACAGCGGTACAGTAGAGTAACCCAGATTTCAGCCAATTATGTCACTGAAATTGTTTTTGTCGACTTTTTGGGAGAAGCCACAAGAATGTAAATACTTGATTGCACTTCACTATTACGGGGCTATCTTAAGTTGGAGCCCTGTCTCTATTTGAAATGACATGAACTAAAATCTAAAACTTTAATCTAATGTATTCAGCACCTTCCTCTTCCTCCTCTGTCAGTCAGAGAAAGGTCGGACTGTGTGATAGGGGTTGGTATGAAGATGCTTCAGGCTGTCCAGTCATGTGGGCTGAACTACCCCAGAGCAAAATAAGACTCAGACAATAACACCCTTTCAAAGACGATGTTTCACCTTAATGTAGTTAACTGTGTGTGTGTGTGTGTGTGTGTGTGTGTGTGTGTGTGACTTCTGTACAAACTTCATTACAAGGTTGAGTGTTCACTGAACATGTAGTTGACATGAAATTATCCAGTGATGTAACAGCTCTGTCCTCTCTGTGTAGAGTTCATAATCTTCAGTATTTAACTGTGGTCAGTTTTGAGGCTGCAGTCTGTGGCAGCCTGGGACTATGTTACACTATTTGTCATATCATTTTTCCACAGACTGAATGTAAAGAATTCTCACCACTGTTTACCAATGTTTTGATCCCCAGAGATCCATGTTGTTAGTTTAAAAACTTAATTTGAGTCAGTGTAGTTCCACTGTAGGTCCATGCATATCATGCTTTCTTCAAGTGCTGACACAGGTGGTAGATTAACTATTAAGCCAACCGACAGAAAATAATTTAGCATTCAGAAATGTCAAACATTGACCTCCAGCCTCTCAGAGGATTTGCTGCTTTTCTCTGTTGTAAATTGAATCAGAGACAAGACTTTTGAAGATATTGTCATGGGAAATTATGAAATTTTCTAATATTTTGTAGATTAATGATTAATTTAAAAATATAATTGACATATTAATCAATAATGAAAATTATTGTGAGCTGCAGCTCCAATTTCTGCTCCTCTTCAGTTCCAGTGAGATGCTTAGAGCCAGGAGAGGAAACAATGGGTAACCTCCCTTGTGACTTGAACAAGGCCCATACTGTCTTTTTGAGGCTGGCTGTTGCTGATACATCAGTCAATGTTTGTGTGTTTTTAAGGTAAAGATGTATCTAATATACCTTTATTACACTCAGGAGAGAACCAGAGTTCTATTTGAGAAAGGCCTATATTAGAGACAGGTCTTCATTTAAAGTTTCCTGCTATACAGTATAATCATATTGAATTGTTTTTCAGTAAGAAGCCTCCCTGTTATATAATCTGCTCCTGTTAACTTGCTGATCATGCATGTTCAACATTTACTGCTCCAATGTTTCACACTAAAAGCCGAACTTGTAAATTAGCAGTGATCTTCACAATGATAAAAAAAACAAAAAAACAAAAAACAAAATAAAACAAAGAAGTGGAAGGTTGTACATAACTGGTGAATGGGCACAGTATTTTTTGTTAAAAAGAGAGTGTTGTCAAGTCATTTTGCATTGGCCAGGGAAAATAAATCCAGTCCAATTCAGTTTTATATTCAAGGAAACAACAGTGTTGCTCAGTTGTTGAATGTGGAGGAAATTTAAGCTAGTAGCAGTTAATCTGTGCTACTTATTCAGGTATAAAACCACTTATCCCATGTTGTTATTTTGTGCCCCTTTTCTTCTCTGCTAACCAACCAGCCTATCCTCCTCTTCCCTTATTGTTTTACCATATTGTTGCATTTTTTCTCTCCATTACTGGGTGTCAGCATTTTCTTCTGCTGCATGGTGTCAACCAGTAATATGGCAGTTAATTGGCTACATGTTCTAAATAGAACAGTGATAATTGCCTATTCCCCTGTTCCAAATGCCTGCTCAAAAATACACTTCAAAAAACAATGTAGTGCCAGGAAAGTGGTGATTTTGTGCCATTAGAACTGGGGATAATTTGCAGCAGTCGGCAGAACCATTGTCATCAGCCATCACATCATCCATCTGCCGTCAACATTTCATTTCTCAACACAGACTCTGATCATCTGAGGACTAAAGAATAAAGTGTCACAGTGAAAAGCATGTCCAATTTTATTCATTAAAATTAAGAAACAGACGATTGGCTCACACTGCGGGACTCCAGTTTTCACTCATTTATTGCTCAAAAAAAAATTGGATCGATTTTATGCATAACCACCAACCAACAGTTTGGTTCAGAGTTCTTTTGTGACCAAAATATGTTATGGGCAGGCCAAAAAAATTTAATGATGCAATCTACCTCAAACATGTGTGTGTGTGTGTGTGTGTGTGTGTGTATATATAAAAACTCGCTGGATGAGTTTTAAAAATGTTTGATACCCTACAAAGGCTTTTTTTCATTAAACAGAAGAGACAGAAGCTCTAAGATGTTAAAGTCTGTGTAGGGCTGAACTAACAATTATTTCCAATATTGATTAATTTGCAGATTCTGCTCTTAATTGTTTGCTGCTAATTCTCACAAGCGTGATGATGAAACAATGTTTGGCATTTTTCCAGAAAACCTGACTTACATGAAAATTAAATAATCAAAATACTTTGATATGATATACAACACAATATGATTTGATACACAAGCAGGGTGCAGTAAGTTTCCCTGAATGAAATATAGTCTACAACAGGCAAAATGATCATTTAAAGCTTCATTAATAGTTTTTTTGGTCACTTGGGGGCAGCAGAACAAGCTGAAAACACAACACTGACATATTATCAGCCTATTAAAGTTGTTGTCTAGCCTCATAGCAAACAGTTGCCTATTCACACATCCAGCAGACACAGAGCAACATTCACAATCAAGAGAAGTTGTGTTTTTGTCAACCTGATGAATGAAGATCCAACATTCACTCTTTTGTATCTCTGTTTTTGGTCTCCACCAACTATTATCTGGGCTCTGCATCAGTAAAATAGCTGACAATATTACTACACATTAGTTCTGAGCTGAAATATCCTTCACAACAATTAAAATGATAAAACTTTGATTAGGAATGTATTCATTCTAATGTTCTTGATGAACTTAATCAACCCTCTTCTTCCCTATCGATATACCCCACATCTATGGGCAGTAAGCAGGTATGATGCAAGAAAGAACATTCACTTTGTTACACACAAAACAGGAGAAAACTACTCAGTGACAGGGTGGAACCAAAAATGTAAACCATAGATAAAATGTATGATGGTGAAAAACTCATATACATATTACTGCATATTTTATTTTATTTTTTACCTCCACTAATGAGATTATTTTTTCACTTGTGTATGATTGTTTGTTTGTTTGCAGCAGGATTACACAAAAAGTAGTGAACAAATTTGTACTACAAATTAATATTGATGTTCAATAACCAGAGTAGTAGAATGACTTTAGTTTTATATTTGAAGTTAAGCAATTTGAATTATTTCCGGAGAATCATATATATTTACCATATATTATTTTGCACAGACATACAGTGTTAATAAAGGTAATTTTAATATATATAAATATACACTACACAAGCTTGCCAGAGGCTACAGCTTGATGGTTGTAATGGGGAACGTGGCTTGATAGGCAACCATTATTGTTAAGCTCATCAGTGCTGAGTGTAGCAGGTCCATTACAAATATGTTTCAATCTCATTCTCTTGTATGCAGGTAGTTTACTGAATGGTCCCCTGAGCACCTTCTTTATGAACAGCAGAGGATATGATAGTTCAGGGCACTCTAAGATAAAAACATTTTTATCTGCGTTATGATATTTGACTTGAACACTCACACATCTTCTGTTTCTTAGCTGTGGTGTGCTGTAACCACTGAATTTTGAATTTTGCACAGATTTTGGGCTCCCATTTATGATAACATATGGAAGGATCAGCTGCAGTTGATGTTTAGGACCTGTGATTTTGAAATTCTGGCTTTATGTCGAGATAAGAAATGCTTACTTGAAAACTGGTGCAGTCTATGTGTTGATTTCAACTTATTCGTCACATGCATTGCTTTCTGCTGCTTCTGCTGAGTCTTTTTTGATGCTACAACTGGGTGATGTCATAATTCTGACATTTTGACATATAGTAGCTTAAAAAAACAAGATAACTCAGTCAGTTGATGTCTGTTGTCCATATGTGTTAATTAGCAAATGTGTGCTAACATGACTGTAACAGCTTTATCAGGAGATAATGGATCAGATGTTGTGTTTATAGCTTGTTCTGCTGCCCCAAGTGGCCAAAAAATTCTACACTGCAGCTTTGCTAACTCATTTAAAGAATCCTAATCGAAACTGCTTGTCTGTGTTTTAAAAAAAATGTGTTACAGCTCATTTTAACCTAAAACTGACATTTGTGAAATACCTAAATACTTAGTCGGACACTACGGTTATGAAAGTGTCTGCTCCGTGCAGCAGCAGAGCAGAATCACATCATGTAACAAGATGAGAATTGATTCACCATGATTCAAGGTGAAATGCAAAAGCACGTGTTTGGCAGTATTTTGGTTTTAAACACAACACCAAAAGGGAACCTGATAACATTAATGAGGCAATCTGCAAACTGTGCCTGATGAAGGTGGCGGCATCTGGAGCTAACACTTCTAGTCAGATGTTGAACCGACACTGGAGTTGTCATGAGTTTATTACTTTCTTATTGTTGACAATATGTGTACAAAAAAGGAAAAGAAAAAAGACAGAGGCATGATTGAACACAAACTTTCAGCAGGAGAGACTGACCAACAGTCCAGTCATGCAGATCCAGGGGCTCCAAGTCTGCAGTGATAGCTGAGAGGAGTATTGACTCAAGGACTCTTAAAAATCGCAATTCACTTGTTCCTCTCTCAAAGGCTTTAGCTAATTCATTTTAAAACCTGGAACTTTCTGATATCATTAAGCACAACTCAGTGACTTTCAGAGAAACTGAGCCCGTACATATTCCCACTTCACCATTTCTTTTGTCAAATGCTTTTTTGTGCATGTTGTGTTTGGTCAAGCACGTGCTGACTGCTCATGCCTCGCCCACAAATTTAAGCGACTGACACGTTCTTTTGAAATGTTCTACAGCAGTGTGTCTTGCCGCAAGGTAAATACAGTACATCTCAGTGGGCAGCATGTTTCAGCCCAGCAGAACTGACGAGAGTTTTAATTCACTTTAAGTGTTTATTTTGGCCCAGTTAGACAAATGTGTGGGTGCAGTTTGCATGGTAGACATGTGCCATTTGGGTTCATTTTGAGTGGCATCCTCAGTCAGTCATAGATACACCTGAAAGGATTTAGGATTGCTGCAAATCCAGTGACATCCTGCACTTATACCATGAAACATTCAGACTGAATAAAGATCCTGATATACGCATTACAGCTTATATCAGGATCTTTAGGTTAGGTAGCTGATGTCATAACACCATAACCTTATGTTGTGACATCATAATTTGATGTCATAACCTGATGTCTCTACCTCTTAGAGATCCAGATACCGTTCCCCAATGTCATCTTCGGTCACTAGTTGGGTTAATGTTAAGGTTTGCACACGTGTATAATTTCTTACTCTGTAACTCACAGGAGTGTATCTGCACTTAATGTTGCTTCCTGTGATCAACTGTGATCAACATGCTCTGCACCCTTCCTGATCACTCTTCCTGTCAGTTTTCTCACACCCTCTCAATTGCAGACATCATCAAAAGGTTAAAAAAGCCCCCCAAACTCCTAATGCACTTTTGCTCTGCCGGGATTCAAATAAACCCCTTGCTCAGCAGTTTTCACTACAATATCTGCCTGAAACACGGCCCATTTACCAGGCACACAGTGCAGCCTGCCCAGGGCCTGCGCTCCACATGCTTTTGCAATGCAAGGCCTGTTCTCAGAGCCCAGAGGAATCTGTATGGGATGATTTGAGAGCTCTTGAAAGCGTGGGCTGTTATTTCCAGGGGGGGGAAGCAGGGACTGGCTGCGCAGTCTGCAGAACTGTTGTGGCTCGACCTCTAAACAGGAAACTTTCATTAGCAACATGTTCCCTGACAATGCCCAGCTCACCTTTTCACACCGCCTCATTTTCCAACTGCAAACACCAGGCTGGTGTGACGGAGAGGTTGCACCCTTGAAGAATATTTTGTTTGAAATCTAACAAGATTGCGTGGTTGTTATTTGTAACACCCACAGAAATACTGTGAAGGTCCTCTCTGGTCTGCTGTGTGGGCTTCTTGTAGTCATTATTCATTTTCCAAGTGTTATGTTTGTGCTTTGTGGATCTGTGGTGTGTAGGTGAGGGGCTGCCAGAGAGCACTGTGTTTCTGAGAGCTTCCTGTTACAGTCTAATACTATCAGTCTCTGTGCCAGGATGGAGTGTAATGTAGTTCCACAACAACATGTGAAGTTTGTAACCCCTTTTATGATGAACCAAGAGCCTCTCTTACACAACAGATAACCGAGCTGCCTGTTCACTGAGTGTCAGATGCTATTTAAATTATTACATAATGTAAAGGAGGATATCAGAACCGTTTAGTATTATAGCTCTGTCTAGTGAACATTTCTCTAAATGTTTTTTCAGTGATTTATAATATATATTGTATTATAACACAGATTTTTAAATATACATTTTTTATGTTTTTAAGGAGTAACTTTATAGCATTTATTGCAGTGGCAGTTCTTACCATTTTTTCCAAAATTGAGTACATGTGTCATCTAGACCAAAACCATATTTTGAAAAATCAAAGGAATATCCAAAAGTCTGTGATGTTGCCTTGTACTCCACCTCCCCAAGGCAACATCATGTTCACTCCGACCTGAGCCATGCTTCCCTTTTAAAAATAGATAGAAACATTCTACATTGTGAAGAATTTCATTCCTCTTAAGATGGTCAAAGTCCAGGTAGTATGTATGTACAGCTTCTTGTGGTAATTCAGAGCTTGTGGTGGTGTAGTTACATACACTCCTGTTTGGATTTGTTCTGTCAATCCCTGTATTTAAAAGTATTTTTTGAATATTTGAAGGTGGTGTGTTCAACAGAAAAGCAGGTGTGTAGATTGCATTTTTAATGCCAGACAAGGCCTTTATTTTCTATCCTGGATAACTGACATGGTCTCAAGACACATACTGTGAATGTGACAATTAAGTTTGTAGCATAGGCCTGGGTCAGAATAGTCACACTCACAAAACCTCTGTTGGGTTGGTGCTGGAAACCAAAAAAATATTTGCCTGAGGAAGACTAAGGAAGCCCTGATAGAATGTGCAGGTACACGTGCAAACATGTTTTTGAGGGGTTTTTATCCTCGTAGAGACTTAGATTTCTTCCTGTGACTGTCAGGTATGGAATAGTTAACAGTCAGTTATCAGTATTCCTGTTTACTTTTATGTTTTTGTTGTGCCTTGCTGAAAAAGAAGTTCCTCTTGTGGGACAGTACAAATCTGAACAATATTACTTTTGCGATTTGACAGAAAAATTGAAACTCAAATTCCACTTACAAGCTGTTTCTGGACCTTTTTAACTGCATGTTACAGTCAGCAGTGTTGCTCAGCAGTTTTCTGTGTTTTCATGAAGATGGGTGATGTGATGACAACTAAGCTATCTCCATGACAGCTGAGCAAACTCCATCTACTGATGAATATGGTTTAAAGCTCTGGAAAAAACTGAAGTGGGTTAGGGCGGATTTTCGGTGAAGCTTGTTTTTTGTCAAAAAACAAAAGTCATATCAGGATTTTTCTGACTGCTCTTTAAGAAAGTCACACCCTCTTTTTTCCTCTATAGATGTTTTTTTCTCCATAAATTTTGGACATCCACCCCATTTTTGGAGGGTATAACAAAATCAAGCAGTGTGTGTCTTTTAATTCACTTTTGGTATGTCCCTTAAGTCGAATTGCATGTTGTTTTATGAGCTTTAATTTGATAAAATCCCTGTTGTTTCTTTAAAAATATAGAAGACCATCAGCTCATTTGCACACCACACATCAAATCACCCCTGAGCTGAGAACATTCCCTGAAGCTTAAATGTTGTGGATGTGATCCCTCCCTCTTGCAGACATTTGATTATATCTCCTCCCTGAAGGAAGGGCACCAGACACACACTTGTGATGATACAACATCAGTGGGCTGTAGCTCAGCTCAGAAGAATGCTGCTTGCATCCAAATCTGTGTCATCACAAGTCTGAGTCACTAGTCCACTTTGTGTAAAAACCAATGACTGTATATAGAGATGGATGATGTGTCTCCACTTCCTGCATCTGTACAAAAATGCAGCCAAAATAACCCAGATATGGGTGCTACCATTTTGCGTTGGTGACATCGCTGGAGCCAGAGTCTGCCCAGTACTGATCTGCTGGTGGAGCCACAGTATCAAGGTCCCGTCCATACACATGCCCGACTGAAATGTGAGTCAGTCACAGCTGTTGATCATGATGTGGCATGCACTTTTTATAGTATCAATAATAATAACAAATTAAACTTATCAGAAAAATGAACACTTACAAAAAATGAACATACATCAGCGAGATAAGAACTCCTTAAGATGAGTCCTATGTGTCCTGTTCGCGAACACATAGGGTTTATGATATATACTGCAGCGAGCCACCAGGAGGTAATCCACATGTTTTGGCCTCACTTTTCTGTTTTGTTGTCCATCTTTATATACAGTTGAGGGTAGAGACAGACAGTTGGCAGGTGTACACAGGTAGAAAGTAGCTCTCAGTGACAGTCTGTAGATATCGTTCATGATTGTTTTTTTAAATGCAGTTACAAATCAAATATCATACAGCTTTTATGAATGATTGATTAAATCTAGATTTTTTTCATATAATTCTTTACTCTTTAAAATATCAGAATAGTGGAAGCTATTCAGTTACAGTAATAGAAAACAGAGAAAAGCAGCAAATCAAATCAAATATTTGGCATTTGTGCATGTTTAAGATGTAAACATTTAATAGATCATGATCATGTTTTGGTTAACAGGTTCAATTTTGGATCTGGTAACTGGTTGGTAAATTACTCTGATTTTAGCAAAGAGGAATGTAGAGAATATATTGGTAGAAACTTTTCACATCACTCGTGCCAGGTTATATCAGCTTCAGTTTACCAATATTAATTGTCTAAGATAGAACTTATGGCTGTTGTCTTGTTAATGGGATATTTGCAAGCAAGTGTGTGTACATAGCCAAGTGAGGCATAAGAGACTGTTTCTGTAGTTCAACAATACATGGTTGAGTGGTGAGTCTTCGCTACAGAAACTATTTTGCTGATTTTTTCAGCTTCAGGAAAATCTCCCACTTTATTTCCCACTTTAATTCACATCATATCAGTATTTTAAGGTTTTCAGCTCGGTAGTTCTGGATCAGGATTTCCAATATTTGGGGCAAGTAGCTTGTGAAGATAAAGCTGTGAAAGTAAGCAGGCTATACCTGTTATTTTGATGTGTTGGATACATAAACTTTTCATTTTGCTGCATCTAATTTTCAGGCTGTAGCTATGAATGCTGTGCTGATATAGATAGGTTTTGACACAACTAGAAGAAACAGCTTGGCTAAAGTAGGTGTTAAGATTGTCTGCTGTGTCCCATCACTTAGTGATTAAGTAAATAATACAGCTTTTCAGGAATTGCAGGAATAATTTGTGATCTATCACTATCTGGTTATCTCGCACATGCATTGTAAAGGTTCTCGTTGTGCCAGGAGAGACGGTGAATGGAGCCTTTAACAATCAGTATAGAGAAGGGGAGACACTTTTCCCACAGAGAGCACTCAGACTGATATACCCCATCACTTCAGTTCTGTAGAAAACCTAGAAAAGGAAAGCGAGAGGGGAAGGAAACTTTGTCACTGAGTCTCATTAAGACTGGGACAAACTTAGAAATACTTGAACTGAGAAAGAAAGATGGTGATAAAGAGTGGGGTTATGAGATGAAGACTGGGGGGATTTAGGATAAAGGAAATAAAAGAGTAAGCTGTTTATAGGGGGATTGGGCCATGCCCTTGAACACATATGGAGAGCCAAAGCACTAGGAGCTGCCTGAATCTGTCACATTGCCTTGTGGGATTTTGAAAACCTAGTGTCCTTTGATTTGTGCCAAAAAAGCTTGTTGTTACTTTGCTGCATCCACACATTGACATAGCTAACTGTCTCTAATTAAACCCCTGTGTTCCTAATTGTTGTGTCCTGTAAAGGTATAGGTCCACTGTTAGTCCTGTTTGGGAAGGTCATCAACTATGTGGGAGCTGCATCACCTTGAAAAGTAGCATTGTATCAGTCTTTATTGGAGCTGGGGGAGTTATACATATGTGCATTTGCTAAACCGGCCACTTTCTCTTTCTAAGTCCTTTCTCTTGTAGATTTGAATCACATAGTTATTCTATATTCTTCTTTGTTTAATGAACATTGACAGTCCCTCTGAATAGGTGACAGGAGGAGAAAATATGTGAAGAAAATGTTCAGATTGTGGTTATAGTCGAGCTGAATTTCATTTTCACTGAAAAAAATAGATAAAAACGATAATGTGATTTTTTTTCCTTGGTCTATACCAAACAAGTATGTTACCTTACATCTGGAGAATATGGTCTGTAGGCCTGGGCATCTCTAACACCACATTGCTTCACACATAATGCTATAACACATTTTACCTTTATCAGAAAATTGAAGTTCCTGTGATTTGGATATTGCACTTGGTCATATTGAAATTTCCATAATTTTCCAATTGTTCAGCCCTCTGTTATAGGATCTCATAGTTCTTTGTCTGGAAATGCCATGCTGTTAAGACACTGTATTGATTCAAACAAATGATCAGCATTGTAAGTATCTGCAGGTTCATTTGGTTTTACATTGGTATTCCAACATGTGCTTGCGGTTATTTTGTCCATAGTGTGAACTCTGGTGAGGATGAGAGTACAGCATTATGTTCAGTGTTTTTTGGACAGAAATAAGAAGTTCCAAGAGGAAATGGTACACAGACAGGAGCAATGACCATTAGACTGTCCCATTTTATTTCCACAGGGGTGCTCCCTTTGGCTGCCATGAGACCATGTGTGCACTTTGGTTAGTCATCTGTGTAGACTTGATAGCAGGCCACCAGCAAAAACGTGGGTAGTGGGCTTGAGATAATGTGTGGTCATGTGGTCAAGATGTTTTTCAAGGGTGCCCCCATACTTACTTTAAAATCTGACATTGGGGGGGGCGGCTGGCATATAGAGACACACACGCATTCATACTCATGTTCACACCTACGGGCATTTAGAGTTGCCTGTGCTAACCACTGCACCACTATGCTGCCCTTTTATAGCACCCACTTGAAATCCCAAAGTCTGGAAGGAACAATGAGCTCAAACTATAGTGATCCTTTCTTTTGTCAAGGAATATGTGAAATTTCAGTTTACGAAATACTGGAGCAAAGGATAGAAAGTGACAGGACTTTTTTTTTAAACCAGTATCTACTATTTTTTTTATAAAGCAACAGATCTGTTATGCTGAATTTCTTTCTTCAGTTCTTCTTTATACCTTTTTTGTCAAGTTGAACTTCAACTTAAGGCATTTCGACTGCATTAGAACATTAAATTGAATGTCAGAAGCCTTCAGCTATCAAAGTTGCCTCTCTGTCTTCCCAACTGTGTCATCCTTCTCCCACCGCCCTACCTACCTCCTTTTTCACCCAAACCATCTTGCCTCCCTGCTGCGTGGTTATGAATGTGTGTTAAAGTCTCTTCAACACAAGTCTTCCTTCCTTCTTAGTAAAAGCATAATTCCCCATTTTACTGAAACTGCCTAAGACCTATTGTACATTTGTAATTTGCTTTGTTTGATACCCCAGACACAAAGTGAATAACATATAGTGCACTTTTATTATGAATTTTTTATGATGAAATCACAGACAGAAACTGGGTGCATTTTTAGTGAGGTGTCCTGTTAAGTGATTGTGAGTGCATTGGTCTGGAATAGTAAGCAGTCACTTTGCTTTTAAATGAGAGTGGTGCTTTGGGAAGATGGCACAGCAGCATATTCTAGAGACATCATTTACAGATGTTGATAGCATAAGTGATGCATTTTGTATCTATATTGTATATTGTGCTTTTACACTTTGTTGTGGGTGGCAGTGGTGTAATAGAACCTTAAGGGGTGGATATACTGTCACTTTATTGTGCCACCCACATCCATACAGAGGGACAGTAGAAATGCCTGTCAAAATAATGAACCTACAGACATAAAAGAGCTGCCATGTTCAAGGTGGATAATGATGCCTTAAGTTTTTGTCATAAGCAGTGGAGAATATAAATTCTTAACAAGTTCTAACTGGATAGATAGTAAAAGCTGGGACAGGTCTTATATTTTTGAGGAGTTTGTTCTAGCTTTGTGGTGAGAGTAACAAAATGCTGCCTCTTCATGTTTGAAGTAGTTTAAACTCAGTGAACAGTTAGCAGATGGCTTCCTGATGACTTGAGACATTGACGTTTCATGTTAGGCAGTTGGGGCCCTCTGTGATCACATGATGGGTAATGGAGAAAGAGAGATGCAGTTAAGAACTATTATTGTTCCATTTAAAGTATATGAAGAAATTGTATTAAGACTGACATCTTAATGTTCGTAAATCAAATAACTTTGGACTGTTAGTCGAACAAATTAACAAATTTGGTCTTTTTGGGCTTTAGCAAATTGTCACAGTTTTGTTAAAATTGAACAGACCAAACAATCAGTCAATAAACAAACAAGACAAACAAGCAAATTGGTGGATTAGTTGATTTTAAAAAAAGATTTTTTCTGAGATCAGTTGCAAACCTCTTCAGTATTTTGTTTGAGAGTCCAACACAGTTTTTCAGTTTATTCTCTAGCATTGTTTGGTCAAACAGCAGCACAAAGAGTAGGACTATGACCGAGATTTTCCCTGCATTTAGACAAGTATCATTCGCAGCCGTAATGAGAATAGTCTTAGCACTGCTCTCATTAATCCTGATATTAAGCTTAATCATCCTGAAATCATGATCTGCTGAGTTTCTCTGCTGTTTTTCTGACTCTCATTATGTTTATGACTTTTAGATATCTTGCCTTTTAGATAAGTGTTCATGCACAATGATGTATAATTCATGATGGTAATTCAAATGCTGAAGTTTGGTCAGTAATCCACAGAACTTCAACTCCACTAAAATTAAAGTTCTACTTCAATGAACTCATTTAAATATCTATTTCAAACATCAAATATAAAGACACACATCAAGTGTATTACACAATGATGTTATGAAAGACTTGGACAGTTGTTGACTGGGTAGGACAGGAGAGTTGATTGGTTCTCGCTACAACTTTTGTCATTCTACCAGCTCCTTGGCTCACGCTTCAGAGGACAGAGATCACAAAAATGAATTTCTGCTTTGTGCAAGATTTTTCTTTTAATGAGGCTGTTGGCTGTGTCAGAGGTAAGTGTCCTCAATGGCCGGTGAAAAAGATACTATACCGCTACACCGGTATATACCACTCGTCACATGCTGCCCATTTTTAGTGCTTTACGTTTGTAGTGGCAGAGTTGTGAATACATTTGAATGAGTTTCTCAGTTTACAGTCTCAGTTTGGGGAAAACTGACATCCCTCCCATCTCTCAGTCTTAACTTTCTAACTTTCCACCACCATACTCAGTTTCACAAAAAAATCCCCAAAGTGGGTTAAAGAAGAATGAAAAAAACAAACAAACAAAAGAAACATTATCCATTCACATTCAATCTGGCACTCGATGGCAAGGAAAGTGTGTGCTGTGCCATCTCAGTTCTCTGTAGCTCCACAATGGGCATTAACCCCAGGGGAATGAAGTAGGAAAGAAAAGAAGAAGGGTTTTAGCTCCTGAGTAGGACTGGGCATGCATGATATGGAACAGTAAAGCAATAGCAATGCAACCAGACCAATACTGTCATTACAGGCAGTGTCTCTTGTCTGTGACAACAAAAGGATAGATGGTAATAGGCCAAACAGAGGTGGGTTTGAATCTGATAACACGAGGCAGCTGATTGCCCCCCGCCATTGAAATTACTCACTTTATCTCTTCCCTTTTTTGTCTCCCTAGAAAGCATCTCTCCTCTCCCTTTACAAAGTGAAGCCACACAGTCATTTCTCAAGAAGATAAAGTATTTGCCGTGTATTATTCCTCCTCTCTCTGCCCACCCCTCTCCTCCGTCCTCCCTCTCTCTATCTTCCAGCCGCTGGAGTAGCTGTCAGATATAGATCACGTCTTTCATTGTTCTCCCCCAGCACCCTGCAGTGATAGCTTGCCGGGCAAGTGCTGGGTATGAGTGTGAATCCTATGCCGTTCTCTCTTGATGTTGGCTGAGTGTCCCTCAGGGTCCACAGAGGGAAGGACAGAGTAGATAAAAGAATTAATAAGGTGAATGCAAGAGGTGTGTGTATGAAGCATGGAGAAGGACGGGGTGTTAGTCCTTGAATGACTAAACAAAGAATTGTTTAGTCACTAAACAAAGAATTGTTTAGTCATGGGACAGATTGTTCGGACGGGATGTGTTCATACTTTTTCTTTTTTCTCCTGTGTGTTTTTTTGAAAGTAAAAGAAGCCTGAATATACAATACACTGACAGTAACGTAAATTCTGTTATACTATAACAGTATGGTTCAGGGCTGATCAATAATCCTCTGATTTTTTCTCTAGGGTTGGTTTGTTGGTCTAGATTGAAATTTCTGCACTCAAAAATATAACACTGCCACACACATCTCTTAACACTTTCATGCTCTCAGTTTGATAAACCCTTTAAGATATCAAAGACCTTCACTCTAAAACCAGTGTCAGTTTTCTGGATTTCCATGAATTGGATTCAAGAGAGGCCGTGTATGCTCTAAAAAGGCGGCCTCTTAAAAAAGAAAATGTGGACGTCCATCTTTTTCTTTGTAAGATCATACACCAGAGGGATTTTGTTGCATGTGACCATGGATATATCATAAGAACTGGACACCGGATGCAAAGATGGCACCAGATCACTTGAATGAAAATGGCCTACCCTGTGCACAAGCAGTGTTTCTAATTTCTGAGTTATTGTTTCTTCAACTGGCCCAGCTGGCACATTCTTTTGATTGTAAACTTTACATTACAATGATGTCATGCACATAAAAATAGCTTTTTTTGGGCTTTGGGAAAGTTGATGTGCATTGTCCTGTTTCCTATCATCAACATGAATCAACTTTAAAGAAAAGCAGCAAGTTTATCTCTTGCTTCATGGATTGGCACATCCCTGCTAATGTGCTTTCACTGGTTGTTATGTCTCTCTGATGTGTTTGGTGGGTGCTTTTTCAGTTCCTTTCTCTCTATGCATGTTTTTTTAACAATACATTTACAGGAAAAAATGCAATGTAAAATTGAAAAGAATGTTTTATATGAAACTTTATCTGATGTGAGAATATGTAAGTGAATGGAGAGAGTTTTGGCAGTATTTAAGAAGCAGTGAGGGTCTTACTGAGGTGTCAACAGTCAACTAACTAAACAATAGATGGTCAGAAATTAAACTGTATGGGGGCGACCCAATAGCTGATTGCTCAGGGCGCATACCACATGGGCCTTAGTGTCCTGAGCAGCAAATGCCCGGCTCGACTCCTGATCCGGCCGTACCCTTGCTGCATGTTATTCCCCTGCTCTCTCTCCCCACATCTCCTGTCTGTCTTCACTGTCCTATCTCATAAAGGCATAAAAACCTCAAAAATAACTTAAAAAACTTAAACTGTCTTACAAGATCATATGGCAAGAGTGAATGACCCATGTTTGCATTAACCTAAAAGGGGAATATTACAGCTTACATTTAGATGGGATTGAATTTGTCTGTCCAGGTGTTGTGATATCTTCCTCTTTGTAAGACCTGAGCTTTAACCCACAAAAAATGAGGATTAAAAAAAGAACATTTAACTAACAAAATATTGCTGACAGGATGTTGTATGAGTAATAAGTATGCTGCTTTTTGATTTTTTAAATTATCATTTTTAGTGCTGTTGTATTGTGATTTAGGCAGAGATGTCAGAGACAGATATCTGAAAACCTTGGCAAATAAAACCAAAACTGTCTGCATGGTTAGATACCACTAGAGCCCAAGGGAAAAAATATGTTTTTATGTTTTTAATTAATTTGGTGAAACAACGCTTCACTGCCAAACTGATGTGTCCATTGACTTTCTGTGTGAGAGGAAGTTTAAGAGAAGCTGTCAGAGCAGAGCGGAGCAGAGCAGAGCAGTCCAGGCTGCAGCAGCTGCTCTGTCAGACCATTTCATGCTTCCTAAAACTAGATGTTACATGCAACAGTCGGCACTGTCCAGGTCCAGTCAGTCAGTACAAAGCAAGGACAAAAAAACGGCCTGGACAAAATAGTCGCAAGTTCCAAAACACAGCTTGGACGATACTTTTGCCCATCATAGTATTCACAAGCATTAGCTTGTGGCTGTAATTGAAATATAAAATGTAATGAAACAGTCCATTTATTGCAAAATCAATACAGTTTAGACGTTTTGAAATGTATGTGGCTTCTACCTAATTTTGTGTTCTCAAATCTTTGGCCACTATTAATCTTCTAACTAATATAAAATGCCTGGATGCAGCTGATTTCCTGCTTAAGCATCTAAGCATCTGAATTAGGGATAGTCACATGGACTCAATTCCCATAGAATAAATGGCAGCTAAAATACCAGCCAGCTCCACAGAATGTGAGAGCCTTAGTATAGAAATAATGGCTTTTTTCTTAGAGCATTTCACTCTTCTGGAGTTATTAGAAGTTTCACTATTTTCTCACAGGTCACTGTGGCGTCTAATCTACTGTAGGTGGAAAATGAGTTGTAATCCTTGAAGCAGTGGCAGTACTGTCTCAGTGTCTTGTGTTTCTTCATGACTGACCTTATGATGTTGGGCTCTGTGAGGACCAGACCATCTATCGCAGGACTCCTTGTTCCTCATGTCTCTGAAGATAGTTCTTTATGAGTCTGGCTGCGTGTCTGGGGTCCTCGTCCTGAATATGGAACCAATCAGACGTCTCTCTGATGGTATCATGTGATGGATAACAGTCTAAACACCTAAAGTGCCTAATCATTTTCATAGTAATATATACCACCAGTAACAGTATCTGTCATAAGCTACTGTCATGTGATAATATTGGCCTGCTGATGTATCACCAGCTTCTAACTTAGATATCTTGCCTTTTACTGCTTAGCATGGGTCAAATTCATACATTTCCCATACCTACTACAGTAAGTAGTAGGTATGGGAAATGGTTCTTTCAACAGAGGGTCAGTGGAGGTTTCACGCAGTGATCCAACAGACGTGTGGAGGTGACAAAGCTTTTCTCAAACCACTGGAAGAAACAAACAACTTTTTTCACAGGCTGGATAGTACTCCCTATGACTTCTAATTCTTGACTTTATGTTTATTGAAGTAATTAGAATTACTAATGGTTGCTTTGGTTGTAAGAGAGGTCCAACACTTATAGAAATTCAAAAATGTCCATGTAAACATCACAGCACTTGCCCTTGTAATGATAACTTCTACCTGTCTCGGTTTTTGTCAGATCGGGTGTATGACAGCATATAGATTCTCCCTAATTAGTGGCACACTTTACTTAATGACCCCCTAAAGTCCAATGTGGATTATATCATGTAGTACAGTTTCTCAGAGCCCTTTTTTGGTCAATGTTTTGACTTTAAACTGAGTTTAGAGCAGTGCTCCACTTAAAATGTGGGTTTTAAATCCTGGAAAGTGGACTGCTGTTCTTTAGGGAGCTGTGAGAGACTGAGCTTCACCTCTTAACCCCTGTCCATCATGAGATTTTCATGAAGCTACCAACTTGTAGAAAAACTCAGTGTATGGAGTATAACACCTTCTTAAACATAAATTGATTTTCTTTGGACCCAGGGGCAGCCGTTTTGGAAGACATGTTGAACAGCCTCTCTCAAACCTTGTCCGACTCATCATTCTCCTGCCTCAAAGTGGTTGTGGAGGTCAGAATGCTGTGAAACTTTGAAGCTACACAGTGCTCTGCAGCCTTCGCTTTCCACACTGGCAGATGTAAAACTATCCAGTTGTATTAACAGAGCTGTAATACGAGACAAGTTGGAGAGGAGGGTGAGGAACATGACATGAGAAGACATGAAAAGAAGCATTTAAAGGATCATTTACCATAGAGAGCCTATCTGTCTCTGACTGTGAACAAGTGCCCCAAGGTTGGCATTTGAGCAGGCAGATAAGATGGTGTATTCAATGAGCTCTCTGCTAAACTGGGGAATGAGATATAGGATCTTGCTTAGAGGAGGGCCCCTCTCATCCTTTTTGCCTTTCCTCATGCTCTTCCATCCACCCATCCATGCACTCATCCATGCGTCCATCCACTGCCGCCTTATTCTTCGCCTGCAGAATGGGGGAGATTGGTTTATCCAGAAAACATTTACCACCAGGCAGATGCACTCACACACACTGTCACAATGATTTTGTAATTGAAAAGCTTTACTAGAGACTTTGTGGAAATGTTGCAGCCAGAAGAAGTAAAGCAAGGAAATGCAGTGATTTGTTGACTCGGATGTTATGTATCGCATCTACCTGGTGTTCATTAAGCACCTTGTTGAGCCGTAGTCGATCATTCCGGGGGAGCGGTGTAATGGAGAGCCTCTCCCCCTCCATCCTCTAATGCCTCTGCTGAAGCTATTAGCCAGCCGTACTGTTTTCTGCAGCCAGAGACTCCAGACCGGTATGTCATTTGTTGATTTTGGCATTGACTGAATATTCAATGCAGATGTTCATATTTTCTGGGTCACATTTCGAGCTTTATCCCAAACACTCTCCTGACCATCTTTGAAAAATGGAGCTTAAGACCAAATGAGATGTTAAATGACTGGAAGCTTGGAAAGTGTGTGTCAAAAGCTGCAAATGCTTAGTTTAGAGTGACGTTTCCATGATCAGGTGATATGTACGGAACCCTTCTACTGCAGCTTAAAGGTTGTACAGCAGCTCAAGTATAGACCACAGTATCTGAACAAAGTACCCTTTTTTTCTAGTCTCAGATCAGTCCTGTACAGTATATCTGCCAGAGTAGTGTGCTTGTATAACCTCAAAGTGAGCACTGCAATAACTATCATTTTCCATGTAAACCCAAGTGGATTGAGTGGGCATTCATGTTCTCCCAGCTATATGCAGAGGTGGCAGCTTAGGGGAGGACTGCTTAGTGGGAGAAGAGTGGAACTTTGCTGGAGATAAGTAGGTTTACAAATGTTGAATTTCCATTAAGTTGTTATATCTGCACTGTACAGCAGTGTAAGCAACCACCATCAGAACTTGTAATGTGTGGACAACACAAGTGCTTCCATACAGCAAGAGCAGCATGGGAAAAGGTCTCGCTGAGTTCACCTAAAGTGCTGTAAAGACTGCTTTTTTGCCTACAGCTGCTGAAAGGGTGCTGCACCGATTTAGCATTGCACTTCAATAACATTGTCAGACTCATGATGAATATTTTTTAAAAAGATCAAAATTGGTTCAGCACCAGAGATATTGACAAACTTGTCATCTTCAGACCCAAGCAATGCTGACGCAAATGACATCACTTGAGGACATTTATCAGACCTCATGCAGCCAAACCCAAAGATATTCAGTGTACAGTGATACAGATAAGATAGATTAGATTGATCAAACTGCAGCTGCTTATTTGAAATATCTAATGTAATAATATGTCTTTTGTATTTGTTTTGTGTACACCTTGGATAATATATGTTTCAGAAAACATTCAGATAATACAGTTGAATCAATCAGAAAAAATGGCAAAAGTGTCTTTCGATCAACTGATAGCTTACATTGTAAGTGGACTGACTTGGTTTGATTCATCAGCTGCAGAGCTTAAACCACTGACAGACTGGCGACTGGTTTTATTGCTGTGGCTGAATAGTGAAGAAAAGAGAGGTTAGGAAACTATACAGCAACTAAAAGCATAGTATGTCTTTTGAAAATAGCTGCATGACCACACATGTTGAATCAGTCACTTTACCCTGATGTTTACACAGCATGGTTGATGACAGGTAGGAGCATAGTTTGGCCCTACATTGACCCATGATAAGTTGCCTCCTGATGTGGGGATGCAATGGAAATACAAATGAGCACAGTATGCCATGCAATGGACAACATGTGCAATACCATGCTAGAGGGGATAAAAAGATGGAGAAAACAGGATCTACATGTCAGGCAACCACAGACACTTATTTCAGTTCCACTCTGCTCAGCTCATTATTTTGCCTGCCCCCTTTCTGCAATCCTCAAATGTCACAGAAATGTTTCCCTCTCCCTGTCTGTAGCAATTCCAGGCTGCTGACATTTTATGGATTCCTTTCAGTGTTATCAGCGATTAATGGTGACCTTTGCCTGGGGGATAAAGCATTTGATCTTCCCCAACTTGAAGAAAGGAGGCTGAGCATTTGATTTCAAAAGCTGAATTCACCTCGGGTTCCTGTTTTGATATCGAGCACATACCAGAGCAGATTCTAAGGCTTACTACATTCCCTGTGCAGAGCCTTTGTGGAGGTGTTATTTAGCTATGCAGATTGCACAATACACAAAGCGCACTTGACAATGAGACAGCTTAATGGATTACTGTATAAACAGAGAGAGTGACAAGTGCCTTTTCAAGCCCCAGTGGGAATTCATTGCTTTTTAGGAACATAGGTGACAAGAACATGGCAGAGGCCTGCGGTGACTTCTGAGGCTCCCTCGCTGTGCACCATTGTTAAAGCACCATGATGGACTTTCGCAGTGGGCTCTTAGCCCAGTTACATGCTAGCTAAAAGGGTAAATGCCTAAGAGAGCAGTCTTGCTCAGAAGGGAGTTTGATTGTGTGTTCTCAGATTTGCCGACATCGACTCACAGAGCCACTTAATCAAATGTCCAACCAATGCTCTATTTCTGAGTCAATAAGCATGAAGCCGCAGTTTGGAAGACTTTGTAAGCTAAATATACAATATGTACATATGTATAGTATGACTTTCAAAACTCGAATCCACACTCACATTCCTGTTTTTTAATTAATTGTGTGTGTGTGCTTTTATTTTTTATATTTTTTACAAATATAGGTCAGCCTAAGGTAAGAGAAAGAGCTGTATCGGTTTGTTTGTCAGCAGTAATGTTTGATAAAAGTCTTGTATCACGTATTGCTCCTAACAGTCTGTCACCTTGCACAAATAAGTAATAAGAAAAACATTTGTAGTGCTGATAGGATTGGTCTTCATCAGCATTTAATCTGAAATCAGTGTTGCATCTGCTTATTGAATTGAAATATTTTGGTTTCACCATGGAACATATTTCGGTTAAGATTTCCAATATCTTACTGAAGAAAAGCTGTAAATAGGGATGTCCAAAGATGATCCTAAGTATCAGTATCATGGCCGATCTGGGCTTGTTTTAATGGATTTGTATCAAAAATCATATTCTTTCTTTGTTTCTACTCTACTGTGTTTTGATCATCTCAGCCTGCTGCTGGTTTATCAGTTGGCACTAATTACCTGATAACCTGATAACTTGTCTGTTGTCAGGGTTGTGCACTCTCTGTAAATGGGCGTGTGCTCTCAGCTAAAGATCATTTGTCAGGGAAGAACCTATACTCTTAACCCACAGCCATGAGTGGACTGCTTCTGTAGTTCCAAAAACTTTAGCAGCCAGCGGTCCATATTCTCTCGAGCTGATTGTTTCACATCAATTACAGGAGTCACATTCTCTTGGTTTCTTTTATTTATATCATATCAATGATTCAAGCTTATCAACTTAATGTTGAACCAGGTCCTGCAGTATTTGAAAGAAGCAGGTGGTAAAAAACATGGTCTGTCATGTCTAGCAGTCTGCAGCTGCTATTTCAATATGTCAGATACATTTGATAAACGTTTAATTAGTTATTGGATTGAAGGCCTTGTTTTTAGCGGAAACCAGTTATTAAAGGACTCAGATTATGGCTGAAGAAACTTGCTCTGAGCGTCCCTGGGTATAAACAACCTAATATTTAAGAACTCAAACAGCTGACAGAATGACATACAAAGACCTGAAGCTGCTTGTTGTGCTGTTCAGCTACATGTTTGAATTGTTGGTTCTTGAAATTAATAACAACAGAAATATTGATTCCCTTTTTCTTAGATCTGTTGCAGATATATCAAATATGTCTGTAAAAGTTTCACCAAAATCCAAACAACTCAAGACATTGTAAAAGAAACTTATTGTATGTCCATTAGTGTGTAGGCTTTGTAAAAACATAATAAAAGAATAAAACCTTTTTGATCAACTGAATTTGCATAATCCAGTAAAGTATCAGTAGGATCTGACATTGCTTGTAGGCTGACCTGCAATAAAACCTGACTTTGTGTCAGCAATGTTATAATCTCCTGTGACATTTGGCTAAACTTTTATATCCAATAGTCAAAAGAAGACGCCATTTATCTATTCATAACATCTCTTTATCCAGTGATACATTCTTTGCACATACAAAGTTATGCTCCACTGGATACACCTATATCATCAGTTCTTCCATCATGTTATAGACCCCACTGACATAATTCCGAGGTACCCAGCAGCCTTGTTTACCAGTTTACTATGGAGATCATTTCCATGTTTCTGTGCCTGGCTTCTCATGAGCTGCTGTAGGCGGGCTGATTGGATCCTCTGTAGCTTCCAAAAGTTGGAGATGGGAGGATACAGTGTTCCAGGGAGCAATAATTAAGAGATACAGTACACATGCTACTACTACTGTCCTTCTGCTGATGGGTTAATAACCATGTTTGTAGTCCCTGGCTGATTATTGATTCACTGTGTTGGCTGTGGGAAGGTAAACTCAGACAATTTGTTCTTGTCATTTCCCAGACATTTCCTGCTGGCTCCCGGCATAGAAACTTTGTTTTTTCTGTTATGAAAAGGATCATTACAAAAGGTTGTTTTGCCATCCTCTTTTTTTCTTGACCTGTGTGTGTGTTTGATTCAAATGCTTGATAAACTGCAGACTGGTCTTTATTAGCCCATTACACTCCAGCCTTATATTGCCTCTTGTTCTGTCTTCCAGATGATATCAGCTAAATGTTTCCCAGAGTTGAAATGAAAGTTGTGAAAACCCCTCTGTCTGTTCTCTTCATTCTTGCTAAAATAAAACTCTGACGCTCCAGAGTTATGTGTGATAGAATATATAGCTGTCTGAACCAATGTTTATAAATCACTCTCTTTTAAATTCAACGTCCTGACAAGTGTTTTTTGTCAATTTCAAGTTAGCTCATGATTCATCTGAGCTAATCTAGTCATCCTGTTGAGATCCTTGCTCAGTGAAAATGGGAGCCTTTATTCCACAGGACTGCACTGGTGCATTGACTCAAATCAAGTTAGTAAGAATGCTGAAACAGAACCTGAGAAAATGTTTATTTTCAGTTTTTAATTAGCTTATATGAAGAGTGAGAATTGGTGACAGGCTGTTGTCATGTGTAGGCATGAGACAACGCTGTAAATTTGACTTGAATGTATATGGGTTTCTTGTTAACGGATAGGCGGTATAGATAATGGATGGATGGATGGATGTATATGGGTTTCTGTGCTCACAGTAACTGAGCTCTTAAGCTCTGAAGCCCACGGGGGCATATACACTCCCTAGTATCATGTTGTCTTTACTTTGCAGTGGTTTAAGTTAGAGATGTGCTGTTTTTTGCAGATAAACTAGAGAATCAGAACTTTTTCGGCAAACACCTCTTGTAAATGTACAGTATGTAAACAGACTATTATTGTAGAATAGTGTATGATTGAGGTAGATTATATTTAATTCATTTTTAGGGCTATGTAGATGAGAAGAAATGACAAAATGGCATTGACCCTGTTGATTTCACTGCTCTTTCTAACCTCTAACCTGTTCCCATCTGTGTTGACCTGCTTACCTACAGTCCATGTAAGCACTCCTACGTCTTATTAATCTCCCTCCTGCTTTGTGTTCTCCAGGGCTGAGGAGGGGAAGGACAGTGACGGCGGAGTGGCTCTCTCAAGGCCGAATCAAGAGGGAGGCTGAGACTTCGACACAGGTCAGATAACTCATCAACCTTTCTTTGGCCTGTGTGTCACAGACGCTGACCCCACCACATCAAAAGCAGCTAAACACTACAACTGTCTTGCATTTGGCCACAGGGTTAACTGTTCGATCAGACTCTTTGATTGACTGTAATGATTAGACCAATATATCTGGCTGGTAACATGAGTAAAAGTCTAACTTACGTTTGTAGACCCAAGAGCCTGCAGTGCTTATTACATCTTACAAGATTAAAGTGTTGTACAAACCTAGCCACACACACATTTTTATTCCTATTGCCAGAGCCTCACCAGTGGTGGGACCTAAGATATGAAGGTCCTGGGGGCATAAACAGTGTTTATCGCTACACTAAAGTGTGTCTTGTTAATATAATAATGACACAAATTTCTAATCACACCATCTCTTAGAACGTCTGTGGTTTGGTTGCTTAAATGTTTAATTATCACAGACGACCTTTGTTGCAAGATTCTTTTTTCCCAGCCCACCTTTGTCACAGTCTGGTTTTATTGCTGAATGGAGGGAATCTGTTCTTGTGGTTCTGTACTTGTATCCTAAGGGGACACTTGACTCTGGTGTGATTATTGATATGGAAGCTTTTTATTGCCCTCATTTTCAACCCACAGACCACCCCACCCTCCACAGTCTCCTCATTGGTCTACACACAGTTGCGGGTGCACACAAAAGCTGTACATACACACCTGCACATTCAGTTGGGAGGACAAGGACATAAACGACTCTGTGCCCTTTAGAAAATGATGAGAGGGGTTCTTCACCAGCGTTGCTAATTCACCAGTAGACAAAAGAACAAGCAGTTTTAACTTAGATCGGTATAATCCAAACACAAAGGACATTTACAATGGAAGGTTTAGTTTGTAAAACTGTCTTTGAAAAGTTCCATATCAGGTGGAGTGCAGCAGCACCTTTGAAATGGTAAAGTAAGGTGTAGCTGCTTCAGTGTGGAGGTGTAGTACTGAGAGTGACAAACAAAAAAGCAGCAGTGATGGCAACAGAAACAAAACAGGTTGCATGGTATAAACAACAACATGCAGTCAGTATGTGTTTGTTTTTTCAATTTGGTTTCTGAGGGTCAAAATTGGGCTTACCTAAAACTTATGACACCACACGATAATTGAAAAAAATATCATAACAATTAGGCTTCTGTCGATGTCTGATCAGACTGACTGTTGACATTTGAAACAGGGGCTGATTGTTTTTCCCTGCTAGATGCAGGTTTATGGTATTTTCTGTGGGCAGGGTTGAGTTGACTTGGGTATTCCAGGTCGTGGGAGGAGATTAAAGGTGCTGGCCTGGGTGTGCAAACTGAGAATCCTCACAGTTTGGAAGAGGTTGTGTCAGAGCCTGACAGAGGAGGCTCCAATGCTCTGGTACCTCCTGCCTACTGACAGGAGGGTGAAGAGGCTGCGGCTGGGTGGGTGGAGGTCCATAGTGATGCTGGGCCTTGCGGGCGCACCGTGCTTCATTGGTGTGTTGTGTGAAGGTACAGTTGGCATACCACACAGTGATGCAGGTGGTCAGGATGCTCTCATTGGGCCCTCTGAACAACATGGTGAGGACAGAAGGAGTGAGACTCACCTTCTTCAGTTGATGTAGGATGTGGAGGCACTGCTGTGCCTTCTTGAAGAGTGCTGTCACGCATGTGGTCTAGGTCCTTTCTGCACTCCCAGGAACCTTGTGTTGCTGACCCACTCCACAGTGGTGCTATCAATGGTCATTGGTGTGTGGTCAGTACATGTCTTTCTGAAGTCACTGATAACCTCCCTCACTTTCATTGTGTTTAGGTAAAGGTTGTTGATCTCACACCATGCCTGCAGTAGCTCCACCTCTTCTCTGTAAGTTGATTGTTGCTGGTGAGGCCCACCACCGCTGTGGCATCAGCAAACTGGATGGAGGGCAGATGTTACTGTGTCCTCAATGTAGTGGTAAGCAAAGTGAAATGGGGTTGAATTTAATCACTCTGATATTAAGACAACTGGTTTGAATTAACAAACTGATTGGTGAAAATTCTTACTATCCACAGACCTCTCTCATAGGACAAGCTTCTGCTCCCTAATAGTTGAAACATCTCTAAAGCATCTGAAACAGATGCACAGATGGGTAGCTGCTTTAAAAGCTCATGTCCAGGGCTGAGGGACTGGCAACTTGTTATATCCGTGATATCTGTTATTGTTGACATGGAGTTGGCTGGCCTTGTCCAGCTAAGCATGGAAACATGGCTTAGTGCCTTGCTGTACAGATGCCCCTGTTTGGCCTAATGGTTGCCTGGCAAGAAAGGAAAAGTTTGGGTGGGTTTGGAAGGGGTGAGAGGAAAAGAGAGATCGCAGCCAAAGCTTGAGGCATCACACCCCGAGAGCAGTCTTATCAAGGGCCTCTGTTTAACAAGACAACAAGAAGTAAAACATTTTCATTCTCTTTAATTCTTAATTTTATGAAAAGAACTAAGGCTGAGAGAAAAAAGTGGTTTTAATACATTTTAGGATCATTGATCCGTAAATATTGAATAATATTTAGTAGATCATTTTTACCACAGAAAATCAAGGTTTTATTAAGATCCTTCACTGTCAAACATCAGAGCTAGTTATTGCCTTATCTGGCTATGAATGGAGAAATCTCTGTCTGTCTGCTCATCCAATTGACTTCCTACTTAGCAGGTGTATTGAAGAGGACCCAAGGAATTGCAGTGTCGCCTGTGAAGTGCTTTGAATCAACTGTTGTTGAGAAAATCGACAGACAGAGACTCTCATGCGTTCTCTTTGTTTTATGATGTCCCTGCAGTTTGACTGACATTGCACTAGTTTGACTAAAGAGGGCCAATGACCCAAATTTATGTTGTTGTGAAAAGATGAGAAGCAGTCCAAGAACTTTGCTTGGATAAAATAGTTTTAAAAGGGCACAAAAAACAAAAGCTTATGAGAGTTGAACCTTTGGGCGCTGACAGTGAGCCGCAGCATCCCTGGTTTCAGTTGAGAACATCTGCCCACTGTCAGATAAAACTATAAAATGTCCAAAATTTAAACAACAACAACAACAACAAAAACCACAGATAAATAAAGGAGGCTTTTTTTTAAGGTTTAGCCTTGAATTAGCCTAGAGGTAGAAATCTGTCCAGATCATTTTGTATCTGACAGTTTGTAGTTGTGTAATTGTGTGCACATGCTGTTCTACAGTTCAGTAGACGATTATAAAAGACACTGATACAACAAAAGGACTTTAGATAATTAGATTAATCTGGGCTTTTGTTTAAAACCTGTCTGGTTGTGTTACAGCTCATAATCCTGCCCTATCAGACTCATATTTTACATTGTGAAGCAGATTTGCTCTGTCCCTAGAATCCCTTCAATAAAGTGAGCCAGAGTGAGTTGGCAAAACTAATAGAATAAAACCCTCTAATTATCCTTATAGGGAACACAAGTTAATAAATTCATGGTTACAGCCTTTATAGTTTTTGAAAAGAGAAGTTTTCCTTTGTTTTTTTTAGTTGAATTCCATTTCATAATTGCTGTCCTAACACAGGAAGGATAGCGAAATGACTGGAACTCTGGGTTGAAGCACAATCCTCAAGGTGTCTAAGTATAGCAGCACGTCAGACCTTTGTCAATTTATTCTCATTTTCCTTGTGATGATTTGCTGACAGGCTCAGGCCAGCTCCCCCGACGGGTACCATGTAATTGACGTGATCACTGGAGGCGTCTGACTGCCTCTTGTGCATCTTAATGTTTACAATAATGAGAAAGTGGAGCCCTGCTGAGAAACATCATGCAGAATGATTCAGACCCATACATTCATCTGCATACCAGCCCTCATGCTAACCAGCATGCTAACGAGTGAATATTGATGCTTGACTGGCCGGTGCCAGCATTAGAGGATATGAAGAGGGTTAGTGTCAGTACAGGTGAGATCAATGGGATTAGAAAGCAACGAGAAAGCAAGGTTGAGGATTAAAGGTGGTTGATGGCACATTTCTAAGACATCTCCATGATAAGAATGTTTTGTGACAACTACACAACGGCATTATGTCTTAGATAATGGCTTAGATGAGGGTCTGAATTTAAAATATTCTGCCTTTTTGAAACATGTTCTAGCACCATGCACCATAGATGTATGTATGGTCAAAGGGTCATCCAGATTGTGTTGTCCCTAGGGCAGGTTAAAAGGCTCAGTATGCTTGAAACAAACTAGTCTGTACGATCATGTCTAAAGCCATACCTGTTCTTAATGACCATAGTCAGAGGTGAGGTAAAAAGCCTGCCAGCATAGTGGCTTGCATCACATTGCCTCCCTGATCTTTGTTCAAGAGTTCCCTGTCTTTTTTGGCCTTGTTGGCTTGACACAATGTATCCTACAAGTGGAAATAACAGTGCTCACTTTCAGACAATGTCTCCTCAAAGGCGTTCACGATACTGCACTTGGTACTCATAAAAAGTGACTGAAGTAGCCAAGTGAGGCTGCTTCCACACCTCTGCACACCCTGGCCAATTACTGTGTGAAGTGGGTGTGATTGTCAGATTGTCAGTTAAATGATCTGACAAGCACTCTTGACAGGTGTGTTCTGACTAAGACTGACATTGTATGAAATTTACAGCCCCTCATTCAGTTCAATGGGACCTTTATACTGAGACAGTGATGCAAAAGGTTCTGGTAAAAACACAGAGAGTGGTATGGTGAACAAGTGAAGCTCAGGTTTTGCTGCAACACAATAAGATGGCATCTGGCAGTTCACACTGGCAAGTCAGTTATGTGCACATTTCTGGTAGATTACTTTGTAATGCGAACAGGGTAGTTCTTCAACAAAGGTCTTGGTTGTAAAATCATGTCTCATGATGTTGAAACTGCAGTGCAGTAACTGAACATTTAAAAAGCCTTCAAACTCATGGATTCATTAGTTAAACTGAAATTCTCAGATCCCATTTTCTCCCATTTTCACCATTTGTGGTTTTAACAGTGTTGCCATTGATATCTGATATCGTGTATGTATGTATTCAAAGTTTGTGTCTGGGTCTATTTTGGAGAATATCCAGCCTGTAAGAGTTGTTGCTCAAGGATACTTGAGGGAATGAGCTGTGCCCCTCCAGTTGGGTTCAATTTTACTAATTGCATGTCCAGAAAGAAAATCACCAAAAATGTGTGACAGAGTCATTAAGTGGACATCTGTTATGGTAGCATTCACCTTTTTTCATACCGTCACCTTTTCATTTTTTCCTACACAGCAGAAGCTGCACAGTGTCAGAGGTTTCGTCTGTCACCATTTGTTGCTGAAGCTTTATACTCTGTCTTATGTCCTTCAATTATTTGTCAGGGGAGTTCAAAGACTTACTGTGGCCTCTGTCCTCCTGTGCCTCATTTTTTTATCCTCCAGTCCTCTCAGAGCTCCATGGTGTCTTCCCACCTACCCCACATCTTTATTTTCTGTCTCTCTAGTGATTAGATTATCTCTCACCTCATGAGCATGCTGGAGATGGCAATGACATTCACACTGGCAAGAGTACACATATGGATCCAGGCCTGGTGCAGGCACTGTGAGGAGGGGAGGAGTAGCCTTTATGCAGAGGAGCTTTTGCATGCACATCAGACAGTTAAACTGATGATACTCACTGGGATTCAGCTGATATGATTTTAGAAAGCTGCCCATTCAAACCAAAGCAAATTAAAATCCAAGAAAGAAATAGTTTTTCTTTGAATCAATTAAAGCTAAAGGCGCCCATTAGACAACTGGGTTAGTATTGATTATTTCATGGTTGAAATATGTCACCAATCAGTTAGCATTATTTTTATTGTATTTCCCTGGCCTGAATCCAGCCAAATATACAGACAAACATCCTCCATTGAAACATTTGTAAGGGAGGTTTTAAGGCACTCTGAGCATTCAAATGAAGCTGGATGAATTTTCATAGGAAAGGCATGTTGCAAAGACCCAAGGCCACCTAAAGAGTCAAGTGTCAAGGGAGATGGCAGAGTTTTGGGAGTGTATGTGCATGCATTTATAAATGTTTAATATTTGTTTCAGTAAACATTCATTCGACCCTGCATGCCCTTTCTCTATCTTTGAATTTTTAACCAATATTATTCAAGAAAGTCATCTGACCTACATGCGACATTTACTGCAGCTTCACATTCCTACAGGAAAAAGAAATGGATTTTGAATGTTTATGTTTTTGGCCACAAGTTATCAAAATGCATATTTGCCTCATACAAAGTGAAATATACAGACATTTGTTCTCAGTAGGTGGTTGTGAAGTGATGGTGATGATTTTGGACGATTACTCTATGTCACCTCAGTTGTCGCTGCTGAGACATTTGTATGTTCAACCTCTTGCTCATGTATAAATTAACCCCTTTATCAGACAAATTATGAAGTTGCTGCCACAAACATGTGACTCCGATACATTACATGCCTGTTCACCAGCCAAATCTCAACACCTTTACTTTCCACTAAATAAAAGTCACATTGCTTCCTGCATTGGATATAAGTCATGCATTGCTTAATTCTTCAATATGAATGTAATTCTACTGGTCTGATTATAGCTATAAATATATATAATATTTAATTTAGCCTGTTATCAAGTTACACATGGAATTAACATTAATTAAAGATGGCTGATGTGATCTGCTAACGGCAGCGATTGTCATTTAAACCAGTGAGAGCTACAGTGAGCACTGGCCAAAAATGAGAGTGCATAATTGCTCTTTGCTAATGATAATTAGTGTTGTAGCTTAGTGAATGTGTGCCCTTTGCAAACTCAGTGTCTGAACTTGGAGTCACTTAAGGTGTGTACATTCAGACTATAATTTTCAGTTTAATATGGAGTGGAATGCTTGCACTGTGGTGGACGACTGTCTGCGCAGTGACTCTAGTTTTTGCCAAGGATTACATATGCCCTGATTGGCCCTGATATTTAGGATTGGTTCAGGACACTTCCAAGTTATTGCAACAAAAACTGATCCTAATTTCCACTTCTGTGCTGAATGACCCTTGTTTTTGTGTTGGGACCTCCACTGCACCAATGGGGGGCTGTGTTTTTCAACCAATGTTAATGTCTGTCTGAGCCTGGCCTGTGTCTGCTGTGGAGTATCTAATACAACAGGATATTAAAAAATATTAACTGTCAGTGTATCTACAATGGCCAATTTACTGTTTATTGACTGAAATATCTCAGCAAATTCATAGACCTTTTATTTATTATTTTATTAACATTGATGCTAGTTAATCAAAGCATTTTGTAAAGAAAAGATCAAATACATTAGTTTGCTGTTAGTTATACTGAGTTTGCTTCCCAACCTTTCCATTTCTTTCCCTGAACAAACAGAGTTAAACCAAGCTGTCTTAGTTGTGGCATTGTGTAAACTAGTGTCACAGAGTGACAGTGGAGGTGAGCTGAAGGCAGAGATAAAGAACATAAATGTCTCTAAGATGTTGCTGTAATTCAGGACTGCTATCCCACAGTTCACCAGCCTTTGAACCCAACTGGACTGACAGTAAGTGTTGCCTCAGGCACTCACCTAAGATGCTAGTGAGATAGAAACAGGTGAGAGAGGGTGAGTTAATGGGAGGTTTTTCTGCTACACAAAAAGACAAAAGATCTGTCAAAACCTTAAAAATGTTAAAATTAATTTGATACATTTTAGAATCAAAGGTCTTTAATTGTTAAAATGCTGCCTAAATTGTTTTTTTAATCAAACTTTTAAGATATTAAATGGTTTGTTTTAAGATTAACAACATTTTTGTTCTTTTTCATTTGATTCTTTGATCAAACCTGACTTGTAAAACATTACTTGTCAAGGCATCAGAGCTACAAAGAAAACTTGCCTTTTTACGAGCAGAATCAAAATGTGAGAATTTCCCCAGTGTGCAAACACGCTCAGGTGAAAACAAAAGCAGGCTAACATCAGTGTGTAGACAGAACCAGATGACATGTTTGCTTGTTGTGAATGCTGTTCATCATATTGTCCTGGTCCGCTGCTGACAGGAAGGAGCCGTGCTACAGTCTGTTCATTGCTGCTATGTTTGCTTTTTCTGTCTTCCTTTGTGTACATCTGGCATTTGTACGCTCTCCTGCTTTTCCGCTCCATGTGTGTGTGTCGAGCGAAGTCAGCAATAAGCTGCCATCTGTATTCCTGCCAAGCCCACCTTCCCACTGCTGCATGGTTTGGGTTTCAGCTCCGAGCGATATGTTTGAATTGATACTTAGAGCTGATAAATGTATACACTTCAAATGGGCAAAAATACGATTCCCTCTAGAATGTATGTCATATATGGTGGTGAAGCTTTTGCAACAGCTGTGTTCTACAGCCTGATCACATGGGACCAGGGCTAAAATGTTACCATGGTCACAAGTCAAAGCCCCCAGGCCCTCATCCCCATCTCCACCTCAATTATAATTTCTGCAAGTTTTAATTAAACAGCGTCCTTTCAAGGAAATTCTTCTAAAATCAGCTCAGAAAATGAACACAACTGACTATAATAATGAATAATGAGCTTTTTCCTATTTTCCTTATAATTTCTCCCAGATGAAATAGTTATTTTCAGGAAACTTCCAAGGAAATGATTAGTTAATTATGGACCCATAAAATAAAGCATTACCAATTTATTTCCTGAACATGAATGTCTAATCAAATCTTTTGCCACACTGCCAGGGATATAATTCTGGTGGAGAAACACTGAATCCCTTTGCATAAAACACTGAGTTTTAAAGGAACTGAAATAAGCCTAATAATATTCAGTTGTAGAAGGCATACTTTTTCAACACCAGTGATTTTGGGGAAGTCGCAGAACAAATACTGACATGACCTCAGTGTTCTCAGTGTCCTCAGTGGTAGCTCCAACCCTCAATGGGACATTTAAAGTGTGCAGATACAATTTGAAGCAAGGTTTTCACTTTATTCTCATTATTTTGACTGCTGTTTATTAGCCAGTGGATGTGTTCCTTGCCTGATTGAACAGATGTCTGCCGTCACAACATGCACCGACAGTGTGAGACGGTGCATACTTGAACTCGCAGATTGTTGAAGTCAGCAGAAATTCCAGCTGTTTCCCTTTTTTCCCCCCATCAGCAACATCTCCTTTTTTTGCTCTTTATCTTAATACATTAATGGGTCACTTCACACACCTGCAGTACGATGGAGGTAAGGCATTTCATTTGTGGTGCTCACAGCATTGAGAAATAAAAAAATCAGCAGCAATTGTTCCAGTGAAAACTACTGACATGGTCTGCAGACAACTCATACAACTCAGGGTTACTACAAATATTTTGCCCACACCAAAACATATTTGACTCCTCTAGACTTGTCTTCCCTGTAGTTTGCATGGTGACATGAAAATGCCAAACATTTTCTGGTTTCAGCTTCTCACATTTGAAGAGCTGTTTTCTGTTTTATATCACTGCACAATGATTATCTTTTGTTTTTTGGACTTTTGGTTGGACAAAAAAACCTAAGTAAAGTTGGGACAGCCCTTCTTGTACTGCATACTTTCATGCCACTTCTCCATTTGACTTGGACTCTGAGATCTCAGATCTTATCTGCCAGCCATTAGTGTTGGATCTCACCAGTGTGTTTGTGTCTGACCTGGAGCAAATCACTGAAGCCAGGTTTCAACATCTGGTACAAAGCCCTCTCAAGAAAATGGAGGTGTAATGTTTGGGTGTCCACATACTTTTGACATTGGATTAGGAGCTCCATAATGTTTAATCTTTCACCACATCACCTATTTTTTGGTCATACATCTCATTCAAACTAATAATGCAAACATTTAAGTACAGCAGCTCCTGTGAGGACTGCCAGGTACGTGTGTGTGTGAGGGGGTGTTGGTGGGGGGTGGTGGTGTAAAAAGGTAGGTGAGGACAAAAGCAGAGGAGTGAAAGTGTCAACAGTGAGCTTTCAACATGTTCTCTTGCACCCTCCTTTCCTCTCTCTGTATCATCCAAGGTCAGACTGCAGTGTCAGCGGAGTGGAGGCAGCGGGATGTGTGTGTCATGCAGTGTGTGAGCATGTATGTTTGCTTCTTCCTCCCATAAATCCAGAAGTTGTCCCAACCTTTGCATTCTGAAAAGCAAACAAAATTGCAAATGTCATTTCTGCATGCAAATCCAAGCTGTCAGTCTTAATTTGAAACATTGCAGCACAATAAAGTAGGCTGTGTGGGGGTGGAAGAGCACTGGAAAATATTCAGGGGGAGGAATTACATTTCTAGACAAAAAAAAGAGAGCGAGAGAGAGAGAGAGAGAGAGCGAGAGAGAGAGATAGAGAGAAAGAAAAGTCTGCAGCACTTCAAAGCACCAGATTGTGTTATACAAATCTAAATTCATTTACTGCTCATGTCAGGGAGAGTGGACTGTTGTTTGATTTTCGGTAGCTTAAAGCTTTTGAAGAACCTTGGACAACAATGGAAGATGAGGATTTTTAAAAGGCAGACAGCAACTCTTCACTGTACAGTTTGATAGAAAGGATTCCTGCTTTTGGTTGAATAAGACAGCAGATAATTGATTACTGTGTATCAATTCATGCTATATGAAAGTATTCAATATTGCTAGAGGAAATGTCAAGAATATATTATCATCTTATTATGAATATGTGTGCAGCTGTAGCACTGCAATAAAAGGTAAATTATAGTTGGGGCTTTATCAAATATTAATTTCCCTGAAATATCCAATTTAAAATGCAAGTGTGTTTTTCTATATTATTGAGCTGCACATCTTGAATTAAGGTACAGTCTTAGTTATAATAATGCCCCAGGGAAGTAAATATGGAATATGTAACAGTAGACACTGATTCACACTGGGAGCTGTGGAGCACAAATTCAACTGTCTCTGCATTATTTGTGAGATCTTGTAATTTAGACTAATCCTCCAGTTTCAGTGGCTGTGTAGAAAGTAGCCAAAGTAGAATAATGCTTCTCACCAATTGCATCCCCTTTTCTCAGCACAGAGCTGCTGTTATGAGCCAAGGTCAAAAAACAAACCTCTCAAAATGTTTTCTCATTGTTTTATGAAGCAATTTTGTGTCTTTCAGCTCGCATTTTCTCTTTTCTGGCTTGTCACTTGTTTTGATTCAGTCTCACTGCTCTCATTAACTTGGTTTCCAGTCGCAAGCAACTGTTATAAACCCACAGTCCACTACCTGCCCAGCACCAACAGTTTGCTTCATCCATATTAACTTTATAAGGCCATAATATATCAACTGTGTTATATACGGTTTCCTCTTTTTATTCTTCTTTCTTCTTCTTTTCTCAGTAGATTGTTTGAAGGCGTTACGTTGCTCAAATTCTGTGCTGCCTTTATCAAGTCTTGATCGTGACTGCAGTGGAAAACAATAAAAATACCTTGAGAGTGTTGCATTAAATGGATAATTGATAACTTTTTGCAACACCACTCCAGGACCAGCAAAGTGACTATGCCAACAGGTCCTCTTTTGTTGCATTTTGAATGTGAATGTGTCCTGCCACAACATTAACACCACCTGCCTAATATTGTGTAGGTCCCCCTCACGCTGACGAAACAACTCAAGACCTGTTGTGGCATTGTCACAGGACCTCTGGGGGTGTCCTGTGGTGTCTGGGCACCAGGACATTGGCAAAGGATTCTTTGGGTCCTGTTGCTTCTTCTCACAGATGCTGGATCAGATTAGGATCTGGGATTTCAGTTCTTGCCATGTGGTGTGGGCATTGTCCTGCTGGTCGGTGTATTTGGGGGAAGAACAGACAAAGCAGGGTGTGTCACGAACCAAAAGAAATTCAAACAGAAGATCAAAGGGAGAAGACAACACTGTGCTGCCTGCACTGTTAGATTGACAGCTGATCAAAATACAAAACCAGCATGGTTTTAAGTAGTTAAATTTATTTTGATTCCACAGATGATCACTTCAACTATTGCTGTGTTTGTTGTTGCTTTTCCTTGCCAAATGTCGCTGAGACTCTTAGTAGTCTTGAATACACATTTTCTGTCACTCAAAGTTTAAAATTTTATGGCATGGACAAACTGCATTAAAGAAACTGAAATGGAATTGACCCCCAGTGTTTCCCTTCACCAACTGGTAGAGACACAGCTGTGCTGAAACTCTGTTTGTTTTCCTGCCTGATTGACAATGAGTTGTTAAGCAATGCAGGGACTGCTCATCTCTCGTGTACATCTGGTTCCTTCCCCATATGACTATTGTTGAGAAATAAATTGGCAAACCATCTCCACTAAACCTCCATCTGGACTAAAACACATGACACCAGTGGCCAGAGGCACAAATGATTCAGTGATAAAAAAACTGACAGTTTACTTTTCAGTCAAAAGCTCTGCCAGTGTTCCCTATGCATTGGTGTTTTGTCCTGTGGGTGGTGCTAGGTGAAAGGCAGTGGGGTAATTAGATTAAAAAAAAAGGTTTATATGGTTTGTTGGGAGGATGAGTGTGCTCAACAAATTGTATGATAATAATAATTAGATATTAGATGGGATTCAGTCAGTGGAGGTCATGACTGTCTATAGCAGATTTTATACTGCTACAACCCAGTCTGCAACAGCAAATATATTGTTAGGAGATGTAACTGATGGTTTGATTGTTTGCAAAAACACAGCCCACTCAATTTGAATGAGGCCACTTCATTGATGCAGTGGGGTCATCTGGCAAAAAAGTTGAGCCTCACTTAACATTGAAGTGTCATCTGCCAGATTACTTTGTAACATGAGCTCTGCATTGCTGCTGTTTACCTGGCAACCATCATGACAAAAGATAGAATGATAGCTTTTCAAGATGTTTTAGTGCCTGATAAGTGTATTGTATGGATCTGTCATCCAAACTGAACTTGGCTCCTATTTCTTCATCTTACCGGTACCTAAAGCAGCATATCCCCACCAACACAGCCCCTTGTGTTGTTTCAATACAGGGCTGTCTCTGGTCTAAATACCCCCTATCACTGCCTGACACCCTCCAGCCCACCCCGCCTCCCCACCCCCTCCCTGATGGCAGAATCCACAAGGGGGGATTGACACTTTTTGTGATGTTCTGAAACTGACAATCTGACAAGCACACCCACTTCACACAGTAATTGGCCAGGTGTGTGGAGGAGTGAAAGTGGGTTTGAAGTTTTCTCTGAAGTGCTTTTTGTCATTCTTCAAACATCTCCTCTCCATGATGACAGCCTTTTCACTCTTTAGATGTGTTCGGACAATGCATTATATAGTCTAGTTCACTTTGAGCATACTGAATCCAATGTTCAATTTGTAGCTCTTTGATCTGTTTGCTTAATGGTGCCATTGCATAAAAGGTGAGGAATCATTTTCTGGAAACTACAAATATCTTTGTAAAATTTCATGTATGTTTACTAATAATAAACATTATAAGGCCATATTTTTGCTCAATCAATACCCTTTTGTGACAAAATGAATATAGGCCATGGTCCTTGGAGTGAGTTAAGAGTCATCCATCTACACAATGCTCATCAGTAAATCTGACAGCGACAGATGCATTTCAGAAATGACATGTAATTTTACACTGTTTTCACTGTCATCTAGTACCAAACATTTGTCACCAGTTGTGTATCAGATGAAAGATTGTAGACCTCTCCAACAGTGCATAGAAAAATACATTATTCACTCTTTTCATCCTGTGGTCTGGTCATGAGTTTAGGAACAACACAGTTTTCTTGCAGGAGTCCAATTGCAACTGAATGTGTCCAAAAATCCTCCCATGATGTTTTTTTAAACATTGAGATCATATCGTCTAAATCCCTTGTGCTTGTTCATCTTGCTGGAGGTTGGGCTTGTGGGTCTGATTCTCAGAAGAGATGCTGTAAAAGAGATCAGTGATTCTCAAAATTGGGTCCAGAGGGCTCCTGGGGGGGAACTCAAACAACCTGATGAATAGTTTCATTCAGCTCTAACTGAATTCTCTAGAAAAATTAGACGCTGTGTAAGATTGACTGTTGTAATCATACTGTAGATTTTACTCTCTGCTCAACTCTAGATGGTAACATCTAATGTCAGCCATGGGCCTGAATTGTTTTTTTTCCGTCAATATCCTCAGTAATGATTATGTGATTATGGAGTACCCCATGGGTCAATCCTTGGTCCTGTCCAGAATATTTTCTCAAGTGGAAAAAATGAATTAAGGGTTGCGGTTCTGTTCTTTATGATTTGCATTGTGCTGTATTAAGCTTTGTAGCAGCATATTAAGTAGGCATATGTTGATCAGGATTGTTAGAGCTACTATGCAACACCAATTTAATATCAATAGAAAATGCAAATAAATAGCAAATTTAATCCATATTACAGATTGTCATATTCTATTAGACCTTAACAGCAGTTTTGTTTCTTTTATCTTAACAATTCTAGACAGTTGGTCCACATGCTGAACCAGAACAGCTTAAAAATTAACATTATATTACAAACAAGACTTTGAGATTCCTCATAAACAAAGAGGAAATGTATCAGACAGGAAACATCATAGTTGTTGTTGTGCTATTGACACCATCTATCCACCTGGTATTTCTGACAGCCATCTAGTTTCATCATGGTCTATTTTGTTGTAAAAATGTTTTCCATATGGTAAGAACCAGCTGCTCAAACTGGAAAACTAGAGAGAGTATTTTGGAATTTGCTTTGGATATGTCAAAAAAAAAACAACAAAAAAAAAAAAACAACCCTAGCCTGTCTCTGAGTAAACTCTCAAGCTGAACATCTAAGCCAACATTATCTGAAGTTCTCAAAGTAAATGAAAAGCTTGAACTTGTACTGTTTCTTTACAGCTGAACAAACTGTTTTGTTAAGTCTTTGTCATTAGGTAAATATAGCCAGTAACGTGTCCCTCTGATCAAAAAGAAGAATGTGTTAGGTACATCTAAATATAGCATGCCAAAGTAAAGGTATGACTTCAAGGTCTTTCACTAAGCTTTTAACAATCATGGCTAGTTATTTTGCTAGTGCTTATGTTCCCTCATAAATTGAAGCCAGCTCACAGGATAAAAGGATTTACAATTTATATATAATGAAGTGTTTTGGGTGGAGAAGGATAGGGGGAGAGAGACATTAACAGATGTACCATGGCAGTAAAAGAGAGCATGGTTAGATCCGTTGGGAGTCTTGTTTTGATCGCAGCAGGGTCTGCTTTCTGAATGGCATGGAGGGAGAGTCTACAGCTGTGCTGTTCCAATAGGAAGCTCTTTTGATCAGGCTCTCTTTAGAATACAGAGACATCTTCGACAATGAGCAGGGAGATGTCAGTCTGCTGGGGTTTAGGGATATTTCAAGAGGCACAAATGGGATATGTCTTGTTTTCAAAGGAAATTTTTAGTTTGAATAGTGAGCAGTGCGCTTTTAGCAGATGCCAACACGCACCCAAAGACATAGTGAATGACACTAACATACCAGAACACAAAACACACACAAACAAAAAATACTTCTTTGTTGCATTCATCATGACAACCGATAGAAATCAGATCTCTTTTCTCAGGATAAGCGCCGTCCTAAACAATCTGTATTGTCCTTCAAGATAAAGGTGCAGGCTGCTCATGAACAAATAGGCAGCACATTAAAACACTGTCAACAACAAGAGTCAAATTTATGATGATCCCTCTTCTTTACCGTTTGGATGAGATTTCTTGGTGATATCACAAAATAGTTATTGCCTTAAAACAGTCCATGTCCATTGGTCATGTATGACAAATCTGCAACAGCAAGCACATAATAATGTAAAAATATGCAGCCCAGTAGGGCTCCAGGATTATTTGTATTGAAAATGCAATTTCATTTCTAAATGCCAACGATTCTTCCACATAAGGACATCAGCTGTATAAAAAAAAGTGCTCCTGCTTTCTTCCTCAACAAATGACAATGCGTTGTTACACCACATGCTGCAGAGCAGTAGAAACCTGCAGTAAGGAAAATACACCTAGTGAAAGGAAAATTAGAAATGAATGACAGTGTATTGTCATCTTACACACAGAAAAATACTTGTTGGTTGCATAAGTAAGAGAGGACAAGAGACAAATTTAGTTTTTGTTTAGTTTTTATGTTCTGAGATTCATGAAGCTGTTGCATTTGCTGTCCAAAGTTGATGTGCTGGTCCTATATCAGGCACCATCATATTTTTTGTTGCATTTCCTTCTTTATCAGGTAAATTACTGCAGTAAATTTAAAGAAAATTCTGAGCAAAAAAGCAAGAATTGTGCAGGCCTACTGCCCACATTACATCATTTTAAATCATCATAATGAGAAAATATTTACATTGTCTGAAAAGTGTTCACTGCAAATTCAGATGTCCATTCTGAAAACATTTTCTCTACAATGCCTCTGGCATCTAAAGCATAATTTCCTGGCTTTGTTCCAAATACAAAACACTTGGTTAAGAAAGATATAGGTCTTACAAAAGTAAAGAGATGATGGGATGTAGGATGCTTTGACCCAGGACAGGATATTGTAGGAAAAACAAACCCAGCTGCCAGGAGTCCAAAATCTGAAAGTGGACTGTGGAAATGACCCAAAAGTGGATAAATACACATTCTAAGACCCAGTCTGAAAAGAAGCCAAGAATAGTGAGATGCAATCTGAATCATCAAACCTGATCCAAAATGTGGTTTATCCACAAGTATGATCACTGTCTTGATTATATTCAGAGGCAATGTTCTTGTGAGTGACAGAAGCACTACAATTATGTTCCACACAGGACTTGAAGGGAGGTGGTCAGGGTGGAGGGTGGGAGTATGGATTGCAGGACTGTAACATCAATGCCTCTATGTTGCATGCTACATTGGTTCTCTGAAATAATCTGTGTTAAACCAGAACAGGATCTTTCCCTAACCTTAACTGAGTGCTGTGAGAGTCTAAACAGACTATTAGCTGCCATTATATTGCAAGATACAGTAACACATTTCTTAATTATGTTATAGAACACAATTTGGCCAGGATTATGTTAGAGGAAACACATCCACCCCAACCTCTATCCAGCATCCCTGTTGTAGCCATCCCACTTCACATCCATGCAGACAGAGGTAGCTGAAGTGCTTTTATGCTTGGGAATAGGACATAATGTGTAATGACAAGACATCACTGGTGTGTGTGGCCCTTTAGAACATCTCGCTTACTGGATTGGAAAAGACGTTGCCAGTGTAGTTAATTCTAGGAAGAATTTGATTTTCTCCTATGCATATTTGCCTAAGTATGTTAATGTAGAAATGTATTTTGTAGGAGACAAGGTTGCATTAAGTGATAATACAACAAGCAGTCTTGACTTCCAATGTTGGAGCACTGCTAACAGAGAGTGTGAGACTTACTCAGTAAACGGCTTTTTGGTGAAGAGAGAAAGTTCCCAGGACTTGAAAATAAGAGTTGAACAGAAGGGAGATCTCTCATGTCCCTTTTCCAAGAAGTCAGCCAACTGCACAGAGCTCAGAGTCTGTCACACCAGGGTCCTTCCTGCTTCCAAATTCTGCTCCCTAGTCACTTTCCTTAAAATTAAGAGACACTTGGAGCGCACATGGATTAGAATTTACAGATAGCCTGCACTGACTCTGGTCTGATAATCCTGTCATGTCACATTTGGGCTCACTTATATCGACCGAGCCTGGGTTTTCTCCCAGTCACTCAGTGAGAACTGGAAGCAGAGATCAGACAACATGAGCACTCAACAGATGTGAAAAGGATTGTGATTCTTTTCAAATGTCTTGTTAGCAGCCAGAAATTATGCACTGATCTGCTCCTCATCCAGAGTACTGCAGATGGTCCAGTGCTACATCTTAATTCAAGCCATATTTTTGGACTGCATTGTTTGAAAATGAAATGGAGAGCCCCCTAAGGTCTTTTGTATGATAGGAAATTGATTGCCATTGGTATTGTGTGGCTGGCTGTAACTGTAGAATGCAGAATTGGAGGGAAAAAAGAGGTAAAGGTAAGGAAGAGTGATGTGAATGCTGGCCCTTGTTAGAGCAAACTGAGGTAGAGGTAATTACAATCGGCCTCTCTTTCCACAGAATGGATTAGATAAAGATTGATACCGTAATAGTGCTTTCATTTCAATTTCATTACAACAGTCTTTGCCTTTGTGTGGTGTGTGTGTGTGTGTGTGTGCAAAGTCTGCTTGTGGCTGTTTGGAAATTATTTTGTGTATGAATTGTCTGATGTGGGGAACGGGGGTCTGCATATGGAAGTGTGTGGATCAGTAAATTGTTTCATGGTGAAGCTTGGTGAAAGGGAAGCAGTAGAGAATCTATCATAACGATGAAATGAGGTGGGAAGAGATATGGAAGCAGCACATTTGGCTGGAAGTCTGTGAGAAACGAATAACACTGTATTTAATTTTGGGACGATACTCTGTCAAAGCCGGAGTCAGTGACAGAAAGTTGGATGCGGGTCGACTCCTCTCTGTATTCACATGGGCTGGAAGTGGGGGAGGGTGGAACTTGCTGAGTGTAGGTCATCCACTGGCCCATATGTGCTCCATTATGCATGTATTTCATATTTAACACAGTCAAAGGCACTTTGACCGTATTTCATTATTGACACAGAATGTACATTTTCAGCTTTGTGTCTGTGTGTTAATACTGTATAGTTTTGTATGTGTGGAAATGCTACACAGTGTACCAAGTTCCAAATGCATGATGTTGATTTAATTGATTATAAACATCCTGGCATGTGCAGATGAAAGCCTAGCTGGAAGAACTGACATTAGAAGTCATGTTTAACGCTAATCCGACAGAAACCATGAGGAACAAGCCAAGAAACAGCACCTTGATCATTGCTGGTGACTTAAATCATGTAAATTTAGACTATTAGACTGTTTTTCTGAAATTCTACCAGCATGTCAACAAGAGGAGAAAATGTACAAAATGCATACAAGCACCCCCCAGCCCACCTGGACATTCAGACTGTTACAGCTTTCATCAGGAAGTGTATTGATGATGTCACTAAAACTGCTACCAGAGGCCATCATGCCGTGCTTTGTGAGGCTAGCCGTGTAGCAGCCCTGTAGCCAGCACTCCCAAATGGAAAAAAACAACGCTTTGTCAGGGAACTACTGACTTCAGCCCAGATTTGTAAATTACCAGTTTAGAACTATATAGTAATTGCGTAGAACTTGAAATTACACAAACTTAGCAGCACCTTAGCCAGTGTTTGCATGGTGTGAGACGCCTGTCCATATGTAAGCTTTTTAAAGTCAACTTTTCTCCTTTAAACCAATTTTGCTTTGCATGTGTATGAGAAGTTTGTCAGAGGCATTTAAAGTCAGTTTTCTGTATCTGTAATAGATACAGATGACTACAATAAACAAAATTGCTCAGAGCTCATGCTTGGAGAATTGATGTGTTTGGATTGATAAGAAGTTATGAAAATAAATTAATCATGAATAATATATGCTAGGCACCAATGCTTAAACCACTTGACCCTAATACAGTAGTCTGTTATATTACTGATAAAATGGCATTTGTTCTAGGTATTCTTGGTTAAAGCTGTACCTGCAGACCACTACATAGTATAGATTCATTTGCAGCTGATTGCTCTTAAATAAATCCCTTGTATTGTTTGCATTGCTGTGTAGACCTGTGAAACCTGACCCCCCCTCCAACAGCCTAATGCTGGTCTGTGATTAATGCCCTGCCACAGTCTAAGGCAGGCTTGTAAATACTGTGCCTTGGTTGGCAATAAAACTACACAACTGTATTTTGCAGTGGGAGAAGCAACTTTTCCCACAGCTCTGAATTTGCCTGAAGGGGGCTAGGTAGTCACAAGGCTACTATCAAAAGCTAAATTAGTGTTAACAAGCTAAAAACTGTGACTCAGTTTAGGCTCATGACAATGAGTATGCACAACATGCAGATCAAGTTTTTCTATTGAGTTGTTGAGTAATTATTGCTTATACACTGCCCTTCAGCCAGGACATCAATTAATGAGCAGTGCAGCCATTGTGTGTATGTGGCTTTGGTTCAAGGTAGGCCATACATGAGTGTGCAAAGAAGCAATAATTGTATCCTTTTATAGAGACATCCTTATTTTGAAATGGCAGCTCAGGTTCTTTTCAAGGCCCAGTTTGTAGTACAGCTACACGAATGATGCCCATAGAGCTGTGGAACAGTAGTATGGTAATTAACTCCAGCTATGTAAGATTTCGGACTGATGACTGATGGCTAATGAAGTAACATTTGGTTGATGTGACACAAGTTAAACAACAGTAATTATGAGACATCTTTTAGTGTGTCAGTAATGTAAAAACCACAGTGAAACTTCAGAAACCCAGTGAAGTAATGAAGGCTATTTTCAGTGTCCAGAGGTCCAAAAGTAAAAGGCCTGTTCATTTTCCGTCTAGACAGTGGTCTGTGACTGACATTTGGAGCAGTCCCAAGGGTTGGATGGTAACAAAGCTCTCCTGGTTGAATTATCAGTACAAGATATGATCATTTGAGTTAGCAAATAATTCATCCTGGTTGAGCTTTGATGTACCATATTTGCCACAGTACATTCAGTGCTTTTCTGTGTAGTGAGGGACTAGTTGGGGATATATATATATATATATATATATATATATACACATACATATAGCAGATGCCCCAACTTTCGGTTTTATCCCCCAAAAATGGTAGCTTATCAATCAAAACTTTTGGCTCAATTAAAATATGTGTGAGTGAGTGATTTTTGCCCCATTTGCTCCTTTTATAGTACAAAAGATGATGAACTGAATTAGAAAAGTACTGGTTAATTTACAAATCAAAAGAACAAGACTGTAGACACAAATCACAAAGAAGGAACCAACAATCCCAAAGAAATGTCTAGTCTCTGAGCTTGCTTCTATTGTGCCAGGAAGGTAAAAAGGTATATTAATCTGATAAAACATTCAATAGTTTAATTCACTGTCAGATTCTGGCTTAAATTTTGATGAATTCAGCAACTGTTTGTCAGTGATGAAGCATCCTGAATTCTATAGTTTTTCTGCAGTCTGATAGCTTCATCTCATAGCAGTGGTAGCTGAGGCTATAGTACCATGTATTAGATCTATGTGCTTATCACACTGACAGAACAAACATGACTCTTAAAGATGAAGTTTAGAGTAACTGTTGCAGGATGTACAGATGTACTCCAGACAATGACATCATGCTGATGTCATTTGCCATTTTCACCACACATACAGGACACTGCTGTCAAGCTTTGAATTTCAATCAGACAACATTGCTCTTAATAGACAGCTCAATCTGTTCTAGCAGCTGTACTAACAATGAACTCAAAAAACAAATGGTTTAGATTTCACATGGCAACATTATTAGCAAGCAAGAAACAAGAAACATGAGCAGTCAGACAGGCTGGAGTCAAACCCAGAGATTAGTCAGATTTATTTGCTCATCAAAATCATCCATCAGACTGGCTTCCTGGTTCAACTCTGAACCACAACACTTGCCATAGACAGTTTTCTTCTTTAGTGAAGAGAATTTGGGTTTGGGCCTGGGGAGTTTGCATGTTCTCTCTGTGCCTGCGTGGGTTCTCTCTGGGTAGTCTGGCTTCCTCAGACAGTCCAAAGACATGCAGCTTGGGTTAATTGATAGCTCTAAATTGGATGGATGGATGGAATCTTGCTAATGTAAAATTAGTAAGACGTAGTAGAGCTGGTTCATAAACGTACTATGAGAATGATAAGTGTGTTTAGCTGTGTGTTATTGTCATTCATGTGGCTGGAGGTTAATGAGGTGTTACATATTTAATAACCACCATGATTAGCCATATGTGGAAGCACAATGGATCACTGAATCCCAAGTGAGTTGGAAAAGGGTTTTTAAAGAAGCCTACTACAAATGAACAATCAACATTTCAGATTTTATTTTCCACTGCCTTCATCCACTCACACTTGCAGTGTGTTCATATGTATATATATGTATGAAAAACAAAAAGTTTTTTACTGTTTGTCTGTCTTTACCAATTGTAGTTATTTTAAGGCACTGATTATGATTTTTTAGGACAGCCCTTTAATCCTGAAGTAGAATTGAAGTAATGATCAGAGGGAGCTGATAGTGCCACCAAAGCAATAGTGGTAAGAAAGCCATCATTTAGCATGCAGTGTAAGAACAAGAAAGTACCTGCCAAGAATAGAAGAAGGAAAATCAGTCGGTTTAACTAAAGTGAAAGTGAAAACTGAAAATCCCCCCATTAAGACTTTTAATGGGTGGATTTTGGATGGACTTTTACATTTCAGCTACTACTACCTCATCTTTGGGGACTACAGCAAAGGTGATGTAGTATCTCAGAGTACTGACTTTCAATTTCCAATTACCTGAAACAGAAATACCACAGATGTTATTAACTTCAAACTATCTGCATAATAACACAAAAAACTGAAGTGCACATGTACATAATGAGAGCTGTTTAATTCTCCCTCTGCCTTAAGCCATCTCTGACATGTCCTCCCAACTACTGTCAGTCACATGTCAGTCAATCTCTTTAAATTTTTATAATCTCAAAGGAGAGTTAAGTACTTAAGTATTGCTCTACAAATTCTGGCTGAGTACCAAAGGTTGATACAATATAGACAATATATATCACAGGTGTTTCTTTCTTTTTTCTTTCTTTCTTTTTTTTTTAGGTAGATGACAGGATAACTTGATTTTGTGAAAAGATTAAGTGAAGATTAAGTATTAAGTGAATCAAGTTACACTCTCTGGTTTTCAGTGGCATGTACATAGATCTGTGCATCATCTGCATAACAGTGGTAGTGAATGATGTGTTTGTGGATAATTGGTCTGAGCGTTGAGGTTTTCAAACTGTAATACTTGTCAGTACATATATAGGCACACTGCAAACAGGAACTGCTAATGGCTAATTAAGTGTGCTTTTAATGATACCAATTTGACAAAAGGAAGCCAGGGATGGAGCTTTGGGGAACACACACAAAATATTGTGGAAGGCCTGATTTACACAGCCCAAGCCAGTAAGACGATCCAACAAAATGTTGCCTGTTTGTTTATTTAAATAAGGGCAGTTCCAGGTCTGAAGTCAATGAAAACTATGTGCGTAGCAGTTTGGTCATGGGTCAGAATTTTCAGGGCTTAGGTTTTTATTGAGAAATGGGTGAAAACTGATGTAATAACGAATTGCATGACTTATAGTTTTCTAGAAGCAGGGTAAATATATTTATTGTGTTATGTGAAAAGGTATTACATAATTATTTATTCATTAACCTCTTCACCTGCACAGAGGGACAAAGCATTACATGTTTAGAAGTTGTAAGATTATATGCTTGTTATTACATTATCCACAGCTGTAGGCATCCTCCTCTTCACACTGCAGCGCCTCCACGCTTCTTTCCAAACTCTGGAGGTATGTTTTGGGGATTAGTGGCTTTTTGGGAGCTCAGCGCTTGCAGCAAGGTAACAAATCACCATGCAATCCGCGGGAAACACACAGAGGACATGTTTTAATTTGTCACCTCACCAGCTCTCCGCCCGCCGTCAGCGCAGGGAGCAGCCAAAGCCACTTCAGAAGAAACACCCTTACTCTGTGTCCCATTTCACAGGCTTTTATGTTCTAATCCACTGTCAGCTTCACTCATACATCTGATCTGGTCTCAGGGTTCAGGGGAGTGTGTAAATCCGTGTGTGGTTGTTTTTATACCTCCAAATGTCCTTGTAAGGATAGAAATATTATGAAAATCCTCCATTGAGGATACCTTACCATTCCTCGCTTTTCCCTCATAATTAGTTTAGGATTAGGATTTTTCGTTTTAGATTAACATTAGAATCTGAATTAGGTTTAGGACATGCTGAGGGTTAACCCTTCTTCTGTCCTCAAAGATTAGAATATGGGTTGAAATTAAACTTGCAGTGAAGTGTCAGGTCAGGGCTTAAATGATAATCCACGTGACTGTAGATTTTAGTGACACTGTGTGTGATTAGCTGTTGTTGCTTAGGTGTTTTGTTCCAGTTTAATTTCATAAAAAGCTTGTCACTGTAGACGAGGCTAATTAACATCAGTCCAAAGGAGAAAAGAGCCACATCTGCGCCATTCCCTCTAATCTCTGAGTGCCAGCCAAGGTTCATGATGGTTTTGGCTCAGGGCTAGTAGCACCTTTTTGCCTCACTCTTAGTGGTTATGTTTTCCTTCAGTTTTTCTAAATTATACCATGTCAGAAAATATGTTACCACTAAAAAGTAATCACATAGAGAATTAAAGGATCAGTCTGGTGATATTCTACATTTTTTGTTGTCAACAAATCCCATGTAAAGACCAAAACCAATAATGGATTTCTCTGTTTTTCTGACTTCCTGTCTGTGGTTTTCAGCTCCAAGCCCTGTCTAAGGCTCAGTATTTTTCTAAACAGCATTTTTTTTCTTGCAAATGTTACTCAAACAGAAGGAAAAAGTGTGGTTTGGACTATTTTCAGCAGTAGATTAATCCCCATTTATGCTCTAATAAGTATCTGGACTAGCAGGCTTTGGATGCATGCACAATACTTGTTAGTGGGATCCATTAAGTGTTGGTTTGGATCTGCACAGGGGAATGTGTTGACAATAGGAAAAACATGGCTTAACTTTAAAGGCTAAGAATGAAATATACAGTAATTAATTAAATGGTTTTGTAACAAATTTTATTTTCCATTTTATCACATCTGTGAAGTGGACTTATGACTGTCAGACAGGTGAGCCCAAGGACTCTATGTTCATGAAGCCAGCAGTGAGGCACAGAGCCCTGCTGAGTGCACGGGCAGCATGCCAAGTATACTTGTGCTGTTTGCTGATCAGATCAAGTATTGACACTTGAAGATACAACACTTCTTTTCTCTCTCTCTATTGGTGCTCACTGTTAATCACAGGTGACTTTGCTCTGTAATTTAAAACCTTTTTTCTCATGATGGAGGTGAGATGCTGATTAAACATCATTATATAATGACCAAATCTCCATACAGTAAGAGCTGACCAATTAAAAAAAAAAAAGAAAAAGAAAAGAAAAGGAAAAAATTAACTAAAAATATACAGGGAATAACAGAATGTTTTTTCAAACAATGACATAAGCCAGATGTGCTTTTTTGAATGGCTGACCTACACATCTTCTTGCTTCTTGCTTAAAATGCTCATTCTTGGTCCTGACTAAAACTATTGTTCTAAAAAAGACAACTAATGTCAATTAATATTCTGATGACTGAAAAAAAAGACTAAAATGTCAAGTGTTTTCATTGACAAAAACTAGTCAGTTTTAGTCTTTTCTATGCTACACTGTCTGTACATGTCAGGTTTGTTTCTGGTTCACATCTGTACACCTGAATTTATATAATGTATTTCATTTGTCACTGACTTTATCTTAACACACATAGGCCTACAGCAGAACTAATATTTCATGTGTGTAATGAGGAGAAGACATATAAGCAACTCAGAAAGAGGAACCAAAGTGTGCAGCATTGCAGAGCAGTTGTCCTGCTCTGAGCAGGCAAGCAGCAGACTGTGCAAAACACATTCTTACATTCTTAGCACCGAGTTTTCAGTACAATGCTGGATTCGTGTCACCACGACCTCTGTTGTGCCTGCTCTCCCACTGGGCCGCACGGCGAGTCACCAGGATACCAACTGGCACAGCTGAGAAAATAACCTCTGTGTGCTGCAGGAAAACACCAGTTCACTGGTGCCACTGAGCTTCCCTCCATGCACCAGCACACACTGCAAGCATTTAGTAATTTGTACTATTGCCAGAATCCAGCAAAACCATTCAGTTAAAAATAAAAAATTGCAAATTTAAAATCATGAATGTAAAATGTATGTCTTTTTCCATTATTTTCATCATTCGTCATGGTCCACAGTTACAAGAAATCACTAAAAATGTCAATATTAAGTAGATTTTATAATGCTGGTGTATCTGGTTTGTATGCACTTGTCTCTGTAGTGGAGCAGTCAGCTCTAATATAAGTCCAGGTCCAGTCCAGCATGGCTGTTCATGAGAACAGTGTCTCATTAGTGGAGAAGCTGCAGATGTAACATGACACTCCAAACAGTGTGGCCATTTGTACTTGGAAAAAAGCTCTGGAAAGAGAATCATTAAAATGGACCAATGGACTTTAACCACTCCATGTTTATCATAGACTCCAGGTAATAACACAGAATACTTCTAAAAGAAAAGATACATCTCCTTGTAGAACTACATGTAGTCTTACAAGTATAGGAAAGCAACACACACGCACACACATGCAGACACAGTCATGACTCATCCCTTTTATCCCTGGTGTTAACACAGTCAGGCCTATTTGACACGTCCAGGGCCAAAGCGCCGCAGCCAAACACCGATTTGAGTTTCCCTCATTTAGCTGCTCAACAAAGGCCAGACCTGTGTGTGTGTGTGTGTGTGTGTGTGTGTGTGTGTGGGGTGGTCATGTGTGTTTAATTAGCACACAACACCTGCCTCCATTACAAGGCAATTAGAATCCACATCACATCCACACACATTACGGGTAAGCTTTTCACTTGGATGTCGCTGTCTCCTCAGTGCACTGTATTCCATGTAGCTTTGTGTGGGCTGCTCTACATTTATGCCAGTACGGTTCTGTTTATTTCTGTTTGAATCAGGCCTTTCCACACATTTATATGTCTCCTTTTTCTTCTTTCATTGCCCATTTACCTTCAGCTTTCTATTCATTTCTATTTTTTCATGCCTCAGCCTGCTTTTGTTGCCATTGGACCTCTTAGTTTCTTTAGCTCGCTGGTTTGAAAAGGAGAAGCTGCGGTAAATTAGCATAATACATTGAACAGAGAGAAGTTAAGAATACAGAATAATTTAATAGACAGAGCCAGATGCAGAAATTTGTGAGGATGAATCCACCTCTTCAGCAGGTGGTCCAGATGTTTGGTCTGTTTTTGTTGGGTTGACTCAGTTGGCATTCAGGATGTGAATTCCAGAGTCATGATTACAGTAAGTCTTGGACTCTGGAGCTGGGCTGCTGCACCAGCCTCTGTGCAGTATATAAAAAGGCTAATAAAAGACTTGTCAGTTGTGAATGTAAGAGGATCATTATTCTGTATTTCCTTGTGGTGTTGGAATTATTTTAGCTACATTTATGGCTACATTTATATAGTGCTTTTTTTGCCTCTCATTCACCCATTCAGACCCACCCACAGCAGATTATGCATCAGTGTCTTGCTCAATTACATTTCAGCATTTGGACTGGATGAGCTGGGGATTTAACTACCAACCCTGTGTGGACAACCTGCTCTACCCCCTGTAAATAGTAACAATTAACTAAGGACTTCAAATCTCTTGACCTACAGTATGTGTGTAAGTGAAATCAGTGTGGTGCTACTCATTTCTATTTTTGGTGTACTGGACTGTTAATCCCTCCCATTGTGTTCTCAGACTGTACATCATTTCATTCATTTCAATAAAGAGTTGTTGAAGAGGGGAAAAAAGCTAGTTTGTTGGTTTGCAAATCAATGGCGTAAAGTTGACGGTGCTTTACAACTTTGAAGCTAGCATAGCCTTGTCTGTTTTGGATTCAGCTGTCTGTTCCTCAAGGTTAACTTTTTCTACTGTGCATTGTATACGTCTATAGCACACATAAAATTGCACACAAAATGCATTTCAAAATTCACCAAAATTCAATTTAATGCCAAGATTTTGCACAGATTTACTTCACCCAGACTCTTGATCATAGAGACAAGAGAGACAGCATGTCAGCCTGGCTGACTGGTGCAACAGCATGACCACAATGACCTGCACTTTCTTGTTTGATATAGTAATCGGAGCCATCTGAGGTAAACCTGTGATGATCCCATTCCTCAACTGAGAAGTGTTGTGCTAGACTGAGTGAGAGGCTCAACACACATGGTTGTGAGGATGACTTGAGACGCAGCACAACCTTCCAAGTTTCTGTGTTGAGCTGTTAGTACTGTTGTAGCTTGTAACTGAGTCTATTTGGTTTGGAGTTCTTGCTTTCACGTAGCAGAAGCCTCACTGTTTACTGTACTGTACTGTCTAACCTGTAGCCTTAAAAAGGGTCAATCTGCCAATTTTCCACATAAAAGTCAAATTAGTAACCATAGTCAATCCTACCTGTTCTCTGTAGCACTCTGAGGAGCTTTGTCAAGTCAGAGAAAATAATATATTTAGATGGTATATTTCTGGTGTTTGGCATTTGAAAGATATTTGCTTATACCAGGCAGCAAGAGTCTAATGAAAAGATACTAGTAGTTGCATTATAGATGCATTTTTCATTTTCCTTTTTTAAATTTTTTTTTTTTCTGTGGATGTTATTTTTTCTTTAGCCTAGATGGATATTAAAAGTATTGGTGATGAAAAGTGACATGAAATAAAATCTTTACTGGGAAATATGGCATTGTGACATTAAAAACAGACTTGAAAAAGGAAATGAAAATGATGCAATTTTACTGTGGTAATAAGTAGGATGAAACAGCATTCCATAATAATGAGCACTTTAGAACCTTATCTGGCACCGGTATCTGAGCACTATGGGAAGGCCATTAATACAAATGTACAGGCAATGAAATGGTCCCGCATGTTTATAGCAATCACTCTAACACTGGGGTGTTTCAAAAGATCTGACAAAAGGACTGAAAAACTTGTAGAAACGTGCTGAGAATTCAATTCTTTCCTCTGTTTTCTTTCTCCTTTGTACTAACTTCTTTCACTATTTTTTGCACCGAAACTGCTTCCTCTCTCCCTCAGTTATACAGTAGAAGACACCTTTCACAGCACACTTCTCCAATCAGGAAGCTCTCCACATGTTCCCTTCCCATCCATGCTCATCTATTATTAGTGCGGCATCAGCTGAGCAGCAGGATGGATGTACCCATTCTGCCCAGACTAACCTCCCAGGGTACATTCATGGGCAAATACCCATTTCCTCCCCTCATACCATCCTATTTTTTTTTTTTATTTTGAAAAATGGTTTGACTGTGGAAAATGTTGGTTTCTTGTTTTTTTGTTTACCAGTCCATAGCAACAGGAAGAGGAAAGACAAGAAAAATTAGATAATACAGAATGACAATTTTCTCTCTTGCATTTGGGCGGTGGTTTCTTTGGTCCTTCTTTCTTGTTCTGTAAGTATGGGTTGAGCCTCCAAGCATTTTCTCAAGTGGAAACTCGAGTGTCTTGTCCACAAGTATTCTTTCTGTGGAGAAGAATGATAGTGATTTTGACCCCTACCATACACATGCATGCACACACTCATAGATACTTCCACCACCACAATGAGCAGTGTTTAAAATCGCCACCAAACCTACTTTCAGCTCGCTCTCAAAACACTGCTTCTTCTTTTCTTTCACTCGTGTCAAATCACTGTAATTTCATAGCCAAACCTCACAGTGCTGGTTTTTATCATCCTCTCAGGAGTTGGGGGTGGGGGAGCGAAAAGAAGAGGAGAAAAAGAGGGAAAAAGCCAACCACCGCTGACCTAAATGTGGCTCTCATTAAAATGGCCTGCACACGAGGGGAGGAGTACGAGCCAAGAAATGTCCTCTTTCTCTCTTTTCCCCCCTTTTTTCCTCTCATGTCATTCTGGTCTCTTTTTTTGCTGCTCTCACTTCTTCTTTCTCACCTCTCCATCTTCTATTTTCCCTCTTTGTCCTCACCCTTTTTAGTTTTCTTTATGTCTCCACTTTCTCCCCCTCCCCATTTTACTTTTCTTCCCCTCTCTATTTTCTTTCCATTTCTTGGCTCTAGAGGCGCAGTGTTTATGTATAAAAGTTACAACAGGGAGAGGTTTGCAGCCGGCCAGGGAGGAAAACAAGGTTATAGCACAGAAATGAAAAAAATTGATAAATAAAAATTCCTCCTTCGCCGCAGCTGAAGATTGCTTTACATCATGTTCTGTCTCTTTTTTGTGTTCTTCAAAATTGAGGTTGTAACTTTTTACCATTTTACCTGCCACGCAATGTAATGTTCGCCATCCCAGCTGCGAAATGTGATTTACTATTAACATGAATATTAAAGTTGCCTGACCTAGTTTTTTTCAGCCTCCGTAGCAAAAAATCTATACAAAACACTATAATAATGAAAGCGGCGACAATGTGGTCCCCCGCCTCTAAGCCTGAATAATAACATGACGAGCAGAAAGCGAGATGGAGCGCAGGCAAATAAAAAAAAAATAAAAAAAGGCCATAACAATCTGGGGCTCGGCTTGAAGTCTTATAAGGTCCTAGCAGACAGAGAATATCCAAACAGTCTATTAACATTAGAGAATGATGCATGCACTGTGCAGACAGAGCAGGGCTGGTGGAGGAGCAACAAAAGCACAAATACATGGCTTTCTGTTGTCCATCTGTTACTGAGTGTAATGTAAATGGATGGTGGAAGTGCGTCTTGTATTGCAGTTTGATATATGGATGTGTATTAATCAAGAACAGAAATGGGGTGTTGTCTGTAGCGAAATGTCTAATGTACCATAACTGACGCATCTGGAGATGTATCCATAAGTTAGTGTTTATGCTGTCTGTGCATGTGTGTGTGTGTGTGTGTGTGTGTGTGTGTGTCTGCCTGGAGATGAATAAGTCTTTGTGCTCAGGCAGGGTCAGAAACACAGGCAGGAAGGAGCTTGGCATCAAGGAGTGGTGAACATTTTGAATCAAAGACAGCATCCAACTAATGATTATTTTAATCATCACTCAATCTGCTAACGATTATTTTAATCATCACTCAATCTGCTAATTATTTTATGTGATTTGATTGATTAGTCAGTTGATTCATAAGATGTAAGCATCTCAAGTTTGCTGGGCCCAAAAAACCCAAATTTCTTATTTTTTCTGATTAATTTTACCATTTTTGCTTCAATAAGAAGCAGGAATTCCTCCTTTTTTTCTCTCTCTGTTTCCTCCCCTTTTCCCTGTTAAAGTGTCTTTTTGGGAGGAAGCTTTTCCTTATCCATTGAGGGTCTTAGGACAGAGAGTGTCATATGCTGTACAGATTGTTAAGCCCTGTATGGATAATTTATGATATGCAGTGGAGTGAGATATGGCCACAAATGTTATCATGACAAAAATGTTCATATCAGTCTGTCTAGGAAAATCATCACAATAAATGTCAAATGATTATTTATTTCAAGCTTAATGGCTGATTTGGGTTGATTTTTTTCAGTGAAAGTTTTAGAAACCATGAGGTTCATTGTGGTTTAAAAATTTTCTTTATGGTCAGAATGTCATGACAATCACTTGACAAACAGTGGAACTGTACTATTATTCAAAAACAAAAGATAACCGCTTCAGAATCATGAATGTCATGCACAACAACAAATCCTACTACACACACACACACACACACACACACACACAAACACTCACACACGAAGGCACGTTGTCGGCCACCGGGTCACTTTGACCCAGAGGACAACATGAGGGTTAAGCTAAATACTAATATCCCTATGGTAACATGTTGATGTCCAGTTCAGAATCTTAGTTAAACCTCCTAGAATACCAACATTTACTAGTTTCCTGAGGCTGATTGGAATATCTTTAGTTTGGACAAACAGAAATTTTGACCTGATGATGGCACTAGATGGAAAGTCAGAAGATGACCATAGTTATGAAAGTTAATCCATCTAATACAGCCCCACCACTGGCTATTGAAGGTCCACATTAGGATGGCAAAAACTGCAAGCATAATTTATATGAGAAAACAACAGGCATTTTCAGGTTGTTTTTGTTAGGACTTTTGTTGACACTGAAAGGCCTAAAAATAAAAGGAAAATAACTAAACATCTTGTTTGTCCTTTTTCACTCAACCAACATCAAATGATGCATTACAGCTAGAACTCAAGATAAGTTGATGGCAGAATTTAATCTGCACTTGTGAAAATGTTTGTCATTAAATGGAAAACATTGCTAGTTGCGGTCCTAATAACAGCTAACAGCTGATAAGGAATGTTAGAGACACACCTTGAATAATCATGCTGAGTCTTCAGTTTTTCAGAAACCTTATTTTCTCTCTACACACTAAAATACAAGGCCAGCATTTCTGGAGAACCACAACTGGGTTTGTTGGAAGTGTTGTGCATTCACGCCACTGATATTTTACACGTTGTTTGGCCAAATGTTAGAGCAGTGTGCATTTTGAAACATTATCCTCAAATTGCTCCAAGAGATGCACAACAATAATTCACAGGTCAGCTACTGATGACAAGTCAGCAGTGTGAAGGAAAGAAAGTGTGAGGTCTTTGACATTTGCATGCAAATCACTTCACTCTCTTGTATTAACTGTTTTGTGTTTAGCAAATTAGGGACCCCAGGACATTTTATAGTCAACTGTTGCTTTTCAAACCACATGGTATGGTGAGTTCAAGCACACATTGGCTTTAATAACCATTGCTTGGACCAGGTGCCAGTCATGTCAAATCAGATAACATCATGAGGGCAGGGAAGTCTAAAGTGTAGCAGAATACCGTAACCAGCATGGTTTAGGCTTTGGAGGACCTGATAATGGGAAAATTTAATCACGTTTTTGCTGCAATTCTGAGCATTTTAGAAGAAAACAACTCAACTGTTTAGTGCTTATCAGAGCCTGTGTTATGACAGCATCTTAGGCTGCATTTACACTTGCAATCTTCAATACAGATAGTTTGCATTTATCCATAGCTGGTCTAAACAGGTCATATTTCTAAATTTACAGACATGCACAAAATAAGTACCAGCATGCTAATGAGCACAAACGATTTGGAAGATATTTTAACCAAAACCAATACATATCCTGCCTGTGAATTTATGACCAAAAAAAAAAAAGATTAAAGGAGAGTCAAGACTTTTTTATTGCACAGTGACAGTTACTTCAGTGCAGAAGGATTCTTGGATGGGAGGTCCAGGATCCATGACTGGTACATGGAATGCTCATGGATCCTACATGGAACACTTTTTAGAATCATATTTGATACTGAATTTCTATCTGTATAATGTTCTTGGAAAAAACTCCCTTAAAATTGCTCATATTACAGAGAGAGCATGCAGGCCCAGATTTGTATTGTACTGCATAATTGTTGAGACTGAGGTCACCAGAAATCAGACATGCACTGTAAAGTATCTGGAAAGACAACACTTCTTGTGTGTCTACACAGTCACCACTTTGGTACCAAAGTCATTGGGCATAACCTTTGAAGAACAGTTGTAGGAAGAATGTTTTGCATACTGATGACCAGTCATATTTGGCTGACCAAGATAATATGTCATAGCCTCTATATTTTTCTTGGCCACACTAATGGCAGTGTTGATCTGTTGGTCGGTTCACCTCTTTGTTCCAAAAATCCTCTGACATTTCTTCTAGCACACCATGAGGTTGACATTTTTGGCTCTTATTGAAATATTTCTCTCATTCAGCAGTTGAATGGATTACCATGAAATGGTACTGACATTCATGGCCCCTAGACAGTGACTTGTAAAAAATCCTGACCTTTCATCTACTACTACCATCTGGCCAAAATTTCTGTTTGTCCAGTACTTTGGTTTATGACCAAATATCTGCTAAAATAATTCCCATCAGCCCCAAGATAGTTGCATTCAGATCTGCCAACATGTTCACTTTTTGTAAAGCAGGTACACATTTTGAGTGCACTGGTATGATTTGTCACTGTAAGTACAGTAAACAGCTGGTGACACCTTTGTGAGTCTGATCAGTTGTACAGAACTCAAGTCTGTGGCAACAAGCATCTACCCCGCTAGCAAAAGAGGACAGTTCACCAGTTCATTCACAGTTCCCTTGCCTTCACCCACCTATGACAAAAATATTTGCTAACAGGAATGACATCATCTCAAGAGACCATAGCTCAGATTCACAAATTGAAGACAACACTTTTGAACTCTCATTCCCCCTCCTTACCCCAGCCGGCCAGTTCCTCAAATGAGGGCTGTTAAGGGCTGCAAAGGTAAATGGGCCAGTGGTTGGAAGGTTGACATTGTGAATTAGCCTAATGTTACAGTTGCATAGCTAATTTGCTTGTTCACCATTTACTTAAGCTGACAAAGCAACCAGATTCGTAATCGTAATGAGCTGCAGATCATGGCATTTCCAGCTGAAAGAAAATGCAAATGCATGTGTAACAGAAATTCCTATAAAGTTACTGGCAGAGATCGCCATGCCTCTACATCTCCAGATTTCCCCACCATGCTTTCTGCAGTTTGCAATGCTGATACTGACTTCAGTCATTAAATGGCATAAATGGCAATAGCTGTATATTAAGGTCTATTCCCAAAATGAAAATAAAGTGCTCGTGTTGGTGTGACATGTTCTGAGGGAGAGGTGTGTTATGTTAATTCATAATTTTTGACAATGTGACTATGACAGTAACGGATAAAAAGAAGTAATTCCATTGTTCAAACACGACTCCTACAGAATTTCAACTTGTATATTTATGTATATTTATTGTCTTGTGACCCTATATTTAAATCCCTTTTGAATCAAATCAGTTTCACAGGATTCATTACCTTTTCCATCTGGGCTGCCAGCAATAATTTGAGAGAAGTTGCAGCATTCCTTTGCCTTACCAAAGGTTCTCCAAAATAACACAAACACAGCCAATAAATGACATTAGAGGACATCCTTCAGTAATATTAATCCAACTCCTCTCTTGTGAAAGCAGCTGTAAAAATCCAGACCTACTGCTGTTGTCAGACAGAGAGTGCTTTCATGTGTCTGAATGTGTCTGAAAGTGTATGAATGTGTGTGTGTGTGTTTGCTGTGCGTGTAAATTGAAACACTAAATCCATTTTCATTCTCTCTTTGTCTTCTAAGTGTCTACCACCTGTGTTTAGTGGGTGCACATGTGTGTATTTGAAACTAGTGTAAGGGTATAATTGCCGGTCAGTGCTTGTTGGACGTCAAGTACAATTAGTGAGCTGAGGGTTGTGTTTGCCATCCATCTGGACATGGTACAAAGTGGCTGGGATGGAGCTGGAGATGGACTTCCTCATGATCCCAAAAGCAATCTGGGAGCTGGGTGGCTCGCCTCTACATGCCACAATGTCTCCACCTGGGAATTGAGCCTGCCACTCTCCGATAAGGGCTCAGCTGACTCCTTTACCACGCTGGTGCTCATTACCTCATGCTAGATCAAATCCCCAAGGGGCTTCAGCTCCCCTCTGAATCGCTCTTTATAGGCCTCTGGCAACTCATTTAGAAATGAAAGTGGAATGGCTCACCTGTGAACTGAAGCTGGAGGGACAGCAGGTGGAAGGAATGGATGTGTAGCCGTACCCTCTTCACTCATCCAGGATCTCAAAGCCCTCATTTTGCAATTTTTTTATATGCGCTCTCACAGTATCCTTTCATCTCTTCTTTTTTCAAATTCAGCAGCTTCTACTTTGGTATATTCAGTGCTAGCAGAGAGCACCTCGGAGCATTTAAAATTTTCAAATGGCACCTCTTGTCTTGAAACCTTGACCTTGAAAGGAATGAAAGTTATGTCCATATCCTGTAGGTCAGCTCTGTATTATAAACCACAGACAGATTGTTGAAAATTTTCCCCTGGGGAGCAATTGATGAAAAGAGAAGTCTTCTGCCTAACTTCGACTGTGTTTACATTTGTTTCTAAAATGATCTCTGGATTTGGATATATTATTTGGATAATTACATCTGATCCATCTCCATCCTGCCTACATTGTGATAAGATCTCAACATTTGCAGATAAGTTAAACAGGGGTGTTAGAAAAACATGGAGCATTCCAGGTTATGGGAAGCAAAGCCATGGACGGGTGTCATAAATCACTCTTTGCAAGGAAAGACTTGTTAGCTACTGCTAGAAGGGGAAGAGTTAGGCGACCTTGAGCTCAGCAGTCCATCGACCATAGAGGACCATGTGGTGTTACCCCACGAGTCAGATGGCAATGCTTAAGTTGGTTCAAGGCAATCACGGCAGGTGGAGGATTGGGCTGAAATCGGACTCTATGGGTTTCTGACGTTTTCAGCAGTCCAGTGTTGGGTGGCCTGGTTCATTCTGGCGGACGAACCTCTGGATTGACATGGCACAGACTTGAATTTGCAGCAATTGAAGAGTAGTTTCTCCAAAACTGTGATGATTTATGCTGTTAAATTACACCAAGTTTAACAGGTCAAGCACAGTGACACATCAGCTTACCCTAACAATTAGATTAATATAGAGATTAAAGGGATACAGTCTGATTTACTTGTTTGTGACTGAGGTTACCCTCCCATTCCACGCATGCCAACATCCTGTGGTCACTTAAGCATATGTGGAGAGTGGCATATTTGAAGAGGTTAGAATTTTGTTTTAGGGGGAGCAGGCTGTATGCACTGCATGGGAACCAATATTGTGTGGCTCATTCTTAGTGCTTTCATCTGCCTTGTTTGCAGCAGCAACAGCAGGCATTTGATTTCAGCTACAAAGTCTGTGATAAACCACCTGCTCAGCAGACAAAGCTACAAACTAGCAGGTGAACATTGTGGAACATTTAGCGGAAGCACACTTTGCTTAGTAGTTGGATGAGACCAAAACAGAGCTAAAAGAGAGTACATCTTGGACTTCCATTCATAAGGTGGATACAAACTTGATTCCAAATGAATGTTAACATTGCTGTGTGTACTGGATGTGTAAATAAGTAACAGTGAGAACTTCAGTAGGTGACAATATGTCAGAGGTTTGTTTTAGTTTATTGTTCTTCCCACAGTTGGCTGAAAAATTCCTCGGGCTAACCATTGGCAAAAAGCTGGCCCATAGTCAGTTAAAACCAAAATTTGCTTGAAACCGGAAGGTGACAGTGCTAACCACTGCACCACTGTGCAACCCTAAATAATTTCAAATAGTGTAAAACATTCTCTTCTTAAAAACTGTCCCAGAGCATGTAGAGTACCAGTTAATGCCATTTCCAAGTAACCATGCTGCATTCCTGACAATGGCAATTTGCAGTAAGGCATGAGGGGTTAAAGTAAACTTAGGTTGCTGTTGACTAAATGGAAGTGTGTCTGTTTTGCGGTTTTGGTAGAAACTGGTAATGCAGTTCACTGTAAGCAGGCCACATTATTGATCAGTAGATGTGCTCAAGGCAAAAGTAGTGAGGTGTGTTAGGATGAAGTAAACAGGCCAAAGGACAGCAGTGATATTTTCATATTAGCCTGAATACAGAATGCCCTGTCAATTGCCTACACTTATTTTTCCTAACAGGCTCTTTATTTTTAAATGGCTTTAGAGGATTGGTGTTTATGGTGCCTGGCTCCAGGTGAATATTAAATAGGTAAACACAGGAGCTTTTCAGTGAAGATAAAGTACCAAAGTTGCAAACGAGAGCCCTCCATTTCTCATATCAGCATTCATCCAGCCGCCCACGTCCATTTCCAAAAACATTTCATGCTGCTGAAGAGTGAGGCAAGATGCTAAGCACTGTGAGTCGGGAGCAACTCACTTCTTGGCTGATAAATTACCCTTAAGGAGTGCATCTAAACTTATTTTTTTCATGGTGCTCAGGTAGCTAAATACACAAACACAAGCTACTGAAACCTTTATAGTAGGGATAGTGCACTTTGCCAGATTTTTTTTGTGTATTTCAGATTTTTATTTTTTCCATATCTTCGTACAGTATCCACAACTCCTATTCTCTTCTGTAAGATCATTTACCATGGTGCCTCAATCCCATCCCTCTCCAAAGCTCACAGCAGTAGGAACAAGAATAGACTTTGCGCTCGTTTAGATGAATGGTCAGTTGTTTGTGACTAAAAATTAAAACTGTCACTTTGTCCTTAAGCATTTCCACTGGGTGTATTTGTTGTTTTCTCAAAGCCATTACTAGTGCAAAGAAAAATTTTAATTTTCCTTAAAAGTGGTGTCATGCTGTGAATTTGCCCAGTGAAATATGATGTGCTGAGCCACAGATGGAGTACAATATCCAAAGGAGGAGGTAAAAAAGAGTATGCCTTTCTGGCTCCAATGGATCTGATTTATATGGAAATTATTTTGTATGAAATTATACTTTCAACTCCCCTGTTTTGAAGTCTAAGTTGTTTTGACAACTGAGGCTTGAACTTGTATAAAGCTCTCTCATGGTAAAGAGACACAGAGTGGCAAATCACAGATCTGGTCACATCAGTGAATTGTCCTCCTCTTGTAAACAGCGTTAGATGATATGCATAGGATTAACAGAGATCAGTCTTTCATCTTTGTCCGTCGTGGAATTCAGGGACAGACAACCCTGTGACTTCTAAAGTTTAATTTTCCTTTAAATAATTGCTGTTGAAGACTTCTAAAGTGTGACATATTCTAACCCACATGTGATGACAAATGAAACAGCTCTTCATTTGATGGAATCCACACTTAGTTACTAGCTGTGTTTGATGTCATTTAAATGCCTTGGCAGTGCCAGTGGGTTAAATGTCTGATGGCAGATTAGTTCAGAGTATAATATTTTCAAAACCTCATTTGATATATTCTCAGAGGTTGTTTAGTGTGCAGCACTAGGTGCAAATGCCACACTCGTTAACAATCATACAGTTAACTGGGTACAAGTCTGCTACATATTTTACCTTAAACTCTACATTTGGGTCTACTCCTATGTATTTCATTTATAGACCACTATTTAAATCACATGATAAAAGCAAATAAAATAAAACATTTGATAATCATCATTTCCCCATGTGCTTGAAAGCATGTGCAAGTATAGCTGGGGCCTTGTTGGGGTATTTCTGTGTGGAGTTTGAAGTGGAGTTTGAAGCCAACTGTGGCCTCTTCTTTTTTTTTCTTTGGGCCTTTATATGTTGAGTTTCCATGTCTTACAGTCGAAAGACACACAGATGAGGTAAATATGAAACTTCAAATCACATGCAGTTGTGAATGTGAGTGTGAATGGTATGTCTGCGTATATATACAGTGTATTATCCCATTGATCCAGAGGAGGCTGTAGGTAATTAATGGATGGAAGTTTAGCATAAAGAAAATAACAGTCATAAGATGCCTTGCTGTCTGTCTGTCTTGTTGGGTGTTGTGAATAAGACTGAAGCTGCACATTGCTTGCTGAATGGTTGTGCATTCAGGTGGCTAATTAAGAGATTCCTTTCCAGATTTCTTGACTGAAAGTGAATGATGTACACAAACCTCAGTAATATTTTGAGTTAGGCCATTTAACTTTCTTTTTTTTTTTTAAACTTAGGCTTTGAGTTCATCCAACTTTAGTTCTGTCAAATTATTACAAGTTGATATTATTTTATATGTTTTTGTGATAACTGATTAGTTTCTTTCCAACTGTAGTAAAGTGTTGGTCTTGTTGTGAAGTACTGTAAGTGTGTATCCCCCAGTATTTGGCTTGTTTTGCAGTCTAGGAGGTGAGTGAAATCACAAAAGCTCCTTCACATCTTACTCCAAGAATTACCTTTGATTGCAAATTGTTCTGTCTGAGAGTGAAGGTACTGTAGATGAGTCAGTCTCCCAGCAGTGCAGCTGCAATATAATGTCCTACCGCAGTTTTGTTATGTGGACTGCAGTTATGTACAGTCACGGTCAGAGAAGAGGCAGAGAATGACCTTATCAAAAGAAAAGAAATTGTGTATGAAGTTTCTCCTCTTGGAATTTATTCTAATCTTCAGTCCATCGTAGCTTTGTGAGGATTTAATCAGTGATAAATTCTCTTCCAGAGCAGCTTGCGGGGACATGTCCCTGAACTCTCCTTTCCTCACTCACTGATTATGGTTTCTTCATCTTTTTTGTCACCTGCATTGACATCATCATGTCATCTGTGTGACAGTCTGGAAATACCTGGGCTGTCATTGTTTTTATACCAGAGCCCAAATTAATGTTCATTACAAATTTGATATAAGTTTCCAAAAGTACAGCCTAGCCCATGTTTTACAAAGAAAATTCTCCTTTCTGTCCCTTTTTGTTTGACACAAATATCCAGCTGTGCAATCACAATAACATGCTTTTCTGAATTCCTTCTTAGATGCATTTGGTCGCAATTAAGCAGGCCGTTAGTTTTTGTTGACGTGTCGTATGGGAAATTCTATGATGTGATTTCATAGAGTAGATCTGGGTGCTGATGCATGTGATTAGCCTGGATACCATGTCTTTCACAGCATGAGGTTGCATCAGTGCCAGGAGATCCTGACAAACATCAGCACACTCCCAAACAAGCTGGAGTCAGAGCAACCACAGCTATTGACTCTAATAAAAACTGATATGTGATGGCTGTTTGTTGGATAATGAAGCTCAACTTTTCCATTTGTCTGAACCCAGACAAAGTACCATAAACAAATTCAACCATTAGAAGGTGGGTAGGGAGGTTGCAATGCAGAATCTGATACAAAACTGACACAGATTAATTGAATATGATTCATTGCAGCTCACATTTAACAGGATTTATGATTCTTTTGCTCATAAATAAGTGTTTTTGATCTGTGTATATCTGTGTAACTACAGTTAAGATACAATCAGCATTTCCTTAATTCAAGCACTAAATCCAACAAGACCCAGAGGATTTATGTCCACTGTTACATCTACAGTGTAAAGCCACAGTGAATCCAGACCTTCAAGGTTAATGGGAGATATAGATTGTTGAATGCTAACAAAATAAACTTCCAAAGGGTTCAGATTCTAGTTGTAAACCCCATTAACAGGCTTTACTTTTTCAGAGATTCAGATGAAAGAAACCCTCTTCTTTTAGCTCAGTCTTTAACAAACTCCTTGCTCTTCATCTGTAAAATCCCATCACCTTGTTCACCAGCTAGTCTCAAACTACGCCTGTCTACTGTTTGCTGCTGAGCAGGTAGTGACCAGAGTGTTTATCGGAGCCTTTTGGCTGAAAACAACTCCCTGCTGCTGCTGAAAATGACACAAGAGCAGCGACAATGAACCAAAACAGTGACGTTGTGGTGTGGACAGATAAACAACTGACTGGAAAGCTCCATAAAGCTGAGGGGAGCTGCAGATTCAGCTTATAATGCTCTGTAGGTTCATTACTAAAGGTGACCCCATTCATATTGCCACATTATTTCACATTTTTTATTTGATACATTGTTATTATAAAAATATTGATCACAAGTATTGATTTGATGACCCCTTGTTTTCCTCAAGAGAGCTTTCTCTTATTATTACATGAGTATTTGAAGACACCAAAATAGAAATGACGGGCATCCTGTTGAACTACCAATACCTTCCTCCCTTTGCTTTATCGGCCTGACAGATCATTGGAAGCAGTCGACACCCCACTTTGACTCAGTGGGGGATTGAAGGGAACACTAATAAGTACCCATACCCATCCACCCCCCGCCTCCACCTCTCCATGCTCCTCTCCTCTGAATCAGAATAAGACTTGTTTAATTTTAGCAGCTTTGACGTACATTTGACATAGATTAATTACAGAGGCTCTTCATGTCATTTAGCGAGTCACGTAGGAACACACACACTTGCACAGCACTGGAGGAAGCGATTAATCAGGGCACCCTTTCTTCTGCAACAAATCAACTTCATCCTCAGCAAACCCACAGCAGCCATCCCTTCCTCACTGCTCGCATCTCCTCCATCGTCCTCAGCATTGCTCCGTCCTCCTTCGCCCTCACTCTCTCAAGCCCTCTCGGGTCTCAAATCTGATTGCCTCTTCCTGTAAAGCTCCATCCACTCACACCTTTGCTGGCCCTTCTCCACGCTTCTTGACTGATCGGGAGAAATTGCACCAGAGACGACCGTGGCTCTTTCAACAATTTCATGGCCTAGTTTCACTCAGATAAGAAAAACAGTCAAAAAAGGAGAAAAGAGATGAATGGTCCACAGTCACTCAGTCAGTCATCACTGCAATTCTGGAATGTTTTTTCTTTTATTTATTTTCCAATTTTTGGGTGTTTGCACAAAAATTGTTTGCACAAAAATTGCCACATCTACAGAGAAAGCAAGCTTTTGCTTTCTCTGTAGATGTGGCACTGACTAAACTTTTTTTCCATATTCTCTAGGTTAGCCTGTTTCAGTGTTAGGACAGCAGAGTATGGCTTAGTTTCTTCTCTGAGATTTCATTGCTTTGATAAAATATGATACATTGGTGTAGGAAAGTTTTTTTTTTTTAAGTAAAGTAGTTTTATTTCATTCATACAGGTTGACAAGTTTGTCCATCATACTAGCTTAAGATGGTCTCCTCAGTTTTAATTCCACCTACAGAGCTCTTATTAGTTGATTTTCTTTAATAACTGTCAATGAGCACAATACCAAGACCTATTTGGTCAGCTGAACAAATGGCAGATATGAGCTACCACATCATACCTGATGTGAAACCTTGCAAGTGAGGTATTTCTTCAAGAATGAGATCCAGAACCTTGTGTTACCAAAATCATTTTTAGATTACTAATTTAAGTCATTAATTCTGTAAATTCAGGTTTCATAAAACCTAGATGTTATTTATGTAGTTGTGTCCATAATTATCTGTAATGGTAACACTGGACTGACAGTCAGCTCAGTGGGTGTTTTGACAGGGACTTGTGGGCTAAACACAGTCCCAGTGTTTCAAGAAGAACAATGACAACAGACAAACCTCTAGCCTAGTCAAATGTACATGAAAGAGAAAACAAAGGTGAACTGTAAAATTATTACCCCATCTGCCAAATGTAAACATCTATCCCAGTTTAGAGACCCACTTTGCTGCAACTTTGACCTACTGTACTTGCCGTAGTTGTGTTGTAACTCATTACACAGTTTTCCTGTACGATGAGTTATTATTAGTGACATTTCAGGTGCACTCACTTTCAGTCTCAGATAATCTGGATAAACTGTTGTTGGTTGTTTCCAACATGTCTGATTGACTGTTCGTGTTTCTTGCCTCATCTGACCTCGCTGACTTCACCATGTTCTCAGATCTCAGTTATTACTCTGGTCAGTACAAATTGTAACCAAAAGAACTGATGGCAAAACATAGGAAAATAAGACCAAAATTAGAATTAAGCAGAATTATCCAAGGTCTCATTGTACCATTTTGGGACAGCCATTGCATAAAACTGCAGCTGTAAGTGTGTTCTTGTGTCATTCAATGAGTATACATTAACTGTCACTAAATGAGGGTTGGCTGGCATCATGTAATCCATGAGATGAGCTGTAATAGAGCACACTTATTGTCACTGTGGCAGCCCACAGTCACATCAAAGAACTGGAGAGCGCATACGTCATCAAATCTTTGCATGTTTACTGTTCATAACCCTGTATGATAATCACTGCCTCTCAGGAGGAAAGGGAGGATTGTCAGGGCCCTCTCATCATATTCTTAGCATGTAGATTAGACAAGCTTTGATCCATCTAATAAGCCCTCCTTTGGCACAGTGTGTGTTAGCTCTGCTTCACTAGAGCACAGAGAGGGCCCAGGCTTGGAGCTCCATCTGATACATGGGTGCGGCTGACTTTATTCCTTTCCATGTCTATCCACAGCCCCAAGCAGACAAGCATCCTTGGCTATACCAGATTCAACAACTGTCCCCCTCCTTGCTTGCGCTGTCTCCTTGGCTTCCTCTTTTCTCTTTCCCTGTTGTTTCTCACCATCGATTTGTCTTTTCCTGTTTCTTTGTTGTCTTGCCTTCTTTTTCAGTGTCTGTTTGTGTCTCTCCAACTGTCTGTTTCCATCAAGAGAGCCTCTTGATCAGGACTTTTCTATCTTCTTTGCAAGTAACTTCTCAAACTCTACATCCCTTTTAATTTCCCCAGCCCATTTTTCATTTTCAGTCTCACCCTCTAGGATGTGGTGTACTAAAAAATCGGAATTGACACTGAAACATGATTAAACATGTCGCTACACACAGTTTAAATTTGCGTGTAGTTGATGCGGCTTTACATTATACATTTATTTGCTCTTTAAGCCAGTGGGGGTGCAGGATGAAGATTAAAGCAGTGTAATTGTAACCTCGAGAAATCAGGAGAAGCAGCCCAAATCACTCAGAGCACAAACACCAGTGGCTGCTGTGAAAGATCGACAAATACGACTGAGGGAATGTGAGGATTTGGAAACCGTTTGATCAGTAAATGTGCGGATACTCTACAACAAACTCAGTAAGCAGAGCCTCCAAGTCGAGTCATTTTTGCAGCACTGACCCTGAGACGTTAGCCCGCAGATATGAGGAAAGGCAGTGATGTGGAAAAGGAAATGGAGATGCTTTTCCACAAGACAAAGTAACTGGACATTTGATATTTTGAGCTGGTAGATAATGAACTCTGATGAACAGCTGTGTTTCTTATTCCCCTCTTCTCAGCAAATGAACCCTCCACAAAGAAAATCTGTTGAAAGAACCTCTGCCTTAAGTCCTCACTATGCTTCAAACTAGCTAGGTCGTACGACAGTCGTCAGCCCACTGAAAGCAAAAGCGTTTAAGGGAAGAGGATAAGGGAACAGCTTATGGCCAACCTTGGAGGTGGGTTGAAAAGGCTGCTGACACGTGTCTGGGGACACGAAATATGATTATATTTCAGATTGGAGGCAGTGGGTAGTGATGTGTAGCCAACAGGAGGCTACGATGGCAGGCTTTCCCCATTTTCATGGTTGGCCATTAGGTGTAGGCGTAAACACTTTTACCTACAGATGTCACACATCTTAAGGCAAAAATGATCCTGGATACAGAATTTGTGTAGGGATTAATGGTGTTCCCTGTTGAACATCTCTCATTGGTGGTTTTGCAAACAGTTGTACATGAAAAAGTGACATGAGTAGTTATATGAGGAATGAAAAAGAATGTTTGCAAGAGAAGTTCAAAACTTGCCTACTTTACACCACAGTGCACCTAGCCAATCACTGACTAAAAGAGGGTACTTGTCTTGATCAGATTTTGGAAGTTACAAAAGTTGTCAGACACAGACTCTCCTGATTCTGCTGTCAGGAAGGGGTTTTCAGACTCAGATTTGTTTGAGGCTTGCAGGACCTTTCCTTGTCTCGGTCATTGCTTCTTTTAAGGCCATGTCCAAAGGCAAAAATGTTTATGGCTGTTCTGTACAGCAGTATTTTAAAGCGGGGTGAAAACCCACATGTAACAGATCAGGGCAAGATGAGGCAATCATTAAAATATGGGGATAACAGCACACACAAATCTTACAGACATTTTTCCTCAGGCATTTATGGTGTTGTACTCTTGTGTTAAGGAAGAAAGAAGAGAAACTGAGAGAGTTGTTCAGCCTACTTTCACACCTTTGATCACCTGGTCAGTTCTTTGATAAAGTGAGCATAACTGCCAGATTGTCTGTTCCTATGTCCTATAATTATGTGCAAGGAAACAGCAAGGTTAGTCGATCCACTTAGTAATTAGTTTGAAGAATTTTAAGACCTTTAAGAACTCTCCTTGTACAAAACATTTGCTATCTTGACATATGTCCTCACCCTCCTGCTTCCTCCTTACACTGTGTGACCCTGTTGTGATCAATCGTGGTCTTTCAACTGGAGCTGGGGACATTTCAAAACTAAACAGCCGAAAATGAGGCAAGAGATGTGGAAGTCCATCTGCTGAGCATGTGTCACTTTATGTTGAAATGACACATTTAATGATGTGGAAAGGAATAGTCTTCAATCCACAGTGGCTTGTTTTGTTTGGAGCTTTGCTCAGAGATGGAAGATAGATAAAGGAGGAAATGCAGACAGGACCTGAGGGTTGGAGGAGACAGTCTCTGTTAATCCAGCTGTATGGTTTTATTGTAATGCAGTAAATGCTTTCTTTCCTCTCAGATTTTTGTTAAAACTACATTAGGTTGTAGGGTTTTACCTTGCCCTTTAGTTCTTGGCACTGTGTTTCTTTTCACTACACTGAGACTTGGGTAACTTGTAATTTAGTTTGTGGAAAAGAAGTTCTAAATCACTGCGTAAGAACTCTCCATGCCAACAAGAAAGTTGCTATTAAATGAGAAATCATATGTATTATATATCAATCTGCCTGTGCAACCCCTGTTCCAGATAAAACAATTCTGAAACACTTTGGATGTTGACAGTGTTTTTTCTTTTTTTTTTAATGTTCACTGCCATTCTACTCTACAGTGTCTGGGCACAGCAACTCCCACTACTTGTTGTCACAGCTGAGAAAGAAAAGGAAGACAAAGATTTTTTTCATTTTCAAACTTGGAGTGTTTAGCTCAATCCAACAATTTACTCCAAGTCTAAGAAGAGAATATGAGAGATACTGACATTTAAATCTAAAGAGACAGACTGGCTGTTGGTGATTGACAGAACACACAGTCTGAGAGGTACAGTACGGCCAGTCCATTGACAGCCACACGTTCATAGTGGCATCAAAAACACAAGCCATTTCCGAGGATGTTATAACACTTTGATAGTGATGTAGGAATAGCAGGGATGCAGTGTCACTTCAGATCATTCTGACAGAGACACACAGTCGCTCTTCTTCCCCTCAGATTTTTGGCAAAGGATTTTCTCCGTTGAGACAAGTGTAATGATTTCATGGTGCTTGTAAAGAGTTTATGGTCTTTCAGTCAGTCGTGGTGCAGCAGTCTTCCTTAAAGCAAACCCTGTCCGTGGGAAAGCAGAATGCAACACAGATCATTTTGTTCAAGTCTAACAGTGGATTTGCATAGAACTAGTTTTACCTGGGGATGTGTAATTTCATTGCAGATTGCTCTTAGTGCACAATTTCTTTTCTTCATATAGACACAAAAGGTTTCTGTCGGCACAAACTGCAATCAGTCTTCAACCTCTTCAACCCATTTTCTTGCTAGTGGGATTTCACAACTTTCTTTGGACCTGTATTATTTTGCAGAACTGCTGTTTCTCAATCGGCAAAGAAAGAAAGAAACAACAGAAGTCGCTGAATTTCATCATTTAAATATGATCTCCTCTAGTCAGTGGTGCTTATTGCACTATATTCATTAGTTTGTCTGATAGGCTTAGATAAGTGAGTGTTGTGGTATTGTTTACTGCTGTCACATTATATGAAAACATAATGATACCAAGATTGTCTAAAGAAATAATTTTCTGCACAGATCACTGAATCAGCAACGATTTTATATGTTAATGGCACATATGATGTGAAGGACAGGCTGTTCTGGGTTTACTGCTACATAGCAGCAGACCTATGTAAGGTAACCTTTTTGAAACGTTTTGTCACCCTCCCTGCTCCTCTCTGCATCTGGGAAATGTATTATCCTAAAGAAAAAAAAAGAAAAAGAAAAAAATGTGAATTTGCAAACTGACTTGTTTTTCCCTTGTTGCAGTTTCTAAAAAGGAGCATGAAACTGTTGGGCCTCAAATTGTTTTCCCTGCAGAGATGCTTACCAATAGTGAGAGAAATGAGTTTGAGGTTTATTTATAGAAATAAAAAATGAGCTCATGTGTATTTCTCATAATTAAAACCATATGGCCAAGTGTCTCCATATTGTTTTGTTTTACTGTCAGTATTGGTCAAATGTAAAACAAATGAATGTCACAACAGATTCAAAACCACAAGAAAACAAAGCATTAATATAGTTTTAGAGTTTTTAAGTATTTTTTACTATATTTTGCAAATTGAAAATAGATGGACTGTTTTTTTTCAGTAGTACAGTTTCAGTTATTGTTCATCATTCACTACATTCTGTACACAAGTGAACTCTGGAGGCTATTTGGTTGATGGGTTTTGCCTTTTAGTTTTCCAGAACAAGATACAGTTATCTTGACAGCTACATGGCAGATTAGCATGAAATTTATAGATTGGTGTGTAGAGGAGGAATCCCTTGATGAGGCCTCTGACATTTTCCCTAGTGACAACATCAGGTCAAAAGTTTGACCTGCATGCAAGAATTATAAAAATATGATGCCACTGAAATGTTCTTCATGCTCGCCAGAGGATAAACCCTTTGTATGTTCCACGTTGCTATAAAATATGCTGAAAAAACTTCCAGGGAATCAACCCCTTTCATTTTAATGGCCAAGCAATCATTAAGAATCCCATATTCTCAAGAAAAACTGCAGTTTTAGCTCAATTACTCAGCAGCCACATCAGCTGTCCGCCGACTGATTCTGGTAATCTCTTGACTTTTACTTTTTCTCCATGCGTGTTATTGCTACATGTAAGGTTTAAAACATTTGAATGCACCTGAAACTTAAGATGAACGTTGCTTAAATGGAAAACACATGGTGGAGTGGTTAGCACTGTCGCCTCACAGCAAGAAGGTTCCAAGGTCAAGCCTGGGGTTTTTCCCTTAACGGATAAGCAGTATAGAGAAGGATGGATGTAGTTTTGAATATTTGTTTTGGGCCACAATGTGCTTAAATGTATTTTCATTGCATTGGATACTACTGTTTGAACATGTGATGCATGGCCAAATGTATACCTACATTTTAAGAAATATACTTTTGAATGTACAGTATCTGTCAAATATATTATTTTTCCACTGAAATTCCTGACCCTATCTCTCCTCTTTACCCAACAGGAGGCGTACCCTGTCAGAGGGGAAATAGTGCTCTCATCCAATGACCTCCAACTGGTGCTACAAGTTGAACGTAATCAGTGAGTATTCCTTTTCTCGTGCCATTTTTACTGCTGTAACACCTATAATAACCTCCCCTGTCATCCCTCAGAGAACTGTGGATTCAACTGGGAGACAGAGAATGTGGAGTGAAGAGATAATAGGGGGTGATAGGAAAAAGCTCCAGTCATTCCTCTTCTCTCTTATTTCTTTCTTGATTTTGATCAGTGTGTGCTTTACCACAGAAACTCAAGCTTACCAAAGGTCTCCTCATCTTGAACACTTATTAAGGATTGAATGGATGGCCTTAGGATATGTATGTGCTCATGCTAATAGCAGTTCATAGTGCAATAATCATAAAGTTACAAGGTTTAAGTGCTTGTTTTAAAAAGAACACGCTGAGAACACTTTCAGTTTTGTGGGGTCAGTTGATCAGCACAGAAAAGCTCTGTGAATTGCTAATGCTGAAAGAGAAAGCTAATGCTCCATTAGACATATTATTTGATGGTCATGGACAGCTCATAGGCCATGACCGTGAAAGTTTAGCGATGGCTTCAGCCAGTTGCATTTGGAGCTTTTCATATTTACCTCAAGTGAGATGAATATGACATGCTCATAAGTCAGAGCTTTAGCTAGTTATTTGCTGCTTTGTAATGGGAGAGGGAATGTGTAAGTGACACACCTCGGGGCGCAAAGAGAGGCGAGGCTAATCAGAATGAGCGGTGAGCTCCATGGAGGGCATGTGGAACAGGGTTCAAGGCTAGCAGAGGTTATGATGTCTGCTACCATCTATGTGTGTAATTTTAAAGCAGACACATGTCTTATATATACAAATGTGAGCTGTGGTTTTGTCACAGTGAATGCTGGTATGTTATGAAGAAATGTGCAAAGCCTTGCACTGCAGGCTTGTGACTTCAGAATGAAAGAATGGAATATGCTTCAATGGGTTGCACATTGAGGCACATAACAGTATTTCAGTCCACTAATCCACTATGGATAGGGAATGCATAGAATTTCAGTTGCATGGAAACAGATTGATGACGTGGAGTAGAGGAGACAAATAGAGGAACTGACACAGACAGTTTTCTGTCAGGGGGACTGACAGAAAAACAAGAAGCCCAGAGACAATGGTGGCATACATGAAACGGGCAGGCAGTGATGAACGAGATTGAGAGGAGACGGGAATGTATAGAGCGTTGGCTGGTGATGATGAACTGAGTCTGGGCCAGGGAGTCACAGTGTGTAATACAGGACAGCGAGTTGGCAGACTCTGTGTTTATTTTAAACCGGCAGTTGAGTCCCAGCGAAGCGCATAAGTTTGGTCTGGACCAGCAAATGTAGGTCAGAGAAAGAAGGACACATTCTGGGGGAAGCAGTCACTCTGCTGAAGGAGGAGTTACTGGGAATGTTACTGGAAACCAAGTTTATTTTATCTACTGGGTCTCTTCCACTGGGACAAGAGTAGAACATGGCCACGAAGGAGCACAGTGTTTGAAGGCCAAGATTATCACTTTTACACTCATGAAAGGAGGGACAAATCTACCTGCTTTATCAATTTATTACAACAAAATGCCCCTTCATTAAGAAAAAAATAGATCTCATTATAACAATATCACTATCTCATTAGCAAAATAAAGTATCTCATTAAAAGAAGAAAGATATTTTGTTACAATGGTAAGTACCTTGTTAGCATGACAAAACACACAAAAATATCTTGCTACAAATAAAAAACACTCTACATCACAACAAAATATCTGCTGATATTGGGGAAATATCTCATTATAAAGACAAATGGATAGAATAAATATATAATATTTATTTAAAACAATAGAGAATATGTTATTATCCAAACAAAATATCCACTTGTGAGCAATAATAAGCAGCTCAAATTGTCAGGCAAAAAATAAGATTTAACTGTCTCATACTTATAATGCATAGTCCATCTGACTGTCTGTCTGTCTGTCTGTCCCATTCGCATGAACACAGTATCTCAGGAACACCTTCAAGTTTGGCACAAACGTTCACTTGGACTCAAGGATGAACTGATCAGAATTTGGTGGTCAAAGGTCAAACATCACGGACACTGTAACCTCAAAAACATGTTTTTGGCCATAACTCAACAAGTCATACAGTAATTATGACAATTTTCACGTAAATGTCCAATATACAATGATAAATAATATCTCATAGGCCAAAGATCAACTTCACTGCAACATCATAACGTTCTGCAAAAACACTTTTCTGGCCATGATTCAACACCATACCTCAGGAACAGAGGAAGAGATATTTTATGTTTGGTCAGATACTGACTTGGTGAATATAATCTTATGTGCCCACTTTAAAATGACTGTATAGATCTTCTGTGCTGCTGGGTTGAAGATGTACAAAGCTTCCATATTTTTGAACCTCACTGCAGCAACATCCATATCTGAAGCATTATCCACTGTCATGGCTACAGCTTTGTGTTCTCTCAGCTTTATCAGCCAAGCATGAGAGCACAAACAGGGGATTTGACTCTGTTTTTGTCTCCCTCAATTAACTTATATACTAACTCAGTAGACATAAAGCAGAGCAAGAACAACAAGGCCTAACAAAGTCAAGTCAAATCAGTTTTATTCACTGCCACTTGACTGGTTGGCACATGCATGCAGCCATGAGGCAGTAATTGTAGTTTATTAAACCATCAAATCCTATTTCCCCAAAACACAATGAAGTTTTTCTCTTGTCAAGATGTTTGGTTTGTCATTAGTGGACACTACAGAAAGTACAAGATTGTCAGCTGTTAACATTCAATAGCATTCAGGATGTTATTTGGTACTTCAGTATTCATTATCAGTAAATTCCCTAAAATCAGTTAGTTTATTTACCTTGTAAATAAAAACACTAAGACAGTAAAACAGTAAAGTTATAGATAATATAATTAACTGTTATCTGCAAAGTGCTGCATCAAAGTGATAGACTGGTCTTACAGAGTGTGACTCCTTCACTTCAAGTGTTTTAAACAGACGTGAGGGAGGAGGAGAATACAGGGATGGAATGAGAATGACTGTGTGGGGGAAAGATGACCTACACACAGATCCTGTGGATAGATTGAGAGTGGGGAAGCCTGTGTGTGTGTGTGTGTGTGTGTGTGTGTGTGTGTGTGTGTATGTGTGTGTGCTGTGTCCCTGAATGCCAGCTGACACAAGGCTACACATGCCTTTCCCGCCTGAAATACACAGAATAGTTTATCTGTGAATCATGTTTGTCCGTCATGATGCTGGTTTATTTGTTTGTCTGTCTGCTTTGGGGTTCCAGTGTATAGAACAGGGCCTCAGGGCATCTGACAGCACTGTTAGTCAGGTCTGCCCACTAACAGCTCCAACCCACATGATAGTAAAGGTCACTGAAATGGCAGTATTAGTACTTGAACTGATGTAGTGAGGAGTACACCAAGACCATCACTTGCATGCTTTCAGGACAAATGTCAACTGTGTCACAGTAAGACGTAACTCCTTCTGTCCTGTCAGACTGCTGGAAGTGGTCAGAATCATTTTCTCAGACCGGCAGGGCTGGGATGATCCCGATTTGATACTATCACAACACCTGGGTGCCAATTCAATGTGTATTGTGTTCTTCTAGAGACTATGTTTATCATGAGTCATATTTCCAAAAACATGAGGGGTGAGGGTGAGGGTTCCACTGGGTTTAGATGTCGGTTAGCACTCTGCGTAGCCGGAAAGTTTGAATTTATGTACCGTCAGAACTACTACTCGCACTTCAGTTGCCACTTGCAGACAGAAAGATATTTAGATGGTACAGAATGGGCGGCACGGTGCAAGAAGGTTCTGGGTTCAAGCCCGGGGCTTTTCTGTGTGGAGTTTGAATGTTCTTCCTGTGTCTGTGTGGGTTCTCTCCAGCTTCCTTCCACAATCCAAAGACATGCAGGTTAATTGGTGACTCTAAGTTGCCTGTAAGTGTGAATGTAAGTGTGAATGTGGATTGTTTGTCTATATGTGTTGGCCCTGTGATGGACTGGTGATCTGTACAGGGTGTACCCCGCCTTTTGCCCAGTGTCAGCTGGGATAGGCTCCAGTCCCCCTGCGAGCCTTAAGGATAAGCAGTATAGATAAAGGATGAATGAATGAAAATGGCCCAGAATGGATTTTCTTGCCATGAATAATGCTAATGCATTTTCTCTGATTGTACAGTCACCAGTTAAGTTCTTTGGATAACTCCTAAAGTTGGATACAATGTAGAAATTGGATATTTTATGTTTTAAAAGAGGTAATTGTTACAGTCCTCTGGATCAAATCCTGAGATATATTTCCCCATCAATAATTATTTCTTAGAGAGCAGTGCTATGATGTAAGCCATTTCTAATCATGTGGGACACAATCTCATAACATCAAATCTCATTCTTGAATGGTGAAAACGAAACCGCTTTCTTGGGAAAAAATATATATTGAAATTAAAAAATAGTCTATTTAGTAATTGAACTGGCACAGTTTCAGGCATTAAATAAAAGTTTTTCTAATATCAGAGGATAAGAATTTTTTTTTTTGCTAATGTTACAGGCAACATTGTTTACACAGGTACCTATCAGTGTGTGTGCGTGTGTGTGTGTTCGTGTTTGTGTGTGTGTGTGTGTGTGTGTGTGTGTGTTTTGAGCTAGTACAAGCATGGAAAAAGAATTAGACAAACATATACATTATCAAAGAAGAGCCAACAGGGTAATCATCATATATTAAATATTAATAGCATCAGCACAATTGGCCATATCATTCAATTAGTTTGCACTGGCTGGTGGTGCTGTGCTGCTTTATCTCCTCACCTCAGTATATCTTGCACATACAGCTCAGGATGTTGGCATTGCACTAAAAGACGACATTTAATTTTAATTGCAAATTTTCTGTTGAGGGTTAGTAGATGAAGTGTAAGCTCTCTTTATGTAAATGAAAGCCTTGATTACACTGCCACCCTGGGATGATACGTAATGAAATGGGCAATACATGCCATCCATTGTACCTGATGATGAGGCAGACCCCAGCAAATGTGTCTAGTTGAGCTAAATGTATTGCTGTACTCCAGGCGGCAGACCTGACAAGGTGTTAATTAGGACTCGTGTCCTCGGAGAGTCTGACTTCACAAAGAAAGAGTTTAGAGGCACTTTTTAAGCACTCTCCTGGCAACAGCTTTTATTATCCCAGTTCCTCCATTGATTTTTCCCTAGGAACTAGTTTGTTTGAACTTGGCCACAGCTCCACTGTGTCTCCACTTTAATAGTGATTAAAATCAATAATGAGCTTTGTTCTGTTAATCTGCTCTAATCCAGCTCGGGATGTCAGCTCAGACGATGACTGGTAGCTCCGAGGCTAGCTGCGCCCGCCCCTTTTTTTTTTTGTCAAGGAAAATCCCAAGAAAACCACTCCGATTTGGAGCTGCTTCAACTGGCAGGATGAAGGGAGTGAGGGGAGAGGAGGGGGTGGGCTCTGTGGAGTGTGGGAAAGACAGAGACATTGTGGAGGGTTAGAGAGGCTCACAGGAAACAGAATAAACCTTCAGTGAAAGTTAGTCCTGGAGGTCAAGCAGGGTAGGGATTTGGAAGAGGTGAAGTAGATGTAAAAACAGACTGAGACAGAGAACAGGTGGTGGTGTTGGGTGATGTGAGCCTGGGCCTGCCAGACCTGTATACCCTCCAGACTCTGTAGTGTTTCCTGTTTGGCATGTGCAGAGGAAGTCCTGTTAGAGCAGCTGTGCAGCCTTGAAACATTATATATTTACTCCACATTTCTGCATGGTTGCGTAGCCGCACACACTCACACACATCTCTGACATCTGATGCGTGTACAGTACAGTGCTGTTCACCATTGTGTTTGTATCCCTAAAGACAGCATAGCCTCATCTGTCAGAGTGTGACCTTCTGAAACTGAATGTTTGAGACAGACCGCAACTAAGGCTCAGTCCTGCAGGGCTTTGTTGCCATCTCTCATTTCACTTCACACCTAAAGTCCAGGATGACTGATGGCAGATGCAAATCACACTTCACACACCTTTTCCAAGTCCTCAGATAGCAAAATCATAACCCGAAACACAACTATACTCTTTCAGGAGCGTCGTAAGACCATTAAAGAGTCTAAATGTTTTGATCTTCATTCAAAAATGTTCAATGTCTTAAGTACACTGAAGCACACAGCTATTTTTCAATTTGAGAAATTAATTATTTTAGCCTCCAAAGTGTCTCTCTGTGAGTTTTCCCAGATCAATTTTCTGTATTTATTGCATTTACTTACGGGATTTTCAGCATGCATACCCAGCATTTTAGGTTTAATTGTTGCCATGAAAATGACCTTGAGTGCTATTTGAACTGAGACTAGAAAAGCAGAGCCACAGTCAATAGTCTTTTTTTATTCATCAACTTTCAAAATACTGCAACACTGCAAGGAATTTCCAAGATCCTGTTTCTTTACAAGCCTCTCATGTTAGATTTGATAAGTCACACTACAATTTTAGCTGGCCATCTCCTGGGCTTGGAATGGATCAGCATCTCCAGTGTTAAGATACAGTTGTATTAATGGGCAACATACAGCAATGGTAACATATAGGAAGTGGGGGTGCAGCAGTTGGTCGGTCAGTCCACCATTTTGGCCCAGACTGAAATATCTAACTGTTGGATTGGATTATAATGAAATTTGGTTCAGGAATGAGCTGTAATAACTTTGGTGAATCAGCTGACTTTTCATCTAGTGCCATCACACTTACTTTACAATCAAATATTTGTAAAACTCATGACATTCCCATCAACCTCAGCTGGACTCAGCTAATTATTAAATATTAGCATGTTAACTCATTTAACTAAGATAATGAACGTGGTAAATATTGTACCTGCTAAACATCTAAATGTTAATATTATCATTGTGAGCATGTTAGCATTCTGATGTTAACATTTAGCTCAAGACATGTTTCAGTTATTGCAAGCAGCAACCTTTGCTCTGTGTCATTAATCCCATTAATCAGGCTTGAGGTCTAAATAAGATTTATGATTATTATAATTATTATTCTTATTAAGTTTTCAACAAATGCAGTTTTTAACCTACAGCAGGATATTGAAAGTGTGGCATTGTCATGTGTGACAACTCTGTGTTATCAGTGTGGTCATCTAGATCATTAGTATATCAGTACATTTCTGAACTGTGCCATTTTCACATCATATTTTGGATTTAACATCATATGGGGTTGTCAAGATGTCCCACAATGCACCGTCAGCATTGCTGCTCATATACTCTGCTATAATTTTATATATTATATTATAGCCATATGTTATTCAAGTGACAAATCGTGCAAAAAATCAAACAAAATTGAACAAACATCGTATGCTCTCTTTGGAACAACCTGGCTTCTTTCCCTTGACATCCTCTATCTGTAAGTATGTTATGAAGTTTGTCAAATGACTCCATACTGCGTGAAATCTCCAGTTTTTGTCCACAAGCCAAGACTATAACTTGCACACATAGACTGAACTGATTGCAATTTTTATTCAGTAAAATATAAAAAGTGTGAAAGTCAGCATCCACAAAAAGGCACAAAAGGCTGGCATTGGGTACTGGTACAAACACGTAGTTCCTCTGAGCCATCATCACTCCTTTTGTTTTCAAAAGAAGCCATTAACCTTGATCCTGTGACAGAGGCTGAGGGAGGTGACAGCACACTTCACAGATGGGTGATGGGCCATGAACAGGCGTTGGGGCCAATTAGAGCCGGTGTGGCAAACATGGAGGTTCCTGGTTGTCATAGCCAAAGAATGTGACCGCAGTGTGTTGTCAGGTTGAGGTTAGTTGTGAAGCGTGCTTGTCACATCACCCCTGTAGTCTGTTTCACTGTCCTCATTTAAGCGGGGGCTGAATGTGAATGGTATGTTTACAAACAGCACCTGAGAAATTCTGCATAGTTCTCCTTTTTTTATGCAACATATACATTTGATATAAGTGGCTACCAGTCGTTCCACCATAGAAATGTAGATTTCGAGGGGAAGTTTTGAGGGGCTCAGAAAAATGATCTCATCCTGCGATAGAGGCGGCAGATCAGAAAACACCTCCACCTGTAGGCTCCTATAGGGCACTGACAAGTGATGGATTTTGTTGCTTAATTTGGCGGACTTGTTGATTATCAGGGCTCACTGTACTATATCCATCAGATCTGAGCCCATACAGACTACAGCTGGACCCTGGAAACTGGGCTGGGCTGGCGGAGTTTAGAAGAATTTATGTCCCATTAAACCAAAACTATGAGCTGAAAGAGCCTAAAGGGCTGTGTAGAGCTGAGAGTGGCTGGAGAGGTGGTGATTATTCTCTGTGGGTTTGTCATTTCGAGCGACCTCTTTCATATTACACACAGTCATTAGATCCATTGTTAATATAAAAATATTGATTAGTGCAGCTTTAATACACAGCAACTATTGATTTCATACAGTATACCATCAAACCGGTACGCTGAAAGAGTAATCATTTAGGTCTCCTCTGTGCCACTTGCCTCTTTTATAGTAGCAGTCATGTGTTTGATTGATTGATTTTGGTTGTCTGCTGTAGTGTGTAATTGCAGCCCCTCATCAGGCCTCAGATGCTAGGTCTGTTTTCCAGATGTTTTCTTAGAGGACCAGGGAGAGCTGCATAATTATATTAACTGTGAACTCTACCATTGATTTTTTTTTCTCTTTTTTTTCTAGACACCATTAACTTACTTTTAACTTACTCCAAGTCATGCCTATAAAAACTCTAATTACGATTAAAGTATTTATGTTGGCTGCACAGTGTACAATAAAAGAGCTAATAAAAGAGCTCTTTTGATGTAGCTATAGGAAACAGCACCTGAAACCTGGCTACTATCATTTCTCTGTTGTCTTATCACCTCTGCTCCTGCTCGCAGCAGCACTCAGGCCTTCCTAGCGACGTGATAAATGTCCTCTCTTAGCTCTCCTGTGTTTGTGTCTTTGAGGCTCAGCACAATATGCTCATTTCAGAAATGAACAAATCTTCAATTACACCTTTTTTTCTCTCTTTTCTCTTTCAGCCTTGTTAGGCAGCCAGTTTTCTCTTGATAAGAACGTTTGGAGTTCTTTTAGTTATAGCATTACATATAGCAAAGCACAATTTATAGTTGGCCTTAATTTAATTTGGGTCATGGTAGGTATGGTATGTGTTTGTATAATCCATTATGATTATGCAAGCATAGGAGCTGCTGGGGAAAGTTACAGGTCTTTTTCTTTTTACGGACAGTGATCACTGTAAACAGGAGGGGAGCAAAGTGAGGGCAACTGTTCGCCCCCTCTGCATGTGTCAGACGTTTATCAGCCCATATCAACACTGCTAGAGTTGTGACCGCTCCCTGGGAGGAAATGGACAAAGAGAAATAATTAACAACATATGGCAAAATTTAACATGAGGAAGTGTGTGAGCAACAGGTGGATGAGTGTATCACGTCTTTTGCGTGTTTCCTCATGTCTCTTTCTGTCAGTAGGGCAAGGGGTCACTTTTTCTGTCTCTCTCACTCTCCTACTCACCCCTTCCTGTCATCTACTGATGTCTCTCTGCCAGCTCTTGGCAGTAGTTCATTCGTAGACATAACTAACAGCTGTCTGGGCTCTCTGGCTTGCTGTGTTGTTTCAGCTGTCCAGTAAATACTCTCTCAGTCTGTTTTTACAAAAAAGCAGAAAGACATTAAGGAGTGTAATCAGAGTGAATTACTGAACAATGTAAGTCTGGAACCCTGGTTTTGGTGATTCAGTATTTCTTTATATGCCAACAGTTCAACATTAAGTTAGTGTGTTGTGGACTATACCATTACTCCTTTATGGCCATACCAGAGCTGCTCTATTGAGCCGCTATCCAAAATATGCACAGTATAAAAAATCAACAATCAGAATCAATCCCAGAGAAGAAGATCAACTCTACTGTCCTACACTTCATGTGACTGGACTGTTCATTGTGTATGGTCACAAACTTTAACTCACTCATGTCTACATTTTCCTGATAAGTGACCTCTTGTGGTGATGCAGATAATCACTGTGCTCTCTCAGATGCAGAGGCAGAGGTGGTGTGATGTTGCCCTTGATTTTATGCATGCCCCAAATCTACTTTTGTCTTTTAACATCCTCTCTACAATAGAAGTAGGAGTGTGTTGCATCATGTAGATTGACATCTGCTGTCTGTGATCACCTTTACCTGCAGTTTAACAAATATCTGACCAGTTTTACAATCGAACATACAGTGCAAAGAACTGACAGAAAGAACTGGAAGAACTGACAGAAAGAACTGAAAGAAAAGGAGAGAGAGATCAGTTATCTTCTACAGCTCTGGGATCAGTTAGTCATGTTACTGTCATAATAGTCATGGTAACTGGTCAGAATCAGTATTTGTGTTATAGTTAGTTAAACCCTGACCTAATAACCATACATTTTCACCATAGAAACATGCAGACGGGTGTAAGGTGTTGGGCCACTACAAGCCACCCTGAGATCTGATGACTGTGAAGGCCATTGTATATAATTCATGCAGTATACAGTGAAAAGAAACGTAGTTTTACAGTTAACAATACAAGAACAAAACGCTTTAGCCTGAGTAGAGATTAAAACAAGGATGTCATCTTAGCTTTACCATATTTAAACTTTATGTAAGCAGAGCGCAGCATCTGAGGAGGCAGAGGCCTCCTCAGATGCAGCGCTCGTATTACCAGCAGGACCTCAAACTGTCCCACTGATATCCTAAAATATGTCCAGAGCCATGGTAGAGCCTCAACTCCTGTATATTTGCAGACAAGTATTTGTGCTTTTTCATTGTTCATTTGTCTTGTGCTGTATGTGTAAGACCTTCAGAGGTGAAAGCATTCATATGGAAAGCTGTGATAAAGATATGTATTATGTTGTTAAGTCTGCTACTAGTACTATAAAAAATAAAAATATGACGTAAAACTGTCTGTTCTCCAAATTCAAGGGGAACAGAGATGGTGTGAGTCAAGATGCTACCAAAATAAATGTCATATTCAAAGAATTGGTCAGAGAAGCCCTTCTCATAAGTCATAAACGTGAAAAAATACAGTTGAAGACAAAAGAGAAGTAGTTTGCCAAGAATGCACAATTATGAGACAACTTCTGAGAGTACTGTCAATGCAAAAACATGCTGTACAAATCCTGCAGATCAGATACACTGCAGATAACACAAAGTTCGACATCAATATTTATAATATCCACATTTATGATGAATAAAGGCATTCACACTTATATATAAAAATCAAGACAATATGTACCTCAGCAATTACACATCTATAATCTGTGTCATAAGCACACAAGGTAAGGTGTTCTGTAGCATCTGAAATACCAGAATACCAGTGGTGGTCAGATGTAAAGAGATAATTAATTTAATACATATATATTTATTATTAATGCTGCATTGAGATTGTTAATAAACCAACAAAAGCTTTAGTCAGAATAAAGGTTTAAGGCAAGAATGCTGTCTGAGCTCCACATAATTCAACATTTATATTAATGAGTTAGCAGCAACAACTCTGCAGTCATCTGCACCACCTAAGCTCACGGCAGGGGACCGAGAAAGAAATGACTTCTATATGCAGACAGCCTTGTCAGTGTGTCCTCTGCAGTACGAGGACCCTTATTGGAGAAAACCGCAAGCACTGTGAACTATGAATAAATACAGACAAAGAAGGCTTCGACTTCACTGCTTAAGAAGAAGCTCACAGACCGTCATCAAGTGCTACATTGGCTTTAACAGATGTGGTTTTACACGGCCTGAGATACACAGGGAGATTTTCAAGCCAGGGAAAGAGTGAAACTGTCATTTAAAGTCTGTGTAAAGCAGTATTAGTAATGCATTCTAAGTTAGTCACACCACAGGAAAATGTGCTAAGACACCCTCTGGTCGTGAGAGGGACAGTGGAGACACTGTGTCCTGAGGCCATAATGTCACTTATCACTCTATTATAGTATTTTTCCGTATGTAATTTATGCTGCTATTTATTTTATTTTAATTTATATTATTTTTATTTTATGTTATGTTAGCCTTTATTTTACTTATTTTATGATAGCTTTATTTCTACTCTCTGTCACACTGTATTACTTTACCACCATGTATGCAACTGTTGCACAGCAATTTCCCTCGGGATAAATAAAGCTTCTTGAATCTTGAATCTAACGCTGCAGCACAGTGACTGTTAGCACCCTGTTGGCATCCTGTTAGCATCCTGTTAGTTCCACAACCTGAAAAATAGATACTAGCAGCCTTGGAGTTGTACAGACGTTCATGTTTGAGCCACCAGAGCCAGAGTCCAGTTCAGAGCCTGAGGACAATTTCTTATTGAATTTGGAATGTAAAGTTTGCAGGAGGTGAATTCCTGTTGTCTCTTATGAAAGTTTGTAAAACTAACCAGAGTGGAATGGTCTCTGTAGAGATGGTGTTGGTAGTGTTATCCTCAGCTCTCCCTCACTGTGGCTCTTCACTAAATAAATCCACCTCCTCTTAATGACTTTGAAAGTTTAAATAAGTCAATGGCCGAGCTGTCCAGGGAAGATACATTTGCAGAACAACAGCATAGCTAGCTAGAAAAACCTGTGATAACTTTTACTGCAGCGGGAGACGGTCTGATGCTAATGCAGCCCTGCTATTTATAACGGTTTAGGTGTTTGGGGTGGGGTTATGCTGAGTGGTGGCTCACATGGTGACATGTTTTAAGGAACTATCCTCTAATATAAATAATATGTTTAGAGACAAATCTCTGAATTTACTTTACACAGACTTTACGCCAGAATAATATGTGATGTAGAGCATATTTGTCCACATTTAGTGCCATCAGGCAGTTGGATGCCCGCTGCTTTAACACTTCATCACAATCGTCATGCTCAATAATGCCTGCTCACATGGTCATGGCCTGGCTGCACAGTGTATCTCACTATTTAGTAACAATTGTAAAAGAGAGAGAGAAGATGCAATCTATCATTTTATTGAGTTCAAAAGCATCAAATGTATTTGGAGGACATGACTTGGAGTTATAGAAATGCAACAGAGTTGTGAGCCTCTTGATTCTATACCAAGGAAAACATGGCAGTCCAAAGTACGGAGAGGTGGCTAACCTGTTTCAAACATACACTGACTTAGGGGGATTTGCTTCAGATTCTTATTTTATTCCTGGCAATGTGGATGCAGCATGAGAATTTTTTGACCAGTCTTTAACAAACAGTATTTCCTATAAGCCCTAGACCATCATAGGTGAAACATCACGGTTCAACAAAAGAGGCAAGTCCATGAGTGAGTTAATGGGACATGGTTAGATCAGACTGAACAGTGTAAAAGTTTTTAGAAAGCAGTGATTACAGCTACATTTTTTTCGTCCTTTCCAGCATATCACATTGTTTTTATCAATGAGTTTTATTCTCATGGATCATTTTGTTAAGAGTGTTCGTAGTTAACATTTTTGTTCTTATACAGCCACAACATCTTGGGGTAACCTAAATACTTAATACCATGCTGCCAGGAACATATAAATGGAGCCAAATTATTCTAACAAAGTAGCTGTCTGAGGCTAATAGCTATGTCAGTGTTGCCAGAAGTCTTACCAAGTCGCTACAGGCTGAATGGGGCTTAATAATATACTGTGTGAAGGGTTGACCTAATGGGCTTCAGCATTAGTTTTGGGTTATAAAGAAAAAAATATTTAGGAAATATGGGTACGTCTAAACCCATTTGAAAAACCATTGCCGTATCTTTTCCTTTCCCGCAATCCCTAAGGCCCAAACAAAGGACACAGCAGGAAAAGACAAACCGTCCTTTCCCCACAACTGTAATCTGCAGCTCCAAAGCACACCATAAAATCCTGTCAGCTGTCATCATGACTTAAAGTGTTGTGACACCTCCGCCTCACTGAAAAGTACAGGATCGCTTCTAAAACACAGAGAGAAGAAAATACAAAATACTCAGCTGAAGGACAGACATGAGCAGGAAGAGCTAGAAAAGGCATGAATACATTCCTCCTGGAGCTCTTGTCCTTCTCCCTCTGTGGCTCTGTCCTCCTCAGACATGCTTCAGTCCGGATAAACAAGGATCTGTTTTTGTTCCTGAGAAGTAATGGGACCATTATTACAAGGTCAGTCACTCACCAAAAGCTTGGAGTGACAACCAAAGACATGTTGCCTTGACCAGATCTTGGCATATTTTTGTCCTATTTTCCTTGTAAAAGTGGTATTTGTAAAGAATGATGCTACATTCTGACATGTTCAGGTTCAAATACTGGTTACGTTACGTTCACTATGGGGAATTTCAAAGCACTTTCAGGGTAAACTGATACAGTCCCCAGCCCTGCAGAAAACAGCATAATGCTATGCAATGGTATGCGTCATTATTGTTAATAATACCTTGATTATGTCGCTTGGAAAAGCTGATGGCAAAATTTAATAAATCTAACTATACAACATACCATGCATACTGCAATTTCAGTCAGTCAGTTGAGCTACCACTTTAATCCGGACTGAAATATCTCATCATCTCTTGGATGGGTAGTCATGAAAGTTTGTACAGACTAGCATGGTCTCTAGAGGAATCACCTGAATGAGTTTGGTGATCTCCTGACTTCTCCTCTAGTGCCATGAGCAGATCAGTGTCTTCACTTGTCTGGTGAAATATCTCAACATCGACCAGATGGATTAGCACACAGTTTGTTACAGATATAAATGGTGTCCAACAGATGTATCCTAGTGAGACTTTGGTGATCCCCTGATTTTCTCCCTTGTCCACCATGAGGTCTGCGTTTTTGGTTTTAAGTGGACTGCGTTGACATCTGTTGGTTTCTTTGGTTTATGACAAAATACCTGCAAAACTAGTGACTTTTCTGTTTCCTTGGAATTTTGGTTTTTTAAGGAAGAGCTGTGTTCTATCTTAATTGACTGTATTGAAGCCCATTCTGGTCTTTGCATCTTGCAATGTGTGCAAAAATCAATGCTGGAATTAATTACCCTTGAGAGACTGTGGTTCACAGTAATTTTAGTAATAGCTAAAAGTCACATAAAATGTCCAAAGTAAAGTTTATTTGTACTCGTTGTATTATTATATTATATTATATATTATATTAGGAAAGAAAATCTTTTATTTTTTAGTGATTATTACATGTTTGTATTTTCACAATCAGCCTTGCATAAATAGATTGGTTGCTTAGTGACGTGATTTTCCATCTGTGCTTTAAAAAACAGATTATCTAAGGTCAAGGCTATAGTGTGTGTCTCAGCCTATCACAGCTTGAGACCAGTTTCACACTACAGGTTTCAGAAACCATGTCAGGGTTTGAGGTAAACCTCATCCTTGCTGAGATGGTGTCACACCTTTACCAGACTGACACATCTGCTATGTTTCAGAGAAGTGAGGCGTCACTCCCCAGCAACAAACTGCTTTAAAGTAGAGATGTTAAAGATGTTGTTCTAACGCATGGAGGAAAAAGCGTTGACACTTCCTGCAACTCAGCATCAAGGCACATTCAAAAGACAACAGCAACTCAGTGGCAAGTGAAACCACTTTGTGACAAGAAGAAGGAACAACAGCCCTCACTGTTCAGTTCTCACTTCCTTTGTGCCTGAGCAGCATGATTTCATGGTTCACTGGCAAAATCAGTTCCTGTTCAAGACTTCTCTTATGATTCTGTGTACTTCTAAATATGTTCTTACGATAAATGTAATGAGAATTACTTGATCAAATCTAATATACTGTTATGATGAGATAACACATATGATAATGTTTATGTTTGTATCCATTTGAATAGGAGCTTTGGATAGTTTGGTTGATTAAATTTATTGGAAATTGCAGTTCATACAGACTTGTAGGTGTTTGCAGTGGTGGAGTGATGACTGAGAGGATGAGTCTGCCAAGACCACTGTGGGCCTTTAACTGTAGGCTAATAATTAATCTTGTTTACAGTGGAGGAGTAAATGAGATGACCCTTGCCAAAATGGTACAGTCCTACCTTAAGATGGTCGTCGAGAATATGTGTGCATACTGCTGCATTTTGATGGTACTGTAAGACTGTAAGATGCAGAGCAGAAGTTAAAGGGAATGGGTCATGCTGAACAACTATGCAAGTGGGCAATGGAGGTACTAGTGTTAAAGGACTTGTTTAATATTTCGTGAAACATGCAAATTCTCCTGGCCTGTTAACAAAAACCCTCAAAAATCCCCATGACCTAGTGGTCAGTTTGTCATAAAATATTTGAAGATGCACACCATGTCATCCCTGTTCATTTCATCATAGTGGCATGGCTATGATGATGATTATAGCCATGGTAATGTCAGTCTGTTGGTCAGTTTTAGCCTTGGCCAAAGGTGAAATGACTGACTGAATGACCATGTGGCACCACCATGTGGTTGGCATTTCTGTTTTTTAGTAAACTATCTCGAAATTTCGTACAGAAAGGCAGTAATTTTGTGATATTTATAGCCAACCTCCCTCTTAATCTGGATGTATGATGCTTTTGTTCTGTATTGCAGGCATGAATCAAAAGCCTCACACCATCCCAGTGTAAATACTTATTTTTTCCTTCTTTCACTTAGGTTTACATGTTCCATGTCTCAGTCACATCATGGTTCTGTAATTGCCTAATCTGACACAGTGACCATCTCGATGAGAAAAATACTATGCAGTGTAAATGCAGCACTAAGGATGGCAAAAACAGACATCAATGATTCCATTTACATCTTGAACATTGTAGCTGCTCATTCTTCACTCTATTACCAGCTCTTTCTATTCATCCAAGGTCTCTCCCTCCTGCCCTCTCTTTCTCTTGCTGTATGTTGGCATTCAAAAGCAAAACTCCCCCAAATAAATAAATAAATAAAAATACCGGAAATGTCAGCGGTGGCATATCTTTATGTTTTTCATAGTATCCTGACCCTGACTCTTTGTGTGAATGTTGCTTCAGAGATTATCTGTTTAAAAGTCTGTAAGCTTTGTTACTCCCCTGTTGGTGAACATCTGGCAGATTCAGAGGTGTGTCACAAATATTTTTCCCAAATAACAAAGGGCATGTGGTTTGTTTTGTACCAGGGTGCATATGGAAGATTAATGCAGGACACCTTTTTCAGGTACCATCCTGTTGATCTGTTGGATGCTTTTGTCTTGTCTGTCTTGATGAGTCTTTTCTTTCTTTACATTTTTGGTTTGGATAAGGAAAGTAAAGATTTGCAAAAAAGGTTGATTTTTTTTTCTACTGTTATTATTCTTACAGCAGTGGGACTGTGGAACCCCAATTAGGAATCTGTTGGACCATCAGTTACAGTAGCAGGAACATGTAAGGATACTTTGTCATGTTAGCTCTTCAACTGGAGATTTGCATGATGTAGAAATTTCTACAACCCTTTCTGCTCAAGGACTTAAAAACCTATATAATTAAAGTAAAGCTAGAGATACTTCATTATGAAGCTGAACAGAAAGCCACTCCCAGTTCCTGAAAGGCAGCCATGGTAGAAACACAAGGTTTTCACCTGACAGCTGTGATAATCAATGCTCCATGGAAGACTGTGATCACTTGCTGTCAGCCATGAATGTTTGACTGATCTTCACGTACATTTATCAGTGAACCAGTGATCCTTGGGATATCACCATGGATACTATCAAAGACACATCCTCCTTCTCCAGCCTTTAAAATACACTCTCTATGGAGCTATAAAGAGCATCAGTGTGCAACCACAGAGATAAGGATGCAAGCAGTTCTGTCTCTCTGGTTTCTGGCTGCAGGAGGCAAAGGTCAGCACATTTTCTCTCCTGGACAAAGAAACCTTTCAGTAGCAACTTTTTGAGCTTTACAGCATGACACTGTTGTTAGTAACCGTCCAGAATGCTTCATTTGAGAGCAACTACACCTCAGGCATTTACTGTATTTAATATTCAGCTGTTGATGGTCCCATTCAGCTAGCTAAATACGATAATGACGCGCTTTACCTCAATGGAGCCATTCACTGACTGTGGTATTCCCTGTTTTCCTATTAGTCCTAGTGGCCTGTAGGCATGTCTGTTGAATAAGATCTTCTCAGACTGCAGAATATTCTAGTCATTCACTTAACAAATGGAGTCAGTTTCATGTGATGTGTTTGTTTAGACAGCTATAACACTGGTTGCATTTGGCTGTGTTTGCTCACAAAGTCTGGTGATGGCAGAAGCCTGTTTATATCAGATTTTGAAACCGACAAAGGTGAGGTCTGTGTGTTGTTGACTGTTGACATTTGGATCGTTCACAGGATTTGTGGTGTTCCACCCATCCTGTCAGTTTCTAATGAGAACACACCGAGTAAACACCCACAGGCAATGACTTTTGATTGAGCAAGTGATGCCTGGTCAGCATGTTAACACTGAAGAAAAATCATTCTATAAACAATTTTAATGTTATTTTTGCAGTTTGGGCCATAATTACCATGTGTTATAACACCAGCTTCATTTCTAAATAGTGACAGGTATCAGAAGGATCTTATCAATACCTCCACTCTAATTGATACAGTTCAACATAAATGTGAATGGGCTAGAATGGGCTAGAGGGAGGAGGGGCTGCATGGTCTCAGAATTAAAGTTTTCAAAATCATTAAATTGCATGGTTATTTAAGTGAAGTACTGACATAAAGTTATCTCTAATATTTATTTAAGTTTTAACAATTGGCTGTTGGCAACAATTGGCAACAAGCTCAATATGGCTGTGCAAAATATACTGGCTATGGATGAAGATTGGACTGGACCGGTCCTCATTTAGAAATGAGACATACCACAGACATTCTTACTTGGTGAGTAATAGATAACAATCAGCACTGTTCCCAATAGACCACTCACACCAAAACTGACAAATTGTCATGTGCAACATTAGTGTATGTCAGATACAGCAATATCAATCCAAAGTTAGCTAACGTTAGCCACCATAAGCTTCTGGTCATACCAAACCAACTAAGACTGTAGCAGAGGAAACCCAGAGTGTGTTAATTTAAGAGAGGGTTTGTTATATTGTTTCTGAATGCAATTTTTCATTGAAAAGAAAATAATATATTTTTACTTACTGTCAAAAGCAATGAAGTCTCACTTTAAGTCTCCTTTAAAGCAAAAATGCCAAAGCCTTTGCTGGATTGAGCTACTCAAATGTATGAATTGTCTCTTTTGTGTCATTTTTAATTGAGTATCCTTGGGTTTGTGACTGTTAAATGGAGAAAACAAACCATTTGAGGCCCTCATCTTGGGCTCTAGAAAATTGTTATGGGTATTCTTGTACAATTTTATTACATTTTATAGACTCAATGAATTATTGATTAATCAAAACCTAGCCAAGCCATAACTTGTCTGTAGTTGTTGTTCTTGTTCAAAGATAGTATTTTCTTTGAAGGATCACACACAGACAACATCTGATTTCCATGTGGGGGATTTCTGCAGCAGCATCTTTGCAGCACCAGATCTGAGAAACAAGCTCCCTGTTGCTTTTTCACTTACCTCTGTCAGTAACATCCCTTCTTTTACTCATCATACTTCTATCCCTTGTATTTGTTTCTCCTCTCCCCTCTTTGCTAATCAATCAGACGCCAAAAGAGAAAAGATCATGGGTATAAAAACAGTACCTCTACAGTACATCCAGGCACACACACACATAGCTGTGTCCAGCTGCTTATCCTCTCGGCCTGCTCATTAGAGCAAATTATATCAACACACCAAAGCTAGACTGCCTGTCTGCTTTCCTTCTGCCTCGAAAAGAGCCCATTACTTTTATTCTTGGAAGTAGCACAGCGGTTTGACCCCAGCTACACTGTGTGGCTTTGCAGCTGATGCTCTGAGGGAAAGAGAAAAGCTGGGTGTGTTTGTGTAATTATTCAGTATCAGGGCCGCTGATGAGTTGTTCCACATCCACTGGCACTTTTTTAATGAGCATTCATGGTAGACGATAGTGCTTAACGCAGTATGTGGCAGAGTGAGGTCTGTGCACATTCTCCTTTACAGAGGTGGTGGTTTGAATCTAGAAGAGAAAACAAAGACGAATTAGAATCATCACATTTTCCAGCGCGCAGTCACCTAATTTTTCTTGTGGAGAAGCATTTCATTGTTCTGTTCGTTCGAATGGTCTGGTTTTGCTCCTAGCAATATACAACATCATTTGCATGTCAGTTTTGTCACTTTTCTTCTCTCCGTATCTCATGTGCTCATATGCTTTGGTACTAATAAGTACATAGATGCAGTTTAACAGCAGGACTGCATACACACTTTCCTGCCTATGAATCCAATACATTCACCATCATCACTGATGTAGAACATCTAACTTGATGCAATCAGGCCTGACTGTGAAAACGCAGGCACTGATGTACTAATCACAGTAAATGAACTGCAACAGCAGCAAACATAAGTGCAAAAAAACCTCTTAGTACTGAAGCCGCCATTTACCATTTATGCCTTAGACTGATGTATTGTGGCAAACAACGCTTCCTCAGAGAACAACTGCGATATCCTTCTTTTATACTGAGTGAAAGGCTCAGTATGCTTCAAACAAAGTACTTGTCTAACAGTGTTTGACACCTCTCTCTGACAACAAATTTAAGAGGGAGGCTACATCTGATAATTAAATAGTAGATGATAAAAGAAATTTCTATTCAAGGGGGTGAGGAAAAAATTGCATTAGCTGGTGTTATGACATTGTGCACATTTGATTTCACATTGAAAGTTACCTTGAGTGAACCAGGTTGAATTATCAGACACTGGTCACAATCTCAGTCTGGTCCTCTGGTTTATCAGCCATTCCATCGTACAATAAATCATCAAGTCATAAGTGAATGACTGTGAATATTATTGTTTATAATAAGTTGGGTTTTATTTTGTAACTCTGGCCAGTTCAAGTGATTATGACAACATTGTGCTCGCCAGAGTAATTGTTGAGATCTGGGAATGTGGCGACCTCGTAAAAATAGGTCCAGATGGGCAAGAAACAGCAGTCAGAGGATCAGACAGACTGTAAACAAACCCCCAGGTTAGCTGTCTGTCGTAAACATGCATCGCAGTCCACAGACTAATTTCCCATTCAATTTTAACCTACCATGTTTGCCATAGTTGTGCTTATATCTCAGCAGTTTCTAGTTTCTAAGTCACAGCCACAAAAAACCCTAAGCTGAAATAACAGACTTTTCCCTCATTTTTCCTAGACATGAACAGTGGTAATCCAACTGCCAAGCATTAGTGAGCCAACCATCACACAAGTCTTTGTCAAATCTCCAACTGAACCCCTCTGCTTCCATGAATCTCAATCATGGAAACACTGTGCGCTAGCTGCTAAGAGGCTAAATGTCATTCCTTTGCACATTTGTTTAAGAGAAACTGCATCAGTAATATTTCATGTTTATGTGTATTAGTATTAGTACTTGTACCTCTAAGCCCAAATATAGTTTTGAAAATTGGCCTGAACCTGACAGCCTGACAGCTTCAATCAAGCTTGGTGGCTTGAGTTGCAGACCTCCACACATTTCACACATACTGATCAGTGCTGTGTTGTTTTGCTTTAGCACAAAGGTCATTTATCATATAAGGAGGTGATGACTGCAGGTGCACATTTCATCCAGTGTTTGCTAAGCTTGAAGGTTTCGCGGAGGAGTTAATCACACTCTTTGCCAGGTTTTTAATTAAGCCATAGGAGATATTTGACTGTGATCTTTGTTTTTACACCATCCTGACAGCTTGAAAGACAGTGACCTGCCATGAAAAGCAATCAGCTTTTTCTTCCTTCTCCCTTTGATGAAAATGCTGTGTAAATACTGTCCTGAATAAGATGGAGTTGAATTTTGCACACTACTGTCTGTGGACCAGCTTCAATCGAATTAACGTTAGAGGACTGCCACGTAAGACAGTCTTTTTATATAGCAGTGCAAATTGTCTGGAGTAAAAGGGGTGAGAAAGCTGGATTATGTTCCATTATGATCTCCCTCAATGAATAATACAATAGGGCCTCCGGGACCAAATGGAGATTGGGCTCATCTTTTCACGTCCGTCTTCCATTTGCCCATTTGTGCTCAGGGATCTGCTGCCAGTGTGTTTCTCCTGCCTGGTCAGTAATTCAGCCACACACAGAGGCTGAATAAGGCCAGGCATCCTCATGGTGCTGATCCATACATTTGTAACACTGAGGCGTTTGTACAGGGACATCTTGGCATTTGACAACCAACTCCTTTATCCCCAGACATGACAAATGTCACCTTTTTCTCCTGCAGGCTAAAATGAAGCCAATGCATTTTTGTTGTAAGGTGACCTTTCAGGAGACATCAAACAATAATCTCTTTTCTTTATCTTTGGCAGCACTGTGCAAGCTCTCTTTCACAGAGCAGTAACAAAAGTATAGATAAAGACAAGTTAAGTTGCACAAGATAAGAATTTGCATAAGATAAGTAACTAGGAGATCAAATTTGATACAATCACAATCAAGGCATTTGGATATTTTTTCTTTCTCTGTCTCTTTTTGTTATCAACGCCCAACTCCATCAACATGAAAGACTCTGGCCCTGCTGATCCAACATTTAATTTGGAGGAGATTATGCTTTTTGCAATCAAGCTTGGCAATGTCAGGAAATGATATAGGGGACGTCAGCAAGCAAAGAAAGAAGCTATGAATATTTTTGAAGCTTTGTCTGACTTTGCACTTTCTTCAAAGCAGAGATTCAGTAGGCAAGTGTAGTATGAGATAGAGCGAGGTCTCACACATCAGGCTCAATCAATTACTGTCATTACTCTGACTTCATGATGAAGGAGGTTACCATTCTCTGACATTTTTATGAAGATTGCATGTTGCCTGTTTAATGTTTTATGTAATATTTATTTTCTGAGTTTAATGTAAAACAGAGAGCAAATGAGGCAAAACAGGAAGGAGTCTTACTCATATTTGTGTCTCTTGGGTTTATGTGTTTCCATCTCAGAGATTCAACCAACAGCTAACATTCTGTGTGGATTCACCTCTTGACCACCCAGCCATTCCAGCATGTTTGCCACTGAGACTCTGTAAAATTAAAAATGAATAATACTTGATAGACACTTAAGGCCTTAAACTGTCCCATTACTCTTACTGGGAGAAGCTCGTGACATTTTAAAGGAGTGCTCCAGCAATTTAATATTGTACTTCCATAAAGTTGTGGACACACAAGAGATAGAATTTTAAAAAAGTTAAATAAAGCAGCAGGGGGCAAGATGTACTGACTTTTAGTCAATCTTCTTAAATGTTGGATCCTATTTTTTCCATGAATGTAATCAGCAGCATCTTGTCAAGAGGTTCTCCCTGCCTCAAAAATGCCTTCTCTCCTGTTTGGCATGGAGAGGCAATATGGCAATATGTGTTATCAAATTGAGGGCAGTCATCTTCTGCTCTGATTAAATTATGATTAAATGTTGAACCCTCAAGTGTTTATTTTAAGAAATGTGTTCAGAACAAATGTATAGATAAAATATAAAATGATAACAAATGGTAAGAAGTGAGAGAATGTAGGAGAGAGTGACTTCATGTCATCATGGGATTTTCTTTAACTCAGTAATGTTGCAGTCACAAAATGTGGTATATCATAGCATGTAACTGGTTTAATATCTGTGTTTAATTTTTATACATTATGTAACACTGAAATCTGAAATAAACCACTCTTCCTTCACTGCTTCATTTGTGCATATAAGGCAGTTTTGGAAACATTCTTTGTTATTTCTAAGCAAACTCACAGTCAGCTGCTGTCAGTCACTTAGCTAGTTGAGCTAATGACATTAGCTAATAACATCAGCTAATATCATTAGTGACTGAAGAAGAGCAAAACTTCCATTTTGTCAAGGCACTCCCAGCCTGATGCTGTTTATTATACCATGACATTATCTGATGACAAAACAAGGTCGAGCAGAAACATTTACAGTTAACTTAGTCTCCATTTCCCCCATTTGGTTCTGGTGGATATAATAGTACTTTCACCCGACTGGACACAAAAGAAAGATGCTCCAATTGGATAAATACCTGGAGTGTTTTCTGGAGTGTAAAAGCAGTGCACAAAATGATTTGTCAGTGAAAATGATCCTAAAATTGCTAAAATGTGTTCTGTGTGATCATGACCTCAGACTCTATTTTTCTTTGTTCTGTCCTATTTCTACCAGCTGCTGCAAAGACCTAAATTCCACAGGGATCTTTAAAGTTAAATCTTATCTCACCTGCCACCTTTTTCTCCTCTCTTCTCTTTTTCTTTCCCAGTGAGCTTTTAGGTCTAGACTTCACAGAGACGTACTACACAGAAAATGGGCAACCGGTGACTGTGACCAATCACAATTACACTGTAAGTATAAAGCAACAGGTTAAAGCAAGTATGTAGGAAGTTATATCTCTTCTCCCTGTCTTTCTCAGCTGCTTAACAGCATACTCCTTCATCAAGGGTTTTCAACCTTTTTCTTAGAACATTCATTGATTTCATTGAAGTCTTTATTCTAAAACACCCTTAACTATACCATAATTTACACCTAATCCTAATTCTAATCTGAACCCCAGTTCCAACTTCAAAGGGCTGTATCATGTTTAATACACCTATAGTATACAGTCACCTTTGGAATTCTGGACTAGGTTAATATGATTGTATCACATCATTTCTGCTGATTTGTGATGCTACCAGTCTATCACACAGGTGTTTTATTGGATTCAGATCTGGTAAAGAAATGACATTGAATTTACTGTCATGTTCATGAAACCAGTTTGAGATGACTTTTGTTTTGTGACATGGTGCATTATCCTACTGGAGGTAGCCAACAGAAGATGGGTAAGCTGTCACCGCACAGGGATGTACATGCTCAGCAACAATACTCTGATGGGCTGTAGCATTCAAACTATGATCGATTGTCATTAAAGGGCCCAAGGTGTATAAGGAAAACATTCCCCATGCCATTAAACCACTGCCACCAGCCAGGACTATTGACACAAGGCAGGTTGGCTCCATGGATTCATGCTGCTGTATCCAAATTCTGACCCTACCATCTGCATGCCTCAGCAGAATTCCAGATTCATCAGACCAGGCTATATTTTTCCAGTCTTTATCTGTCCAGTTTTGGTGAGTCTGTGCCTACTGCAGCCTCTGATTTCTGTTCTTAGCTGACAAGAATGGAACATGGTATTCTGCTGGTGTAGCCCATCCACCTCAAGGTTGGATGTGTTTTGCATTTTGAGATGCTTCTATGCTCTCCAAAGTGGTTACCTGAGTTACCACAGCCTTTCTCTCAGCTCCAGTCTAGCCATTCTCCTCTGACCTCTTTCATCAACAAGGCATTTCTGTCCAGAGATACTGCTCACTGAATGTATTTTGTTTTTGGTACAATTCAGAGTAAACTCTAGAGATGGGTGTGTGTAAAAGTTCTTGGAGATCATCAGTTTCAGAAGTAGTCAAACCTGCCCATCTGGTACCAACAATCATACCACAGTCAGAATCAGAATCAATCAGAAGTACACTTGTGGTCAGTATTGGTAAAATGTTCAGTAATTATAAATGCTGTCTTTGAATATAATTTTTGTTAGTCAAAGCCCAACTTGAATCTTGAATCTTAAACTACAATGAAAAGTCTGTATTTAAGAACCAACTGCAACAGTCACACTTCATTAGTTAGATTCTATTCTTTTATGTTTTCATATTTTGTTTGTCTGCCTTTGTCTTTGATGGATGATACCAGTCTTATACAAATCTGTGGAGAGATGTTCTGCCATTCTTCACAAATGATTCCTAACAGCTTAGTGGAGCTCTTTAGTGGAGGGGGTTTGTTGGTTTGTCTTGTTCTTTTGGTTTCGAGTCAGGGGACATATTTGGCAAGGTCATAGTTTTCACTCTTTTCCTCTTTACAAATTTTTTGCAGTGTGTTTAGAATCATGGTCATATTGGGGAAGTTGTCTCCTGCCAAGTTTCTTTTTCTCTTAATTTTGTTTGGAAAAGGCATTTTCATACAAAAACCATCAAAACAGAAGTACAGAATTGGTATTTTCCATAGTCCTTTTCCAGTTTTTTTCCCAGTTCAGATGTCCATACACTTTATACTTTTGGCTGTGAACTCAATTTATTAATCCAGGATCTCCTGACCCTTCAATGAGCTTATTCAGGCAAAAGGAGTGGAGTAACATTAAGATGACTAAAGTGTTGGTATTACAATCACACTGTAAGAGGAAGTTCATGAAAGAGTTCTATGAGGAAAAACAGTACCACTCCAAAGTCATGATTGCATTCAGAGAGCTATATTTCACATTTAAAACCAAAATCTTTACCTCTTTATCAAGCAGTAGTTAGTATTAACATGTCAGCAACAACGCATACTGTCCCAGCTGAGGTTTCTTTACAGTCTCTAAAGGTGACAGAGATAGATTTAGATAAAGGAGGAGGAGGAAAATGTTTCTCTTTGTTTAAGTCACTTTCACACCTTCTGTTCATGGGTTCCATACCAGAGAAAATAAGATGTTGTTGCCTAGTGTTCACACTGACTTCTTATAAATAATTCCAGCAGTACATTACAAACTAACTCTAGACATTAATGTATCTTAGTTAAATCAACAACATGAAATACTATATAAGCAGCAGGTAGGGGTGATGGAAGGAGCTGGTGCAGAAAACTGTGGTGGCATGAGAATGATTATCAGAGTAACTCTGAAAAAATATCAGGTTATAATGTCTGTGATGCACACCTGAATGAGTATGACTGGATGTTTCTAACTACACAGCTGTGAATGAGCCAGTCATTGTAAAGAATACTGCAAATGACTGAAACCAAGCAGCCAATACAAGCACGTCAGCAGTGCTCTGCATGATCTAAGGCTGTGCTTCATTTCTTAGGATCACATGGGGGGCGTCATAGTGGCAACAAGGCTGCTGCCATCAGTGATGCATAAATTATAAAGCACTTTATGAAGGCTGTCGGCCGTGTGTCAGACAGGATGTGTGTGGCAGGTTTGGGGAGCGGGGCTTGTCAGTTAGGTTGAAAGAGTGTTGAAGGAAATAGAAGCTGTATGAAAGACTAAGGTGCTGCTAGAGCCGCAAATCAGCATCATACTGGTTACTTTCAACTCTAAAACCTTTCATACCTGCATAAAAACAGCTTTTATAGATAGGCAGGCACAGTATCAGAAACAGACATCACACGGACACATATATATGTGAGTACATGTAAAGAAGTGGTGATAGACATGAACAATAGTACACATTCATCCACTCTTGTATGTTTAATGAATCCCATCATGCACTGTTTTATTTACACATAAACTGTAAAAACACTGACCTGGTTAACGTATGCATTCCAGGCTCAAGGGAGGATTTAATGCATATGTGGCATTTAGCATTATGTTGTGCAATGATGCAAATAGCATTGTAATATCAATCTGTATCACAAACATTCTGAAATATAATATATTTAATCTAAAGAAACAATCCTGTCATTGAGTATATTAGGAACTTCAGTTTGGTTCTACCTTAAGACAGCCACCAGGTCACATTTGGATGAACTTTACCAGATCCTGCTCCCATGCCTCTCTAGTTTAATGGGGGAAAAAGTTACTCTTTAAGGCTCTTAGGTTCACAGTATGAAGAATACCTATCACCCTGCAGTCAAACAAATGAAATGCTACAAATCCTTTGAGAAACCATTAAAATGTTTGTCTCACATGACCCTAGTTTCCTCAGTAAAGCCAACCAGTGAGGTATTTTTAAACAGAGCAACATTTTATGATGAGTTTAACTTCAAATCAGTATAAATACCCAAATATATGAGGTCATTTTCTTTCTTCTTTGTTTTCTTTTTTTTCTCTCTCTCTCTCTAAAGAATATGTTGAGATTGATGACTGCGTCTCTGGTCTTTCATCATCAGTATTTAGTAAAATCACTATCCTCTTCATGCAACGTCCACTGAAGTCACTTGATTTCAATCTTAAAAGGCTCAAGTTATCAGGATCTCTACAGACATCTCACATCTCAAGAGTTTTTGATGATCAGAGGTGGTTTAATGCACTGATTGGTTCTTTGATCAGTGTAGCTGTTACATGCTACATCATACAGACAAATCATCCATTTGTCCTCAGTAGACTCTTGGCTGCAGGTCTGTATGCCCAATTACGTACACTTATGCTTTGTTGAGTGATTAATAACTTTTTCAAACAAATAAGAGTTGAAGTCGAAAATGAATGCTTAGTTTAGTTGTATTGCTGCTGTTAGCTCTCAGTTTCTCATTTTGAGATCAGTCAAGTGGATGTAATGATGTTATATCACCCACTTTGTACCACCTTCACTTCCTTTAGAAACAGTTAAGTACAAGTAGTCCCTGCACATATCATGTAAGATAAAGATTTTGCTTTAGAATGTTGTAGTGATGGCGATGTAGGCTCTGTTTCTGAGCACAGTGAATATAAGTATGAGCGTGCATACAGGCTCTCACAGCCATCTCAGTCACACATAGCCTGTCACCATGCTGTCTGCCCAGTGGCTCACTTGAGGTTTGAGGATTTGTAGGATTCTCTGATAACACTGATGATACCAGCATCAAATAGAAGCCAGTGAGGCTGGATAGTTGACAAGATCCACTGATGCAGATGTTTTAGTCAGTGGATCAATGAAATTAAGGACTTAGATGTTTACCACTGGGTTTTTAATGGTTATATTAACTTCTCACACGGGACAATAATAAGATACTGTGGCTCCTGACACTTTAAGCTTTAATTCAGTCTCTCCAATCGCAATCAGATGGTTGCTGAAACCATTATCTGAATCTGGAACTACTGAGTCTTAGCAGGGGATATGTAATGCTTATCAGTTTGATTTTCCATCCCAAATATTTTTCAATTTTCTATCTATGCAAAGTTGATAGAAGAATTAAAAATATACAATTAGAAAATTAGAGTACTGTTATTTCTGCTCATGCCGTGAGTTGCTCAAGAGGGTGGGACCTAAGCACCTGGCTAAACTTGAGATCGGCCAGCAGGGCAGGCCAGATCGCCCATCATCACGCTGGCTTTCAAAGATCACATGCAGTCTCCTGACAGCAGAGAGAATTCTCCTGCTTCTGAAGCGAAATAAACAAATTAAATAACCCTGAAAATGCATTGTCACAAAGCTTGAAAACCCTGTTTTTCTTAGACACATGGCTCATGGCAGCTATGCTACATAACATGATTCTCTTGTAGAACATGATGCATTGGTTTAACCTACTCAATCAGAATAGAGAAATTGATTCCCTCACAAGCCCTAATTTCTCTGGGGATCACTCAGAACTCTAAAGTTGATTGTATCAGACAGAGTCTTCAAAGAGCTCTGAATTGTTTGTCATTTAATTGTTTGTAGAGTTAAATATATTAATAAGAAAGCAAGGAACACCTAAGCCTTCGTCACTTTGCCTTTGTATGGATGGCTGTTAGTCAGGTGTTGTCTTTACTGTTATATGCTGGAGAACCACAACAGAAATAAACCATTAGACTTTATTGTGTTACAGGCATCAGGGATTGTGACTACTGTCAGTTCAGAGTCACAAATAATAATTTCAAGGTCTGCTGTAACTGTTAGTGATCTGCACCAAGAGTCACTTTCAGCCATCAAGTGATTGTGTTTTTGCCACAGCTGTTGATAGAAAGGTCGACTGATTCACAAAAAGTACACCTGATGGGACAACTTTCAGATGAAAATGAAACAAAAGGCTCAGCACAGAGTGAAACACAATGCCTGTGTTGCAACATTTTCTTGAATTTGCGATCAGTTTATGTGATGTAAACATTGTCAGGTTTGATTTTTGATTGCAGTGAGATTAATAGAACATGACTGTCTCGCTCGCCAGCCTTCCAGGTTATGGAAAATAAATGTAGAGTTTGCTCTGTGGTTTAGCACTAGTCCCTACCTAGTAGCTGCTCCCTACTGCATATTAGCATTGAAGTGGCTCTTCTGTGGCACTCTTTCAAAACATCATTTGTATTAATAATTCATTTGCAAGTGATATTTCCAGGCTTTGGTCAGTTGTATTCAATGTTATCCAAGCTGCTAGGTGTATGTAATATCATACACCACATATAAGAGGCACATGCACAGAGGAGCTATTGAACAGCAGCCCTATGAAAACATCAACCCTCACTTTGCCTTTAACCAAACTTTATCATCCAAAGGGAATTATACACTACAAAGACAGAGCAAGACCGTTCTCACTGGAACAACAGGGGGACGCTAACCAGCTGGTCACATCAGGTGGTGGAATATGTGATGAAATACTTGTGTATCCCAAGCTGACACAAATCACACAAAAAGTCACAAAAGCACTGAAAACATCCTTGCAAAGAGCATTAGAACATTTTCACCATAGTTGACTAAATGCAGACTTCAGCTTGGAATATACTGTAAAAAGTGCAAGTGCAGTCAAAAACAGATTGCAAACTAGACTAAAAGTGTACATCTCCAGTGTTAACTTCTACAAAAATGTTGATGATGTATCAACTCTGATCATGCACTGAAACTGCAGATGGGCTCCTGTGTCTGCACGTGGCAGTGGTTTTCTGCACAGTAGGCCTTCACAGATGGCAATTTATTCTCCACGCACCTGAAACGAGACCTAATGGGCCAATCTCTCGAGCTGTATCCACATTACATCCTGTACATGTAACCAGACTAATTGCTGGGAGCTGGCAAGAAGTGTTCTCACTGACAGTTGATTTGTATGTTGGCTCTAACAGAGCACTCATTTCTCCTGCTGCCGCTGTTCAAATGAAAGAGCTCATTTCATGCTCTGATGAACTGACAGAGAATTTTGAATCGTCAAAAATCGACATGCAGGCATAATTTAAACCTCATAGTGATAAATCCCCTTTCAACATTAACAGTCAGTCTTTAGGCCCATAGGCAGAGTTGGTTTTAGAAATCATGAAAGGTGTGATACCTTTGCACTTGAAAGATTGAGTTGAAAATGTTAATTTCTTTCTTCGTTTGTTTTTCTTTTTTTATGAACTTTTCTACAAGTTAGAATATGGTAGTGAGTAGAGTGAGTCTGCTGATCTGGCAGCTTGTCTGGTTTATTTAGGGTTTTAAAAAATAACTCTTCTATCTCTTGTTTCCTCAGCTGCTCTTTTTCCCAGGAAAGTGAACTAAATTGACCGCTGCCCTTCTCTTCATAGTTGATTAGGAACAGAACACTACACACACACATACACAAAGCAACACAGTTCAGTGTGGACCTCAGTTTTGTGGTCACAGTTTTTAGTATCTGTTAATGCAGGGCAGTGGAAAATTCCAGGATGACTGCAGCATTTCAAAAAATTAAATGTCAACAGGTCAGGTGCACCAGACAGAGTAACTGCAATGTACTTGTGAGGGAAAATTATAGTTGGATGCCGTCCCAAACTGTTTAACAATCAATATCTTTGATTGTTTGTGTCTTCCAGAAACATACTCAGCTGCAGTTGAGCAATGTCTGCACAGTTTTCAACCAAGCTACCACTCTCTGTGCAGTGCGGCCTGTATCTAACTGGTCAACCATAACACTAAATGATTGTTCCAAACAATGTGTCCAGTCTCTTCCATAACAACAGTGACATTTGTTATATGAATTGTATATCTGGAAACTAACTCAACTAACATGGATTAGCTAACAGACAGCAAGTGTCCCAAAACTCTTCAGGTGGAACCGTGTAGAACTTAGTTCAGCAGTAATACTTCACAATCTTCAGAACCAAAGAAAGTTGAGCACAAGTTATGTGTACTAAATTCAGATCAGTGTGCAATTGTATCCTAGAGTTAATAAAGTCTGTGTGGTTTGTGGAATAAAAGATTACAAATTAGTGTACATTGTACTGTATGTTATCCATTTTTATTTATATATAATATGTCTCCTTAAAGCAAAAAGAGGGGAAAACTTAAATATTCATTATGAAATATTCATACAGCTCTGTTTTGTTAGCACGTTATTGATAATGCTTCTCAGACTCCAGCAATGACTCATTTCAGCTTTGATTCCACATGTTCATCATACCCTCAGGCAGCCTGCCTCCTACTTCTCAAAGTTCTTCAAATTCAGCTTCTTTTGTTTCAAGTCTGATAAATTCATGTCAAATCCTCATCAGGATGTTTGAGTGACCGAGCTCCAGCCGTCACGTAAACATCATCATGCTGCAAGGAGCTTTGCATATATGAAGCTTAGCGAAAGTTCAATCAGGGAGACTGTCTATCTGCACTGGGCTGCTGACTCTCAACTGCTTCCTGTTATCTCTAAGCCCCACCCACTAATTCTGTTTTCATCCACTTACAACCGTCACTCATCTAGAGCCAATCACCTGTAAGGTGTATCAGTTTAAAATGTTCTCTTTCTCTGCTGTCATTCAGCTGTCATTTCAGCATTGCGACGTTGTACGACCCACCTCCTCCCCTTCACCACCTTCAACTGTGGATGCCTGGCCATGTTTCATCTACCCCTGATCAGAAGTCCCCTCACAGGAAGCCGTCCCAACCTCAGGCCTCATTCCTCCTCCATGTCTCTTTCTCTCTGTGTCTTTCTAAACCCAACCGGTTGAGGCAGATGGCCGCCCACTCTGAGTCCGGTTCTGCTCGAGGTTTCTGCCTCTTAAAAGGAAGTTTTTCCTTGCCACTGTCGCCTGGTGCTTGCTCATAGGGGGAATTGTTGGGTCTCTCACGCAATAGCATAAGAGACAATCTATGTGCTCTATGCGAAAAGTGCCATGAGATAATTTTGTTCACGCTATAAATACTTGACCTGACTAAGCCTTACTCACCATCACCGCCACCAGGTCTAGGCTCCGGGGGGGTATTTTCCTATATCGGAAGCACCACTTAAAATCTGAATGCTTCCCATGGAGATCTACTTCCTGCTGGGGTCTAAGCGCCAAAACTCTGTTTCTCCTGTGCACAATAAAATTCTATTCTAATCCAGATTTGTGCATGTTTTTCTTCTAAGTCTCTCCTGATTGAACTGTATTGATTCCTCATAGTCTTGTTCAGATACAGTGGGCAGTGATTTTACCAGCAGCTGCAGTCATGAAACAGGAGCATGTGGCTCACTTTAGGGACACCTACACCACAGAGTTGATCCTGCAGATTGATTTTCTGTTGGCTGCACCGGAGGCATGTCTGCATAAACATTATCATAACTTTCTGAAGCTTTCCTCCAGATGAAACATCAAGCATTGATGTTAGTTCTCTTCTCTTTCAGGATCATTGCTTCTACCATGGCCATGTGAGAGGACATCCGGAGTCCTGGGTAGCTCTCAGCACATGCTCAGGAGTCAGGTACAGTAAACAGCTTAAGACTCACTTCTGTTGCAATTTGTGCTCTTTGGGTAAAGCTGCTCTGATTTGACCCAGACAAATTACAGCAGGTTGCATTCTAGATATAGTTTCCCAAGGTCATTTTCAATTCAAAGCCTTTTATTGGTATTGTGGGTATAGTCTTGCTGATATGGATATGTCATAAATATTAATGCACACATTTGATTAGAATATTACCATCAAAGCAACCAGGGCAAAGCTATTGAGAGATACAGTCCTCTGGATCCCTAAACTCAATCCCAGATTTAGATGTTAGTAAATTTAAAAAAAAAATGTCCTTAAATCTGTAATATGATTGACATATCTGACCTAACACTTAAAGGCTAAGATGCTGTTACGTAAAGATTGTTTTAGTCTGACAGTCAGGAGACTGAGTAAATATACTGGACAACACACTGAACCATTGTCACATTTTCTTATACCAAAACTAACATGGATGGTAACCAGCAGCTTGCACTGTTTACATGCACTTAAATGCAGTCTGCACTGAAATGGCCAAAAAAGAAGTAAGAACACTCAGGATCTGGGTGAGATCACAAATGGAGAGGTGTGGGTAACACGACTGAAATGGCAAATCAGTCTGATTTTCAGAGTAATAACTGAGACTACTGAACAGCGCAGCAGAAGGTATGTTACTACGGGAAACAGCTTGAACCAACTGGGCAAAGAATGCAACTGTCCCGGGGCCCAAAGCCCTTGTGGTAGTTCTGGTGATTTAATTAATTAAAGATGTTTGGAGATATGCAATGCTAAAGCATAATCAAACAGTGAAATCTAGGGTGGCTCCTGGATCTTGAGGCCCTGTTTAATTTATTAATTAATTTAATAGTTTAATTTAGAGGTGCACTGTGTAGTTGTAACAGGCTACCTTTAATATTTCAGTTGATAATATGTTCACATGGTGCATGTCCTTGAACAAATGATCACAAACTGACACACTGATGATCTGGACCATAGTTTTCCCATGTAGAACTACTGCTGGGAGGGACTCTGGGCAACATGGAGGAACATTTGTGTGTTAATTTTTGCCTTGTGTGGCCCTGATATTTAATGACAGAGAAACATTATTAATTGCTACAGTAAGAGAGCATAGTATGTATATGACAAGTTTATATCTGTATAAAGAAGAAATGTCAGTTTTCTTCTTACAAGTGAAAAGTTGAGTTCCTAAGTGATAAAACACACCCTTGCTTAGTTCAATACACTCAGGTATTTTGCTGCTTCAGTCTTACTTGTGGAATTAGCTTATGCCAGCTAATGTTAGCTAATATCACCTAATGTTAGCAAAGTTTACCTGGCTCACCTGGCATTGTATATATAACATAATTAATGATATGATTATACCTGTAGACACAAGGAGCTCTTTATTTACTTTAATGTTAATAAAAATGTAATTGCACAGCTTTAATGTTTGAAACTGAGCCTGGAATCTTCCCTCAACACCTTTTGACAAAGTTTTGTCCAAACACAGAAAGTTCAACTTGCCCTTTTAGAAATTTCTTCTTTTTTTATTCTTATTCAGATTGTCATGAAAATTACTAATTTGATCCTCTTTGGGGATCCAGGCAGCAGTTTTAAAAGTCTTAAATGTTCACAGCCTCAGACAAATTTTAATATGGAACGCCTAGCACATTGAAGGCTCAGATTGAAGCTTTCTCCTGGCAAAGATGCTGCACATCCCTAGGATGTGTGTCCCAAAAATATATTCATGAATTTGATCCAATAAAAGAGACATCAAGTTACAGCTCAGTATGGCTTTAGTAGGAATTAATTCAGATTCCTGTTCAGTAAATCTAAACAAGAGTTTAAGGAAGTTTTTCAAAAACTTGTTAGAAAGTCCTTATATTTCTCTTTCTGATAGAAGCTGGTTCAGTGCTGACATGTCCGTCAGCACTCTTCAGTCCCTCTGTCCTGATCTGGGAAGGTAGCCAGATGCTGCTTGTTGACAGCAGCTTTGATGAGAACAGAGCAAACGTGGGGGAGAATAGAAATCTGTAAGCTAGCAGAATGTAAATGCTTTCTAAATGTCCAGTCATTCACAGAGCCATCCAAATGTGGGCAGACTGATACAAGTTTGTTCTTGGACTGAAAAACAAACAGATTACATTAAGTCATTAAGTTTCATTAAGGGATGTAGTTGTAAAATAACAGCTTTTTACTGAGTACAAACACATTTCTCTACAAAAACATTTTCCTCAGACTTACCTTAACACAGCCATGCATAAGGATTTCATGAATAAAGTATAGATATTTAAAGAGAAATGTAACATTCCATGAAAACCTTGTTTTTGTTGAGTTCCAGTGGTTTAACCTCTCACCATGCTAATAAAGTGTTACTTTGAACAGATTGATCAAAATGAAATGTTGATAATAATAATAGTTAATAGGATCCTGCCATATAGTCGTCAACTTTATAATGGACGGTTAAAAAATAAGTATTAAAATTGATTCAGTTCATCCAGAGATATCATCTTCTTCCTTGTCAAAACCTGGTGCCCGTGCTTCCCACAATACAGTGGTGTATGCTAGTTGCAGCTAATGTAGCCTGGAGTGTGTAGCCTGCAGATGAGATGAGGAGCAGGCTACAAAGGTCTGATAAGCTTGTCCTCAGATATTTTTGCTTTACAAACTTGCCATCTTCTGACCTAACCAACACCGACTCAATTGACATCACTTGAGGACATTTATCAGACCTCACACAGCTCCCTCTTAGGCCTTATGTCACTGTATATAAAGTAGTACTCCTCAATATATGGAAACAGACACTAATATGTTAAATTAATGAAGTTATTTTGTCAACTTTCATGCTTCTATTATCATATTAAACATTATATTAATGAATATCACATTCATTTGAATAAGGTCAAATTTCTAAATTCAAGTTAAGATGAATCTTTCATTAAAATAAGCAGTTGAATAAGCTTTAAATCCTGGTAACCATGAAACCAGGAATAATGTACTGTTGTCCTTCTCACACTGAACAGTTCCCCCTCTCTCAGCTTTCCCTGAAAAGAACAAAAACATCTCTTCTGTCTCTCGTCTCAGTGTGTGTTCTTCACTGTCTCATGAATGATTAATACAGGGTCATTTTAAAGTACTTACCTTTACATTCCTTGTAATTTTTGATGATCATAGAATCAATGCTTACTCTACTGTAATCTTCATTATAAATCACTCCTGAACAAAAGCCTCAATTAAATCTCTAAATTGTAAATGTTATTTTAGGAGGAAGAATAATGGCATGCTGAATATAAAATGATACTGTCAGAGAGATGTGGCAGGAAAGAAACGAAATCAGCAGAAGGATGACAGAGGTTCAGTGTGATTAAGCAGGGCAAGTAGAATCTAATGTTTGTTTTTCTGGAAGCTATGATGAAAGCATTCTGTCATAGGTCACTTTGAAAATTTTCTCTGCCAGGCAACAGCGCTATCATAAATGATGAATCAACAATGTTTTTTTTTTGTTTTTTTCACAAAACAACAGTGACTCCTCTGTCCATCCCCATTGCTCTCATTATATGACCATGAATATGGCAACCATTTTAAAAAGGAATTGAGAAAATGACAATGCTTTCTGATTTTACTTCTGGTATTTGTGTTTTAGAATAAAGGAGTGAAGAAAGTACCTTAATAAGACTATTTATTTTACTCCAGCTGCAGGGCTGTATGAAACACTTACTTTTCTTTACACTGGCCAACCTGCATGACTCCACATAACTCACACAGAGCTGATGATTATGCAAAAGAAAACTCTCATGATTGCAAAAATTGCCAGTTACTGGAGGCCCCCACTGCCAGGATAACAAAGTTTTGGATCAGAACTTTTTGTTCAGGTTTCAATATTGACCTTCTCTGGTCTTATCTAGAGTCCTCCAGGTGTCCTGCATGTTTTCATTTTCACTTCTGGCCCACAGTTGCCAGCTCATTTTTCCTGCCAACAACTTTCATGCCATAACGAAGTGTTTTGTATTGATTCAGGATGAATTACACGGTTTTAAGGGATATTGTTAAACAGCCTTGGACATATAATTACTTAAGAAAAACTACATTTTCTCACAAAGCATAGCTCAGATACCTCATCTGTGCCCATATGGTCATGCAGTGTGGATGAGCAGAATACGCAGCACAACTCTTTTCACAAAAACTATTTGGATTCTCTTTGTGCCTTTTGTGTCTGACGTGAAATAAATAGCAACTCTGACAAAATGTTCACAGACAAGGTGAAATAGTTTTCATACAAACTTCAAATGCATATTCAACCACAGTGAGCAGAGCCTGTATGAATCATTACTTTTCAAGGTCAGGACAGAGATGGATACGTAGATTTCTTAGTATGTGGTTGCCTTCATGGTCACACTTTATGAATATGAATATGAATATACAAGATACAAGAAAAGAAATCTTTATAATTGCTTACTGCACTTTTGAAATATGCTTGTTTTATTACAATGAAGCATTTATAAAGTAATAATACAAATGTTCTTTTTATGTAGTTTATTATGTAACTCTATTTTCAATGTCCTGATGTAGGTATAAAGTTTTTAGTAAATTGGTGATTAATAAATAATAAGATGCCTATACTATACTCCAGTTGGATTTTTGAAGTAGATATCAATATTGATAGTTGAATGTTAATAAGTCTTATAATAATATATAGGCAGATATTCATTCTTCAATATAAATCCATATCATGAACGGGCATTTTTGATAAGGGCCTTTTAAATTTGGTTGAAATTGTAACTAATGCATGTATGTATTATAAAAATAAACTTATCAGTACTGTCTGGAGGACAAACTATGTAATGGGCAAGACTGATCTGTAATAAGCTAATATCAGACCTAATATCACTACTGAGATCAGCTAATGTTGGAAAGTTAGACCTAGCTTCCGTGTGCCAGGTCTGGATCTCGACTCTCAGTCCTTCTTTGATGTCAAAATATATCAAAATGCACCTGCAGTATCGAAGAAGCTGATATTGAACATTGATTATTCTCTGTCCAGATCAATCCTGGCTGAACTTATTTTATAAGCAAATAATATAATTATTCACAAAAAGTACTTAATTGTTCATTTTTATGCTGACAATACAATTTTATATCACTAATGGTAAATTTAGGACTCACCATTGCTCTCTTAATCACAAGGTTGAATGGACATTCTTACTGACAAGAAGAAATCTTATGAAAGTCATTTATTCAGCTTTACAAATCTAACTCCCATGTCCTTACTCATTTAAGTCTTGTAATTACAGTTGAACTACAAAATCAAATAAGTATGTAATTTTAGATATTGCATATGTTTGCACTAATCTTGGCAAGACTAGTTTCAGTTAAATGTTTTTGTATGCTGGAAAAATGCATTTCAGTACTTTGAGAAGTTACTACTAACTGAGGTTTTAACTTGCTATATTAAACTTTAAATTTATTTTAAGTTTTAGTTATGTAGTTATCTAGTTAACTATGCTAAATTAGAGGTGGGATTTGCTCAGGGACAGCTGTAAAGTAAAATCAATAAAAGAGGTACACAGGGCATAGGTCAAACAACAGCTCTGATATTGAGGCAGTCTAATGGATGTGGGTTTAGTGGGGAAACATAGTCAGTAGCAGATCTTCGTAAGAGCAGAGTCTCAGTCTGTCTGGATGAAACAAGAGACTCCATCTCTTCCTCAGTCTCTATCACACGCACTCATACACACTTAAACAAACACTGGCTGTTTCCCCAGACAGTCACTGTTGCAGAATGACTGTCTTTGCTTTAAATTGCCTTTTTACTGGGCTGTGTTATCTAGGACAACAAGTCTTCAGGCTCCACTGTTCATCATTGTGGCTTCTCTGTAAGGATGCAAACAGGACTACACTTAAAAAATATGATTGAAACATTGTCTCCTCATACCACAACCACCCTCCTGCATAGATCCAATTTATTTTTGTGTCCTTTTTTAGCATAAAGCAGATCTTATGATTTGGACAGCATCACTATTTAATATTAACATGTGATTTGTATCTGAACACATTATCTCTTATAATTTTCAAACTGTGGGGTGTGAGTCAAGGAGTTGCCCTGAAGGAGAAATGTGAGGCAAATATACTGTGTGAGGTGAAAGAGACATATGCGCACCATTCTAAATGCAACAGGATGTTGTTGTATTGTTATTGTAGTTTGACCTGCTGATTTGACCACTGTGACATTCTAAGTTTTTAGTTGTAGGACCTGGCAAGAAGCAGACACAGAGACCAGGTGGAAATGGATAATGTCTCTGTCAGCTGTTTCAGTACTCCATCAGTGTGCTTTGTGAATAAACTTCCATAAATCCACTTAGAAATCACAGAAAAAAAGACTCTCATCAAAATCTCAAAATTCATCATGTTTTAAGTTTCCTCCGTTTCAAAGTAATGCACTATGGTTGCCTACAAGGGCAAACACACTCTAACTTCAGAAAACACATGCAAAAAGACATAACACAAGGAAATTAAGAAAACATCTTCATAAATTTAACAACACATGCAATGCAAATGTACACAGCACAACCAAATACACAAACACACTTAGAATACAGAAACCGTGAAACAAAAGCAAGAACACACAAATCGTGCGTATTTGGTTGTATTGTGTGTATTTGCTTTTGTTACGTCTTTTAGGTTAGATTGCACTTGGCACATTTCTCTGGAATTAGTCTTGCATCATAAGGCAAACTCTATTTTGTGTACTTGACAAAATGTTAACAAATTATTCTGATGGCATAAATTTTTGTTCCCTGAAAAATCTTGGTGAAAACTGGTGCAGTCAGTGGGTATATACCACCTAAACCTAACATCCTACATTGTGGTGTAACTCAAGACCAAAATAAAAAAAACAAAAACAAAAAAACTTGGACCTCAGATTAGAGATTTGCACTGTCCTACTTAAGTATGAGTTGCATTCAAGGTGATCACTGTTTGCAGTTACATCTGGATAAATTAAACCATGCATTTTGTGTGTTCTCAGCAACAATGGCAGCAACAAAAATTGGTTAGTGTTGCTTAATGTTTCTGACCCTCTTTGCACTTTCCAGGAAAACCCCATTATTCCATTGTGGTGTCTTCCACAAGCTCACCAGCTCTACTTTCTTTCTTTTCATAACACAGGGGCCTGATATCCTTGAATTCTAGTGACACCTACTACCTGGAGCCAATCAGTGGTGTGGATCCTCTTCACCATTCACTCTTGAATGCTGAGGAACTGCCAATTACAGGTGGAAACTGTGGCCACAGCCATCACACTGCCCAGTCCAACCACATCTCTGACCTGCTCAGACCATTTCATTTAAGGGTGAGTCTCCCAGAAATCAATTTCTCAGAAAATAAGATTAGACTATATTAGGTGGTTTTCCTGATGCAAATTTAAGTAGTGTGACGATGCTAGAATTTTGACTTCAACATTAACTAAAGGAACAGTCAATCATGCTATGAAATACACTTGTTTGCTCTCTCCACAGATACAGATGAGAAAATCAATAACACTTTAATCCCTGTGTGTCCAAAGACAAGCAAGTGTATTTCTGAAAATATGTTCCACAAACATCTATTGCATTGTAACTGTATAATATAAACTAGTAAATAAATAAACAAAAATAAATAACAAATAAAAAAGTGCCACACTTGAAGTAGACAGCCTCATACCAACTTTTGCTCAAGGTTTTGATGTAATTTAAATGTAAATGCAATACATATCTCCCTCCTGGTGCCAGTTTTGGTGGACCAAGGTCCATTTGACAATTATGTTTCAATCAGTGAGAGTATTGTCACATCAGACACCTGAGCAGAGGGGTCTCCCAGTGGGGCGTGGGAGGATTCTACTTAACATCTTCAGGGATGTCAATTTGAAAAACCTTTAATGCAGCCTCACTCTGCCTTAAGGGGGCTGTTAGTCCATCTAAGTCAGGCTTTGAGTGCAGGATTTTCTGTCCCTTGACATCTGTCTCTGAGGCTTACCCATTTGACAGTTATAACAGTTTTACCTTGCAGAACACAGGAGCTGCTGAAATACAGCTTCCTTGATTGGTTAGTTTGTTTATTGTGTTATTGTGTGACTTTTAGTGATGGAAGAAGTATTCAGATGCCTAACCTAATAAAAGTACAACACAGTAACACAAACAAATGAACTGATCAAGTCAGCAGTATTCCAGCAACTCCCATGCCCTGAGAGGCAAAAATAGTGATGTTTCTGGTCAAACAAAAAGGATCTTCCTCTTTGATAAAAAAAAAAAAAAAAAAAAAAAAAAACTCTGTCTGAATGCTATCCATAATGTTAGACAATAACAATCTGAGCCTGTCAGTGACAAAAACAGGCACTGCATTGGATGTGCTTTGACATGGACAATTACCTATTGGATTACATTGCAGCAGATGTTCGTGGTGCTTGTGTACACTGTTCTTGTTCAATACTGCACTGAATTTTGTTCCTATCAATCATTTACACTTAAAAGATGGGAAAATAAGGCCCAGGTTCAAAAATACCAGAGTTATCCTCTAAGTCCATTAACAGTTAAGAAAAGTCAATACATTATATTTATAGTTACTTATATGTTATATTTATTATGACATGATAGTGTTAATGATGGACAAGCTAAAGCCATTTGATCAAGTTGGCAAATTAGATATTTCGGCAACATTTTGTGCTCATGTTTAAATACACACTGCTTCATGCTCAGGTCCCGATAATCTGGTGCCAGATTAGAACTGTAGCTGATTAAGTTTAATTCCACAACAATTTATATAATTCCTCATCATCACTCAGTGGGACCATTCAAGCTTGGTGTTATTTTTAAAGAAACTGAATTTCACAGTCAGTGCATTGAAAAGACACAAAAAGAATGATTCCTTTACTTCCTCTAATGTGATGACTGAATCACAATTCTCTTTTGATTTATTTTATTACCTAGCTAAATGAAACCACCAATCACATAAGAACATTTGGCTCTGGAGGGTAAATGGTCTTTGTCATATGCAAGCACAATACTGAATTGGTCTTGGTACAATATCAGGGCACAAAATGACTCTCGCACAGCCTGGAAATGAAGGGAATTATGGCTTTGACTCAGCTTTTCAGGTTGGTTTAGGCCATGGCTACGAGTCAATTTCCTGTGCATTCATAGGGAAGAAGACCTAAACACAAGTCTAGTTTGCTTATCTGCAGTTATCATCTATCCGTGCTTGCTGGGACAAGCAGTCTTTCTTTGGGTTTTTCTTCTCATATTTATTCCCATATTTGTCACTTTCCTGTTAACGCTCTCAATCACTTTAAACTGTTCTCATCTTTCTCCACTCCTCATATGCTAAAGCCCTCTTAGCTCTCCATTAGGGCATTTCTCTATCTTCCTCCCTCCTGCTCTGTACCCCTTGGCTTTCACAATTCCCTCCACAGCCACCCATTAATCCTGAGTTGTTATGCAGAAATGCCAGCCACACACAGACCCCAGACTGTCCCAAGGCTTTTTGCCACTGTTGCTTCTCATATGAATAATGTGATGTGTGAATGCATTACCGTGGATATGTGTGTGTGCTGAGCTCCACAGGCTGCCATCACAGCACCACAGATTCCCCACCAATCCGCAATATTGGTCCAGACCGAGCCACAGTAGCAGTCCCCCCACATGTAAATCAATGAGATTTAATTACAGCAGAGCCTTTCCCTAATGGCTGTAATCAAGTATTAAGAGGTTGGAGACTTAATGATGGAGGGATATAAGGAGTCATAAAGCTTTGTAAACACAAGGTACCCATACAGGCTTTTCACCTCTTTATGTACCACTTGTGGACTGTGTAGTTACAAGCTTTTAACCCATAATAGTTTCTGGTTTCTTTTTTTCTGTCTACTGACATGGAGAAGTATTTTTTGTTTTATTTTGCAGTCTTAAGTCTTATTCAACAGTCTGCATGTATCTGTGGGATCACAATTTAGTCAATCAGCTGCTTGACCACTATTGAGCAGCATTTCATTGGTGCAGTAGTTAAGGGGGGACCACTGGCTCATTCCCAGAGCCCAACCTAGCCATGATCAATACTTTATTAATATATAGACATATATATTACAATATGGTCAGACTTTCACCTAAGTTACAATGAGCCAACACACACGCTCACAAAAAGAAACCCAGAGGAACAGCTAAAGGCTTAAAGGAAGCATTTGAGCTAGTCAATATATCTGTTCATGAGTCTAACATAAGAAAGTCATGATGCATGGAGCAAAATGTCCATGACTAAAAATTAATAAAAATAATAGTTTTCTGCAGTATCAAAGTAATCCAGTCACACGTATCTGTACATATACCTTTAATGGAGTCAGTTTGCCAAAATGTCATAATGTGTGGCATACTGTTTCCTCATTGATAACCAGGTTCCCTTTATTTTCTGTCTTTCTCTTTTCTTCTTTTCCCTTGTCAGGTTAAAAGGAACACCTGGGGTACAACCAAGTACATGGAGCTGTACATAGTGGCTGACAACACACTGGTAAGCTGGCACTGACTCTCAACCCACTCCAGCCATTCCACTGCAGAATAATCCTGTGTACAGTGCACCAGCACGAGCGCCACATTTGTCCACTTACGTCAGACAGCCATCAAATGACACGCCAGGATGGAAACACGGTCCACATCTTAAACAATTATCTCATTCCAGTTAATGGAGCTCTTTCATACTGAGAGCACTGAGCTGACATAATAGTCTCAGCAAGGCAAAAGCATGTGGAGACAGGCCGGAAGGATTTGTCTGCTTAATGAGGGAGTGTATTTAGGTGGAATCTAAAGGTGGAAGGGCTTTTAAATAGACACTAAGCTGCAGTGATGAGATGCTATATCTTCATAAAAGTCACTTTAGGGTTCTTTCTGCCACATTAATGCCATAGTAACAGCACATGGTGACCAGTATGAAGGGTCTGATCTTTTCCTTCTGTAATTGGTATAATTATGATGATGGACCATGGTAGAAGTGGTAAAGCAGGGCTGATTGGGTTGTAGTGTTATTTTCATTGGTCATTAGTCTCTGCAGGGAATTTAAGAAAGGATAGTCTGTAACATTTTATTTATTTTTCTGATCGCAGATCTCATTCATGCCACTAATACTCCCCCATCTCCCCTGTCCTGCAGTTTAAGCGGCAGAATAAGGACTATGAAAAGACCAAGACGAGGATAATGGAAATTGCCAATTACGTGGATAAGGTAAGGCTGATGGGTTCTCCTGCTGCTGACTACACTTCTCCAGAGAACAAACTGCTCCATTCAACAAGCTAATAGATACTGTTCTACAGTCATCACATCTCTTGATGTAATTTATTATTAATCTACTTTGAGATTTGTTGTCTTTGATGTACCAAGTAAATGATAAGTGAATGAAAACAGGACACAAATGTCCACTGTGACATGAAGCCTCATCAGGATTTAATCAATACTGTCCTTCAACAGCCCTTTATGGGAGATTGTGGAGAAACTGCCTTGTGTGACCAGAATCTATTATGTGAGCTTATGAAAAGATTGTAGAAAAACCTGTGTGTGTGTGTGTGTGTGTGTGTGTGTGTGTTCAGTTCTACAGGGCTCTGAACATCCGTGTGCCTCTGATTGGTCTAGAGGTTTGGACCGACAGGGATCAATGTATCGTCACAGAGGAGCCAAACGCCACCCTCTGGTCCTTCCTACAGTGGAGACAGAAGCTGAAATCTCGCAAGAAACACGACAATGCGCAGCTGCTCACGTGAGCAATGGACTCTCACAAACACACACACCACACACACACACACACACACACAGAGTTTGCACCAGTAATCAGAAAGACATTTACCGCATTCTTGCAGAAGATCGTGATCTCTCATTGGCTGATATGTTGCCAGAGAAACTGGCAGCAGCATCCTAATTGTCAGATTTACAGAGCTACATGTGAACAAGCCGCAGACTTAATTTCACTTATCTGACATGACCAGTAGCTTATGGTGACAACATTTTCACATCATCACAAGAGTAAAATAAGAGGTAAATACAGTATAACCCAGTTCTCTCTGTCAGTATACAATGTATATTTAACAATTATTGAGGTTCAGTGCCTTGCTCAAGGGCAGCTCAGAAGATGCTGTCAAGGCAGTTGCTAGTCTTCTCTCCGGCCTACTGGTACAACCATTCGGTCAGCACCTCCCTAGCCTGGTGATTTTCAACTGTGTGTATCATGAGCCACAGCTACATAAGTAATTATCTGATTTATTACCAACATGGTTTTATTTTGTAATAAGATATTATGAAATAGGGAACACGGAGGCATCATTAAAGTGTAGTCCAATGGGTCAGCGAACAAGAATAGGTTGTAAACACAGCTATAATTAAACCACTTTGCAAGTGAAGCACCTGAAATGATCTCTCATTACACAGGAAAACTGTATTTCCTCCTCATAAGTTTCGCTAACCTGGAGGTTTGTTTACAACGTATCTGATGTATTATTGCTTATTATTCCTTTCCTGAAGGAACAATTTCCAAAACTATGCAAATAAGACCAGGTTGTGATCAGCCGGTCTTATCCTTCAAGGGTGTTCTTGTGTTTCCTCAATGACATGTTTGATGTTTGATACCTAATGTTTGATGTCTAACAACATCAAAGACCTGGATCCTGACAAGTAAAGACTGTTCACAGGTCCAATGAGAACCTCCTTGCAGAGAGGATAAAATCAGTTGGGAAAACGAAAATTGACCGTGCGACATTAAACACAGCATTAGTCTGACACTGTGTTCTCTTTTTCTCACTTTTTTCCCCACGATCAGTATTGATCAGTCATTCTTCCATTGAATATTCACCTCAGGAGGAACTAATCAGTGAAATGAGCTGCTCTAGTTTTTGTTTGGAGTGAAAACCTGCAGATTCTCTGCCCTCCTGATGTTAATGCATGGGTTCATAATCATCATTGTTCCTCAGCTAATAAGAAAGCTGATTAACTCCACATCCTCCCTACATACACCTCCTATCCCCCTGATGAGCCTCTGTGTGGCTTTAATGACACACACACACTCCCAGTCGTGGGTCAGATAATTTCATATTTCATGTACAAATTGACAAATGATTAGTTAAACAGGGATTTTATTAAGCAAACGATCTTGCTTCAGTCAGCTGTAATTGGACCGAACAACTCAGCATGCCGTCAGTCGCAGCATCGCAGCTTGACTGCTGGCTCACACACATACACATACACACACACATTTGTAGATTTATCCATAAGCTGTAAACTGTTGGCCCCTCATGTTCTATAATTAGTTGTGCTGATACCACAGGGCCTATTTTGTTTTGATTCATCAGACAGAGCTTGATTTTGTTTTGGGAAGCTAAGTGACAACTGCCAAGAGACCACATGGTGGATTGAGGTTCCTAGCACGCCCTCTTCTACATCTGACAGGCTTATCATGTCTGCTGCTGTGCACTGCAGTTGCATCTGCAATCAATGTGCATCCACTGTGGAGCCCGTAAGTGAACAGGGAGGAGATTAAGGCTAAGTGATTTTTCGTTTTGTGTGTGTCTGTGTGTGTGTGTGTGTTTGTGATAGCGGTGTGATTTTCAAGGGGACAACTATTGGGATGGCACCGCTGGAGGGAATGTGCAGCCTGGAAAACTCTGGAGGCATTAACGTGGTATGTAGGAATACATTTCTCATCTTTTCCCCCTCTCTATCCTTTCTCTCCTCAGTTCTGTTTTCTTTTCTCTCAAAAACACTCAGTCCCCTTTTCCCCCCAATCTTTTCTCCCAGCTTGAATCTATCTTTCATTGATTGTATATCTTGCAGAATGTCCTCCAAAATATAGAATTTCGGTCTTCACTTCTGTGTGTATCATCAGCTTTAGGTTTTCCTTTAGAGCCAAGAATAAGATTGGGATTCATAAGGATTGTTTGGAGTGACACAGTGGTGCAGTGGTTAACACTGAATCACAGCAAGAGGGTCCTGGGTTTGAACCTGCTGACCAGGCCTTTTCTGTGTGGAGTTTGCATCTTTATCCCATGAGCCAGATACTCCAGAGACACACAGGTTAATTGGTGACCCTAAATTGCCCGTAAGTGTGAGTGAGGGCATGAATTGTAGTTTGTCTCTATGTGTCAGCCCTGTGATAGGCTGGTGACCTGTCCTGGTTGAACCCCACCTTTCACCCAATGTCAGCTGAGATTGGCGCCAGAGCCCCTCTGACTTAAGATCTCAAGATTAGTTTTTTAGTGAAGGTGGTAGAGGAAAGCTTAGCATTAGTGAGAGGGGTGACAGTTGCTCCAGTTAGTATTTATATGTTAACAATGGATCATGTGAAAGATGTCTCTCATGGTGATGATCCTTGGAGACTCTGCAGCTCTTCAAAACAAAAAATCACAAAAGATCTTATCTCACCACAAGGAGTCTTCCTAAATGGTGCTAACTAAATGGTTCCTAACTAAGAGGTGTCTCTTAAGAGTCTTTGACAAAGCTGCTGAGAGTTGCTTTTACTGAGGAACTGCTGAGGTAAGAGAAGACCTATGGATGGCATCACGTTTCATGAATGAGCTTCTACACTATGACTACAGTGATTAGTTGACTGTGTACAGTTAAAGTTTTCAGTGTTGTGCACCCCTACTGCATATGAGCTCAACTGTGTCTAATATGGTCTTGTTAGATAGGGTGTTTATTGTTATATTTCATTTTATATCTGCACAGCTTAGAACATTGGCAGCTTTCTGCTGCATTAGATGGGAAAGAGGCTGAAACAATAGTGGAGAAAAAAAATTCAATCCCTACTCAATTGAGCTACGGATGCCACAGTTAGTGTATGAATACCATATCCAGCTGAGTCAGTGGGAAATGTTTCTATTCAGGACTTCTGGTCCTGCTGATGTACAGTGTGCCGTTTCTCTCTGGTTTTGCCTCTTGTCTTGTGATGTTTTTGTGTCAAAATATATCTCTGCAGCTCTTTTGAATATTGAAAAAATGAATAAGTGTGAAGGAACACTATTTTAAGTGTTTAATCTATCAACTGAAATTATAATATACGATACTGTGATACAATATAAGAAATCTCATATTGTCATGACTTCTCTCATTATAACTTTTGAAATATTACAACTTTTTCCTCTTAAAATTACATAATTCTAGTAATACTATGACTGAAATTGCAACTAAACCCTGTATTGGAATGATCTTTTATCTAACTGATACCACTTAGTAACACATTAGAGTGTAGTTTAAGTCTGCTAATGCAGATCATCAACTGTCCCCTTAGAGTGGACCTATTAGAACTTCCATGCCTTTATTTCAATAGTCATTAGGTTTTACAAAGTAGCAGTCCCCTGGTCCTCACTGACCTAATCAACTAATACAAAGGATGCAGAGTCATGCTGCAGCCACCATTGTTGCAGAGTATTGCTAACATTTGTGTATTTTAAAATCAACATTATTCGGAGAATACTTCTAGTAAAGTACTGTGTGTGTAAATGTACAACAGATACAGATGTACCTTAAGGTGTTGTTACGAAATGTAAGGGTAGTGTTGAAATTAAAAGGTTTGCCACAGAATAAAACAAAGAAGCTGTGGAGATTCTTGCTTATTCTACAAAGATCTTGTAAAACAGCCTGGAAAAAATATCAGTGACCCTTACAAATGATGGTGAATAAGTGAATTGACACTTAAAGCAGATTATTGTATTAATTAGTATTACAGGTGTCTTCAATCTCATAATCAGTCACTCAGCCTGTTTAATGGACAAGAGAAAGAAAAGAGAGCTGTTTGAGGAGATAACGACATGGTCAAGATAAAGGCTACAAGACCATCTCCAAGAAGTGTGATGTTGCTGTGACCACGGTTGCTAATATTATTAAGTAGATTGAGGACCATGGGACTGTAGCCACCCTCCCTGGACATATCTGTGGAGGAAAATTGACTTCAGGTAAAACAGAGGGATATGGTTGAATGGTAGAAAAGGATCAAGATACAACAATGTCTACTCATACCTTACATCACTTTCTGAAGGAAAGTGGGCTCCATGGAAGAATACTTAAAAAAGACCCCACTTTTGAAAGAGAAACATAAAATAGCCAGATTGAAGTTTGGTAAAATGCATGCTGGACAGGCTACAGTGCTTGTGGGAGAATGTCGTCCAGACAGATTCAAAAGAAAAGAACACCATGGAAAGACATCGGGGAGGCTCGGTTATGTTATGGGGTTGCTTTGCTGCATCTGGCACACAGGTCAAGCTGTGCAGGGCACAATGAAATGAAACATATTGCCCATTGTCAGAGAGCTCTGTCACAGCTGCATCTTATTGCTCCTCCAACAGAACAATGAAACAAAAATTACACAGAAAAGCAGCCAACAATGAATGGGAAGAAAACACTGGACTGTTTTGAAGTGGCCTGGCTTGAGTCCTGATCTTAATCCAACTGAACATCTATGGAAAGAGCTGAAACTCACAGTTTGGAGAAAGATGCCCGTCAAACCTGAGACCAAACTACCAGCTGAGATGCGTAGAATACTCATTACAAAGTATTATTTGAAGGGTCCCAATATTTCTGTAAACACCATTTTCATTTGTGGTTATTATTTAAAATAATAAGAGAAGGTTACCAATATTTTCATCACTTTAACTTCTTTTAGCAACTAAATTCTTAAATGAAATCATGACCAATGAAACTTAGGAGTTTCAAAATAAAAGTTCTTGAAACTTCTTGAAACAAAGTCTCATTCACATTGTTTCAAATCAGCATGTTCTGCACTAATGTGATAATCAGTCAGTGTTAATCAGGATTGTCTTGCCAAGTTTTAAGACTGGTCTGAATCTTGAAATAAATTAATCTCTTGTTGTGGACAGTCACACAGTCAATTGTTTCTTGTCAGCTGTTGCTGAAAAATAGATGAAATGAGATAAATCAATACCAGTTACCTCGTCTTACCTATGACTTATATCAAAGTGAGATGAGAGTTTCAATGGTTTTGTGGGACAGATGAACCCAAGCACTGGTGCAGTACTATAAGTAGGGGACATTCATCTTTACTGTAGCCCCTCTTGGTATTTGAGGATGTTAACATTCAAATCTTGCCTGCTTTCCTGCAGCTTTAAAACATCCACTGTAGTATTATTCAGTCTGTGTAGCTTATATGGCTTCATATACGTGTGCAGAAGTGGCCTGAATGAATGCGGCTGGACAGATCGATAGCTTTTCCATGCTTGATTTGCTTCTAATAGGCTGTCAGCTCTCCTATGGGCAGACGTGGCCTGTAGAATCCAAATGTCCTGTGGCTGACCGAGCCGGGGAGTTGGTGCTCACCACAGAACCATGTTGCCTCTGTGGTTTGGCCCTCAGAGCATTAAGTGGCATGGGAAGGATTTCACTGCAGAACATCAGCGTTTCCAGACAGTTAACATATCCCCATTTTATACAGTATGCATTATTCAGAGGCAGAGCTAAGAGTGAATGACAGCTTTCAGTGGATCAAAGAGGAGCTAAATACATCTGAATAGTGTCACTACAGTGTGTGTGTGTGTGTGTGTGTGTGTGTGTGTGTGTGTGTGTGTGTGTGTATGTTTTCATGCAGCTCTATCCTGTGAGGGTTTTTTTTCACCTTTGAAACTGGGACATTGTAGCTGTTTTCTTACTTCTACACAAGCTTCAACTTCAGCATCATCTAACCTCGTCAGACACGTACTGATTGTGTACCTCACACTGTACCCATTTTGTTGTTTTTTAGCAGCGTGTTCCACTGTCACATAACCAACAACAACTAACAAAAGCTTGATTGATTCTGTAATGGTTCTGAATTGCAAAAGTTTTTAGCTACCATTGCTATGAGACTTTGTACAGCCATTCATAGTCCCCAGAGGATGAATCCTAATGACTGTGGTGATCACCTGCACCACCAGCAGGTTGCCTTGATGATTTTGAGTGAAATTGCTCAGTGACATTGTATGGATTGCTATGAAAAGTGTACTTCTAGCATTCATGTTCCCTTTAAGCTTTACTTACTTAAATATCTTACTAACTAAAGCCCTTTCATCAGGCGTCATCATCAGGTGATTTTGTTGTATACTTATCCAAAACCTTGGTTTACATCCAAACACAAATACTGTGAAAATAACAACACTCCCTCAGCTGTGTTTAGCACTAACGTTGTTAGTATGCTAACATGCTGAACTAACACCTCTACAAACTATACATCAAACTGTTAAAATTGTCATTGTGAACATGTTAGCATGCTAATAATATGTAGTTTAAAGTGCCACTGGACATCACGGCAATTTTTTGTTAATGGGTCAGTAGGGACCACTGCTCAGTTTTCCCTGGGACCAGAATAAAGTATTAATCCAGCCCTGTACATACGAAAGACGTAAAGTATGGAAATGTATTTAGAATCATAGCAGAATGTATGTATTTATACAGACATACATAACAGTCATCAAATGACACATTCAGTGTTTTCTGAGCCACATTAAGTCTCCCTCTAATTCACCCCCACAGGACCACTCTGAGCTGTCCATCGGTGCTGCAGCCACCATGGCCCACGAGATCGGCCACAACTTTGGAATGAGCCATGACCATGAGGGCTGCTGTGTCGAGGCTACTGCTGAGCAGGGAGGCTGTGTGATGGCTGCCGCCACCGGGTGAGCCTCAGGCACTGCGTCAGGCTTCAGCATAAACATGCTCCCATTGAGATGTTGTTGCTAACAATTTGACATATGCATAACAATTTCATCAGCCAAGAGGAAAAACTAATTACATTATTAATGTCACTGCCTAAGAAACTTATTACTTGAGATTGTTAATTTCTCTCAGATATAAAAACACCAACTTCTGTACTGTTTTTTTATGATCATCAAATATTCATAATCACCATTGATATTGGATTTCCCATGTTGTCCTTCACATTAGAGAAAGGCAACATAAAATGTCAGGAAACAGAATGAAAGAAAACATTTTAGTCTAGTGAAAGCATTAGTATGTAGTCCTTACAATACCTCAAAGTGCCACATAGAAAAACACAAAGAACTACTGCTATACCTTTTAGAATAATCATGTGTAATGTGTTTTTGCAAATTCTCCTCTTCAACAACTGAATGAAAATCTCTGTGTAAAGGCATCCATTCCCACGAGTCTTCAGTCGCTGCAGTAAACGCGACCTGGACAGCTACTTCCAGAAGGGAGGGGGCATGTGTCTCTACAACATGCCCAATATGAAGGACCTGGTTGGCGGCAAGAAGTGTGGCAATGGCTTTGTGGAAGATGGAGAAGAATGTGACTGTGGAGAACCTGACGTGAGTATATTTGCTCTTTAATATTTGTCTGAACTACCCCCACCCCATAAAACTTGTCACTTCTAATGCAGATGAATTCCAGTAATACATTAATTTTTAAAGGGACATAGATATTATGTATGATAATATATGATTTGTTTTGTTGTTGTTGTTGTTTTCTGGGAGATTGAGGATCAAAAGTAAACACACAAAGCTACCCTAATAGCTAACTCCACAGGGGACAACTTGCTGGCTAGCCACTTGTCACACACTGGTTTGTATACATGTGGGAGGTTGTGGATCACTGTTGTTTCAGTGTTGTGTACATGCTACAAAAGAAGTTGCAAACTAGATATCCTGTTATCAGGACAATCATCATATCACTCTCCTACCGACAAAGCTGGAGTTAGGCTGTTATTAGCCTAGCTTAGCATAAAGATTGGAAGAAGAGGGACGTAGTGTCTATGTACTAGTGGACAGATGTAGTAAAACCCACATCAAAGCTAAAAGTTTTATTTATGCAGCCCATAATCATACATTTGTTTCAGGCATTCTGTTTGGATAAGAAAATGCTCTGTATATGACATCTATTGCATTGTCATGTGTAAAGAGTAAACAAAAGTAGCTATAGAATTACAGAGCAACAGAATTACAAGATTGGGTAACAAGTAAAATGTAAACCAAAGTGTGTCATTCTATCTATTCTATATTGATGTCACCCAGGAAAAATGAAGCTGTTTTTAATCATTTCTGTCAGCTCTGATCTTGCACAGCACTGCAGTGTTGTGGCCTCATCATTGATGCACTCTGTGTCACATTTCTGCGACGCAGCTGAAAGATTGCTGAAAGTTTCCTTAAATCGGAATGAAGTGTTTGTGCTCAATAAACCCAGAGGTTAAGTAAACCTTTTTTGGTTCAAGCAGCAGAGCAAATTGAAAACAGAGGAAGCAAATTGGTAGCTGACAGCAGCAGCGCCGCTGATGGGGCTGTTTGTTATGACTCCCACTCAGAGTGGAGCTGACAGTCAAGCTCAGGCTGCTGACAAGCCACCTGCTCTTAGCATTTCAAATGAGATGAGCTACAGAATGATGCTTTATAGTCTCACCTTGTGATTTCCACCAACGCAGACAAATGTATGACACATATAACAAACATGGGTGTGGAGTTGTAGATTATAGACTACATGCAGTTCTTTTTTTCTTTAAAGAAGGGAAACCATTTCAAAACCAAATCTTTTACAACCACTAATGTTTTACAGTGAATGTAGAAAGGCAAAGTTTTTTATTTTTATTTTGAGTCTAATCAGACACAGCACTGTCCACAAAGTGGGTGTGTGGAAAGTCACAGAGAGATATTTCAGGTTTTTTTTTTGTCATTTCAATTCAATTGAAGCACATTGGCTCTGTCTTGATGTTCAAATGAACATCACACTACAAACAAGCCAGTGCTTTTTGTTGTTGTTGTTGTGTTCACCCATAATCCCCTCTCCGTTCTTTCCTGCCAGTATAATTGGCTTTTTTCTCTTGCTCGAGTCAACTCCCACATTTGTTTTGACCGTAACCGGTGGCTCAGAGGAGGGCGCCATGGCAACGGGAGATGTTGTCTGTGTGTACGCTGTATGACACGCGAAGCAGCAAAGTCATGTCTCTAGATTTCTTTTTTTTTCTTCCTGCGAGCATCTGATAAAATTGTCAGTCACAGTTGTCAGTTGCCACTAAGAAGTGTGTGTGCAAGTGTGTGTTTGATGATTTCTGATAGGATGATTTATAAACATCTTTTTAGCTTTTTATTCATCACTAAGACCTCTCCAGTGAACATTTTGACCTTCTGGATGTTGGGTGCTGCAGGCCATCTGGACCTGAAATCAAAATTAGCAACCCACTAACATTTACTACACCATACTTGGAAAGTTGTAGAATCCTTTCTAAATGACTTACTACAGGCTTCAAATTACACCTGTCAGGAGGTGTCTGACGCCAAATTCATTTATAATAATTATACATGCAGGTGCACAGAACAAAACATGAAAGGAGCCAGTGAGCTGTGTTAAATAAAAAATACCCTGCACATGTCTCAGTAATGCTGCAGGCATTACTGACCATGGTAGAGTTGTCTGCATTCAAAATGACATCTCACAAGACATTAGATTTTAACTAGACTTACTAGCCATTAGAAATGTTCATGTTTATTTATCTCTTTTGTAAGATATAACACTTGATATTGAGCTACACGTGGACTGGGATTTGGAAAGTGAGTGTGTAGGTTTTGGCACTTGACTCAGTGGATATAATGAGTTTGTGTGTGTGACCGTTAACAGGAATGCACCAATGACTGCTGCAATGCCAATAACTGCACCTTGAAGGAGGAGGCTCAGTGTGCCCATGGAGTGTGCTGCGAGGGCTGCAAAGTAAGAAACTCGCACAGACACACACACACACGTGCAGGCAGAGCGGCGTAGGAGGGAGCTCACCTCGTTTGCAGTAGTAGCTCAGTATCATTAGTTCACTGTCAGTCATCATGTCAGCGTGTTGGCATACTGTACCCACGGCGTGTCAGCTCCTGTCGCAGCAGGGCTCGCCGTCTTCACATCACACCAACACGTTTCATCTCTGCTATCATCTCACTGTTCAAATTCAAATCCTGACATCCCATTGTAATACACAGCAGTGTGAACCCAAATTCTGTTGAGCTTTAGCCTGACAGCAGAGACAAATACTGAAGATGGCAATAACTGATGTAGTATCTGCAGAGGAAGAGCTGCAACTCCTCTAAGTTTGTTTCTCTTATTGTCATTGCAATATTGTTAGTCTTTTAGTACAAATATTTCCTCTTTATATGCTGTGTATGGCATGACAATCTCATTACACAGAGGGACACATTTCAGCATATCTCACACACTTTTCTTCTACTGCCACTGTTGTCACATTTTTGTGTTTTGATCCATTCATTGTTACTTTACCACAAAGATTTTAATTCTTCTCATTCCCCTTAAAGCTGCACTCACATACTGCATCAAAGGTGAAGGTCAGAGGGAAAATCCCTCAAGAATTTTCATCAGTTCTCCCTGCGGCTGTGTGGACAGCCCTGCAGATTTGGTTTTCCAGACCACAAACTTTGCTCTCATCAACAACAGCGGGCAGCTCTCTCATAAAACCACTGTGGACTACCTGTACAGCAGCAAACAGTTAGTTAGAGACAAGCTGATGAACATAAAGGAACATTTAGCAGCTAAAGAGCCAGATGTTTTTCTCAGGAGTTGGTGGAGACCAGGACAGAGCTAAGAGGAGAGTGAATATTAGACTTAAATTTATCAGGTGGATGCAAATATGAATCCAAATGAATGCTAATATTGCTGGATTTGAGTCAAATTCAAAAACACCATAATGAACAGATGTTGTGATCCTGTCCTTTTCTGCTGTGGCCAAAACTTTTGTTATTCAGCTTTAACTTGGTTTAAGTCTATTAAAAACATTTTATACTGTACTACAATAATAACAGATACAGTGTTTATCTATCTAGACAAGACTGTGCACCATTCCCTTGAATGAAAATACACCACTGTACATGTTTGAAAATCTATCTTTTGAAACTTAAGATCTTCACTACAATTTTAAATGAACCTCTCCGGGTTTGAACAAAGCTTGTCTTTACAACATGAGTTTGTAACCACCTGGCCGTCTAACAAAGTTAATTCTACATGTTGTATTCCACAGCTTAAACACACTATATATGCTTCTGTCTTTTTGTTTGTGTCCACATATTTCTCTCAGTGTTTAGTGGTAAAAATATCTAGTGTCTTGTATTACCTGCCATGGTCAATAGCCTGTTGTGGAATACTACCTGACCCCAGGCTTGTTGAAATGCTATTCAATTGTGGCAGTTTATTAGATCCTAAATTATTTGCAAATATTCCCTATTTAATCAGTATCAACTGAAAAACTCTAGAAAAAAGGTCTTTTACAACTAGATTTTGGTCTGTTTAGAAGAAAGTGTTCATTATTCATCCTCCCTGTGAGATTCACTGTATCAGAGATGATCTTCCTGTTATTTTAGATGTCTTGCACTCTCCCTTTCCTTCCCTCTCATTGCTCGTTCCCTGTCTGTGCCAGTTGAAGCAGGCAGGTACCATGTGCCGGGGGCCAGCAGGGGCATGTGACCTGCCAGAGTACTGCACCGGGGCATCTCCTTACTGTCCTGCCAACGTCTACCTGCTGGATGGCTCCTCCTGTCAGTATGGGCTGGCCTACTGCTACAACGGCATGTGCCTCACCCACGAACAGCAGTGCCTACAGCTTTGGGGCTACGGTAATGAAGAGTCTATGAAAACACACTCAAAAAAACGTATACTTACCCACTTGCTCAGTATTCCAGGGATAAACATGCCCTCAGACCAGTGTTAAGCCTTTGTTTAAACACTCCAAAATTAGGTATTTACCAGTGGAGGCTTTGAATGGCAGTACATTTATTCAAATACTAAAGTACCAATAGCCAATACTGGTGTTTAAAACTGCTTCAAACTACAGAGTGACTGCCAACAGATTTGACAGTATATATGCTATACTATACTGCTGAGAGCAAACACTCAATCAATGCCAGACATTCTTGTTCCTTTTCTCTCTCAAATATGAATGCTGCATTAAAAAGCATGACAGTGTTTGTGCAGCAGCACCTGAGATAAAAGCAACATGATGACTTTAATGTGCATCATCTTATTTTAATGTTCTGTAATTCTTATCTTTATTATCTTTTTGTTACAAAGACTAAAAACAATTCTCTCTAGTTTTTTGCCACTGGGAGAAAAACTGAGATTTTGAGGATTTTCATAAGAACTAATAATTCTCATAGTGTAGACTACTGGTAATTGCAGATTACATATCATTAAGTATTAGCTGAGGTTAAAAGTCATTGTTAGTTTTGCCATCTTTTTTTAAAAAAAAAACAGTTTTTAGTTGACTAAAATTCTGGATTTGTTGTAAAATACTAATAATTAAAAATGTTACACCCCTGCCTTTTGTTATTCTGTTGGCTTAAGTTAATAAAAGTTCAAAAGAAACATATCATTATTAAACATATTATCCTTAACACCAGCTCATTTTCTGTGTGGCACACCTTAAGGTGCCTCATTAGGTTTATAGCATTCCTCAAGCTACTTCATTGCCATAGGTCTTTTTTCCTGACAATAATCTGACTATAGTTTCTGCAGCATTACATTTGAAGTGGATCCAGAAGTCAACCTAATTTTTCTGACCAAGCCCTGCTGTTGGCATCTTACTCTTTTCCCAAGCTGCAGCCATTCAGCTAGCCTCTGCACATATATTACAGGTGAACATCCATCCATCCATTATCTTATCTAGCTTATCCATTAAGGGTCACAGGGGGCTGGAGCCTATCCCAGCTGTCATTGGGTGAGAGGCGGGGTACAGATCGCCAGTCCATCACAGGGCCAACATATATAGACAAACAACCATTCACACTCACATTCACACCTATGGGCAATGTAGAGTCACCATTAACCTGCATGTCTTTGGTCTGTGGAGGAGAACCCACACAGACACGGAGAATATGCAAGCTCCGGGCAAACCGGTGCTCAAACCTGGAACCTTCTTGCTGTGAGGCGACAGTGCTAACCACTGCACCACCATGCGCCCTCACCGTAAACATTATCTCATGATTTTACAGATATAAAATGAGAAAGAAATGGTAAACTAACAAATAAAAAAAATAAGATTAAAAAAATAAATAAAATTAAATAAAAAAACAAGAAATAATAAGCAAAATAAAATTATTTCATTTTCAAAACATTTCAAATTTATTCTCATAATATTTAGATTTTTCTCAAATTATTTCAACTTTGTTTTTGAGATTTTAGAGATACCTTAATACTCCATCATACTGTGCCATTTGTAGTTACCATTGTTATTATATTCCAGTGTATTATGAATATATATCAATTGAATAAATTGACATTTTTTGAAAAACAAGCCATCTTAGTCACCTGAGGAGAAGAGAACACGTAGCTAAGGCTAATACATTCTAATACAGGTGTTGAATTAACTCTATGGTCATTTTGGACTATTTTCTTTGTGATTCTGTTGAAATGTTTTGTGTTATACAGAGAGGTGTTTGTGATCATTTTATTCTTGTTCATATAAATGTGCCTACCTGTATTTATTGGACTGCTGTTGTATTAGTGCTGCATTAGTTTTAGCAAGGTGCTGTTTAAACTGATAACTGAGCATATGTATGTGTTTAGCCTTGCTTAGCAGTATCCCACAGTCCTGTCGTCATAGTGAGGTCACCATGTTCAGCTTCAAATAGTGTATATGGTGAGGGTGGTGTCTCATCATCTCTGCAGCGGACAAGCCGGTGGCTGAGACCAGCATTAGCTGTGTCTGTTGTCAAGCACTTTGTGAGTCAGGATGCTACCATTTGTTGACAGCAGAGAAGGATCATTGCTAACATTGTTAGCAACAGCGATACAAGTAAACAGACTCATGGGTGATGGGATATATTGTGTCTTCAGGAGCTCGACCGGCCCATGATGCCTGCTTTGAAGATGTCAATGCAGCAGGAAATGCCTTTGGAAACTGTGGGAAAGATGAACATGGCAACTACATGAAGTGTGAGAAAAGGTAAGAGACACTGGTGATCCTGACAAATTCTAACACAAATAGAAAAAAAAACATGAGTTACCGTATATATGGGTAGGTACTAGGGCTATGGCACAGGTAATCAGGATTCTAGACAGCAGAGGCATGTTCTCTTTGGATTTCTGTCATAAGAAATGAGATGAGGTACAATAGCAGAGTGGGTGCCTGGCAAGCCATGACAAAAATCTGCCAGGAAAAGAACAATGTAGGAAACACTAGTATTAGCAAAAAATAAAAATACTCACATTAAGTCAAAATTAGGAGGTACAAAGTCATATTTTAAGACGAAATTCACTGACTCATTCTATTTACTTTGTGTCTCCTAATGTGGACATTTCATATTATTTTTGTCATTCTTTCTTTCAACATCCAACTAAATTTCAGCACCACAAAAAAACACTTTTTTCTCTCCTTTGATTTCTGCCCTTTCCTTACCATAACTCAAGTTTGAATCAATAGCAATATCTAACATTCTCTGTTAGTATGTGTGGGCATGTTTTCTGACGAGTTTCACCCTACATTCAAACACAGACCGCTGTAGCCTGTAAAATAAATCTGTTGCTGCAGAATGCAAAGAAATGATTAGAAATCTTGATTAAGACCAACATTAAAAGCTGCACTAACAAATATTTTCCTAATAATGACTGAAACGACAATGTGCAATGTGAAGGCTGTTTTTTATTGGGACAACCCCACAGAGAATTATCACCACGTCTTCAGTTCCCCCCAGTTCTACAAAGTTTTTTAGCCTTTTTCTGCTCATTATTTTGCATTTTACAGCCCACAATGTTACTATTTGGTTACATTTTAGCACTCTCATCAACCTTGTTTCAAGTAGCCACTGTTTCCAGTCAAAAAGCTACAGAGAGTAACTGGGAGCATTTAGCAGCTGAAGAGCCAGATATTTCTCTCAGGAGTTGGTGGAGACCAAAACAGAGCTAAAAGAAGAGTGAATATAGACAACTGCAGCTTTAATAGCAACTGAGTTAACTGGGCAACTGTTGTATAATAATAATAATTGTTATTTTTATTTACTATTTATTATTATTTCCTAACATCACAATTCTATAGTCATGTTAGTGATCATATGAACATTTGGTTCTTTTAAAATCTCTGCTGCTGTTAGCAAGCACACTTCTGTTGAATTGAGTGTTTCATCATTCACACTCATACACACAGAGAGCCAGGCCCTCTGTACACTGTCAACACAGGCCTCTCAGAGGCAGTTTCCATGGAACTGTGCCAGAGCTAATTAATGGAGCCAAATTAGCGATTTAGCTATGTAAATGAGCTCGTGGATTAAGGTGGCTGATGGCTGCCTTGTATGATCCACCACTGCCCAAATCCATTATGAAGTCCCACAGGAGTCATTAGAGTGTTTTCTGGCCACAGTAAGTCACAGAGCTGATTAGTGGATATGTAAATACACTATCTGCCTGTTATTAAGATGTGAATAATCTAAACATAGCCACTATCTGCCCATCATTCTGTAATCCACTTCACTTGTTTTCCTCATCACGTGTGTGTGTGTATATGTGTGTGTGTATTTACTAGTATGTATTTACTCTATATATTAATCAGGAAGATCTAGATACTGACAAACCTCAATCAAAAAACACATGTCTGCTGAGGATGGATCCTTATCGGATCGCTACAATACAGATATTCAGATTATTAAAGTTATGAGCAGGCGAAGGCTGTCTTCTTCATAGCCAGACAGCCCCGACACTACAGGCAGACACGGCCGGTAAAAACACATTAACGTCCATTAACCGTCCCCTCACCTTTTGTAATGCAATTGAATGACTGGCACTTGACTTAGAGTGTTGACTGTGGAGTCTAGATACAACTTGTCAGTCAACAGAGGAAGGGAAGGAGATCCCAGTGGAACCTTCAGCAGGGAGCAGCATCAGTTGCTCACTGATGTGTTCAATTATTATTATTATATCCTCCTCTCAGAAGAATAAGATATACTAAGCTTTATTTACACACACAGTTCTTGTTAGTTGGAAACATTCATTGTTGGTTTGGCTCTGTACATGGTACTTGTCACAATAAGAATGAGTAGTAGTCTCAATTTTAAATGCTGTAAAATATTATATTTAGGTTCCATGAAAACAGGCATTTCTATTGTACAGATGTATACATGGGGTGGCTGCAGCTCAGGAGGTAGAGCAGTCACCCACCAATCAGAAGGTCTGTGGTTCGATTCCCGGCTCCTCCAGTCCGCGTGATAAGGATCCTTGAGCAAGATACTGAACCCCAACCCCTGTGTTGTATAGAACAAGTGCTCTATGAATGTGTGTGTGAATAGGTGAATGTGATCTGTAGTGTGAAGTGTTTTGAGTGGTTGAAAAGACTAGAAAAGCACTATATAAGTACAGTCCATTTATATGTATTTAGAATTTAAACAACATGAAAATCAACACAAACATTGAATGAACACTAGGCAGATCCTACTGGATCATCTTTATAGTAGAGGTATCAGTTGGTAAATCACAACACGACACTGACAGAGGTCAAACTGGTAAACAGATGTCTGGTTTGTCCCATGCTCAGTGGAGTTGGATGACTAAAGCAAAGCAGAGCTAAAAATGATCATGGAGCTCTATTGACTCACCCTTCAAAAGTAAAAGTTAAATGTTTCTTTGTTTGTGCTTTTATCTCTGCCCAGCGATGCCAAGTGCGGTAAGATACAGTGCCACAGTGCTGCCAAGAAACCCAAAGGCACCAATGCCGTGTCCATCGACACTACCATCAAGACAGGTGGCATTGAGGTGAAGTGCCGTGGCACCTACGTCTACAGCACCCAGGATGGCCAGGGTGACCTGCCCGACCCCGGCCTCGTCATGACTGGCACCAAGTGCGGAGAAGGCAAGGTTGGTCCACATTGGGCTGGGCTTTAGGGGTAGTCATTAGAGTCGGTCAATTAAGTGATGTAATTGATTAATATAGTATATATTAAATATATTTTTAAATTTTTCATTGAATAGTTCAACGGTCTATATGAACAGGAAATTAGTTAATTTGTCTGTTTTTCCAAATGAATGAGGAGGAGTTTTCCTGCATCTCACTATGGAGTGCCCATAAGGTTAACAGGGTTTTTGATCAACATCAACCCTTGGCTTAACAAATGTAACAAATGTATCTGGCCACCTGCCAAGAGCATGCACACCTGCCTGGTATTTTGATCTGACCCGCTCACACAACAGGGTGCAGGGAGAAGGAAATTGACTACACAACACATTTCAGTCTCAAAGGATTTAAAGCTGTGTTCTGAAGCCAGAAAACAAATGACTGAGCAGTGTTTCTGCTTCCTCTTCACTGGGAGTTTCTTTAGGATCTTTGCATCACTTTTTTTGGCTCACTTCCTTTTAACAGTGGTACTGTTTGTAAAGGTTACCATACTGCAAGGTTGAGGAGCTTACTTACAATGTGTGCTATAGCTGGGAATACAGTTTCAGGTTGCCAGGATATCTGGGTATGTAGTTTCAAGGCTAATTAGTTGTTAATACAATCTTTTGTGTTAGCAAAAAGCAGCATACAGAACATTCAGGCTTCCCATTTTAGTGAGGGCTGAAATGACAAACATCAGCAGCAGCACGTTATATCAGCTGTGGCTAATTGATTTTCACGTAAATACAGTGTGGGACAGGCAGGAAGTCTAGCTGAAACCTGCAGAAACCACACACTGATTATTTCCACCAAAATGCACCTAGTCATAGGTAAACTAACAGTTACACTGCAAGACAAAAGCCAAAATTCACTGAATACAGTGATTCTTGTTTCATGTTTAGGGTAAATTAATGAAGTTAAAATGCTCCACACACAGTTTGACTAGAGCAGACTCCTAATACATGTAATTGTAGAATTGTAATGTGTTCCTGCCTCACCTTCCAAAATAAAACTTGACTAATGTCTAGCTGACATGCTTGCTGCACTATACTGACGATAACTTACAGAAAAGAAGTGGTGAGTCTTCTGTTGTCAGTTCCAGGAGTCATAAACTCCCAGTTCAACTTCAATACCTATTATGAAAGTGGTGTTCAACTTAAGGCTTCCAAGTCAGTAAGGACCCCCAGTATTTGGGTCAAGTACATTGCAAAAAAAAAAAGATGTGAAAAAGTGAGTAAGATGTTAACCTTAACTTGCACTGTTCATTGCAGTTTCAGGTTATAGCTACAGGTTGTAAACATTTATTCATCTGTAACTCAAAAGTGTTTGATAGCTCAACCTCACTGCAGCATTCTGGATTCAGACTTTGGCTTCACTACAACAGCTTTCAAAGTGTAACTCTTGTTATATCACCCTGAGATCTCTCTTAATCTTTTCACTTTCTGTAAGTGGATGAACATGTGCTGAAAGAACATGGTTTATTTCATCTAAAGATAGTGTCAGTTGTCAGTGTTCTGGTTGCTATTTGTCACTCATTCTCCTGCTGAATACATGATCAGGGGTTTGTATCAGCCCACTTCATACAAAACTAAATGTTAGTGGGAGGAGGTCTCTTCTATTAGGTGTTTGTTTGAAACTCCTTTTCTGTTACTTTCATTGGGCTATAAATCAGATGCTAAATGGTGTATAAAATTCCAAGTAAATCCACCTGCACACACATACACAAATTATACAAAATGAGAGCTGAATTATGCATGTGAAATACATGTATATAAAAAGTCACACACACACACACTGAGCAGTATCTGCAGTCCCCTCCATTGCACCAGCAAAATTCTATTTCTCCGTCTGTCTATATTGCTTTCCCTCTGCAGCACATTCCAGCCACTTGAATTCCATTTCAGCTATTGTGCTGGCCGGGCTGAAAAGACTGAATAATGGTGCATGAGTAATATATTATAAATAGGCAGCAGAGAATATTGTCTGCCATCCAGCCTGATGAATTTTGAGTCATCATATTGAACTGGCCTTTTCTCAGCAATAAATGCACACATAGCACCAAGCTGCTGCTTCTAATCACACAGTCACACATTCACCTACACTAAATTGATTCCGCTGTTAACAATGGTGAAGCAACAACAACAGGCAGAGCAGGAGATACAGTACCAAATAAATGCAAATACTAATATTAGCACTAATACAGCCCAGTGATAGAGTGCTACATAAAAAAGTGTTGAATTATGACCTGCAATTTGTCAGAGAAGCTGAAGTGTGTTTACACGTTTATGCATAGTGCACTTTTCAAATGTTGCTACAGTGTCCCCTCAGGAGGTTAGTTTTTAACCCTAACCCAGATTACATTAAGTCACAGTGGTTTTGAATGTTGACACCAAACAATTTCTTGATTGATTATTTCTACACTTGATGACTATGGTACTTTATGGTAAAGGAAAGGGACCTACATCTCCTTTGTAAAAGAAATAGTCGAAGATTTTGGGAAAGTCCCTTATTAGCTTTCTTCATGAGAGTGAGAAAAGAGGGCTGACACTAATTTTCATCTGTGTGTTAGGTACAGAGGTGGAGTCAGGACATGGCTAGCCTAGCTTAGCATAAAGACAGGGGGAAACACTTTGCCTGGCTCAAAAATACACCTACTGACATCTCTGAAGCTGACTGATTAGTATGGATCTTGTTTGGGTAATCTGTACACAGACATCTGAGTTTTTGTTTTTTTTTTCCATTACATCAGTGAAAAAGGCTACAAATAAGTAAAACTCACTATTATCGCTACTAAAAATGGACACCTGGCTGCAAAATGTGCTGAAGTCAGCCAGTCAGTGTTGGACAATGAGTTAGGGCAATGGTGGACAATTATTTTTGTATTAATGACGATATTGGCTATGCACAGAGCATTGGCCTGTCACTAATTACTTGCCTGTTCATCAGTTTTTCTGGGACACTCAGTTCCTTTTTGTCCTCTTGCACGAGAGGTAAAGACTTAGGAGCTCGGTCAGACTTTGAGAGTCTGAATCTGATAACATCAGAATTGACAAAATTTAGAATGACAAAAAAATATTTGCAACTCCAATCTGTTTGTGTTTTTACCTCCTCCATCTCACCTCCTCCTCACACAGCTGAAACGCAAAAAGATAAAGCTTCAGCCTCTCTACCTGATTAGAGTCTCTGGTCCCAGATCAGTGTCAGTGACTCACCCTTTACACCACTGACTCTACTCCTACCTGTTCCCAAACTACCAGTGCCTACCCTAACGTCTGTTCTAGCATTGTAAGAATGGATGAGTTACATGACTCACAAAGCTCCTTAGAGAGCGACACATCACTCCTGCATTAATGTAAATGGTTATTAAAATGAGTATTAGAGCAGCAGTCAAGACCAAACATATTTGGTAAAAGCAGCTCAATAAAACATCATTACAAGCTGTAAAAGGCAGTCTATAAAAGAAGTGATTTAAAAGAGGATACTGATGCTGCTTGCCCAATCTCCTCAGGCAGCCAGGTTGTTCCAAAGCCCAAGGGCACTGGCAGTAGGCCGATCAAAGTCTGTATATGTGTGTGTGAGTGTGCACTGTAATCTTTATCACAGTATGTGATCATTCTGCTTGTGTTGCCACAGGTGTGCAGAGACCGCAGATGCCAAAATGCCTCTTTTACCGAGCTGGAGACTTGCATCGCACGCTGTCACGGCAACGGGGTATTCATACACACACACACACACACACACACACACACACAAGAGCATACAGAGTCATGCAACAGACTCAACTCACTTAGCTGCTGGGCACAGCTCCCTAATCTTATTGTCACACTGTGTCCTTGGGCATAGGTAGCGCTTTGCAGCGCTGTCACCAAGTCTGTTGTAAAAGGCAGGAAAATAGATGGCTGGAATGCAACAGCAACTGAAGTGATGAACTATTTATTGGAGCAGTACAAGCAAGCCTGAGGCAGATAAGGAAGAATCATACATAGTTTATGAGTTAGTAACCAAGCTCTCGAGTGGAGTGTTTGCGGTTTAAACACTTGTTACCTTAAGAGGAGATGGGGATGTAGATAGAGGTTATTTATCAGTTTTAACTCTGACTTGGACCTCTGAAGTTAGTGTCTGAAATTGAGACAGTGTGTAATGAAAGTATGAAGTGAAGTTCATCACATATAACCTGAAACATAAATAGGATAATGTCATGGTAGTTCACTACCAGAATTAGACGTGTCTTGTGTAAAAACTGATCTGAGCTGAGATCAGGAGGTGTAGAGCACGAACGTATGGATAGATGTCTGAAATATCAAGTGTACACACTGCTGTACAGAGTATCCCATCCTTGCTACTGACACTAAGGGAAATTCAGATATTGATATGGTCACTGGTGGGAATTTTCATCACAATATAAGAATCGATGTCTCCTCCATTAGCACTGAAATACAAACTGTCTCCTAAAGAACAGTCAGTGAGCAGTCCATCCAGATAAAGCTGGTCCTATCAGTGTTTTACTGCAGACTGGTCAGGTTCACGGCAGCTGACTTGGAAGGTTTTAAACTATAGGAGTTGAAAGTGCACTGACAAGGACATCATCCCTCACTGGCTTCCCACCAATGACACAGTCAAGTGTGTTTTTTAGGAACTCATGACTAAACAGAGTGTGCTACTGCGGGATGACAGGACCACAGGTTTCTGCCATTGTAGATTGAGATTTTACCTCAGTTGATGCCTGTTGGGAAAGCCCAGTTCCCACTGCACTGCAGTCCTTCCCACTGCTAACCCTGCTTTTGCCCTGGGGTGAGTGTAGATAGACATCAGGGGAGATGTGTGGGAGACTTGCTGTCCCTCCCAGCTCCACCTGCCACTGTGGAGGGATAACCACCAACCAGCAGGAGTCATTAGTGCTGTGACTCAGACATGATCCCTCACTGGCTTCCATTCACAGACACAGTTAACTGTGCTTTTAAAGCTCCCAACCAAGCCAGGTTAACAACAGGAACAGAGAAGCAGGTTTTGCATTGATGGATGGGAACTTTAACTGTGGCACTTTTAAATCCTAAAAACTCAGACAGCAGATTTTATATTCACTTACTCCTGGTGTACAAATCAATCGTAACCTTTTATCACAGACTATTTTTGTGCACAAGCCTGAAAATATTGGACCCAAAGTAAAAAGGTTACGGTTCTTCAAACTTTTGATTACAGTCATAATCCTGGTCTCAATCAATCAAGCAATCATAATCAAAACTACACAAGTTTTTGGACTTTTTCTCCATGAAAACACATTTATTCCACTAAAACCTGGGTGCAGTATGTTTACTTAAAACTTTGCAATGAGTGGCTTTTCAGTTTTGTGCTTACCAGCTACGTGATGAAAATCAGCTGTCGCAGTGACATAAGGATCCTAAAAATTCTTTGCACAGATAGAATTGGGAGACATAGAGCTTTAAAATGGTGTGTTACTTGTCAAGGTTGTGTCAAGACTGAGTCTGGTCGCAGACCAAAACACACCTAAAGTAATACTTCTAAGGCCAAAACGTCCCACGGGTGGTGTATTTTGAAAGGTTAATTAGGAACAGTGCATTCTAATGAACTCAACTGCGCCTGTGCTCATTTACATCATTAGTGGTGGTAAATACCCCTCTAAACTAAAGCACGGAGCAATCAAAAATATTCTCCTCTGGTAGTAAACTGCAATAAACTTAATAAATCTACACTCAGGTATTTGAAACAGAAATAAAAGGCTGTGTAGATAGTATATTCATTTATATAGACTGGATTTATATAGACTATACCGTAAACATAAAATATACTGAGTTACTAGTTTAATAGGTACACCTGACAATAGCTCTACAGTTATATGAAACTTGACGATCTCATTTCACTTTTGGAAACCACATTGATAAGGCAGGCCAGATTATTCCCAGAGAACACTGATTTATTTTGTCATTTTTCTGTGTATGGCTCCAGGCTAAGGAAAGAATATAGCAGTGTAATGCAATATGGCAGTTGCCATTAATGTTCCACCAGTGTGGCTTTTTAATAGGTGAGGGGTTTCAGACCAAAGCAGCTGACATGCTGACAGCTGATATTTTTGTCTGCAGTGTAATATTTGTAAAGCCACCGGAAAATTAAACCTGCTTTTTTTTCCTTTTAGAATTTAACAACTGACAGTTTTCCCTTCAGTCCCCCTGGGTTTCTCCCATGTCAACACATGAAAGCTAGGCTGAGACACAAATGGAAACTGTTAGATGCCAATTTCATGTTGTATTGCAGCTTTACTGCAAACTGAAAACCTTAATTTATCAGTTTATTAGGCAACTGGGTGAAATTATATTCAATTGTGTCCATACATATTATTCCAACAGAGATGCATTCAGGCATAATTTCAGCGTGATTTTAAAATGGCTCTTTTAGTCTCGGAACCTCTGAGTGGGCAGAGTATTTGATTGACAGCTGAGACTGTAGAGGCACAGAGACACAGTGTAAACAAACTTGTGCTGATATCTGTGGTTTATAAGCTGAGGACAGACATTATTTTGTCAGCAGGGGTGTTGAGGACCACACCAGGCTCCAGCCCCTCCCCAACCCTTAACGGATAAACAGTATAAATAATGGATGGATGCTAATGTTAGCATAAATGGCTGACTAGCTTTAAACCTACACTAGTAGCGTAGCATCACTTGCAAGTCAAATGTTAGCATGTCATTAGCTAACTAAATTCTTTAGTGAGGTTACAGGCAGTGCTGATTCTGATTTACTTTTAATTTTAGTCTTCAAAAATGTATAACAGTATTTGTTAAATTTTTGTCATTTGATTTGATGACTTTGAGTATAGTTTTTGCAGTTAGCTCAACACTAATTCAGCAGCATTACCAAGCCTCTAGCAACACCTCTGATGCTATGATGGGTCGATGCTGTTTGCTGCATCAGAACAGTTTGCTGTTCGACTTTTTGGTGCAGATAGAACATAAACCCAAGACCTTTTAATAAAAGCCATCTCTAAAATAAAGTTTTTACAAAAGGCCAGTTCCATACACACCAGTCCTAAACCTAGCTAGCATTGCCTAGATTGTGTTTTGGACTGTTCTGTAGCTTTTTTTGACCCTGAGCGTTTGAAGCGAACCCTGCCTTAACTGAAAATTCACACCTTAGAAGACTCGGTCTGTTTACCCCATCTACTGCATAAGGGATGTGCCTACCACTCACCAGCCATTGCTATTTGATTAGGATTTGAAATATTATGAGCAAGAAGAAGACACCAGACATATCCTCTCTTCCTTTAATCTCCTTCTCCTTCTCTTTTCACTTTGTTGTTTTATGCTGTTTGTCCGTTTTTTGTTCTCTCCTCTCAGTGTAACAGTAGATGGATAATGGAAATGGCTTTGAGTCAGGATTATTCTAAATAGACAGTTTTCCCCTCCTTTCAGCTTAGGGTCTTCCTCCTGTGTTTAGGATGTGTTTTCATGCAAATAAACAGGAACAATGAGCAGGGGAGTAGTCACTTCTGAGAGCTCAACTGGTCTGTATCTTTTAAAAAACATAGACAGGAGATTTTTATTAAAGAGGCTTAAAACATATTAGAGGTTCTACAGACTTAGCAGGCTGAAGGATGTGTTATATATCAGTGATGGTGTGTTTAAATCCAGGTCATGACATTTCATTTCATACAGCTTTTCCCCTCTTATTTTTATATGATGTAGAAATGCCTTTTAAATATGCTCTTCACAGCATAAACATTTTTCACAAAGAAACCACACTAGGCCTGAAATAAAGGAGTCGATAAGAATCAGCAAACAACTGAGCGCCCTTCATGTCGACCGAGTGCTAATGGGGTAAATAGGCATGTTAATCACCGATAGGATAATTACATCAAGATGTAATTATCCTATCTAGAGCATGGCAGTATTTTCTCCTTCATTTAGAGGTGGTGAATTACACAAGATGTCTGGAGATATTAATCAAGTTTAAATGCTAATCTCCAGATAAAAGTTGTTGTTTTTTTCACAAGTTTAAGACAAGTCAATTAAAAACTCTTAAAAGCAATTTACTGCCAAATGTAGTGAAGTAAAGGTGAAGATTTTCCACATTTAAACTTTTAAACGAAGTCTCAAAGGTGGCTTATAAGGGGTAATATTAATTGAAATAATAAAGGTCTAAGACCAGATTTAACACTGATATATAGGTACAAATGCAGGAGTCGGCCTTAATTCACTAATAGCATTTCAGTTTGTATTGCGCTTTAGTGGTGCATAAGACTAGATACATTTGTAATTATTCAAATGACCAAGAACTAAACACCACATCATGAACCTGGGGTGGTTTAGGGTCTGAAGTTTGCCATTTTGCCAGAAGAGGTCACACACATGTACAGGAAGTACAGGTTCAAAGATAAATACCACCACTTACAGCACAAAATAATAATAAGTCAAACATACATACAAAGGTACATTATATACAGATAATGTGCAAATTTGAGATATCATTGTTTGTAATCTCAGTGTTTTGCAGTCTGTTCCATTTAAAAGGAGAACATCTAAAGGTAGAGGAGGGAAAATCCCATTAAAACACATGCAGTGCCAATCTGTAGTAAACAAGACATTAGTGCTTCTAATTTGACTGGTACACCTCCAGACACATGTACAGAAGATTATACAGGAAACTGAACAGCAAATCGCATTAACAAATGCCTTGTTTGTGTGTGTGTGTGTGTGTGTGTGTGTGTGTGTGTGTGTGTGTGTGTGTGTGTGTATGTGTGTGTGTGTATGTGTGTGTGTGCAGGTGTGTAACAGCAATGGAAACTGCCACTGTAATCGAGGCTGGGCACCACCCTTCTGTGAGAAGCCAGGACTTGGGGGCAGTGTGGACAGTGGTCCTGTCCAGTATGACAGTGAGTTCAGTCTCTCACTCACACACATACACAGACACATAAACACACACACTTTACCCTAACCTCAACCAGCACAACTAAATGCCCAACCCTGTCCTTAACCTAAACCTAATTCTGAACCCTAAAAGTCTTGACATCAGTGCGTATTGCTGTTTCCACACTTGTGGCCTCCATACCAAAATGCATGAAAGCAAATACAACACGTGAGCATCATTTACCTTGCAATCTATAGTCTTGTTATAATCAGATTTCAGAGTAGCAATTAAGTGCTGTAAACATCAAATCTTATTACAGAAATCTGATTAATCAAGCTTTAATGAGCAGACTTAAACAGATCAACAAAACATTAGCTCCATGTTTAGAAATGCAGGATATATATACATTTCTTCTTCTTTCTTTTTTTTTTTGCTGTTGTCTCAAGGTCTGCATCCATATCAGCAAATAAATCCAGTCATTGTATTCCTCCTCAAGTTGAACAACAGGGTGCTTATTTAATGTATGTTGATAACACACACAAGGGTTTGTTCATTCAGCATATTGAGTTTCATCAGTTGGTTTCATTTTATATTATGGAATGAGTCATATTTTCTGATTATATTAATTTATAATTTACTGTTACCTTTATCTGCTGAGTCAATATTACTACAGACCAGACACACCTGAACAGAAACTAATTTAAAACCAAATGGCAACATAAGTCTGTACACAGATATGTAAAGAGTAAACCATGATCCATGTAAACATCACACCCCCAATACAGTGATGGATAACTGGATATGACTCATTGCAGGGATAGTAGTCAACATGTAATCATTCTGAGTGTGTGTGTGTCTCCACAGGTCAGGTTGGGCTGGTGGTGGGGCTGCTGTTTGCCTTCCTGGTGCTTCTGCCTACAGTGCTGCTGCTCTTCTACTGCTACAGGATCAAGACTTCCTATTACCACAAGTGGCTTTCCCAGAGAGAGAAGAACAAGAGCAACAAGTACTGTGTTCTGTCTGTCTGTCTGTCTGTCTGTCTGCCAGCCAGCTAGCCACACTAACACAGACTTTACTGGACTTATGTCAGAAACAAACAACACAAAGGGACACCACAGAATTACCTTTACATGACATAAAAATACATGATCATCTCATTCTTGTTATTCACAGATCAGAATTAAGCTCAGAGCCTGAACCAAAATCCCAAGCTATATTTGTTTTATTTTTCCATGACACAATGTTTGCTCACCAGGCCAATGTAACACTTTTCCTTTGTAGAAATCAGGCACAGTCAGACAGAAAAATAAATTACACTTCAAAACCTGAACCTGACTCAGTACCCACCATAACAGGGTGAGTAGCTGAACTCTAGGGACCTCTCAGCACACACAGGGGTCAGTCCTGTAATATTTTAAACTACAAAATCATACAATACTCAAAAAGAAGAGCTGAAACAATTAGACGATTGATTGTTCAGTCAATCCACATAAAATGAAGCTGTAATAACTTTGATAACAGTTAATAGCTTAACTCATTGTTCAAGCAAAATCAAGATTTGCCTCTTTTCTTTGTCATATGTAACAGTTCATTTGGGATTTGGACTGTTTTGTTTGAAAAAAACAAGCTATTTGAAGACATCCTCTTGGGCTGATGCATGTTTTTCTCTGTTTTCTGCAATTTTACGGACCAATAGACCAAACTAATAGAGAAAATACTTAGCAGACTAATTAATAATAGAAATTTTTAGTTTCCTCTCCACACAAAAGATATATTTTTCACAACATAAAACAAGATCTTTCATGTATGTCCAGTGCTCGATTTCTATCTCAAATCACTCTATATCTTGGAATTTGCTTGTTGTTGCACTTCACACAGTACACAAAGTGTAGGAAGGAGGAAGTTAATTATTCATAGAGGAAAGAAAATGATTCAGGAAGATGAAGGAAGGAAGCAAAGATTGGAAAAGAAGGAAGTTGGCAAATGTGGCACTAGGATGAATTCAAAAAAAAATCATGCACGCTGGCAGAACTAAATTGGAAAGGAAGTAAAGGGAGGAGGAAGGGAAGTGCAGAATTACAAGAAGGAAAGAAGTGCTCATTGGCGTGTCTGCTAGCCCTCCCAGCAGATCAATGTGTACACCAGAGCTTTCCATCTCTATATCAGCATAAATGGCAGCATTTTATGCTGCATCTCAGCTCCACCAGAACCAAACAAAATCCATGTCCTCATAAACCCCAGAGCTTCCTTTATGAGCGCTGCCATATACCTCACCCAGAGAGACAACCTCGTCATAACACTGGCTGAGTTAGTGCCTCTGAAAATACTCAAGTCTTCCACAGTGATTTACAGAACAGAAATGTGTCTGGAGAGGATCCAGCATTACAGCAGCGTTTTAAAGACCCTGACCTTCCAAATGAAGACAGAGAGAGAGGCTAAATACTGGTGATATTGGGCCTCAGCAGGATTTTACAGTAACTGCTGCTGAGGGGTGACAGGGGGGAGACAACTGAATGAATGGCTAACAGTATTGAAAACTGAGCAGCTGTGATGATTAAGAAGACTCTTAATGGCAGCAGTTGCAACAAAAACCCTCTGCTTTTTTGGTTTTGTTCCATGGCCAATAGTTTAAGTTCATTTACAGTTCAACAAAGCTGATTAAAGGCCTCTCTAAGCATATACATCCAGTATGCTTGAAAAGCCTTCTAATCAGCTAAGAGCCCTCAGTATATACATATACTGAGTTACCAGTTTATAAAGTATAGCTCTATGGTCTAATTCAATCCAGTGCAACAACCCTGCAGTAAATCCTTCCTCTGGAGAGCTTCTAATATTTAGGTTCAGTTGATTTAGCTCTGTGGTCACTGGAGACTGTAGTCAGCCATGATGTTTTACTGTATTGCATGTGGCTGTGCTGTAAAGTCACAGGGTAACTTTATGTTGCTGTACCCAACATAAAGTTACCCTGTGAACTTTTAAAGCTGCACTTATCAATATTGTTATATACATACCCTGATCAGCCACAACATTAAAGCCACTGACAGGTGAAGTGAATAACACTGATCATTTTGTTACAGTACAATGTTCTGCTAGGAAACCATGGGTCAAACAAGGCAGATCCATGGAGCCCCCACCCCACAACCCACAAGACCCTAATGATCCTCTGCAAATGTCTTGGTGCCAGACACCCCCAGACATCTCATGTCCATGCCCCAGTGGGTCAGAGCTGTTTTGGTGGCACAAGGGGGACCTACATAATATTAGGCAGTTCCCACAGATGCTGGATTTTGTTGAGTGTTATTCATTTCACGTGTCAGTGGTTTTAATGTTGTGGCTGATCAGTACATATATATATAGGATCAAATAACTAGGTGTATATATAAGGTATACATACAGCTGTTGCTGTGAGCCAACACAGAATTATCACCAACTCTGCAGTTCCCCACTGCTCTATGGAGCTTCCCAGCTTATTTTAGCTCACTGTTTTGGTTTTACAGCCAGCAGTTTACCTGTATACATACCTATAACCAACATGAGCAACAAACCTGATAAACTACAATTTACCCATCTGCCCAGTACCTCTGTTCTGTGTCTCTGGCTGTTGCACAGGTTGCTAGATACAGTTTTAATTGGTTTTATTTTCAAAGCTACAAACTGTAAGTTTTCTCTTTGTGTTTGAGACGGGCTAGCTGTTTCCCTCTGTTCCCCCAGTCTTGCTAAGATTAGCTAACCATGTCCTGACACCAGCTGCATACGTAACACACAGAGATGAACTTTGGAAGTCCAAGAGGACAAACATCACCAGGAAAAGATTTATTAATGTCAGTTTCACTTACAGCTGTTCTCAATGAGGAGGACATGATATGTTTGTGTTATGCACATAGCACTCAATGCTTATTAGCTTATACACTTATGTGCCTGCCAGTGTATCTGTGTGTCTATGTGTGTGTGTGTGTGTGTAAAGAGCTGCTGAGGGACTAGTCCACTCAGCTCAACTTGACAGCCTCATCAGAAATCAGCTCCCATACACTGGGCTGAAACATTTGGTCTATCCTTCACCTCCTCGTTTCCTCTCACATCATCCTGGATGAGAAACTTCATGTTGACTTCTCTTCTCTCTCTTCTCCCACCTGGGGCTAAAAAAATCAATGCCAGATTGAGAAGAGTGATGAATTAGGACAGCTTTCAGGTGTCAGGCTCTGGTTTATTTTCTGTCTGTCCTCATTTCTCTGCTCAGGGCGGAGGCATCAGTGGAGAAAGGGAAGAATGGTCATCTGAATCCTGCCTTTCACCTGAAGGTGGTTGGACCAATCAACAAAGCTAGCAGCCACAAGGGGGTGAGTGGAAAGTGTGTGTGGCACAGAAAGGAAAACAGGGAAGGAAGGGAGGAAATAGGAGCAGGGTGGTGACTGTTCCTCTTGCTGTGTTTTAGTGAATAATGGGCCATCCATGAGGTTGACCTTCATATTAAATGACCCCATTTTATAGCAGCTTGTTATATTGTGTGACCACTTAAAGTCTCCCTCCTCCCACATCCACAACACTCATCCTCACTGGCTCATTGTGCCTTCAGTATCATTTCATCATGTTGTTATTTCCTTGTTTTTATAGCATTTATTGAATTGGATGGGTTTGAAGCTCAGGGCTGGGGTACATTTGTCATTTGCAACAAATGAGACACCAGAGGGACAAGAGAGGAGACAAAGAAGAGGGAGGGAAATGAGGGACGAAGGACAGAAAGACGAAGGGGAAGGGAATCATTGAGCCCTTCTGTGAAGTGAAGAGTAACCATGTATATATTGTATTGTATTATACACACACACACGCACACACATACATACATACATATATACATATATATACACATACACATATACATATATATATGTGTGTGTGTGTGTGTGTGTATAACTAAGAGCAAGTTAAAAAGTCATTATGATGAGGGAATAGCAGCTCCCTGACACAAGATCAATGGCTAGTCATTGTTGAAGAAATCTTCTTAATGGACATTGACACACAATGAGGTAATGTTTGTGAATAATGGGTTGGAAATTGGTCTTATTATTTTGAGGTATTTTTCTTTTATTTGAGTTGTTGTGTTTGTTCTGATCCCAGCTTCCTCACACCAGCAAAGAGGTCCTGCCTCTCAGACCAGGCCTGGCGCCCAATGGCACCCAGCCAGTCAACATTGTGCGACCTCTGAGACCCGCCCCATCTCCCCAGGCTGGTCCCCGGGAACTCAAGGTGGTTCGTCCACCGCTGCCAACTGGCAAGCCCCCAGCAGCACCGCCCAAATCCCCCCCGACCCCACAGAGACTCAGCCCACCCAAGAAACCTCTGCCCCTCAACCCAACACGATCTCCACTGGTAAGACCCTTTTTGACTCTTTTGTGAACTGAAATTGAATTTTAAACTGTAAACTAAAAGTCATACTGAATAATGTAAAAGCTAGAACTGACCTGAGGAATGTGGAGCAACATACAGGCAGGGAAACAGAGATATAAGTTTTACCAAACCAATACTTTTCACATGAGGAAAGGGAAAACGTTCTTTTGATATCAAGTGTCAGAGATTAGTCCCACATCGGCTTGTTACAACCCCAGTCTTATTCCCATAATTGTGTCACTAGCAGGGCAGCAACACCAGTTGTCAGGCAACTAGACCACAGTATCTATGAATAAATCCCCATTTTAACCATACTATCTAATATTGTCTTGGACTTGAAACAGCCTCTCTAGAATCAATTCAGCCTGGTCAGGTTCAACAAATCAACAACATGAAATAAATGGCAGAGTAAGGTGTAACATTCACATACAGCAGGACAATTTCAGAACAGAATAGCAGTATCTACATGTGCCTGTTACAACAGCCTATTTGCCTAATTTGTTATTACATTGGTTCCCTGCATGTTGGTGTCAACATGTGTCAGAATAGCAAAAACATTTTCAACTTCCACTTTGCCCTTAAAATACAAGAGTGCAGATGGGATGTAAATTACAGGAGGAGCAATGTTTTCACTAAAGCACAATAGGTAATTGCAACTGGAATATGTTACAGTAATGGAGGTGAAAAATTACAAACATATGCTCTCCAGACGGATTAAAATCACTGACCAACGCAGGTAATGTTAATCACCCCACCTCCCCGAGAGAAATAAATCCAGTCTCAGCTTTCTGAACCACATATAAATTGGGCTTTGCAATTGCACAGCCTTATCTAACCTCAAATTTACTCCAAAACTAATGTTGATGGATAGTTCAGGAGAATGTTGTGTTTCCAGAGCAGCTGCCATGTTTTTCCATTTAAGATTTTAATAAACAACAAGTTCAAGTCCTTCTCTACACTGATTCCTTATATAGGCTTAGCATGAAAACAATACTTTTTACCTACAGGAGAACATGGAACCAACATCTGTAAAACATCTGGGTTTGGTCTCTCATCATATACTGTACAGCGGTGAGGAGGGATCAGCCTAACAGGGATTTGTAATCAGAGACAGGGCCTGGACATGCATGGAGGTCATAATTAAAGCTATGCTTCATTGTTTTGATAAAGGTCCTATTGTGTGGTTCATCAGACAGATGTTTTCAAACAGTGAGACACTGTCCCAGAGGTTGTAGGGAAAGTTGGAAGTGGGGGATGTGGAGGGAGAGACATGAAGCAGAGATCCTGTGTGAGGTGAAAGGGACAGGTGCATGCTGGTATTCATTACACATCATTATTGTTTATGAGCATCCATAAATCTGCTAAGAAATCATAGAAACAAGACACTTGCCTGAGAATCATCAGGTTTTCTTCAGTAGCACAGTAATCTAGTGAGAGTTGGCATCCACGGGTTCACTGTTAATAGCTAATTTGACATTCCTTTAGTGTTGCCAGTTTTCCAAAATGAAACAAATATAAGCTAAAAACAGGGCTCAGGTTATAGCCCACAGCTAATTCACTAAATCCACTGCAACGGTATACTTCCTGTTTACCAGGAATGTGGTGGGTGGGCATAGTTGTCCCACAGTGTCAGACCTTGAAAACCCCTGCTCTAAGAGAACTCCAGTTTTCTCATGATTGCAGCTAAATGCATAATTTGTAAATGTAACTGCCAAATACACAGAGCTAATGAGAAAACTGTTGGACTCTGTGTCAGAGTATTTCTTAGATGAATTACAGAGATTTCTTCTGAACCCTGAAGAAATAATAAATAAAAGTGCAGTATGATTTTTATCTGATTGCTTTCTTATTGATTAATCCTCTGAAACGGCTCTCATCAGTGTACCTCTGTGAAGTGTAAAATGCCTTTAAATTAGATCAGGTTTTGAATGCTATATTGCTTTTTCTTGTTTGTGTCAAATATCCAATATTTCATGCAAGTTTACTTTGTGAACTGATCTCAGAGCTGTGCTGTAGTGGTAATTCTTAATCTACTACCTGTGTGAAGTGGTACAGAAGATCCTCTTATCAGCTAGCTGAACAGATTCAGGAGCCGTCCTGGATCCTTTCCAGACTGACACTACAGAAACTGGAATGGAGTTCTTCTCCCTGCTGTGTCCATGTGCCAGGGATTTTAATGTTGCTCCATGTTGGCAGTGATCCCACATAGAAAGATGTCCTTTTTCTCCTTTATGATAACTGTTCTTCTTGCTTTTAAAACATTTTCTCTTTCCCCTCCTCTTGTCCTTGTATTCTATACGTCTGACATTTTGCCCGGCCGCTTAAGTGCAGTTTGAAAAGTTTCTTCAGTTGCATTTAAATGCTCAATATCTAAATGTCTATAATCAATATTTCTGTTTGTTGTTTTTTAGTTGGTGTCTCAGCTGCAGCCCAGACTGTCCCCCTTCCCTCCACAGAGGCCTCTCCCCCTCAGCCCAGCCAGAGGAACCTCCCCCACAGTGAGTCCAGCTCTGAATGCGGTGTCCAAACCCTCTTCAGGCCTGCTGGTCATGATGCCCCCAGCAGTGGGACCCAAACCTGTGGGCAAAGTCTCAGCCATCCCCCCTCTCAGAGCTCTCAGGTTGGCCAACACACAGCACAGACACAACAGAGACATACTGTAATGTAGTCTTAGCTGCTCAAGTGGGTGAAGATCATTGAGATGACCAAGAAATTCAATATCCCCAGTTCATCACATCTGGCCAGGAACCTTTGCTGCATGTCATCCCCTATCTTTCTCTCTCTCCTCATTTCCTGTAATCTCTCTGCTGTTAGCTCAAGTGAAAGCAAAAATTCCCCCCAAAATAATTAAAAATAAAGACTAAAAATTATTTTGTTCTTAGGGCAATCTTAAAGAATATTAACTGTCAGCCAACTCACACGGAAGAGATCGTCACTTCCTTCAGACAAACACCATCAGCACAGTAGAGACTGGGGAGTGAACTTAGATTCAGAGCCTACAGGTGGATGTGGGGCTTAATTAAATGTTACTGTACAGCAGCAGATCTGAGACCAGACTACAACCATCATCACAGCAGCAGGTACACCACTTAAACACATCAATAATATTTTATCAGTTAATCCATCCATCCATTTTCTGCTGCTTACCTGGGTCCAGGTCACATTAATGTAATAATATCATCAGGAATTATTGTGAAAAATGTGAGAGGTAATTCTTAGCCACATTGTCTCTGCTGGTTTTCCATCCTACTTCTCATCACACCACTTTAACTGGTATGACCATGAGTCTTTAATTTCATTTAGTGACTGACATACTTACACCCATTACACCTCCTGGGGCAGAGGCCCAAAGTTTGTCCATGGTTTGTGGTGTGTATGTCTTATCCATCTCCAGTGTCGCTGAAGATGGATGGCTGTTGGCTGCTGCTTAGTTCACTGCCACAGTACTTTGTTGCTTATGGTGTTAGGCCAGCAGATCTGGAAGTGGCAAGTGTTGATGAATGTTCCTCAGTTGGAGAAAAGCTTCTCTGCTTCACCTTTCTTATTGACAATACTCAGGAGGGTCAAGTCATCCTCCAGCATTTCCCCTTCTACTATGACGGGTGATGTGCTAGCAGCAATGACCCTTAAGGATCTTGCTTTTTTCCTCTGTTGATGTTAAGGCCAAGGTGAGTGGTGAGTTGGAGGCCATGGATCGCCCTCCAGGTCATCCTTTTGTAGGAGTTTCTGATGATTTAGTTGTATTTCTCTGGTGACCCCGTAGTGTCTGAACAGCTTCCGGCTTCTTCTTATCTTGGTGAACCCTTGCTTAAAATCACACCCTTATTACAAAGGGTGCTGTGGATTTACTGCAGAGTGAGTATCTTGTGTGTGAGTGTAGCTGTACACTCAGTTTGTCTTGCTAGCTTACAGGCTTCACCCCATATGATAAGCCCTGTTTGCAGTCTTGACTCAGCACTGAACATTTTTTAATCAGATGCCCTTCTTTTGTTTCTGATATTTTATTTTGAATTGGTCTGTTTGATTTTGCACACAGAAACACACACACACGGCTGGTACACTGCGTTTCTATAGAAGTTATACACACTGTAGGTATAAACCACAACACTGCTTTTTCTGCTTTACAAAGCACCACTCTGTTACCCTGACTTTAAACTGACCTCAGAGAGAATGTTTTTTTGATGCAATCTAAAATACATCTAATAAGAAAAGCCATGTTCAGAGAGCAGCCATTGTTTGTAGTTCTCTCCACAGCCTGAGAGTCCAGGCTGTGGTCTTTCACGACCCACCTATAAAAGTACTGAGAAATACTGCCTCACAATATTCCTATCTTTCCATTTCATGCTGTTTTCTGTTCAAAGCGGGTGTGAGCACATAAACACTCCAAGTTTACAAAGCATGCAATGCATTGACTCAGCTCTTAATCAGCAATCAATTTTCATTCCTTCAAATGCAGAGTCATGGTTTTTGTTCCACGCCTCAGATGGAAACCTCACGGTGATTGTTCTTCAGGTTTTATGGTTCCTCTGCTCTTGTAATCTAGCAGATGGATCAAAATGTCTCTACATCCGGTTCTCTCCAGCATTACCAAGAGCAGATCCCACATCAAATCTCACACTTTCCACCAGCCACTGGTGTAACTCTGTAAGTTCAGATACTCGGTGAGAGGTAAAAGCTGGAGCAGTCAGACTTTACAAATCCCAAGCTGTCACTGTGTTCAAAGAACGGTTCAACTGTGCAACAGAACAGGCTCTGAATCAGTATCTTTGGTGTGCACTCACTGATAGCTGGTATTTGTGCTGATAATACCCATTCGTATGATAATGGCTCATTTTATGCCAAGAAATTCCTGCATGATTGTATTCTCAGCAGGGTGGAAAGTCTGAGGCAGCACTCCAAATCATATCTCCATTCTCTGCATAAAAACATGCATGTACACTGTAACTGTAGCTAATCTCATCAGAATATTCTATCAGATTTTTTTTATTTATATTATTTTATATTTATTATTGCTAATTAGCCTCATCGAAACACCAAAATGTGTTAGTGCTGAGTGTTGGATTTTATCCACTGACACAAACACAACCTGCAGTACACGACCAACTGAATATACCCCAGAACCAACTGCAGTCACAACACACTTAATTAGTGAGATTGCACTCTTTTTTAATATTTACAAATGCTGTGACCAGTAACTCAGTCAATGTGTTGTTGTAAGATAAGCTTTGAAAAATATGAACTTATGCTTTAGAATCTCAGTTTGTCCAGTGCTCAAATACCTGTAAACCTAACGACATTCCCATCAGTCTCATCATTTTAACTCAGTGCATCATGATTTTGTTGTTTGGTGTGTGGGAATGAGTCAAAATAAACTACAGTCTGTGTGTTGGAAATAAAGGGACATGTCACCCAGTGCAACAGTGTGACTCAGTGATGTGTTTTAATAGCTTTTGCACAAAAGTGGAGCTCTATGGCACAGAGTAATGAGACCTTGATACACACATAACGCAGCACTTGTTAGTAGGAGACACTGACTGTTGTTTTTTTCTCTGCACATGGGATATGTTGACATTAAGAAAAATATAGAATATTTGCCAGCCTATTCTTGGAAGAAATATCAGTGAGTCAGTGTGCTGTATCATTTTAACCTTAAGCTAGAATCTCCTCTTTTTTCCTTCTCCTTCCAGACCAGTCCCAGGTGCCAAACCAAACACAGCCTCGCCTCCGCCACGAAAATGACCTTCTCCTGTCCCCCTCCACCCTCTGAGGAGGCAGCGGCTGACAGCCTATTTGCACTAAAGAGACTTTTGCTGGTAAACCACAGAGCTGTCGCACACACCAGAGGAGGACGAACGCAAAGTTAAAGCCGGAGACACAAAAGAACAAATAGGACTCATACCAGTTTAGACTTCAAAATGAAACCTTAACCCCTCCCCCTCTTCTCCCCTTCCGATTTTGACCCCACACCCTCCGCCCTCCTCCTCCCAGCGCGCTAACATGAACCACAACGACGCGGTTTTGCACGGAGGCCTTGCAGACTGAGACAAGTGTTATCGCTGGGGGACGGTCACATTTGCCAAATCAGTTTTTTTTTTTAAGATTGTTTGTGTTTTTTTAATCTGTTAATGCTGTCTATGTATAAAAAATGCATTTTGTAATGACTGCTGTTTTGTTTACAGTTTGTTCTATGTCATGTTTTATGATTTGTGTCATGTGCCAAAGAGGTCTCTTCATACCTGGGGTGTGTCCCAAACGCTTGAAAATCTCCTTACGTTAAGTTTACCACAAGTCAGTTCCTCCGTATCTGTAGGTTTTATAATTTATTGTATGAGGAATGTCTGAATACAAATCTGGAGATGCAGAGGCCTGTCAGGAGGAAGGAGAGCCAATCACATAGCAGCTTCTTTTCAACACTGTTTACATGGTGGCGGACTCGATGGATGCTTGAGGGCTTTCAGGACACACCCCAGTTGCTCATGTTGATTTGAATGTCTTTCGCTGTGGGTTATGACTTTTAAATTGTTACATAAAATATTTTTACAAAATGATCAACAGGTTTCTTTCCTTCTGTCTCTTCTCTCATCCCGCTCGAACTATATTTAATGGAAATTTACATGTGATTATGTTATGACAGCTGGTGGATGTGGTGTATGTGAAGTCTCCACTTTAGAGATGTCATCAGGGTTATCTCAGGTTGGACATGAAAAATGCAAATTTCTAACAGAAAATCTGGTTTATAAACTGCAGGCATGGTGTTTGCAAGATGTAGGTAGCAGAGGGACTGAAATAAAAATGTATCAGTCGCGGTATGTGAAACGTAGGATCCAGTGTTTCTGGAGTCAGACCCATATTATGGACTAAAAGTCACTCTCCAACTTTATAAAAGTGCAACAGTAAACAGACTTGTTGAGACTGTAGAACACTTTGTGTCAAGGTCTTTTTTTTGTTGTTTACTTCAAATATAACAGGGATTCTCTGAAGTGGACATTGGGTTCATTACAACAATTCTCTGTTTCCTATGAAAGGTTTGTTGTTACTTGTTCTTGTTTAAACCTCCCAAATCCCAGTACTTCACTTCAGGGCTGCTGTGTGATTGCAATACAAATTAAAAATATATATAATCACATTATATACCCAGTACAAGGTTACTTAGCAGATAGCTGTTTTACAACCAACCAGTGCCAATGTAAACCACTTCTTAAAATCCACTGAGACTGTCACAACATATTGTTGTAATCATTCTGGCCAGTTTTTATTATTTTATTATATTATTATATCATTTGTAAGTGTGGAGAAGGCAGCAGCACATATAATAGAAGGAGCCTGACCTGCTTCACCACCTGATCGCATTCATGCTATATAAGTCAAGGGGTTTTAACTTTAATAGCAGAGAGAGAGAAATCCTTATTGTATGGATATATACTGTAAGTACTGATAATCATAATTATACAAAAATATTATTGAAGGTGACCTGAGGGAGCTGTGTGAGGCCTGATGAATATCCTGTGATGTCATATGAGTCAGTGTCTGAAGATAGCAAGTTTGAAAAGTTAAAGAATAAATAAATAAATCCGTGGCTCCATGATGCATTAGCTGCTACTTGGATAGCACATCCCAATCTCCAACCGAACTGTCAGCGGCCAAGTTGTTTGAGGGTAATGTAGGTAGCCAGGTTTTGACAAAAAGACAATATCTCTGGTTCTGCTGCATTGATTTTAATACTTTTGTTTTAAATTGTCAATTGTCACCAATGTTGAAGAGGTGCATAGTTAAATTAGCAGACTGTTCTTTTCAGGACAGTGCAAATTCATTTCCAGAGCTTTTCAGTTATGGTCTTCCTAAAGCAAAGTCATAAGAAATCTCAGAAAGATTGTTGATTGTAATTAAATTTCACCCAGTAGGCCAACAGACAATGAGAATCTTGCTTGACTGTTTCTGTCCTCTGGAATGCTGCCTCTTTCCTGATTTTGTGTTTCTGGGAATTTAAGACATTGCTACCTTTTAGACAGAGCACCCAGCTGAAGTTCAGTGATGTTTTTCTCTCATGAAAAGTGCTCAAAAGCACTTCAGTGGATAAAAGGTTTGAACCCAGATCCTGTGGTTGATGGACTATCACTATATTCCAGCCTGCTGCCTCAAGAGTTGTACAACTGTACAATGAAGAATAAAATTAGAATGTGAGATGTTTAAGACTTCAGTAATTACTGGAGGATTAGAGGCAAAAAAAAAATCATTTTGATTCAGTCCTTCGTGCCTTACTGCTAGTGTTCCTTTGCAAAATCAGAAATCAGAATAATCAGACTGATTTTGTCTCACAGTGTTGTCATGATGATCTTATAGTTCCTGGCTGATGAGCAAGTGTGAAGGCTTTACATCGTGGGTAGTCTTCACTTTCACCTGCTCTTAATGGATTCCACTCTGTTGGAAATGAGATATCTGCAAGAGGCAGCTCTCTTCTCCCCGGAGACTAATGCATTTGGAGAGTCCACGGTTCAAGTGGAACGCTATCGGATGGTGAGGAGGAATGGCCTCGTGGGGAGATATATCGATGTAGACGTTTTCCTAGCCCATTACCAGAGCACCCGGCGCCCAAACAAACCTGTGGGGTGGATTCTGAAGCAGACAGCAGACGTGATCTACATGAAAAGAGCTGAGTTTTTCTAGGACCACTGTCTATAAATCAAGCTCTGTGCAGCCACAGGCCTGAGGGAGGTGAATAAGTACGCTAATGTTTTTCCTCAGGCTAGCCTTCAGTTGGTGAGGCACAAAAAATAAAGTGAGGGGTTTATAAAAACAGCAGTCAGTCAGATTTAGTTGTGTCCTAACTCTCTATACACACCACCACATGACATGTTTCCATGATAGTTAAATAAGATAGAGAAGTGTAAAGTGTAAAGTATGACAAAAGTTGCAGTCAGCAATACTAAGCCGAGGTCTTGTTGTAACTTTAAGTTAGCTGCTGTTCTGCTAGCCTCCTCTTTGGACTTTCTTCCATTTGTTTTTTCAGAATATATTGAATTAAACTTGGTTTGGTTAGGTTCACCCTGCCTCTTGCTTAGAGTGATGGCCCTTTCACACACAACATGCTTTGCACTGTGCTCACCACCAGGTTCAGAGCATAATCACAGTGCGCAGCAGTCAAAGTTTCACTGTGCACGGCAATATTGCTGAGCGCCTGGGAGTTACGCAAACACTGCAACACAGAAACAAACCATCATGGTGCAGCACAGGCCACTGGAAACAATGGGTTTCAAAGTACAGTGGGTCTGTTGTTATGTTGTGTCTGACAGCCCCATCAGGGAAAGATTGGTTGGGCTTACAAGCAATCATATGAAGGTTTGGAAACTTTCATATGATGATTATGTGTAAGAGCAGCCAACATTGACTATGGTTCTATGTCAGAACCACCCAAAACCTCCTCCATATAGTTTTAAGGCAAAATTTTAAGGCTCATATCAATGGTCATAGAAAGGATTTACACTGATGTTTTTCAGTGGAAGACAGTCACAATAATTTATTAGCCTTTAAAAGCTAACAGCTTCCATTATTCTTACTACTGCAACATTGCGTGTATAATACATCATCATAACTGTCTTTGTCCTGTAATCCAGAATCTCCTTCAACAGTCTTGGGCTTATAGTATTTGGTGATTATTAAAGCAAAAATCTGAGATTTTAGGAATATGTTAAATATAAGGCTACAGCCAGCTGGTATAGTTTAGCATAAAGAGTGACATAAAAAGGAGAAACAGCTAGCTAGGGTTTGTTCAAAGGCAACAAAATCTGCTCCCTAATTTACAAGAATTATGTCTGTATTAATCTGTACAAAGGCTGATGTGTAAAAACAAGTTGGTTTGCACATAATCCCCAATAAAACTGATATCACATACGTATAATGGCTTTAAATGATGAGAATGCAGTATCTTGTGGACAAGGTTGATATATTCAGAGGGTGGCTCTGAAGGAAAGTCCATGAAGTGTCCAGAGTGGAAGGTTTTATCCTCTTAGGAACATGAACGTGTTGTGTAAATGTCATGAAAATATCTCCTGTGCAGAGACGGATATTTCGGCCTGATAAAACCACAAATTGAAAGGTCCGAAGTCATCAGAAACTTTCATCATCTGTGGAGCATGAATATCCACAGCACATTGCATGGAAATGTGGTCTATAAATGTCATGAATAAGCAGGGGGACTTCATGTCATCCACAGAGAGTCAAGTGTAAGGAAACCAGCTGCCCCCTTTTGCAACTTTGTTGCTCCAGTATCTGAGTATAACATTATTCATTGTCGGCTCCTTCACTTTGTGAGGAGTCTTGCTCTTTTATATCACTGTGTTGGAATCTCCCATGCATAACTGGTGTTAATGGTGTAATCCCTCATTGACTCAGCTGACTAATGGCTTTTCTGATAGGCCTCAGATGGAAACGAATTCAGTTAACAAACTCAGCTGTCAGAGAAAGATGACAGTATCCAAACAGAAAGTCCCTGAAACACACAACAGTTCTGTTTCTGCTGCAGAGCAACAGATCAAACTAAAGACAAAACTAACTGCTACAGACTTTTTCTTCTCCTTTGCATTGAAGCTGAAGCCTGAGACTCCTCTTACCAGTCTATCCAGGTCTGAGTTTAACTGATGCGTCTGAGTGTAACTCAGTTAAAGTCAGACACAGACACACACACACACAGGTGCAGCATGTAGAGAACATACCACATGTTAGATAGATTGGTGGGACCTTAAAGCACAATAACACCAAGAAACAGAAAAAAGACAGAGCTAGAGAACTATCTGGGTATCACGTCATCAGCAGAAAAAGACGGCAGGTCACTAGAACCACACACCAACCCAGAGTAAAGACATGTATCTAATTCAGAAAACATTAAATTTGAAAGGAGTAGTTCAACATTTAAGAGAATCCATTTATTTACCTTCTTCAGTGTAAAGACTGGCACCACTCTCATCAGTGTCTCATCAGTCAGTGTCAACTCTAGTGTATAAATGTCACTTAGCCATTTTACAACAGATTTATGAACCAGACTATTTTTTGGCCAGAATCAGTAACTTCCTGTATTTGTTTGGCAACTGGTCCTGCTTTTTGTGGATTACAAAAATTAGATTTAACATGTCAGCATTTCATATAAGTGACCTAAATACATTTATTATTATTATTATTATCATTATTATTATTATTATTAGATTTGGGCCAGCTGTTTCCCCATGTTGAAATGTTGAAATATTCCTTTAATTGTAAATAACATTTTCTGGGACAATGCGGGGCTAGCTAGCTTTGAGGCCACACTCACAAACTTCCAAAAAATAATTTGTTAAAAGGTTGTAAAGTGGGAGGCAATGCTTATCATAGCAAATGTAAAAGTTGTTAAGTGAAAGGTTATGAATTATCAATAAGCAAACAATATCCTAACAAATGAACTACTAAGGCCATATTTTGGATCTCTTAACTGACATATTTTTGAATAGAGTTTGGATTATGTTGACAGAGAACTACTAATTTTTTTCAAATGAAAGTGCTGCTTGGTGAATTATTAATAAGCATATATTGCAGCTAATTTTGCAAGAGACATAAAAATAGCCGTGAAGAACACAGTAGAGCCATTCCTGTCAAAGCCTGCACAGACAGAGGAAGGGTTAGAGAATGTGAACTATGTAGAATGTGAAAATAATATTAAATGTTATGACTCCCCTCCCACTCCCAAACAGTGAACACCCTGTTGTGCAGCTATGAAGATGTCTGGAACTCTGAGTCAAGCTCAATAGTTTCTGCACAACAGGTTTGTGGTTATTAAACTGTATTTGTAAGATTTGCTAGGTGTGAAAAAAAAACAAAAAAATCCCAGCTTCTCTATTGTCTTAATCCTAAAATGTTTCCTGAAATATTTTAGGATATTTTAAGAGTGAGGCTGCCAGCTGGGATTCAATATGCCATGTTCAGTGTTCACCAAACAAAGAATACAATAATTCTAAGAGTATTTCTTCACGTTGCAGCAGCTTTCAGAACCTTGAAACTCCCCACTTCAGTTTCTTTTCAAGCTCCTTTTTTCTTGTAATTGATTGAAATCTTCGAGGTTTTTCTGCTACTTGATGTAAGTGAAGCCTGTTGCATTTGTTCTTTGATTTCAGTGCAGTGCTCCACATATAAAGACCTGGTACTGCTGCTTCAGGGGGATCAGTACTTGACTCTTCCCCTGTTCAAGTCCAAAGTAAGTCTTTCCACAAGCTTTTCATTCACATGAGACATCAGTAGCATACCTGTAATCACACTTTAGAACCTGCAGTCTCAGGGCGCTTCTCTTTCTGTCAACTCCAAGGCATTGTTTCAGTCTGACTACCATTTCTCATTCTTTATCAACTGGAAGTAAATTGCTTCCAAAGAAACCAAAGCTGCCAGAACAGGTTTTAATAGTGTGCTGTGCACAGTGATAAAGTGGCAATTAAAATGGAGGATGAACTGTCTTCAGGGTGATGATCATCAAAGGTAAATAGTTACCAATATGAATGAAAACATTCATTCTTGGTTTTCTACCTTTAAGGAGCCTTATTCTTACTTCTGTTACAACAGTTTTATATAATCTGCTGAAGTGTTGCCAACCTGGAGGTCAGGATCTCTTCAGAGGGTCCCAAGATAAATCTGAGGGGTTGAGAGATGCTTAACAGGATAAAAAGAAAAAAAAACAGCAGTTCTGCTACAGGATATGTTATCAGTTTTTGCTTTTTCTGTGAAATACTGAATAGTTTTACCTCTTCAGAGGCATGAGGGAGTCAGACAGGTCGGTCCTCAGTAATTCATAAAGAGGACCTGCTCACACTTATTCAACTGCTACCTGTAATAAACATTATCACTTTTGGAAAAATATAATTTAAATAAACTTCTGTAAAGTGTATTTTAATGGTGGACAAGTTGAGATGGAGTCAAACATCAACAGACCAACAACAGACCAAACATCAAACGGCAAGAAATACCAATATATACAGCATAAATATGCACATGGTGTTTGATTTCTGATGACATTTACTTGACAACTCTGAGCCTATAAATCTAAAATATCTGTGAATTAAATCTAACCATTCATCAGAAGCATGAGAAGAAAAGAAAAAGAAGAAATGGAAATAATCATGTACAAGTACCTAATTGTATGCTTGTAATATACTAAGGTACTTTCCAGCACTGAAGTAGTTGTGGACTGTTAACACTACAAAAAAATCAAATTTTGATCAAAGACTATACTTAAGTAACCTACTTATACTTTATCCACAACCTAAACTGGCTCCCCATGGATGTAGCCCCTATGATGAAGTACTTGTAAAAGTACTTGTCAAGTACAGAGGACCAATAGCTGCAATCAGAAAAAAAAAATGTGACTTTAATGTGATAACATAACCTTCAAATCTTCACCAGTAGCTGAAAAATCAGCATCTTGTTTGAGGCATTTTACCAGTGGTGGGCTGTCAGGGCCAGCAAGGCCTTCTCTGCTGGCCCAAGCACTGTCACAATCACTGAATTATATTTTAATATATGTTTTTAAACTGTTCCCAATAGTCTATTCTCTTCATCTCAAAGCTTTCCTCTTGGTTGTGCTGTTTCCAATACAGTCTGTTTATGTTAGAGCTTTTATCCAATCAGATTTCAGCGCTGTGTTGCCGCATAAACAGAAATCTGCCTTGAGACTTTCAGGATCAACAGTGCAGGCCCCGGTAATTTCAAGATGAATGGCAATTAAACTGTTGTCTCGTGGATCCTTTAACCAATCAGATTTCGAGTTCGAGTTTGCCTTCTAGCAGGCCTTCACTAACGTCAACATTTGATTGGACGGTCAGAGAGCGTGCTGGTCAGAGCTAGCAAAATGCATCTTTAACAGCACTTGTCTGGGTGGAAGTGTGGTAGGTGGCTGCTGAGTACAGTAGCTGGGTCAACCTTTGATGCCGCACATCAATTCACCACTGCTGTAGGCTGACATAGAAATCAATGGGTGTGAGTGTTTAGATGAGTGTCATACACCACTGATATGTGTCGCCCTGTGATGGTCGTATATATGTCACAGATACAGGTGCATTTACATGTTTTCGGCTTCTGGCTGGAATGGAGGTGGTTTGATACGTTTGTGGCGGGACTGTGAGGATGTGTAAAGATTTGTGGAGGACAGTGTAATAATGTTCCATGTAGGAGTTCACTACAGTGGGGGGAGAGGCAGGAGCCATGGGCTTTTTCCTTTCTGTACTTATGAAAATTCCCTTTGTACCAAGAATAACTGGGGATAAGTGCTCATTTCAGCTCGAAGTCATTTTCTGAAAAAAGAATCCTGAAAATGCTGTAACTTCTGTGCTCTCAGGTGTGTACTGCTGATAGGCAAAGCAATGTTAAATTGCAAAATGATTTAATGACATTTATGTCACACTCTGTGTTGTAAAAGTCTCTTACCTACAGATTATTCATGCCCTTTCTTCTTTATAGCTCCAGACAAGCTCTTAAAACAGCAGAACACCATGAGCTGTCACTTCACTGACTGCTTCAACCTCCACAAAAACCACACTCATTTCTGCACAAAAAAAAACAACAACAAAAAGAAACCTTGCTGTACTGGGTCTGTATCAAAAATGACAGTGATCTCTTGAGAGGTATGTTTCATAAGATAACTGTGATGAAACAAGATTTTTTTTTTCGCTGGAATGCCTGTCTGCCACTGCACATCCCAGTCCTCCAGTTGTTTGTTTGGTGTGAATTTCATTTAAGTTGGGCCATGTTTGGGCTCAGTCAGAGTGAGAGGGAGATGAGTGTGTGATTAATTATGTACAGAGACTGAACAAAGTCGCTCAATCAGCCACTGTAGGGAGGAACGTCAGCGTTCTCTGTGATGGACAAAAATCAAGCAGCAGCTCCATCTTATTGTTCCCCTGTCCTGATACACATTGCTGCTCCAGAAAAGGAGGAAATATTCTACTATATGTGAAAGCACCAGAGCAGAGCGTCACGATGTGCACAGATGTGAAATGATAATGACTAAAGCTGAGTGAAGTGAAAGCTCTTTTACTTCATTCACTGGCTACTGTGGTGTAATTAATGCCTCATTCATTTCCTGTGGGAGTTAGTGTAATTGCCACTTCTGACTTTTAAACAGTGTTCACGCCAACATCCAACAAGTTTTAATTACAACAAGTCATCTTTCTGAAAGCTCTAATATAGCTGACTAGGTGGTAAATAGTACACAAGGGTAGAAGGAAATAAACATGGCTACGTCACATCAGCCATGGATCACACTGCCCAAGGATCAGTGTTGTTGGTTTAGTGTTCATTTTATTATGTTTAGTCCTGAGATCAAGTCCACAATGTTAAAGTTCATGATACAATTAGAGATTGAACAAGTATGGTTTGTCTGGAAGGGTTACCAGGAGGAAGCCTCTTCTCTCTAAAAATAACATGGCAGCATGGCTTAGGTTTGCAAAGTTGCATCTGAACAAACCACAAGACTTCTGGAACAATGTCCTTTGGACAAATGAGACCAAAGTGGAGATGTTTGGCCATGATGCACAGCACCATGTTTGGTGAAAACCAAACACACCATATCAGTTGTCAATCTCATACCAACCGTTGAGCATGGTGGTGGAGGGCTGATGATTTGGGCTTGTTTTGCAGCCACAGGACCTGGGCACCCATGAACTCCTCTGTACACCAAAGTATTCTAGAGTCAAACATGAGGCCATCTGTCTGACAGCTGAAGCTTGGTCAAAATTGGGTCATGCAACAGGAGAATGATCCCAAGCACACCAGCAACACCAGAATGGCTGAAGCAGAAAAGAATAAAGGTGTTGTAATGGCCCAGGCAAAATCCAGACCTCAACCCCACTGAAATGCTGTGGTGGAACCTTAAGAGAGCTGTGCATAAACAAATGCTCACAAACCTCAATGAACTGAAGCAACGTTGTGAAGAAGAGTGGGCCAAAATTCTTCCACAACGATGTGAGAGACTGATAAAGTCAGACAGAGAACCAGTACTTCAGGTTATTTCTGCTGAAGGTGGTTCTGTAAGCTACTGAATCATGGGATGTACTTAGTTTTTCAGACATGGCTTCTCCATTTTGGCTTCATTTTGTTAAATAAATGATGACACAGTGAAATCTGTTGTTTTACACCTGAGGTTAGATTTAAATAATTTTAGAAACAGGTCAGGACCACATTTATTTTTTTTTATCATCTCCTGATATGTAAAGTCATAGAATTCAAAAGGGGTGTGCTTTCTTTTTCATACGACTGTATATTTTAGTCATATTTGCCCATCATCTTATTTTTTGGGGACTTTTGGTTTTGACATAAAATCAACCTGCAACTATTTTAATAATCAATCAAGTAAAGGTTTCTTGCTGAATTTACCCACTCAGGTGACACAATACACACCCCTGCCAACTGTTTAACAGTATTCCATTGATCAACAGGTGGAGATGGAGGTAAAGACTGCAAAGCTAGTAAGCATGAATGTAAATGATTTAAATACTTAATAAAAAAATTGGCCTAGCAGTTTAAAGAGGAAGGAAATGCACTTGGCACATTCGTTAGACCTCAAGGATACACACAGTGTGTTTTGGTGAGAAAAACTGAATGTAAATATTTGTTTACCTGAAAACTCCTGAGGGCACCTACAGGCCAGCTGGTGCTGATATTAAAAGTTGGCCACACTGACAGGTAGTATGATTAGGAATGCTGCTTTTTCAAAAAAAAAAAAAAAAAAAAATCACAGAGGGTGCCTGGTCTGTCAAAAAAATTCAAGTAATACATCAAGACATGGGACATGGTCTGATCAGAAATGTATTTTATTTTAAGAAAAACAGTGTCACACCTGAACATATACCATTATTTATTGTGCAGCTCTCAGATGGATGGAACAATACAAGAAAAACATGGTCTGAAGACTATAAGCACCTCACAGAGACTGGAAACTCTGAAGTCTTTATAAATATTTTTCACATATGTCGTTGTACTCCCCAACATCAGGAAAAACATAGTGATGTGGAAAATCAGTTCTGCTTAAAATACCATCACAGCATGACAACAGATTGATGATGTCTACAAGGAATTCTGCACAAGACAACAGTTCTGCTCAGAAGGAATCAAACTAAGACTAAGCTGAGTATGATGTTTCTGCTCGTCACTGGTAAATGAAAGGAATCAGTTGGTGACGGTTCACTGCATCTGATCTGGTTGGACTGCAAGTAGTACACTGTTATGGAAATGCCTTTTACTGCACAGATTAATACTGATATACTGTAGATTGTTCAAATGACATGAAGAACAACAGCACCACTGTTCCACATGACTGTGTTTAAAATAAAGTAATTATTATTAGAAGTGTGTGTATTCAGAGGAATGAATCATCAAGACTCCTCTGCCTTTTTTCTAGCTAAACATTTCTCTTTTATTCTTCTGTTCATGTACATCTTTGCTCATTCAGGGAAAAGTTGAGTCAAATACTTTTTCCTCCTCACAAATCAGAGTTTCCTGTTATTAAGCATGTTTACTTTCTAGGTCTATATAATCTGGCCAAAGCACTGAAAAGAACAGTCACTGATCCTGTAGCCTTTCACAGACCAATCAGTGATTTTATTTAGAACATCAGTGTTATTCAAGTTTAATTGTCTTATTGTTATTTTCATTTCATTATTTTCATACTGGTGATATCAGCAATAGATATACCATGGCACTGGAGCACCCAGCCTCACCATACCCTTGGATTATGTGACAGTGTACAATATATACTGTCAGTGATGGTCACTACTGTTTCAAAAATGTATATTTTCACTAAGGATTCTCTCATGGAGGCGTGTCATTGTTATGTTATATGAATGACTTTTTAGCCACACTAGAGGTAGAGCCCTTGGAAGGACAATGTCCTTCAGTCAGTCCACCATATTAGTCCAGTCATGAAACTGTATACAGACATTGATGTGCCAAAAGGAGGAATCGTAATAACCTTAGTGATCTCAGATTACATTTTAGTTGGTCCAGTAGTTTGTTTATGACCAAATAGCTGCGAAAGGAATAATAAAAGTAATGGCTCTTTGTGTTTAGCAAACAGTAAACTATGATGAAGGTGGGCATGGTGAATATCAAACCATCAGATTGTCATTGTGAGCATTTTAGTATGCTGAGTTAGTTTATAGCTCGAAGCACTGTGCTGAGTACAGCCTCACAGAGCTGCCAGCATGACTGATTATCACTGCAACAGGCAGGACAGAGTTCTGCACAACTATATGGAAAATCTAAATCATCCCAAGTTTTATTGTTTATTATTATAATACAATGTAATGTTATTGGTGTATGTAGGAGGTAATATATGTATATGTATGTAGGAGGTATTGGTCAGCCTAACAATACCTAACAATAAAATGCAGTACATAAATGCACAGACAAGTAGATTTTTACACTGTAAAATGTCCCCATTTCATATGCATCTTGGCCACAATAACCACATAAGGTCATTTTTTGTGTTCCCTCAGTGGACAGAGCACTGAAAGGACTGCAGTACTGGGGAAATGGACATCCCATATTGGAAAATAAATAAATAGAAGATAAATATAAAATAAAAGAAGTTCCTAGAAATGCCAAACTGGGTATGGTAGCTTCATCTCCACTTATCTGGTTTTCTGAATGTCTTGTTTGTTTCAGGGAACCTCCACAAGTTCTTTCAGCCAGATTAAAACCACCGTTTTCCAGGACTGTCTCATCCTGTGGACTCTGGCCATGCCGCTTGGCAAGAAGATCAAGGGTGGATTCTTGGTGCCTGAGGTGAGTATCTCTCCGCCTGCAGGTTTTCATTCCAATCAAACAGTGCAGCAGCTGATTTCCTTTATTAGAACACCTTAATCTTTTGAACGGCGAAATGAGCAGCTGCAAATTCGAAATCTGGGATTAGAAGAGCTGCAGATATGAATGATATGGAGAAATTGGCCTCTCAAACGTTTCTAACTTTCCGTCACGCTCTCACATGGCTTGGGCCTTTTGATCTTTATTTGAGAGACTCATTAGATTACATTTGTTAGCAACTTTCTCACAGAATGTTGGGTTTTGAGGTGTAAAGTGTCTAACCTGTCAGATCAACACTAGACACTCAGCATTAACTGAATTAATGAGTATTTGGCTGCTGAATGACACGTGCTAACCTTTTCTTAAAATGCCAGGAACACTATTGTTTTGTATGCCAACCACATACATACAAAATACAAATCAGACTCTATGCACTGCTCCTCTGCAAACCAAAGAGGGGCTCATAGAACACAGTACTGCAGCTCTTCTTGATAAACCAATGTTTGGTTCTATTCACTCAGTGTATCACTAGCTGAGGAGGCCTCATGGATCATCCTGCAACATTAAACTGCTTCTGTGGTATATTTAGCTTAATCTCGGTTGAAATAGTTTCAACCAGTGAACTGTTGAGGAATGTAAAAATGTAATCAGACTAAATCACATCATGTGGCCACAGTGATGAGATGTTGTATATTCACCCATGTTTTGGCAAGGCTGGTTGGTTGGTCCATGTCATTGGTCCAGACTGAAATATCATAGCTATTGAATTAACTGCCATGACATTCATGGTACGCAGAATGAATCCCACTGACCCTGATCTTTCATCTAGCGCCATCATCAGGTCAACATTTTAATTTGTCCAGTACTTACTGACATTACCATTCATCTCCGAGCTCTGCTGTGCCTGAGTACAGCCTTGCAGAGTTGCTAACATGGCTGGAGACTCCTATGGAGCTTTCAACCCTGTAGTTCTGAGTTCTGGTGCATGAATCAAACTGCAGTGACAGACAGCAGGTCAGTCTGCACTGTATTGCTGCTAATGTGTATATTCATTTTTTTCAGTGTATCTCACAGAGCCCATGAAGAAATAACTGGTTATCTGAATTATTAGTATCATTAGACTGCAAATCGACCACATTTTATGAATAATGACAAACAGGAAGAGACGGGGAAAAAGAGGCATCTTGTTCAGCAACTATTCTAGGAGGTATTACTGAGAAATCACTATGTGATTCACTTTTTAATGGACTGAATGAACTGCCAAAGCGCACACAGCAAAACACGACAGAGCAAACTGCAGTTTTAAGCTGCTTCTGACTGTTGATTGATAGGGAAAATTGTTGCACTCATGTGCTGACGTGCATACATGTTACCATGGTTATCAAATGATTTGCATAGATATATCACAAAGATAGCTGATGTCCTCCAGAACAGTTCACAATCAGCAGATGGATGTAGTAGCAGTTAAGCTTTTTAAAAAATCATGTTCACATATCTACCATCTGTGGTTACAGTTTGACTGGAGGTGGATTGAGATCTTCCTTTCCAGATGCCCTTTGTCTGGTTGTTTGGTCCACATCAGGCTTTGATTGACAGCTTTCCCATTCTCCAAATGACCTGTACTTAATGGCCAAAGAGTTTGCTTAAAGTGAACCAAAGTGGTAAGGTGTAAAGTAGCCTTAGTCTTATTTCTAAAATGACCACCTGGTGTTAGTAGGGACAATACAACTTCCAGTAACTAACAGATATTTTTAAAGAGTCTCTGTGCAAAATGAAATAGACCCACTAGCTGGATTGACTTCCTCACCACCTTTGCTCCTACCAAATATCAAAAAAGAAGATTTTTAGGTCTGAGGTTTTATTCTTTGTTCTGGTTTCTGCTTTTCAGCTGCAGACTCAGTAACTCAACAATGACGGTCAAGACTCATAATAATTTGTCTCAATAGTAGTCTCAGCAGAATGTAATATACATGCTGTATGGCAAGATGATAAAACATTATATTGAATCATTGACCAGAACCACCAAACACTGTTTACAAGAGCAAATATAAATGATGTCAAAGTGATATCGATTTAATTTTTCCCCCTAATTTTTCATGTGTCTGAGCATACACACAAACTCCCTGAGACTCCCATTGGACCACTGTGAGCGACATCAGACGTGCACACTGTCGCACACTGTAATTTTATGCACTACATAGTTTTGCTGCACGCGGAGAAAGTGGGAGCAGTGCACGATTGCGCAGGCGCGCAGCTTAGAGGGAACATTGTTCACCACCATCACTGAATCCCCACAGTAAGCCACTTGGGTTCCGTACTGCAGCAGCAACACGCCACGCCACTGATTTTGATGTTTAAGAAGTTGGCTGTCTATTGGATGACCTTTCCCTGAACTGATCCAGACATCCATACTGATCCTTCATGCACATGTCTGTCACAACATACAGATGAACATAAATAAATACATATTACTACCCCAGGTTTCAGTAGAGGGTTTTCATGTCTCTGGACCTAAACGCTGTTTAAGAGTCTTCTACACCAGTCAAACCGTGCAAGCTCTGAAAACTGTCCGCAGATCAGATAAAGTTATTAACTGCCGTGTGCACAGCAGAGTGACAGAGTGTCAAAATTATTTTTACTTTTTCAAAAACCAATATCACTTCCACTCCTCTGACAAAATAAGCTTTTGCAATGACAAGTATGTCTTCTATTTCTGAAAAAGCAACTCACACAAAAAGAACAAAAAAATGTCAAACAGATGCCAGCAGCTGGAAAAAAACATTTTACTTCCATAAAGCAGGACATTCTGCTTTGTGTTGACGAGTAACCCTCAATTTGTCGGCAAAAATGAGCCAGCCTATGATAACATGCAGTATTGAATATCTTATGCTATCAGAGGGGACGATGTAAAGTCCCAGGGAGCAGAGAATTTTCAAGAAGCTGCCTCTCTGCTCAACTGATGTTTTTAATGTCATATATCTCTGTAAACTTCCACAGCAGCCTTTTGAAGGTTGTACCATACACCATTTTTAGATATCAATCTATGACATGGCAGTATAATAGCCACTTGTGGTGCTTTGAATGTGGATATGGGAACAGAGATCCTCACCTACCTATGGTGTAAAATGATACATGTGGTACATGAACTGTGTGCATGTGATGATCATAACATCGATAATGCTATCTGGGTCCTCCTCTGGCACGTTCGAACTGATTGCATGTGATGAACATATTGTCTGTTTGAAGCCCCACAGTTCACAGTGAATGTCAGTCCAATAACCTCTCTGCAGGCCTAGAGCTGGACAGACCATGTTATCTAAGAGTTTCAGAGGGTCAGTGATGGCCTGAAGGTTAGAGAAGCAGGCTTGCTACTGAAAGATCCCTGGACCGTCAAGATAAATATGGGCAGGGAAAATGATACAGCAGCACTTTCCACTCCCTCATGCCACTACTGAGGTGCCCCTAAGCACCCAAATGCTCCAGTGAAGCTGCTCAGTGCCCATCAGACTGTGGTTTTACTGGGCAGCTCCCAGGTGTGAATGTGTGTAATTGTGAGTGTGAACACAGCGTTCCTGAAAAAGAGAGTTTGGCTCTCTGTGAAACTCCCCCTGAATAAAGAGCAAGCAATTTACTAAATCCAGCTGGGAAAAGTTGGAGAAGTGCACTCAGTGACACAAATCTCAGCCAATAGTAACTCAGCAAATAACTTATTACTACTGAAGACATACTGCAACACACTGCAATAACCATGGAAGCAAGCAACTGTGTTTGGATAGAAAAGGAGGACTTATCTGGCCCAGTAGTTGGTTGTTGTAGTAGTAGTTGTAGTTAGTGTCGGCAGCACGTTGAGGCTTCTGAAAGCTGGAAATATTCTGCTGTGAAGATACACATCTTTGCAAACTTACAGAGAGAAGAGTGTTATAGGTAGTGGTGGGGTTCATAAAATCTCCAAATCTCCACAAGGTGTCTTGTCTAAAGCTAGCTGACTGGTATGCTTAATTACTTTTGGCGGGTAAGTTTGAAATGGAAGAAACAAAAAGCAAAAATGTTATACAAGTTGTACATAAAAGTGTAAAAGAAACAGCCACAAAGTCCTTGTCTTATGGAACCCTGTGTATTTTCACCTACGTGTAGTCAAGAGGAGCATGTTTCTGCCTTCATGATGTACAACATATGGTTGTACCCTGACACTGTAAGAAACCACAATCAACACAAGAACCAAAGGCTGAAGAAGGCTGAGGTGCTGCTGCTGCCAGCTGTATGTCTCTACATTGAGTTTGCCTTTGATAATGGCCATCAGTAATATTTAATTTAATTTCATTATAAATTCACTGTGCCTATGTTCAGAATGAGATCGAGCAAGAGACACATGGATAAAGACAAAGAGAGAGAGCAACAAAGAAAGACAGCACACCTGAAAACCACTGCCCCTCACTATCAGTGACAGTGAAAGGTCTCAGTTTTATGTAATGTTTCTGGCATAATGTCTATTTGACTATGGACAAATCTTCACCCTGTCTATTTTTGTTGGGAACCTCCACAATTTCCTCTCCTGATTACTTCTGCTTTTGCTCTCAGACATTTGTGCCTTGTTCGTGTGAGGGTAGAAAGCTTCTAACACTAAATGCAGTATGATAGCAATCTTAGGATTTGATTATTGGATTATTTGATTATTGGATTTGAAGCTTGAATTCAAACAGCTTCAAGGAATCAAGCGTGAATGTTTCTTACAACATCTGATCAAGCATACCTTATTTATCTCTTCAAAGTCAGGAAATCAACACCAGTCCTTGTCACTGATTGTGATCAAAATGGATTTGTGAACATAATGTAGATCTACTCAGCTATCCTTTACCTAGTGATGACCTTAAAATACCCTCTCCTCCTTGGACAAAAAGGAACTGGAAACATTAAATGGAAACAGTGCGAACAGGCAGATAAACCCCTGGTGAAGTGTGGACAAGCACCGTCTCACCTCATTACACCAGGTTTGAGCATGACATTCAGCGAGCTGCTTCAGTGAACTGCCCATTTCTCCAGCAAAAACCACTGAGGCATGCTTTGCATACGTCTGCTTCAGTTTGACTGAGCTCTGTTGAGCCCAGCCTGAAACTCTGATGTCTGTACCAAAGGAAGCTAAAGAGAGAGATGATCAAAAGTTAGTACGTTAGGGTTTTTTCAGAGGTCACAGACTGAGCTTTGTAATTCTTTTTTCACGATCGCATCTTTTTTATCTCGATATATATTTCCTCATGTAACAAGGAGTTTTGGGGAGCTCATTTAACACTGTAAACCACTAGAATGTTGCAGACAGAAAAATGGCATTAATTGTTTGGAGGCTCAGGGAGTAAAGGATTGGTTATTATCCCACTGCCCTCTGTAGACTGTACAGTCCAACACATCTCCCCAACCAAGAGCTCACCCAAACTCTGTGCCTTTTTTTTCCCTTTTCAACTCAAATCTGTCTGCATATAAACAGTGAGAGCTGCTGGTTGCTGTCCATGTTTGGTTTGGTGCAGCAACTTTGAACAATTGGCATTCTCAAAGTATTTTCTTGAGATGCAGTCTTTTACACAGAGATCATGCTTTATTGTTGTTAAGAAGACCCTTGATCACGTTGCCTTTGCTTGTTTACACTGAACCAAACAAGACCAATGTTGATCCAGCTGTGTGGCTATCACTGCCATAACTTTACTATACTTACCTCCATTCTCATTTTATACAGAACAACAAGGCAGAAAAGGGTGCAATATTCCTACCTTGAACAGGCTGTATAAAAAGGGCTAATGTGTTGTCTAGTGTATTTACGTAGTCATAAGGTTTATTATATCTGTGCCAGTTGGTGAAAATGTTTTCAGTGTTTGATTTGTACAGATTTCAGCTAGCCTTCAGCTTTGTCCTGAGTGCAACTGTCAGTTGACAATAACAAGGTCATTAGCCGCTGGGATGGAGTTTGCAGTTCTGAATGTAACTGACAAAAAATAAGCAGAAAATAAGCCAACAATATCAGAACAAAAATGCCTCTGCTGTTTGAAAGAAAAGAAGAGAGTATTTCTACTTCATTTTCAAATCATCAAAACAAAATAAAATCCTTCTTCATAATATTCTAAACTACTTTTGTTATTTGAAAAGACTTCAGACTCATGGATCTATTACTCAAACTGGACCTGGTAGATGATATTTCATTGTCTTGTGCCTGTACTGTTTCAGGTACCTCCACTGACACAGCAGTTTTTTAACACAAGCTTGTTTGATTTGAGCACAACATGGAATTGAGAAGTGAGTTTTTATAAATGCCTGCTAACATAACCAAGTTCAGTGCTCTGCCTACACAAAGAAAACTATGTTTTCTGCAAACAGAAGGTCTCCTGTGTAATGGGGCAGTAGTGACATTTTGGATGAGTTTGCTGCTATAGTCCCACCTTTACTCAGGCATCCACCTGTTGAAGTTAAAATAACTTTAAAATAACACTTCTTCAGGTACTGGGAAAGTAGGTTGTTCCATGGTTCATCTGCTGCAGGACTCCTGATTCTTCTCGTCTCTGGAGATAGCTCTTTATGGGCTCACTTTGATGCTGCAGAACGAATTTGGGACCAATCAAATGGGATGCCATCACAAGAGAAAAATGGTGTGTACCCTGTTGGTGGCAGAATTTGTATCCTAACGTTTCAGCTCTTCTCAGCCCAGTGTCCCTGCACATAATGGAGGGACCCCAGGCAGAGGCTAAAAGCTTTGGAGCCTGGCAACATTGCTTCCAAGGACACTTTGAGTCTCCATTGGTCCCTCAAGTTTAGTTTTGTCACTCTCTGTGTAGAGTCTGCAGCATCTCAGTGGAGAGGAGAGGATCTATTCCATTGCAGCCACTCTGTGACTGATGCTAATAAAACGGCTGATTTGTTTTATATAAAAGATTCTGGCTTGAATGTCCCCACGTGGCTTTCACCTACACAGTTTGATTTCATGTGGACATATTTTTTTACATTATTGCTCAGTGAAGCTTAAAATACAGCTATACACATTTTCAATATCTACACACATTTATTTAAAGGCATATTTATCAACAACTAGCTGCTAGATAACAACACTGCTGCCTATAAAATTCCTCCAAACCCCGTGTGTGCTGTTTTCCCTCAAGCATTCTATATTTTCCAGGGCTGTGCTTGGCAATCAGAAGTGTCTGCCCACTCAGCAGGGTCCATTGATTGCATCTGTACAGTAATCAGCCCTCATTCAGCAGACAGCCTTCACCTGTTGGCCAATTCTCAATAGCTAATAAAGAGCCTTTTGAGAGTTCTAAAAGCCTCCTTTCCACCTTTAATCAGCCAGAGAGAATAATCACCAAGTCATGCTCTGCTTTCTCAGCTCCGGTTTGTGACTTTATCAGGATCACACTCTGAGTTCCAGAGGCAGACTGGCTCAAATCAAAATGTCCCCTTATTTTTTCCAGTTTGTTTGTGTTTAGTGTATTTTCATATCACTCTGATCATATCTACACCCTTACTATTACTGTGAACCATTAAATACTGTCATTAAATACTGCTTAATGACTCATGCAGTGTGGCTGCTGTGAGTTGTGTTAACTTTTCCTCATTTACTTGACTTCTACACATATTCTATCTGTCTTTGCTGTTCAAACCCTGATTCACCTGCAGCTTTTCTGTGTGTTTGCATGTTCTCCCTGGTGCCTGCATGGGTTCTCTCCAGTTAACTGGTGATTCTAAATTGCCTGTAGGTGTGAATGTGAGAGTGAATGGTTGTTTGTCTCTATGTGTTGCTGCGATGGACTGGTGATCCGCACAGGGTGTACTCCGCCTCTCGCTCAGTGCCATTGGTATTTCACTGGGACTATACATGTTCTAGGACAGTTTAATGAAAAAATGTTTCACATAATCTGAAATTATGGGAACATTGATTGAACTGCTAATAATTCAGTAAAATAGTCAGTCCAATCCCCTGCAAAGGTGAGTTTTTTTTTTTTTTATTGGTTTGTAAGGGTGTCTTTTTTGCTCTGTTGTTGTGAAATGGTAACTTGACTGGTAAGGAGCAGGTTCCATCATTTATTTCAATTCATTAGCCTGAAGAAAACTTCCTTCTCAATGGTCACTGGGGTAAAGAGATGACAGGAACCAAGGGAGAGAGAGATGCAACAAATGTCCCGCTTGGATCCAAAGCAGGATATTTAGGGTCTTAGATGATGACTTAATGCCTCAGCTAAAGGGTGCCCCAACAAAACCCATTTTGATAGTCGAGCAGTTGTTATTTATAAATTTAACAAACATTCAGTGTCTCTAGCTTCTCAGCTGTGATGATTTTCTCTTTTGGGTCATCTTTGGTTTTTGGACAGTTGATCAAACAAAACAAGACATTTGAGAACCTTGGAAGTTGTGATGGGCATTTTTAACTATTTTCGGACTCATTCAAAATAATTCATCAAAAAAATTATATGATCATCAGTTGTAGCCCTACCAGCCTCTAATTTTCACTAGGAGACAGTAGTCGTATCAACAGTGAAACAACAGAGAGACAGAATCCATTACAGAGGCCACTGCATGTACAACACAGCAGCAAGACATCATTACTAAACAGTAACTTGTTTAAACAGAGTTGTGTTGGCACCCAACTGCTTGTGTTTTCTTTCTTTGCTTTCAGTGGCAGTCTGTGGCAGCTAATAGAACAGATTGTCCTTGAGATGCAAATGCTGGTTGCTATAAACATGCAGAAACAGAATGTGAGCTCTTTCTCTGCTTTTCAATGCAAAATCATGATCAAAAGCAAAAAAAAAAAAAAAAAAACAAATTCCTGAATGTAGCGGTAGACACTTGAAAGTTCCTTTAACACCAGCATTAGTCCAAAGTTGAACTCAAATTTGTTCCCATATCTCTTAGATCAAATTACTGTCCACTAGCAACAAACTTTTTCCCGAGTTTCTTAAATTGCTATTTGACTGAGACAAGCTTGACAAATGTAATGTGATCAGCTTCAGCCAGTTAAGGGCAATTTAAGGGAACAGTGTTTTTCAGAGTGAATAATCTTGTTAGTGTTGTGTGCATGGGCACAAGGACATGCAAGTTGCAAAGTATTACCACTGGCTCCAAGCCATTCCACTGCTTGACATTTGAATTTGACGGCCATTTTCTTTTCATAAGAGACTTTTTTTTTTTAATGAAAGCAATCTTAATTTTGTTCTCATCTTAGTCTATTGCAAGTTTAATGAAAATGAAGACTGATTTATTTTAAGCCTAAAAGGTCCACCACTAACCCCTGGTGCTTACTCTGAGCTGAGAGCCACGTAGTAACAGTCACCTTTTTACCAGTGGCACCAAACTACAAAAATAGAGAAACATTGCTCATAATTTGTAGTTTGTTTTCCCACAATGTTCTAGAGAGATTTATGAGAAGGTAAAGAGTTTTTATAGTCGTAGTAGTAGAAGAGTAGGAACCTGTTGGAACATAGAGCAGTGAGGACACAGTCAGTCCTCTGTATCTGTGCTGGGAAACTGTATCCTGAGCCCTGACTGATGAGTTAGCAGAAATACTGAGCTCTGCCACATTAAGAAACCCCAGCAGCTCAGCTCTCTGCTACAGGTCTGTTCTGCACTGAGATTTTATGCTACTTGAAGTTTGTTGTGTTGCTGCAGGTTTTTCTCATTTTCCCAGTAAAATGTTCCTGTAGCTGTTGACTTCTTCCAGAAGGCAGACGCTTTCTGCTGGAGTGAAAGGAGCTGAGCAGCAGTGTTCACATCTTTTATCCAGATATGATGGTAAATTAGTCCAATTTAAGATTAAGAGTCAAGAACTAGGCAGTTTTGAATGCTGTCAATATTGGACTTAAATTCATCAGCTGGTATAGTAATGACAAATGAATACAAATGTTGAACTCTCTCTGCTGGATTATGTAAACAGGAAACTTTGCCAACATATTTGTGATAACAGCTTTTTAAGGTGAAATGCCAGATGTTGTTTGCAACTGTCTCCACTGTCACCTCTTTGCCCAAAATAAAAATACTTTTAAAAATCAATAAATGCAGAATAAAAATACAGCAAAATACAACTCAAAAATAAAGGTGTCATATGGAAAAATGCACAATACATTTTTTTTTTTTTAATGTTGTCCTTACCAATGTTTTCCTCAAGATAATTGCAGGTGGGACAATAGAAAAGAAGCCAACTCCTGAGTTATACTGTGTTTTCTGTCCTGGTGGAAGTTCCAGTTTCTGACCTCATTTTGAAGCAAATGATTGCCGTGTAAGGAGGAGGAGAAGGAGGAGGAGGCCGGACTTCAGAACTCAGCAAGAGCCCCCCTCACTTTCCCTCAGTGAAACCCAGACACCCTGCATATGTACGGTGAGCCACCGACATAGAAACTCATTACAGCAGTGACACAGGGACTCTGGATTCAACATTAACACTGAGTGATTTCCAAAAAGAAATGATTCTCAGATGATGAGTCACAGCCTATGGTGGAAAAACAACTGTTAAGGTATAAAGCAGAGAAGTGGGAAATGAGGTTAAGTGAATTTGAAGTCACAGGCTGTTTCTAGATGTTGAGATTTGTAATTAAGGTTGGTTAGAAACACAGTAACATGCACCACACCTTAATTAGAATACACTGATCAGTGTTTCTCTATGTTCCCAAATGCAGTCTAATTTAAAGTTAGGATGATGGAACTGTTACATTCTGTTTTTTGACACAAGTATCTTGATAATAAAAGGAGTTTCTATGCTTCCTGTCTGTGGAAAGCTTCAGTGCTGTAGTTCTTACATACATTAACTTCATCTCTCACAGCTTTGAATCCTATCATCTGTACAGAGGGGTCCATGTCTCCCAGATCTGTTCCACTGTTCCCCCCCATCTAATGCCTTGATCTCTAGCCTCAGGCAGTTGGCCACCCACAGGTACTCTGTGTTCACACTGCGAGCGACGCAGTCAGCTAGGCAGCATTTGACCTAGAAATTCAGACAATGTGCAGACGGTCAACAAGCTTAACACCTTAAACCAATTCTCAGTGGTTTTATGTTAGAAGAATACAGCAAAACAAAAATATCTATTCAGTTAATCTAACATAATTCTGTCATCTTTCACATTTTTACTGCCTGCCAGACATTTCCGATTGTCTTCCAACTTACAACCTTGAAAAATTTACATTAACAGATTAATTACCTCAGCTCTGTGTAACTGTGATTATTAGTCATATTTGAGAAATGTTGGTCTAACTCTGTCCTGACACTGATGTCTCATGGTGCACATATACATGTATTATTAATTTGTTACTGTTGCGTTATCTAGCTAATTCTTATGTCATCTGTAGTCTGTTGGTAAACTTATCAAATTCAGCACCCAAATCGCTGTCTTTCAAGCTACAGTAGCTGTCATACTCGCATGACATGACATGAGCCATCGAGGCTTCTGTAGTTTGATTGAGGCTTTCATTATATGGAAGAGGGTGTGGTTTCATCTTAGCTGGGCTGGAAAAATGAAAGACTACTCCCACCCCTGTCTTTGCTCTTCTCTGATTGGTTAGAAGTGTGAGACTCACTCAGGAACTGTAGAAGAGAATATCTCTCTACTGCTGTTAGCTTTCTAAACATACATACAATAGCTTTTCTTTCCTCCATGTCTCTCAAAATTTACTTCCATTTATGATGTTTGAAAGTTAACTTTGACCTGTGTTGAATGTCAATAAAATGCAAAAAAACAACAAACAAACAAAAAAAACAGGGTTCCTTTAAATAGTTGGTGCTAAGCTAGCTGTGTTACCTCAAAGCTAACTCTAACATTTTCTTGTAATATTCTTATATTCTAATATTATACATTCACGTGCCTTTAATTTGCAGTTACAAGCTACATGTATTTCTCTCTTCTCTGTCTTTTTCAGTTTTTTAAAGGTAAAGGTATTTTACTATAGTGCCCCCAGATATAAAAATATCATTCCACATTTGATGTTTTTAAATTCTGCTGTAATCTTAAGTTTGAGCCACAAAACGCTGCTTGCGGTAAAAACTCTGAACACATTTTGTGTTTCTATATTTTCTATCTTTGCTAGCTACCTGTGACCACTAAGCTAACTGTAAGCTTTGTCCTATCTCTTTAAATGTGCTAAACAACAGCTAATTTCCTTCTTTGTCAGTGAAAACAACTTGAATCCATACATTGTAAAACAGTTTGTTATCAGACCTTCCAGCTGGCTGCAGACAGACATGACTTAAGTCTGTGATCCTTCTCACAGTGACTCACAGCTCAGACCAAGTGGATCGCAGTGTGGAAACAGACTCAGAACCTCAGTGAGCTGCTGTTTTATCAGTAGCTTCCCCATTTAACAGTCACCTTCTTCACCTCTTCTCAGCTTCGAATCACCACAGGCTGATGAAGCAACACAGTAGATCTGCTGCTGGCTGATATCTATCCATGTCGGAGCGTGGGGGATCATACCCATCTTCAATTACATCCCATAAATGTCAGGCTGCCTCTTCAGTCCCTGCCTCGGTTAGCGGTAGGCCTCACGGGGCCATCCGCTCGGACGTGAGAGGAATCGGCCCACTGCCATTTCCATGCACAAGTGTGAGCATTCATTAAGTGCGTGTCTTATCGAGAAGCGAGACGATGAGCTGGCAACAGATGTCCTCCAAGGTGGAGCATGATAGACAATTAAAATGGTAGTCAATTAGGCCACGCTGCTAATTGACTCGTGATTAAAGCCACAGCTGATTAATAACATGAAGGCAGCTCTCTTCCTCTTGGCCTTGATGGGGAGGAGGTGTGATAGAGAGCCTGTATGAGCTGATGCACACAGGAACAGCTGGACCCTTGTTTTACGCTGTACGCCAGATAGCTCAGCATTCGAGTGCAGCCACGCAGCCATAAACCTTTTTTTCATTTATTTTTCATTATTCCTCTATTTCTAGATTCAGCAGCCTCTCTTTCTCAGTTAGAGGTGAAGTAAGCAAGATTTTTACAATCCCACAGCACAGACTGACCATAATATTCAGCATCTGAGCAGCTTGATAGATTTGTTGCTAATAAAAGATCATTTGGCCAGATGCTGAGACGTCTGGCTTCCAAACTGGTGCTGCTGGTGCTGCAGTCCCTGCTGGTCAGCTACTGAGCTTGATTAGTCATTAATCAGGAGATGACACTTAAAAGAGTCAGTGCACCCAAACAACAGAAGAAGGAAAAAAAACATATTTTCTCACTTAGTAGTATCTATCACTGCAGATTATATGTCTAGGTTTTGAAATACCTGTCACCACCACCAACCCATACCCACTGGATCAAAGTTCTGATGCAGTTTTGCGGTCAGAGAAAGTTCACTCTGAGGGCCATTAATCACTGAGATTGCATATAACATTTTGCATATGATGGTGTCTGTACGTGACTTTTGTTGAAATGTTCAGCGAAACTGACAATGTATCTGTCACAAGCAGTCATTCATGGTAAAAGTTGTCGTGACAACAAATGACTATTTTTTTCCCTCAGTTTTCTATTATCAATAATCTTACAGTTGTTTTGTTTATTCTGTTCCCAAACCTTTTTATATGCTTATTTTGTGTTTATTGATTTATTTCATTATTTCTTTTAGTTTTCTTTTCCTTTGTTAGTAGGTGGGAGCATGAATGGTGATGGGAGCTGCTGCTGTGTGTTGAGCTGTTTACTGTTGTATCATTTGTGCTGCTAAATGACATTGTTTTTATCTTTTTCTTTTTGAAAATAAATCAGATATAAAGTGCCCATTTCTGAAATGATATTCTTTTTTATCACAGATTTACACAGATTGCCTCTAATGTTGCACCTCGTTTTCTCTGAATCATAACCCAGTCAAAACTGAACATACAAGTGTCTCATCTTTTCAGTGGGAATGGTATTTCAGATGTCAGTTGAGAATCTGATTTATAAAGCTTTTATGAAGACCTTTTTCTCCAGTACCATGTGAATGTTGCCTGTCACACAAGGTATCCTTCCATTTTCCAAACTGTGAACAGTATAGCCTTAAAGCATCATTATCCCTGCCCTTGTCTGCCGCCCGACAAACAAAGCACCTGACCCCAGTACCTATCCCTGCAGGTGGTGGGGTCCATGGGGCAGCAGCTCCATGCAGCTTGTTTGGGCTGAGCCCCATGGGTGCAAGCTTGGCCACCAGACACTCGCTGGCAAGCTCCCCTCCCAGGTCTGGCTCCAGGAAGGGGTCTTTCATTGTCATTTTCTGAAAGTTGAGGTGGTTCAGGCATCTGGTTAGAATCCCTGCTGGGCAACTTTCTTTAGAGGTTTTCCGGGCATATTGAGGTAGACCCAGAACTTGCTGGAGGGTTTATATATCTCATCTGGCCTGGGAATGCTTTTGGAGGAGGAGCTGGAGAATGTTGCTAGGGAAAGGGATGTCTGGAATACTCTGCTTAGCCTGTTGCCACCATGAACCAACCCAGGATAAGCAAAAGGAAGTGGATGGATGGATGGATGGATAATAACTTGTAACATGGAGAAGGGAGCCTCTGTCAACATCACCAGTGTACATCTGATACCCAGCAAATTTCAGTGAGTGGGACTGCATGGTCAAGAGACTGATAGGCTTTGCTTTTTGTACATGAAAACCACTGAACAACTCAAACTCTGAACCCAACAGAACTAATTACCACTCATGGCTGCAGAGGGCACTGTTGCTTAGCAAAAGTTATTATGTTGCTTTAGGAAACATGAAGGTGTAGTCAGTTAATTTTTCACTTGATTATTTACATCCTTTTTAACTCTTTTAAGGAAGAGAGGTGAGAGGCTTGGTTGAGCTGGTTACACCAGTTCTATCATCAGTCTTCTGCTTCACAGCAAAAATCCTGGAGTGTGTTCAATATACAAAGAAAAAAGTTAGTTTGGTTACTTTCTTTGTGCCTGTGGGTAGATCTGGTTTGCAGTAGATGAGGCATCCATGTTAACACACATTTTACAAACATAGATAATAGACAAGCACAATAAAAGTACTGTCACTGTTGGTTGCTGTGTGCACATTCATGCATGTGTTTCTCAGCTCGAGCAGTATGTTCCACCCTACCTGACACTGAGTAACAGCCTTGATCCTGTTGTTGGAGTGAGTCAGAGTTGAACAGTGTTCTCACCAGACACCAACACACCTCAGATTGAAGTGTTTTGCACCACTGATTAAACCTTCACCAGTGGTGTTGCACCCAGAGAAAACACATACAGCTGAATCCACTGGTGCAACGGAGACTGGAACCAGTGCTTTACAGCAGGATAGACACTTCATCAGCCTGTCTATTTAAGGTGTTTGCTGAGCTCTGGCAGCACTGAATACAGGTGACACGGGTTGACTCTTTCACAGGTTAAAGGCATGAAACCTGGTTTCTGCTCATCCAAAATAAACCTGAATCTCGCACTCCATACCATGCCCAAGATGTTCACCTGTCTCTCATTTGCCTCTTTGTCTGCTGCTGCTGATAACTGCTGCTATTTTACCTGCTGTTAAAAGTAGAAACCAGACAATTTTGCACATTTTCATTGAAGTTTCTACCTCCTTTTAATGCTTGTAGTATAATTCTCTTCTCAATGTGCTTGTAATGTTCCTCTGAGCTGTCCATATCCAATTTTCTTTGGTAGATATTATGTCGGTAATGCTGCTATCAAGAAGTAAAGGAATGTTTCTACATTTTTGGAAATGCATTTTCAGTTAAATAAGAGGATTGATATCATTTATTTTTGTGCGCTAAAAAAGTACAGTATACCCACAGATTTAGCACTGCACTCCTATAACGTACAACTTTTAACACTTTCAGTGGTCAGTATGAAACAGGATCAGCAGAAATGAAGCATAGTTTAGCTACATTCATGCTTATTAATGGGGGGTAATCAAATCACAAGACAGCAAGTAACCCTCCCTAAGCCAAAAATATATTCATTCATTTTTACAGTTCTGTTACCAATTAAACAAGAAGGAGAATTCACCCTGTTTCCAGAGGTTATGCTAAACTAGGCTAACCACATCCTAACTATACCTCTGCACTAACACACAGATGGTCAGAGAGAACATATGAAATGATCTTCCTGTAACTGTAAGGCATTAAAAAAAACACACAAGAAGACGCTGAAGTCATTTACAAATTTATTTTAACCATAACCATGTATTTGATGTTTGGGAAATGGACACAATAAGTCTAACTGTAAAGTCAATGGAATCATTTAAATGTGAAGCATATTAAAAACAAACACTGGCCCTGAGATAGATCTCTTCTGTGTGATGCTGTTAAATCTTTGCAGTTGTTGCTACGTGTAACTAAGATTGAGCTGAGCCAGGAGCCCCTGACATTTCCTGTTTCAGGGCCCTCTGGGAGCCATCAGCCAGGTCAACCAATACCTGGACAGTCTGGGCCAGCCGACTCAGCCCTTCGTCCTCCATGATGAGCTGAGGGGAACACAAAGAATCCTGGAAAGGGACAGAGAGAGGTGTGAGTAGATCTGGTCACTTTTCAAGATATTTTGATTTGCTTTATTTTCCTGTAGCTCCTGGATGTGTTGATCCACAAAGCATACATGATAAAACTTTTCTCTGGAGTGTGAGTCTAATTTTTGGTCCAGGTTTTGGTTCATATGTGTCTGTTTGTGTACGGATTAGAGGAATGAAGTACAACATGTTCACTTGTGAGTTTTGGTGATGTTGGCAGCATGGTCAGATTAAGGTGTTAAGGATCCCAGATGTTGGGCCTCTGTTTCAGTTAATGTCAGCGTGAGCTTTGCAGATGGTTTCCTATAATATTTTGTGTAGTCTCCTTCAATCTATCTATAGGTCTGTCAGGACCACTGACAGGTGACGTGAATAACACTGATCATTTTGTAACAATACAATGTTCTGCTAGGAAACCATGGGTCCTTCATTCATCTGGATGTTACTTTGACACGTACCACCCACCTAAACATTGCTGCAGACCAAGCACACTCCCCCATGGCAACAACACTCTCCAATGGCAGGGGCCTCCCCCAGCAGGACAGTGCTCCCACCACACCACAAAAACTGCTCAGAAATGTCTTGAGGAACACGACAAAATGATCAGTGTTATTCACTTCACCTGTCAGTGGTTTTAGTGTTGTGGCTGATCAGTGTATGTTGCAATAGCATGATGAAAGTCCTCTGCACAAAAAAGTGTACCTGCAATGCTGCTAAGTTACAAATATGTTGCATGCATAAATGGGTTAAGTGAGAATTGCTCACACTGATTATCTGTATCAATTAGTTTATTTGATGAAATACAGTTGAAGTTAGGACTCATCCACAACAGGTGTGGTAGGTGTATTTTTGAACTTTTGATATCAAGGCTAACCAGGACTGACTCAGTCTCTGTACTTAGAGCGAGACTGTAAGTTTTGCTGAAGTGACAGTTACAGGATCATAGTGAACAATGTAACATAACAATAACACAAGTACAGAGGAGTCATACAGTTTGCTTACTATAATTATCCACCATGAGCTCCTGACCATACCAGACCAAGTATAAAAACTGTTGTGTAAGCATGTTATATTACTTGCGAATTCAACTTTTCATCAGTAAGAAGGAGAATGTGTTATTTCTTGTCTCAGAAGTTACTCTTCAGAAGTTTCTCTTTTAATGCTCAGACAAGAGCGTTGGATCAGACATCTCATATCAGAAACATTTCCCCAAATGTTTAACTATTCCTTCAGTCCTGCTACATCTACATGCAGGGTTCCACTGATTTGTTGGATGTCATGTGTCTGTTTTGTATTCTCACAATTCACCATGAAGCAGATGAGTTTTCATGCACAGTATGGCTCTACTTGTGTATTTTACATAGGAATAATACAGTGTACTTCAAGCCTGTTTAAAGTCAATGTATGAGGGAATTGAATATCCTGTATTACTATGGCAGACTGATGCAGCCCATAGATTTAAACCAGATTTAATTCCATCAGTTTAATTTGACAGAGGCTGTGATCACATAAGGTGCACAAATAAGGGCTTTGAAATATACACGTATTAAATAAGTTATAGATATCCATCTTTATAATCTCCCTATCTGTATAGGACGTAACTCCACATAGCATCTCACCCTCAAGCATAGGAGGCTCCAAGTTGAATTGCTATATTGAGTACTTATGATTAGGGATGAAGTAAGCTACAGTCTGTCTGTGAGAAGTAAGGTAGTGCTCTTGATGTGGGGATATAAAGGGCAGTTAGGTGGTGAAAGAGTTAACACATTTACAAGAGAGGCTCAGTGATATTCTGTAGCAAAGCATGTAATTTCAATCTCATATACAGTGGATATCAGAAACATCCACACAACATGTCAAATGTTGGAGTGTTTATTGCCTCCAGGCTTGAAATGAAAAAGCCATTAAATCAGACTTATTTCCACTCTCCTTTGGAACAAGCAACCAGGCAGATCAAAATAAAAACAAGCACATATTCACTTATGTTATAAAATAGAGAAGTTATGATGTTTAATGGAACGCTTCAGCTGTCCCTGGGCCCTGTTCTTCAAATACAGTTTAACTAATCCAGGCTAAGATGATGCTAGCTGGTTTAAATGATCCTGATTATTCTCATCCAGCCAACTTGGTTCTTTAAACACAGTGAGAGAGTTGGTTTATTAAGCTTAAATTAAGTTATCTTGAATATCAGTACCTGAATTAAAGGGGAAGATTAGTATATGTTTATTATTATAAGTTTATAAGATATATTTAAATGAAATTGTCTGATAATAGCTTATCACAGATAGATCTGTAATGATAAACATATTGTAGTACATGAATGCCAAAGATATGTTTGAGGGAATGTAGAAACTATGACTCCATAGTTTGTTCTGAGTGTGTTTCCATCCACTAGTGTTTATTGACACTTTTGAATTATTTGTGCATAAAAAAAACTTGAGTGGCTGATTTTTGGGGGGAAAATAAAAGTCTAAATACTGTAACACATTTTCATGCTTGGCTGAATTGAAAATGGTGGTGTATCAATAAAAATGAGAAGTGACAATGTGTAAAGGAGAAAGACTTAGACAATAAACCATCACATACGTACACATGTGATTTCAATGTCCGCTGATGCTTACAGTGAAGAGTGATGAGGCACAGGAATGTCAGATTGTCAGATGTTTCCACAAAGTTTTTGCTCATTTGAGGTTTGATTGGTTTGACTCTTTGAAAATCAAGTCATTTTGCTGTGCATTTTTAAATAGCACATGAATGGAAAATTTGCTCCATCAATTCTTTATCTTAACACACCAACTGCTAATACTCACATAACAGTAGTGGGTGGAAATGTGTATTAATTTGCATCTTCTTTGGTGGATTTTCTGGAAATTTGGATAAAAATTGTATCATAGACATAAACCTGTCTAATAAACTCATTTAGGTAAAAACAGCTGATACATTTTCATACTTGATCCTCATAGATCCAGCACTGTTGGATTTATGGTGTACGTTATACATTTTAGTGTATAAAATGTTCATGTCTGAATTTCTCTTTGAAATGTCTTGATGCAGCTGACTGTGAACAAGCTGCACTTCCTTGCTGCTCTGATCTTAGAAGAACAGAAAAATCCAGGCTTGAGTCAAAAAACACAGTTATTTAAGAACAGGGCTCAGGTTCACCTCAGCATGAGTCTACACATGGTTTGATAAAGCCAACCTGGATCTGGCTCGGATTTCACAAAATTCATGAATGGCTTCTTAGAAAAATGTGATCTGCTGCAGAATAATAAAACATGGAGTGGTGGTACGATGCAGCATATCTGACACTGGACAGGCGTCATAAAACCATCTCACCACAAGGAATGTCCAGTTATCAGTTAACCTAACCAATCACAGCTTCTCACCTCTTTGGTGATGACTCATGACCTTGAAGATCATATGAACCTGACTGAGTACACCTCAGGATCCAGCTTTAACAGATGACCACTCTGTCACTCTGAGCTGTCTCTGATGTCTCTCCTTGACCAACGTCTCGTGAACAGACATCACCACTTTTATTTTCCCTTTTCACTTCTCCCAGGCACACACTAGATAATTAAACTGGTTCTTTCACTGATGTTCTTCTTCACATTTAACATTTTATCTCCTGTACTCAGTAACTGGAGATAGCAAGTGCCTTGAGCTGGAGAAATGAGAAGTAGAAAAAGCTAAAGTGGGAAACTGCTCTAGGTCCAAAAATCCCCAACTCCACAGTGTGTCAGCTGGTTTCTGGTCATTTGTTTAACTGAATATTTGTTTGGAGAGAATCTGGTACAATAAGCTGTTTGTGCTGTTTCTGCTTTTTTAGGCTAGTTGTAAGCGCCTGGAAAAGCAAGTGGAAGACCTTTAGTCACAATTATTTTATTAAATTGGTCTTAAAGAGGCAGCAGGATTATTTCAGAATAAAATGAAAGTCTGAATTTATTTCTGGGAAGGTAATGAAGTTTATGCCCTCTGCACACTGTGCTGATTAGATCTAGTAAGTAACAGTGAGCACACATTAGGTTAAAGATATATTGATTTATCAAGTGGAGGATTGGACAGCGGATAAACATGTGTCTGTCTGTCTGTTCCTATATTTAACCTTCCTGGTGTCATCTGACAGTCCTCTGAGGGTTTTGACCACTCAGCACTTTCATACAGTCATGTGATTGGCTGTGGGGCAATCATGCCACACAGTGACTTACAAACAGAGGCTGCACAGTGAATAAGTCATTACAGCACTGCCCATTAACAACATCTTTAGCATGTAGCTTTGAGCTAAACATCAACAGTGCTAACATGCTAGCTAAATAATATTTACCATGTTCAGCTGAGGCTGATGGGAATGTCATTAGTTTTGCAGATATTTGGTCATAAGCCAGTTTTGACCTGATGGAGGTGGAAGATGGAAAATCAGAGGATCCTTAAAGTGACGGGATCATCTGAACCACATTTGATGGCACAAGATAACTCACTGAATATCAAGCTCATGGTGGCATTAGAGGAAAAGTCAGGGGGTCACCAGTGTCATTGCACAGACCATGAATGTCTGCATACAATTTTATGTCTGTCCATTGCTATCCTTGAAGCGGCAGCACTATGGCTCACTGGACTTAGCTAATGCATTGTTATGTGGTAATGAGGTAGTTCTTTGACGGTTATACAGGTGGACCTGATATAATATGGTGATGTGACAGCCTGATCAGTTCAAAAGCCCCAAGAGCAAAGTAATGCCTCCACGTAGGTTAATCTGACCTGCCTACTGTGATTTAGATTTAGATGGTTTTCAGACAAAGAAAATGATTAATCTAGAGAATTAAATATAGATTTCCTTTGCTGGGGAACTCTTCTGACAGTGATGGTAAGAAGCTTTTAAATCTCCACCATTATCATCCAACACTGTATGTCATTATATTTCTGTGTTGGTAGTTGTTGCATCAAATCTCATCTTTTAAAAATGAATAAAGTGAATCTGGATGGATTTGTATTCACTCCTGCATGACTGATACCTGCTGCAGTGATTCTAAAGCTTATCATTTCACAGTCAGTCGGATGGGCCCCCTGGTTCGTCCTCAGTGACCCCCGAAACTGCCCAGAGGAACTCACTCACCCACAAAAACTGACATTTCCCAGTACGTCTCTAAGAAATGATTAAATCTCCATAATCAGTGCTGCTGACTCTGATTACTTGATTAACTGTTGAAGCTAAAAGTCTGACAATATATACATGTGATGGAGATAATCCAGAGCCTGACAGTATATAGTGATGTGCAGCAGCAGCAGGCACACTGCAGGCTGAAGTGATGCAGAGAGGGAAGATCAGAAAGGCGACAGCACAGTTTATTGAGTCACCTGCTCGTGAATGGCGCCGCACAAACCTACGGGGCTGATTCTGCCTCTCTCTCTGACCTTGACTCAACACACTCACCTGCTCCAACACGGGCCAGCTGGAATTTATGATGGCAAACCTGCTGTTTGGAGAGCACACATAAGAGCTTTCAAAGCACGGGCTACAGTGGATTCACATCAGGATATCTGCATGCCTGCTCACACGTTAAGACCAAATCAGGAACAACATGAAGAATCAAGCTGGTTTTGATTCTTCGCTCTTTCTCTCCAACTCCACTTACTGCTTAATGTTATTACATTTTGTATTTAAAGGGTAGGTCTGGTATTATTATATTATTATCTTTTCTTTGTCAACAAATACAATACTATGAAAACTCCAAATTAACCTCATCTGGGACTGTGGTGAAGTCAACCAGTCATTTACTTGCCAAGCCAATGGCTTGTCTAAGATGGATTTCAATGGTGGGCTTGGCTTATTGCTGCCCCCTGTGGCTCATGTGGGAATAACAACCACTGCAACTGCAGCTCTCTGGGTTCAACTGTAGTGAATCAGTGTGGAAAACACAGTGGCCTGTCCATGTGCATGAGTTAAAAAAAAACAGAGATTTCAGTCTCCCAAGGTCTCTCTACATTGTGTTTGACTGAAGTACCTGGTAAAGAGCACATTTGTTCAGAAATGTTAGAGTGCTAACAAAGGTTCTTCACCACCTCCCACCTTTTTACAGTTTTTCTCTCAGCTGTGAATAGCTCCTACTTTTATGTCATGCTTAGCACTTTAGGACAATAGGATGCATTGGAAACATAAAAATCTTGGTTTCTTTGTATGTAACAGACTAGTCTATTAGACTAATTTGTTTAGATATGTGATAAATGAGACAATAAGACATGAGAATAGTGGTTTGACAATAATAATTTTATACCACACGATGACCACTGTGCAAACTCCATCCACTTAACACCAAGAGATGCAGTTGAGAGATACACAGAAAGCTAGTAAGTGGACTTTGAGTAGATTTTTTTTTTTTTTTGTTCAGGCAGCTGCAGATACCCTGATCACATTTAATGTTCTTGGCTGGTTAAGCAAAAGCAAGACAGCAAGCAAGCAGACAAACAGCACATGGTCAAAGTTTCCATTTTTTTAATAATTTCTTTACAACGGGAAGAAAAAAACCTTTACATATAGATTTATATAAACTCAAAAATGATTCTTAATAATACAAGAGTATCATATAAATATAAAACACAACAGTATTTCTGTTCTGCTAACATATTTAAGAATATAGCTTGGTCTAAGCCAGTGAGTGGATTTCTTCTTCTGTGTGCTGCTTATCCAGTTTCATTTATAAAATATACATTTGAATTGTAACAGTATAAATTTCATCTTAACAGCAGGCTAATAAAAAAAACTTGAGACATGGGGATGGAGGTTTTTACAGTGGACATTCTGACCTCTAGACAGCAGAGATGTGGACATGAAATGGACGGTGAACAAAAATAACCAGTGTTCTGTACAAGTAAATAAAGTTTAAAACTATATCGCAATTACAATTGGATGGCTTTTTTAAACTGGGGGCCCAGTGTGTTTAATACTAATAAATAAAGACATGAAATTTATACATACAAATAAATTGTGTAATATATATACAAATAAATAAACCAATTCGTTTTAATTAACAATTAATGAATTGATGGTTTAAATTCAACTCATTACTATGAAATATCAGCTCATTCTTATTCTCATATTCTCAATTTTTATGAGTCATTTTTATGCAACTATTGAAGTGCTGATTTCAACATACCCTTTTTTCAAAAGTCCTTTTATTTCATAACTTTTATTTCTCATAATATTTTGTTTCTTAATGTCACTTTTCGTAACAGTGGTGTTATCACCACACTCGCAAGTCACGTACTCCCACTGTCTCTCTCTCAACAACTGTTAACTCAGTTAACTTAGCCAAGTTAGGCTGTGAGCTTGGTTTATTACTCTGCATTTAAGTGAAAAGGCAGCGTTAACAGCAGCAGCTAAAGTTAGCTGGTTCATTCTGATTCACCTCAGCTGCAGCTGGGTTCATACTTTTCAGAGAAAGACACAGTATGTGAAGAGCAAAATGCACTCACACAGACCATATGCAATGTCCCCAAATGTTACTGATCCAGAGCATGTTGGGGGCATCACTAATGGATAAAGCACTTTTTGTCCTTTGTGCAGGAGTCACAGGCACAACTGCGGAATAGTGGAACAAATAAAGACGCACTACAGAGTTCAACTGAGATATTGATCCTTAAGTAGCTGTTGCAAGAGAAATTAGGATCACCTGGCTTCCTTGACAGAACTGGAAACTTTCTATTCAGTCCACTAGGCAACAATCCAAGAATAAATGTAAGTTTTATTTGTCATAAAACAGCAGACAAGTCCCTTGTTGTGCTGGACTTGGGTGCTATCAACCTCCCAAATTAAGTTGCACTAGGAAGTTCTCTGCGATACAGCCGGACACTCCTAAAGTGCCTCAAGATTAGTAAAACAACTCTCATACCAAAAAGGAGAAGGGGAGTGAATGAGTGGATGAATCTACTGCAAGGACTCACTAATCAGTTAAGTGTCCAGATCAGCCCCTGGAGGGAGATCCTGAAGCCTCTGAAAAAATGCTACGAAAGTCTGTTAAGCCATGCTGAAGACTTCCCCAAACCTGAGGCTATTCAGGACATATGTCCTACCCTGGATAATACACATTGCTAACCACAGTATGGTGGGTCAAGAAACAATTGCACCTGGTGCCCTTTACAACAGATAGTGGGTTGACAGCAACCACAAGGATGCCAGGTTAGGGCTTATCAAGCTGGTGTCACACGTCCCACATCCCTTCTGGGAGAGTCATCCCTGCTGGGTCCCTCTGGCCTATGAATGGGACCAGCAACATGGAGAAGCACCATGATGAGCTGGTAACCCCAGAACCAGCCAATGCTTTGTCATCTAATTAGGGAAGTGCACGAATGGATGAACAAGATTCCCACTGTCCCCACCTATGACCCAGTGAAAGCACGGCCAAGAGAACAGGCTTTTGGCACGAATCTGAGAGAAAACAAGATCCAGCTGGGATATCAGCACTGTCATGAAAAGTGACAAACAGTATCATGATGGAATTAACTGAGGTGTTACTGGGAAACAGAGATGTTTATAATAACATAAAAATCTGTCCAAATGTTGAATAAAGGAAAAGGGTAGCACATAGGAATAATTAATAATAAATAAGGATTATTGTATGGTTTGAAAAATAGTTGGTTATTTGTATATTGTACACAATTTATTAATATGGTTTCTTCATATGATTATTGTTTAATATTGAACACTGGGGCTCAGTATTTTAAGAGAATCAAGTACTTTGGGAGTCAGGGACAATAATATGGGGACAATGCCACTTGTTTATTTCTGATAATATGATGTTCCTCTCTTACCACAGAAAAAAAGCCAGAATTGATTATTTAGATTCTGTTTTGTTTTATTTAATTTTCCCCCAACATTTTTTTCCCCAAGTTTAGTTTTTCATTAAGTCTTCCATTATGAGGACAGCTCTGTTTACAAACTGGAGTTTTAGGGCTTTAGCATCTTGAATTCCAATAATCTTTCTCTCATCGATATTATCTTTTGAACCCCGCATCAGTCAGATAGGCAAGTGCAGTCAGACTCCAATCTGTGTTTCGTTGCAGACATTGACCTTCTATGAGCAATAAGGCAGACACAGCATGTGGCAGAAATAGCACAGGCCATTTGATGCTCTGTTAAATGTGTAGCCTCCAGGGAATCAATTATTTACCAATCCAAAGAGGGGGAAAACTTTTAAACAATCAATGTTATTTTAACTGGGAATAATTGAATATTGATCGCTTCTAATTTACCTGTGTGTGATTTAAAGCACACACATTGATTTCACAAAGCTTTAACAGGCTTTAAAACTATTGGCTGACAGGCTTAACCAAAATTAGTGAAGCCGTTGCTGATTCACCAGAGACAGAAATAATCAAAAATCAGAGGAAAATAAATTAAAAAAGCAATAATTTAATAACCTGTGTACATTTATACAAACATGAAGTCATCTGGTCAAACGGACCAGCGACAACGACAAAAAACACATAACACACGCAACCTCCGAGAGGGGTTTGTACCGTCAGTTTGGACATGTGAAGCCTTAAGGGGGATTGATGCAGTGACATTGCCCCCTGCTGCTCACACTTAACATAGCAGACACAAAAACAAGAGCAGTCTCTGCAAGTGGTTGTGGTCAGTGTTCAGTAAGAGGCACTGTATCATTTGTCTCACTGTCACCCTGCTGTGTGAGAAACAACCTCACTAAACATCCAAGTTCCATATTAACTAACTTACCTCTGTCTCAAAGCTAGAAATCACATTCACAATTCAGTCTCAGTTCACTTCAACAGCTTCTCTCTCGGGACAAGTGGTCTGCCCTCTAACATGCAGACTGGAGTTTAACTTGTAACATTTGTCAAAGAGAGCTGCTCAGGATGCAGAAATAATCTCAGGGGTTAAGTTATGACTTGACGAGCAGAGCTAAAGAGCAGCAGTGTTTCATGTTGAGTGATGTTAGGTTGTGCAGAGAAGTTAGTGGTAGGAAAAAATCTATGCACAGTTTACCAGGATACAGTCTACAGCATTCTGTAATCACTTTCCCAGCTCTGTACCATACACTGGTCTGACTGCTCAGATCTCAGCAATCACTTTGGTGAATACAATGTTATCCCAACTGACAGAATGATGACCAGAGCTTCAAGTTGTAACAAACTGCAGTCTCTACAACACGCTGTATTTACAACACAACACATCTCTTTTTTTGTCTGTGTACTGATATTAGAGCTCCAATTGTCTGTCATTTTTCCAGTGTAAATGTACGAAATATTGTGATACATACACACTACACAGGATTAAGTCTTAAAGCTACATTAACCAATATCTTTTATATCAACAACAGATCAAATGACTATATGGATTATGAAAAGTGCCACTTAACCAGACAATTATCATCAAACTCTGCAGTTCCCCTGTGTAGAGACACAGCTTCTTTAAAGCATCCTTTAGCTCACTGTTCTGGATTTAAGGCCCATAAACTGTTTTGGTTCAGTCTTACGGCTCTCATCAACCTTGTTTTAAAAAGCATTGGGCTGATAATCTCACTGTACACTACCTAGACACATTTAGCTGGTGAACATATAACAGCCAAAGAGCCACAGAGCTTAAACAGAGTGAACTTAGAATCATCAGAGGGACACAAGCATGAGCCCAAATGAATGCTAATGTTGCTCTGTGACTTAATGCCAGTTTAAATGGTAATTATGCACTCACACATGCCTGATGGCCACACCATGTATCCTGCATTTGTTTTGGCCGTTGGTTGTGTGTTTCATTATGTGAAGTAAGGCAGGAAGCAGACTCAGACACAAACCACAACAAAGAAAGAAAAGACAAACGTTTTGAAGAGTTAGTGCTTGTTGCTGCTTTGAGTGTCCTGTTCTTAATATTAACAAAATAGCAACTTCCTTAACTGTGCAAAATCCAGAGTTCTTCAGGAAGATATTGTAGTATTGACTAGGAATGATTCAGCTCTTGATCGGTCTGCTAGTTGCTGCTCATCTACAAGTGCGTGTTGGTGAAAAGCAAGTATATGACAAGCTTGAGGTGAAGTATGTAGTTGGGATTCGACTAAAGGTGTGGTTCCTTTGCTCTACCCGTTCACGTTTCAACCAGTGAGATTGTTTTTGCCTCTGAGCCCCTCTGCTTCAGAAGAGTTTAAGAGAAAACGAACATTCTCTGTGTTACAGAGTGAAGGCTAAACTAGGCTAAGGCATTTCACTGTTCATCTGCTCTCATTCAGTATTTGTCCATCAGTTTAGTGCTTTCTATTCCTCTAAATGTCAAAATGAAGAGCCGTGTGTAGTATATTCTGTTTGTTTCTTAAAAGGTGCTTGGCTGCATTGCTCTATATGTCTCCAACATCCACTCAGTGCAGCTGTAGAGTGTCAACACACAGTCAGGTCTCATGACATCTGCTCTACAGTCACAGAGTATGAATAGTGAACACACACACACACACACACACAGTGCAGAGTATTGTCTGAGGTGACAACTGTGGAGCAGCTGTGCGTTGGCCTCCAACTCTACAACTGTGACTGACCCACACTTTTTTATGTGTGTGCGTGTTCAGTATGTGTGTAGAGCAGTTCAACATGTGACTACATAAGTACTTTGCGTTGTGTGTGTGTCCTCTAGGTGAGCAGGTAGCAGTAGAGGACGTAGAGCAGCGCCATGGCCGCACAGTAGAAGAGCAGGAAATCTGTGGACAGCAGCGAGGAGGAGGAGGAGGAGGAGGACGATGGAGACGAAGGTGAGGAGTGGCAAGGGGAATGGTCCTCCGCCATTCCACCCCCCTCCTTGGCCAGCAGGGCCGCCACACAGCGCAGCACAGCGGGCAGCTTACACAGAAGCACATCAGAGCACACACACATGTCCATCTGGACAGGACACACACACATACACACACACACACAGGAGGAAAATACATGTAGTTAAATCTAGGAGATAAGAGAAGTTCAACAAGAGAAGGACAAAACACAAAGCAGAGTGAGGGTTGGACTGACATATGGGCCAGAAAATCTCAGTTGTTATCAGTCCAACCCTGACAGGAGTAATGTAGCAAAACAACTGAGCTTAAAGCATGTGGGGAGTTCTTCTAAACTAACTACTGTTTTAAACACACTACATTTTGGGATGCTTTTCAGAAACAAAAATTACATGCATCCAAGTACGCAAAATGTACATGAGTTGTAATGAAAGGATAGGAAAGCGAGAGCAATAATAAGAGATGACCTTACCTCTGGGACTCCCAGCTTGCGACAAGCACCAATGAAGTTTTCCACGTTGAGTCGACACTTTGCTGAGCTCAGTTTTGGCTGAAAACACAGTACAGTACGGACAATCACATTTAGGTAACGTCAATGCTACTTTTTGTGTCTTCACCTCTCATGTTCAGAGAAACCCAGGCTAATTTCTCCTGTTTTATATTTCATTGTATTTTAGTAAATATTTTTATTTTATCATTAGGTGATCTGACTGAGAGCATCATCAGTGTTATTTGGTGTCTTAATCGTTCCCACAGAGGGAAACAGCAGATCGTTTCCAGGCAGAGAGGACAGGATTGAGCAGGTTATCAGACTCACCACTGCTGGGGAGGGAATGTGGATGATTGACACAGAGCGTGGTCGGATCTGATTGACCAGCTGGCAGAGTATGGTGCCGTTGGATAAAGCCTCACCCAGATCCTCTGGTAGAGTGATCTTCAGCCGAGACTCCAGAGTCTGAGGAGGGAGACAGAAAGAGAGCTATGTCAGATTTGTATTCTTGTCAGCATTAAGAAGCTTCTTACGCAGCATTTATGCCACACAAACTATTTAAACCCAGGATTATCATAGAAATGATGATTTGCATAATTCTGAAGGTCGGAACTTAAAGGATTCAAATCATTTCACACCACAGGAGCATCTGAGGACAAGAAAAGATGGAAAACTTACTTCCCATACACATCAGTCATTATGGTACAGATACTGCTAATTACATTTCATGTTCTTTGATAGGTACAGGGCATCTAACATTAATGTACTGTGAGTGCTGACAGCGTGTGGAGGTATACAAGGAAACCTAATAAATTATTTTATGTTCTAGTAGAATCTCATCAGAATAAATCTAAATCTAAATCTTATCCAATGACTGAACCAACGTCCATATTCATATTTCACAAGACAAAGAATGTGGTATGTAGTGTGTTACCTTGCGTAGTTGTGTGATGTCTGGTCTCTCCTCTTTAGGAGAGCGCAGCGTCATGCGAGACTCACTTCTCCCAGATTCACCCAGAGTAAAGATTGGTCCTGACAAACACACAATAAACAGTGACATTGCTGGGGCAGTGAATAAAGGTGTAAAGGGTGTGTGTGTGTGTTTTGTGTTGTTTGTACCTGTGGGTTTGACGTTGCTGCGGGAGGAGGTGCGGAACAGGAAGCTGTTGGGTTTCTGGGCCTGACCAGGTGGAGGGGACATCTTCGGGGAGGAAGGGACATCTGACACAAACATTCAAGTCAATGTTACAAATGTCTTAGGCCTGGTACACTCTCATTAGCTCACATGCATACCATGGAATTTACGACACAAGGAGACCGGAGAAGTTTGACAAAATTACAATGAGATGCAGTTGTTAAAGTTGTTGTTTCCTCAACAAATAGAGTATGCTCAAAGGAGGGGTGTTAGAATCTCTGGAAATGCTAGTGAGGGATGTTTTATGCCAAACTAATCTGTTTTCTAAACTTCTCCAATTTACAAAGTCTGACCAAGACTTTGAATTTGACCAGGCTATCCATGCTAACCTTGGGTACAGTAGCAGTTTTCCATTTACTGTTCTCAGTATTTGGTTGTTACTGAAAAAGAAGTTAGGTTTGATATCCATAATCACTACATTTACCATTATTCACATAACTGAAGAAGGAAGAATGCCACTAGTTCATATTTTTCCCTTTAGTTTTCATTGGAGGACACCTCAGAGACTATTACCTAAATCTCAAAAAGGGACCTGACAAACCATATTTGAATTATCTGCTGTTTTTTAAGTGTGTATTCAGTCAGTTTAACCAGTTATTACATTAGTTTTACCAGTAAGTTGACAGATACGTTTTTTATTTTCCCAACAGTTTGACATTTATGCCCCCTTTACACAGTAACTGACAAGGCATGCAGAGGTATGACAGTTGACTAATGTAATCACTTTCTACCTTTAAGGAAAGATTGTCCAACAGTGTGCATTCTATTTGTACAACTCACAATGTTGAGATTAGAATTGGGTTTTTTATGTGTGCATGTGTGTAGTACCTGTTCTACTGCTGGAGCGTTGTAGAAGTACTGAAGGAGACCCTGTGCTCATCTGGTCAGCGCTCTAATAAAAACAAACAACTCAGATTTACAACAATGGAAACACACAGTCCGCCTGTTCACCTCTCAGCTGTATTCACCAAAGGCACAGAGGACACACTACTCACTGCGCATCTGTGCCGCAGGCCGGAGTGGGAGCCGCTGTTCTCTGGTGATGCACCACTAGGGGGAGACACACACCAAGTTTTTCACCAATGAAAACCAACACTCTCCACACACTCAAGGTTCCCTTCATTTACATTCAGCTAAAACTGAAGAAAATGTAAGAATGAATGGAATAAACACAACTTAGGCAGTCACTCAGTGACTCTCTCTGCTTTTATCTGCTCTATAGGCCTTACTTACGCTGAGTTACTTCCTGTCTGTGGGGCTGTGGCCACATGACTTCCTGTTTTGGTCGATGACTTCAGCAAACTGCAATATTTAGAGTTTTGACATGGAGAGCGTATAATTAGATACAAGAGAGACAGAAGGGAGTAGCCTCTGACACAGAGCCGTTCCTTATGTGAGGAACACAAACTGCTGCAACTACACACATGAAAACTTCTAAAAACTCATATCCACATGGTGTTAAAGTGATAGGAGGAAATATGGAGTCAAATACGTGTTGCTAATGTCATATGATGCCTGAGTCCAATCCATTCATACACTTCAGGCCTTTTCTAAGACGGCATCAAATGCTTCCTTGTTTGCCATCAGTAAACTGAGGCTTTCAATCCTCTGATGTTAAACATTAGGTCTTCAAAATAAATCTGCACAGTTAGAAATATCTCATGTTTAGCTTTAAAATATCTACATTATTAATAAAAGTCAGTGTTAACCTGGCCTTCTCCCTCTGCTGCTGCTGAAGCCGCTCTCTCTCCTGCCAGATGAACAAGGTGCCCGGCCTCTTTCGTTCCTCCAGGGAGGGGCTGGAAGGGGACAGGGGAGATGAGGAGGTCGATGATGGGGGGCCCACCTCCACATGGAGACTGGACCTGCAGAGGAGAGAGAGTGAGAGAGAGGAGAGGCAAAATGAGACCAATACAAATAAAATGTTTTCCAATCCGAATATCTCTACAGATTTTGTTATTTGTCAAGAAAAACACACCCACACACCATTTAATCATCATTTAGAATGGCCAGCTTCCCTGTACCACAGTCCCCATTAGTGCCAATCCACAGTCTCAGGAAGGAGATGAAATATAATCAGTGGAGCAAACACTTTCTTTGGAAATCTGAATTATTTTTCAAAAGTTAAGGAAAAAAACGTAAGCCCATCTGTAATGACTTGGTAAAAAGTAACTGCCTAACTTTAATGTTAGCCTCTAGGCCCCACAGATCACAGAGCATCAAGTCTACGTCATAGTTCAGGAATCTGAACTAATGAATCTGAACTAATTATGTTCTGGTTTTCATTCTTTCTAACTTGATTTTTTTGAAGTGACTGCCATAATAATGAGAACAGATTGTCTACAAACTGTACATTTTATGAAAAGTACATTCAGTAATCTGTCAAAATAAAGTTCAAAAAACAGATTACAAATGTCTCAAGCCATCTGGTAAAGCGTTCCAAATCTTGGCTCCACGCTCCAAGGATTTAAATCCAGAAGAATCATCCTACCCCGGGCCATTTAGGCATTTATATACATGACCTATAGTATGTGGGTCAATCTAAATATACTGCATTTACAAAATATGATGAAAATTGTACAAGGGTCAAAGCATCTTGAACTAAAAATGAGAGCAGATTAAATAAATCTAAAAGCAAGGCTGTAAAAGTGAATTTGATAAGATTTTAATTTTGCTCGGTTTGTATAAACAAAGTGCAAAATCCCCCAAAAAACTTTTACAGAGGTCTGGTGTATGTGTTTTACAAACAGTATGTTGACTTTCCATTTTAAGTCTTTGCACACTATTTTTAGAGTTCCCAGAGGAAGTGTTGGAAGCTGAGATTTGGAACATCCGTTTGTTGAAGCGACAACATGATTGTAAAGTGCTGTCTTTGTAGAGCAGATACAGGATTGTGCAACAGCCTAACCAAATCGTCATCATGCAGAAGGAAAACACCAGTGGTCCAGTTACCAAATTTAAATCATGTACAGTGTGTGAGACTTTGTGAGGGTTTGAGAGCTGAATGAATGTTGGTAATTTGGCTTGAGCCCGCTTAATAAAACTCAAAGATTCAGAACAATGAAGCATGCTGTTTGTTGCTCCACAGGCTGAGCATAATGGCCCTGCCTCACATATCAATATGTAGCCAGTAGCACTACTGGGACACCCAATCTCAGGAATGTAGTGATCTTGGTTATGGAACAGAGCAGCATGATAAAAGCTGTCTGCTTGGCTTCAGCACAAACAGCTGAGCACTCCACATGCTACAGAAAAATAGGATTCTGTTGGAATCAAGATGGAAGACAACTTCTTCCAACATTTCAATGTAGGAACATGTGGCCAAATCCACTATCATCACTGTATTATAAGTAAAATGTGGGTGAGTCAGCTTGTCACTACTGTGAACTTTCTAAGATAACAGCATCCACAAGTGTACAGTATGCAGAGTTTGAGGGAGGAACACTGTAAGTAATGGGAACGGCAGTGTATTGACTTTTCCCAGCTCGTCAAATACCCTGCAAAGTGACCTTGTAAAACAAGGAAGGATAAGAGAGAGAGAGAGAAAAAGTGATAAAACATTGTCTGTCTTTGTCACTCTGACTAAGTCCACAGTTTCCAACCAGGGAAACCAACACACTGCTGCATTAACATAGAAGATTGTCACAGAAACAGGCTGAGTACAATCAAAGGTGATATGGAAATGTTCTCAGATTTTACTGGAACAACTTGGCACAAGCACTGTAAACAAATAAGACCTTGGCAGAGGTTAGTCCAAGCAGCCGAAGCCAACACTGTTATGGAAAAGAAAGTTTCCTTTAAGAGGCTTCCTATAAAGTTTGTTGCTTCTTGTTCTTCCTTCCCTACAGCACATTAACATTATGGCAGTGATATTCTTCAATCACCATTTACAGTCGATAGACACTACCCATTTCCCGTGGAAGATCGGTGGCCTCTTCCACTTTTGTGATAAGCACACTATTCCTGTTTAGCTCTTTAGGCCAAAACTATTGTTTTGTGTTTTTGGGTTACTGCACCCAGTCTAATGTTCTGCCAGCTAACGTTGACAATGTGCTTTTTTCCTCTTTCTAAAATCTAGTGTTGAGTTACTGTTTATACCAATATTCCAATAAATAACATTAACATTTGTGCTTTGATTACTGTATTACACACGCATTTTAAACCAGAATTATTGTTTTGTGCTTTAAATAACATCCCTGGTTTGTGCTTTAAACAAAGATTCCTGTTTACCACTTTAAGCTTTTAACTAAATTAACTAAAATATCCTATATCGCCCATATTGTTTGTACCGTTTTGTGCTTTACACTAATGTTTTTATGTTGAACCAGTAGCAAATAGCAGTGCCATGCAAAAGGTGTTTTCCACAATACAGTATGTTTTACAGGATTTACCTGCATATTGTTGAGTCTTGGGTTTGAGATGGTGAAGCTCTCTCCTTCTGATCCTGAAAAATCAATACAATCAATAACTTTGCCGCACTGAGATAATAAACAAGACAAGATGTTGAGCAACAACAGGACATGACACAATTGCTGATCAGTCAGTGAATGACTGGTACCAGAGGAGGTGCTGTGAGAGGAGGCGTGGGTGGATCCATCCTGATCTCCTCCTCCTCTTCCTCTGTCACACTACTGTCAATGAAGTCCACCTGCTCAGCCACTCCATTCACTGTAAAGAGAGTGGAGGAGAGTTTGTCTTTTCTCTAAATGTGCAAACAAATCTCTGCTGGAAAACAATAACTGAACAATGACTTACAGCGGGTGTGTCCTCTCCTACCTTTGTTAGTTTCCAGAGGAGATACATCCTCCTCTTCCTCCTCCTCCAGGTTCCTCTGGTCTCTGCTGACCTCAGCCATGCGGAGGGAACGCTCTGAGAAGTCATCAGCTGACTGGAATCACACACAGAAAGTCATTGATCTTAACACAGAGACAGACACAAGCAAATACTATATGTACAACGAACATAAATATACTAGTATTTTCTGCAAAATACTGTCTGAGTTGATATGCTGTTGTAGGTAGGTTTAGACAGTATTTAGATTTACTACTTTGCAGGAGTGAGCAAAATGCTCTCATTATCAGACTGGTGGAAATAAAGAGTAATGTTATTTTCATGTTGTCATAATGTGGCTGATGTAATATCTTTACTGTAATTCAGTTAATGTAAAATTATATTGCACTGACTCTGTTGGAGTAATGAGTTGAAATATCGAAGTCAACGTTTAATTGGTTTGGATCATTACATGTTAAATGTGGCATGAATGCATTTCTCTTTGATGTACTGCATAGTCATTCAAAACACATAAGGTCAGCTGTATAAAAGACTGGAACTGTGTGTGCGTGCGTGCGTGTGTGTGTGTGTGTGTGTGTGTGTCCAGTAGTTTTACCTCATTCCCAGACCATCTCTTGCTGCCGCTGTCCTACACTGTTGAAGCCAGAGTCCAGTCCTCCAAACTGACCTGTGAACAGCTCCTCTGACAGACTGCAGGGAAACATGCACACATTAGGATAACAGCAGCTTTGCTGGCAAACTGTTACACAGGGGGTCATTAGTCTAAAGGGCAATGACTGGTGTTTTCAGAGATGCAGAGCTCTACTGTCAGATCTTCTCTTCTCTCTGTCCTTGGTTCTGCTGGTTTCATGAAAACAGCTCATAAGGCTGCTCAAAGAGGTCCATTCAAGTTCATAAATATTTGATAAACTCTGCTTCCTCTAAGTTAACATGCCCTTTCTCTGTCATGTCAGTTCTAAATTTACTGTACCTCTTTTCATTTGACCTCTCACCTCACATTCATTTTATTCCTATTTTGGTATAAGATTGAGTGCTCAAGTGCAGATCATGGTAATGCTTCCTGACACCCCCAGTCATCTTGCCCATGTAATGCCTTTTATCTCCCTCCTCCCTCACCAGCTGTTAAATCCAGTGGGTCTCAGGTGTCTCTCCAGCTCCTCCTGGCTCCTCTTGCAGGCCTCCATGTTGAGGTACTTGAAGATGTGGTATTTGCCCTTGGAGCAGATCTGCGCAGGCGGCATCTGGAGCGGGTTGTTGTCCAGCGAGATGCTCTGGAGATGCCGGAGGTGGCGGAAGCACAAGGGCACATGGGAAATGCGGTTGCAGGACACATCGAGCCGAACAAGAGGGAGCTCGGATATTTCTGTACGGGGTAGAGAGAAGGATTATTTTATTTATAGTGTTAATCACTGTTGGTATAGGTTCATTTGTTGATACTCATCATCTTTTTAGAGTGGAGCCTGCGTTCTATAAAGAATAAAGTTACAGATCACTCACATCTCAACTTGTAATGTTTACATTCCAACTGACACTTCACTATTCATTCTCAATTTATAACTGTCAATTTATAACTAACTGTTGTTAGAGATATTTCTAATTAAAAGTGTTCCACCCTTTCATTTCTGGGTAGTCTATTAGTATAAAAAACTTGCAGAAGTGTCATTCAGAGTATCCTAACAGGGATAGTTACAACGTCGAACCAGAGGCATAAAAACCTGGCTAAGTTTGAATTTAGGAAAGCTGGTGAAACTGGCTCCTGCACACAAAATACAGCACAGTGGGACTCTGGCTCCCTTTGTTTTCAAGAAGCATTTTCATTTTCATTTCCTCCTAATGAGTTAGAGAATGAGCCACTAATGGTGTAATATCCATTAGGCATGCAGTAAGTCAGAAGCAGTACAATAGTTTGTCTTGTAAGCAATCAATAGCCCACAATAATGATGCTATTACCATCTAACTTGAGTTTCTACCCACTGAATACACAGAACAGTACTCTGATTAGGGTGTTACAGTTATACTTTGCAGGCCAGGGAGAGCTATATAGTAGCTACAGATTTACTGATGAAAAGCGATAAACTGGGTGAATAATTTCACATGCACAAAAACATCACTGAGTTTTCTAGTGTTCTGCTGGGTTCATCAAAGAGCACCATGAGCTGAAGGACACTACAGAACGTGAGAATTCAATGGTCAAGTGTGTCTGTACCTTCAGGCAAAGTGGTAAGCTGGTTCCTCCTCAGATTTAAGTCCCTCAGACATTCTAGCTGACCGAGCTCTGCAGGCAAACACTGCAGCTCGTTACAGCTTACATCCTGAGAGAAAAAGATAGAAAGAATACAGTGAGCCAAGACCAGTGATCTAAAACAGAAGATTTATAAGATTTATAAAACCATTAACCTGTCTTATTACATCAGAAATTGATCTAGAGACTTCTTGGTTTAAACTCAGACCTTAAAACAGACACTATGGACTTTTGATTACAGCCCAAAAGGGCATACACAGATCTGAACTGAAAGGAAGACACTGGTGGAATGTGACCCCCCCTCCCCTTACCATAGAAATCTACTGTTGCTGAGAGACACTGAGTTGGAGCACAGAAAGATACTGTTGATGAGAGGCAGCAGAGTATGTGTGTGTGCGATTGTGAGTGTGTGTTTCGTACCAGCTGTCGGAGGTGTGTGAGGGAGGATATGGAGGCGGGCAGTGAAGACAGCTTGTTGTTGCTGACGATGAGCACTCGCAGGAGTGGAAGCTGAAACACTGACGGGGGTAAACTGGACAGAAGATTACGACTGTGGAGACAAGCGCATACAAACACACAGACACACACACAGAAAGAGTGAGGTCATCCCAGAGAGATATCCACTTGCGTGTTGTGCAACACTGCACTGAATTTCAAAGGTGTATTCACTGCCATACTCTTGTTGTAAACTCCTAACAATTAAATGTTTTATATATGGCAGTTTCATTTAGTAGCTAACTGGCTAACCAGGAACATGTGCAGCTACTACTAATACTTATATTTTTTTGTTATACAGTACATTTGCCTCAAGCCTGCACTTGCTGCCTGTATTACAAGCCACCTGGTGGGTTTTTCTAGTCTCCTAGCAACAGTAAAGTTATACTGTTGAGCAGAGAGGAGTGCCAGTGTGGTTCTGTTGTTGTAAGTAGGTTTGGACAGGATTTGGCCTCTTTTTATTTCTAGCATAAACAAACAGAAGTTCAAATGCAGTTTTCAAACAAGAGCTGCCGGTGCGGTGCACCTGCAAAACTGCAAACTGTGACATGGATGCAGTGTGTTATCTTTGTGGTGTGTACAACTTTTATAAGGTAATTACAAGTTGAGATTTATTCATTGGATTTGAGTTTTTACACACCAAACATACTCTTTCAACCTTGGTCTTCCATGCATCCTTCAACCTGAATAACCACATAGATCAACTGTCCCTATCATCTGATACAATCCTATAGGTTCCTAAATGAACCTCTACGGCAGCATGGACCCTCGTCACCACGGTTATAATAATAAACACATGGTTGAGCTGGTCACAGTTTGGTTAGGTTTAGGCATAAAAACAGATTAGGTTGAGGATGAGATAATGGTTTGGATTAAAATAAGTAATTCCTTAAGGTTAGAGGACCTTGTTGTCACGGTTACAGTAATAACCACACAATTAAGTCATGGATAAAAAGAAACTACAATGACTATGGGTTTCAAAGGGAAACAAACAGCAGTGTCCTGTGTTAAAATCCTGTGTGTTGACTTCCCATCATCTTAATACTACATCACCTGACTTCCTTCTTTTCTCCTGTCATAATTAATATGGCTGCTAGACATCACCATCACCTAACTAGAAAATGTCACTGTAGTCGTAATAAGCTCCTTACTATAGGTCATTTTTATACAGAATGACAGTCTGATACATTATTACAAACATTACTTATATACTTGGTGTTACTGGCTACCAGTGCCAGGTATAAGTACATTACCAGACATTTTATATATTGTACTAACTAGACTCCAAATGAAGGTCAATTACTCACAGCAATACAATGAGTAGACTAGCTTAGCACCCACAAGTGGTGAGCACTGTTGACCTGTCCTGTATGGCTAAGTAGCATGTGTAAGGTGCTGCGTTACCTGAGGCTGAGGTAGGTGAGGGCCTGGAGGTTGCCCAGGCTGGAGGACAGTGAACGCATCCCATTGTGGTAAAGGCTCAGTGTCTCCAGAGAGATGAACTGACAGAGCTCCTCCGGCAGCTCACAGAGACGGTTCTTAGACAGATCTGAAAACACACAAAATGACCATTAGATCCATCAGTTTCTCCAGTATTCATTCTGCCACTACACAGAGGACACTAGCTCATGCAAAATAATGACTAGAAAAACATGATTTTAAAGAGAGAACAGATTTTTAATACGACTGGATATGTCTTCAAATGAGAGCATTTATGTGAACATCGGCAGAGTTTCTTGATCGACTTAAAAGAAAAGAAAATCCAAAAAGGAATCCATGTTAAGAATGAGATCTTTTGAGCATCTTGATGCAAACCACATACAGTAACTGCAAATTCCTCAGTTTGAACCCAACAGTAAACTTTTGTTCCATGTCTTTCAGTTCTCTCCCCACTCATGCTTCCTGTCACTGTCAACTGTCAAATAATGGCAATATGCCATAAACAATTATGCTACAAAGAATGAGAGCTTTCCAAAATATGCAATGTTAAATAAATCATTTTAGCCCTTGAGACCAAACTAAGGACAAAGAATGGAGGTTAAGGGAATCAAAAACAAATATTTCAAAACCCAAAAAGAAAGAGAGACTACGGTGAAGAATTCAATTATAAGAGGACCATGGAGAAAACTGACTTAGTATTGCCTGGGTATTCACAAGAGACAGACACAAAATAAATGGTAAACATAGAAGCTGGACTTTTAGTCCCAAGTATGGGTCAAGCAGAATCCTACAATTTTCCTGATACCACCCCTTGTATCCCCTTGTCTCCTTGTTTGTAATCTAAGCATTGTTTGTAGTCTCCAAGCCCAAGCTGAGATAGTAACCCTGATGACATCAATCAAATTCATACTTTGGTTTGATGTTTTTTAGTATCCTCAGCCACATGACAGCATCCACACTACGATCCAAAACCACCAGCCTAAAACTGACAACCAGCTCCGAGCAGGGAACCCGCACTGCTGTGACAGAATCTTGGCAAGGTCAACACTCGTCCACTTTTGACCAAACTGGGTGAGCGTGTCCAAAAATAGCTGCTATTGGCTGCTTCCCACTCTCTGTTTCCAGAGTTACGGTAAGTAGGCCATTCTCATCTACCTTCAAGTATACAGCAATACCAGTCTATTCTGATCATCATAAAAATAAAAAAAAAATTGACCCTCCCACTACATGGTCCTGCTGTACAACTCCTCAACTTCCACTCTTTACCCTAACTTAAGTTCCTCTTATTTTAGTTTCGTATGATTCACCAAGCTCTCCGATTTTCCTTGAGAGATATTTTTTAGAGATAATTTTCTCAGAAAATGATTACATTGCTAATAATAAAATACATCCAATCCTAGTAGAAATGCTAAGTTATGACTAGGAGAAAACTTTTTCTTTGGTAAATGCAAAGTGTTTCCTAACAGAGCTGGAACAACTAGTCAATTAAAAGAAAATTATGATTATTATAATCATAATTATGTGAGAATTTGCTGCTTTTCTCTCACTTATATCGTTATAGATTTAATGTGTTGTTTAGCTTTTTTTCAGGTTACTATTACAGATGACAAAGAAAAGGGACAAAGAGATACTGGAACCACCACATATTTGGCTTTTTTGCTTGAAATATGACTAAAAATCATCAATAGATGAAAGCTGACAAATTGATTCATTGTTGCAGCTCTAAATTAAAGTATAATTTACAGGGATTCCAAGACTTGACTTCTTAATGACAGTATTACTACTCAGTACTGACCTTGTCATCAACATAATCTCTAGTCTATACAGATATCTGTATATTCACACTCTACAGAAGGCTAGATGTGGAATAAAAGAAATGTGAGCCTGCAGCAGACACAATAAAGCATCAACAGACAGCAGCAGGATGAGACAAAAGTCTGTCAATGGCAGACAGCCCAATGGCTCTTTATTGATTGCTGCTGGAAGCAGCAGGGCAGGAGGAGGAGGAGGCATTTCCTGTCTTTGTTAGGGACTTTTATTTTGGAGGATTTAAACTGAAAAATTTAGAAGAACAGAATGTGAAAATAATGGTCCATTGAGTATAGTCAGTCACTGATATGATCAACATTTCGTAGCTTCATTGTTTGTTTATTGTACTATGCACTATGTACTGTGCGTTAATGTTTTTTCCATTATCATCAATTGTAGTGTCCTGGATTAGCAGTATATTCTGGACTAGTTTTAGATTTTCATTTCATTTTGATGTGCTCTTCTGTCTTTCTGTTCAGATTTACACCACATTCAGAAAGTTTCATCTTCCTTTGTTGCTTTTTCCTTTGTTTTTCTTCATCAACCTTAAGGCTGAAACAACCAATCAAATAAATCAATATGTCATTCAATTCATACTCAATTATTTAACTTTAACTACACAATTTTGCAAAATCTGAAAATGATTTAGACTGCGATGGGATTTTTTCTTATTTTTTGACATTCTAATTCTGATTGATCAATTTAAAAAAAATGGATTAATCAATAATGAAAATGATTGGTAGTTGTAGCCCAAATCAAGCTAGAACTACTACTGACCAATTTAACAGCTAAAACAGAAACCAACCTATTTCTGATGTCTACATTTGCTAATTAATTAATTTAATAAAGAACACACTCGCCTGCTAAGCCCTGTTCTACTGTTCAATCTAAGAGCAAAAGGACAGAAAGCAGAACGTTGTGTTTTATTAACAAGACCACTACTAACCCTGTGGCCTTAATAAACACTGCAGCATGGTTCAATGTGTGTTGTATGTAGTGTATGTCTTTTCTGTGTACATACTGTACAGTAGCACAAGGCCCTGATCTCTCCATCTTCACTGTCCCATAGCTCTAGGGGAGCTGTCTGAACAAAAGGTGGGGGTGGAAATAGTACTCTGTGTGCATGTGGCTGTGTGTGTGTGTGTGTGTGCGCACTCTGGGGGATGGAGAGGTTGTCTAGTCTCCGTATCCATTGTTGCAAAACACAACCACATATGTGGGAGCTCCAGTTTGGTTTAAGAAGGAAGAGATGGTTTAGAACTTATTTCTACTGCAAAAATTAAAGTACCATCTGTGCAGCGCATCCACACACATTTGTAATTCTATACTTGTGAGCACCTTACAATGACTACAGTCATTCCCTAATTTGAATGTGTATCCTAAGAATATGTCCTGTTCTTATCTTAACCTTAAATCAAAGCATTAATACATAAGTAGTTCATGTTTGGTCCTCTTAACAACAAAAATAATAATAAGAAGAATAGATACATGTATCCATCAGCAGCTGAGAAGTCTCAGGCACTCTTGCCTGCTCACTTTTTTCCCTGGGAGGTATTAATGCCCAAATGGCCTGATAGCTGCTGTAACAAAGCCAGAATGACTCAACACGAGCATCATGGGAAAAGCATGTGCTGTGGAATGGGAGCAGAGAAGCGATATAATGTTCAGTCTCTCACTGGCCTGCCATGATTCAGACAGCAGGACGCTGGCTTTAAACAGGCTGCTCAATGGGCCAGAGCCAACTCTGTCAGTTCAACAAAGCTCTGTGATGAGCAGGAGGGCCAACATGTCATGATGACAAGAAGTGAAACCTTCCGGTTGAAGAGCTGACACATACATGCCCTGTTCAGACTTAGCATTTTGTTTCCAGATTGTCCACATCCAGCAGAGACAGTTCACAGCTGGCATTGTAGTCCATGTCAAATGTTATTTGCATGACCAGATGTGATTGGATTTGGATTCCCTGCTCTGTGATTTGGCTTCCCTGTCAAATGTAAACAGACAGTCTTACAGCCAAATAGCATAAGGAGTTATTTGTAGCCATTTTTCTTACCTTACCTCAGATACACAAAGCTTGGTTTGATTTGTCATAAGCAACTCAACTGTGGGTGGGAGGTTTATCATTATTATCAAGAGCTGGGAAATAGGATAAATATACAGGGTAATGTGTTACAGGCTGAATCTGTGGCAAATGGGCTTTTGAAACTGCTTTAAATGACCAAAATAAGCATCTACATATAGCACATTCGGTTTAAGTGGTTAAATTCACATGAAAAGATTTTAAAGATAAACCTGTCTAAATCTTAACTCAGGGTCCACTTACAGGCCTTTTCATGAATGACAGTGACAGGTGCCATGGCATGTAGTTGAAAGCCCTGGAAAAATCCTGTAAGTGGGCCTTGAGTAAAAACCTTTTTGCTCTACAAAAGATATTGGTAGGGATGCAATTTTTTATAAATTCACTTTGTTTATTATCTGTCACATTCATGATCAGTCACAGAATAATCATTGTAAAAAAAATGAACTCATTAGATTAAAAATTCATTGACTAAAACAAAATGATATAACTTGAATAATCAGCCCCTGCTGCCTCTATAAACAGGTAAATGAGAAAACAAAAATCACAGTTCACTACTCAGAGCTTGGTGGGATAATGAATGAATAAGTCACCCTCCAACACAACTCCATAGCTACAACCGTGTAAAACAGTGAGAGAAAAATTAACAAGCTTAGATAAGATACACTGTAGCTGTAGAGGTTGTTGTAAATCAACTTATACAAATAACTCTTAAATCGACATATTTCTTTGATTATTGTGGGGAAAAAACTGCTCCTAGAAACAACTACTGTGTTGACTCGAAAAAAGAGTTGGGATGGACACATCACACACTTCCCTTAGACTGAGTGAATGGAGAGAAATGAAATGGTATTCAGTCTGATCAGGCTGTATGATCATATCCATAATGTCTTGGCTCCAGTGAACTTTGACCCACATTCAACACACATTAGACAAATACATCCACCCCAGTGTTAGAACACATAATATGTGGATGGCTCTTAACTTTAGCTCTTAACTTTAAAGCAAAGTAATCAACATGACATTAAGAATTAACAAAAAAAAAAAAAAAAAAAAAAGAACAAGTCAATAACTTGCACTTAAACACCAGGGGCAATGCAGTGTTGCCCCATCTGACAGGAGTAATCCATATTAGCCACTTTAGGATCCCTACTGACCTGGACTGACCCCTGTTAGGTTACCATGGTGACCATGCAGATTTTGTAGCAGGTTTAAGAACAGGGTCAACTATCATTAGCCTGGAGAAATGAGCTTGGCTGAAAACAGTCAGCAGCAGGTCCGAAGTAGCACGCAAGTCAGAACATGTGCATGTGCCTCTTTATGAGGGTATGTGTGGTTTTTAGAAAGCTCTCGAGAACTGCCTTTGACCTCACCTGTTACAGTCCTGTACCATACTTTTCTTTTGTTAATGTCTTTTTGGCTGCCAGTTCAAAGCCACAGTTTTCCCTGTTTATCAGCACTGACTCTGTCAACCCAGCCAAGTGTGAGTGTTCACTGGCTGGATCTACATGTGGACCCTCTTTGACAGCTAATGGAAAACACCTGCTATGAAATCACTGATTGTGGTGCGGCCAGAAGTGCAACAGACTTTAAACTGACACAGCAGCACAGCAGCAGTCCTCTGCCCACTGCTGACGTGCATATAAACCTGCATCCAACTTGCAACTGATTTAATTGTGTGACATGCAAAAGCCATTATAGTCAAATTAATAGTGAAACCAATGCAAAGGAGGTCACAGTCCAGGAAATGAGAGTTAATGGTAAAAGTAAATGGAACTAAATGGTTCTATTAACACTTCCCAAATCTGCCTCCTTCTAAATGATACTGAAAGGAAGGAATCAGTCATCATCATTAACTGATATAACTGTATCAAAATTAACTTAAAAAATTCATTCTTAAGCTTAGACCTTGACCTTAGAAACAGCAGTAACAGCAAAAATAATCCTGGTATCCTGTCCACTTATTAGCTTTTTCCAGAGCTTCCAATCATTTCACTTGGTTTTCAGTAGCTGATTAAATAGTTGTTCAGTAGTCCTGGATGTGGATCTGTTGACTAAAAGTGCTGTGGATGATTTAACAGCGACCAAGCTCACATGTCAGCTGATCCATCTCTATGACAACTTAGCAGCCTCCATCCACTAATGAAGACCATGTGATACGGATTAAAGTTCCAGAAAAAGCTTATTAACATCCCTTAAGATTGGATTGTTTTGTAAAATTAAATATTAAAATCAATTCTGGCATTTTAAATGACTTTTGCAATTTTTTCACTCTCTTTTTTTTCAAAAAGGGAGATATATACACTGTGCAACTGTGAGGTAAGATTATAGAGCCTAAAACAGAGTCGGTGGATTTCAAAGGATCAGCAGAGAAAGAAAGACTGGCCTGTCAGAGCAGAACACTGTGTCTAATTACAGGCCAGACCATGATGGAGCAGGATCCACTTCAGACACTTACATCACTGCTGACCCAATGACCTCTAGAACTTATAACACATAAGTAAGCAGGGCTTTTGTAAACCTCAGAGCCTCTTAACACAAGGAAAGCCCAATCAGTACATCAACACAGGCAAATTCATAGTGAAAAAATGAAATACATGCAACAACAGTCTCATATTTCAGATTGGATTTCATGACATAAGGCCTCACAGAGGCTCTGTTCAACACTGACATAATCTGACAAGTCTTTAATCTGCTGTTCCAAAGTCTGACTTCATTTTACAGCAGAATATACAATACAGTTCACAAGTCTTCAAAGGTTTGTGGATTCTTTGTACACTAATCTCAGTTAGACATCATGAAGACTGGTGGTTCAGCACCTATCTCACTTGCTAATTGTTTCCAGTGGTAACAAAAGATCTTATTTTTTACAAAGACATTCAAGACTTCAGTGTAAGTCAGTAGAATGTGTGCGCCTGCACGAGTGCTGCTGTATACTGTCAAAGTCAATTAACACACTAATCTGTTTGCAAATCTTATTACCTTTCAAGTCACAAGACTGCTACTGTAAACTGACAGCACCATAAGAAGCCACAGACTTCCTCACCTTATGTCATCCTGTGTGAGCAGTTCGTGGACCGGATGCTGACCTTCAGAAAACCATAGCAGTCAAATTTGTGTTGCTATTATGTGAGCCAGGTGAAGTCTGTGATTGGGTGTGGTTTTGGTGCATTATGAGAGCCACTGTATCCCTGATATAGTTTGGTGCTAGTAGAGACATGCTAATAACCAAGCTCCGTGCTCAGAAATCACAGTGACCGATGCACAGTTCGGCGTGCAACAACCTGAACACATCAGTATGCTTAGAGACGATACCAGTGAAGACCTTTGGCCAGATCCTAATCCAAGACAATGAGTACTGGTTATCTGCTGAAACCAAACCCCAGTGTTTACCTAAATGACATAGCTGATCAGTGCACACTCAAGCAACAACCTGAAAATGCAATAATTACTTAATGTATAAAATATGCTCATTACATTTAGTAAAACAATCATATTTATACCAGCGGAAGATGCAGTATTGAATTAATGTGTATCTGGAATAACAGGCATAGCCTACCAAATTTGACACACCTTATTTTTCATGAGGTACTTGATTTAAATACTGCAGGCCCTAATTCAAAACTCCAACACTGATAAATTACAGATATAAATGAAAGTTAAACTGGGAGAATGTGACTCTTGAAACTGACGTGACAGGATCAGCCAGAAAGAAGATCATTCGCTCTGAAAATACAGAAGCACTCACAATCCAGAGTGGAGTCTGTTTCCTTACAAACAATTTCTCTTTATACAGCGCTAAGACAATCAAGACTTTTACAATTTCAGATGACTGTGTCTTTCAGTCAACATGTTTAATTTATAGTACATAACATTTTGATCACACAAGATAAAGCACCTGCAACACAACAGCCTGGATCTTACATTCATTCATTATCTATCTGTTAAGGGTCATGGGGGGCTGGAGCCAATCCCAGCTGACATTGGGTGAGAGGCAGGGCATGTCCTGGACAGATCACCAGTCCATCACAGGACCAACACATATAAACAAACAACCAGTCACACCTCCATGCAATTTAGAGTCATAAATTAACCTGCATGTCTCTGGATTGTGGGAGGAAGCCAGAGTACCCGGAGAGAACCCACACAGGCACAGGGAGAACATGCAAACTCCAGGCAAACTAGGTCCCGAACCTGGAACCTTCTTGCTGTGGTAACCACTGCACCGCTGTGCCACCCCATGCTATTTCAGATTCATCCAAAATGCTAATAGACAGCAATCATATTGCTGCATGTAAAAGAGGTGGGAACAAAGCAAAGGAACACCAATAGAAACTCTACTTCTCATCCAGTGGGAACATGAGGGAGTTGAGCCTTTGTAGAACCAGAAATGGAAATTGATTCAAGCACATATGTAATTAATATCAAATAAGTGGTGGGGACAATTTTAGGGTAATCAGAAAAAATATCCTACTGTTCCTACCATAAATCATACTCATGGTAACCCATGGTAGATGGAAAGCTTCAGTTATTCTGTACTTTAGTTCACACAACAAAAGTAAGTACTGGCACTGAAGTGTAGAGGGCCTTTGAGTATCTCAGTGGGCAAACCACACAATCTGAATAGGTGTAAATTGAATGACTTACACAGATAGTATTTACTGCAGGGCTGTTGTGTTGAATTGCTTCTTTTTTTTTGTCCAGCTCCTGTGTTTCCCCTGTCACCTGACACGCTTTCCCATGAAATCCCTTCAGAAATAAGAGGATATCAGGTGTAGTGTCACACCTCCTTCAGGGTTGTGATTGAGTTCTAAGGAGTATGATGAGAGTTTTTTACGTGACATATGTGAGCATATGTGACCAGGCGTCAAGTAAACCCATACTTTTAACTTTTAAAGAGGACTAAATAGTGTCTAGGTGGAAGGAGAGAAAAAGCCAGCCTCTTTAATATCCAGACCCCACTGATCTCCTTAAAGCTGATTAACTAAAACTAGAAAACTTGGTCTCTACTATGATTTCGTTCTTATCTGATATAAATATTAAAGTTCATACTTCTAAACATTAAAGTTATCCAGTTTTCTGATCTCTGCATGTTTATCTAGGTTCAGTGATGTCAGTTTCAAAAGCATTAAGCTTGGAAATGCATTTCATGACCCTCGGTCAAGATTCCTCACGCTGTACTCAGCCTTCAGTGAAACTAAAGAAAAGAGGGACCCTGGGCCTCCCTGAGTGTACAGAGGTGTATTTATGTGTTAACAAAATGAAACTCTACTCATATCAGGTTCTGGAGAAGGGAGGTGAGGTTCATAAAAAAGGGTACAGAAGGGGGTTGGAGAGAATGAGTAATACCAGCAGGAGAGCATGGACAAAAGAGCTGAGGAGGAGCCAGAAAGAGGATGAAAAAAAACAAAGAGGCCGACCATGAGGATGCCAAGACAACAAAACCCCCAAGAGGAGTGACTCAACAAAAAAGAGCAGCTCTTCACTGGGTTTAATCCACAGAGCTAGAGCTGAGGGGGCTGCTGGGAAAGACCTGTCTCTGCAAAGCCAGAAAAATAACTGACTCACAGGGAGGGAACCTCAAGTACTACTACTACAAAATCTGTAACATTTTCAAATTCAGAATCTTACTACTTTCTGATGTATCTGTAGCCAAAGTCAAGGTGCAAATATTTATATTTTGGTGGAAATTAAAGGTTAGATTTATAAGCATTATAAGCCATTGATACTCAGGATTTCTGCTGCTACAGCCTTACTTGGTCTACTACAATTCTGAATAAAATGTGTAGAAACTGCTCTAACCAATGAGAAGACTGGGGCAGGAGGATGTACTCCATCCTGTGTGTTACCCACAGTCACGTAGCTAAATGGTTGGCGTTCATGTTGATTTGAATATCCAGAGATTTGGTTTTTATTCTATTTGATGACTTAAAAAGCATCAAATTACTTACAAAGTAGTCAATTAACCTACAAAGTAAACCAATATTTAATCTAAAATCTAATAGGCTATTCAATACTCATGATTGTTCCCTTACAAAAAATAATAATACTAATATATATTATTATAACAATAATAAATAAAAACATGTCCACTTTGTTTCAAAACAGCATTCTGTAGCAGCCACACCTTGCTCTAACCCTGGCTTATTAAAAATCCTAAAAACATATCAAAGTCATTCAATCGGATGCTGTTTGGGTTTATTTCACAATGTTGCCAATGACAACACAACTCTGTCTGCTGTAAGACCGGATGTGGCAGTGTTGATTCCTGTTACAGTGTTAGTTACAGCGAGCTGAGGAGCGGCACCATAGACAGAAGTTCAATGCCACAGCTCTAGTACATGTGTGTGTGTGAGTGTGTGTGGGTGAAACTGTTGCATGACTATGCCTGGGTGTGAGAATGGAGACATGATGTTCTGTAGCTGAGTAAGTGATGGAGATATGCTGTTGTGGTTAATCACTCTGACACTGATGCTGTTAAAACTTATTATGTAAACCTTATATCCAGATGAGCTCACTTCTTTCCAACTCCACATTCCTGAATTTTTTACTTTTTAAACGTGTAGTCTTCAGACCCAACCAACACTGACTCAAGTGACATCATTTGAAGACATTTGTGACATTTGACAAGGCTTTTTCCTACTTTTTTCAAATATAGTAGTTCTCCCCAAAACTTGGAATAGGGTTGGGCGATATGTTAAAATTCTGTAATTTTTATGAACCGATATATTGATCCAATTGCCCAACCCTAACCTGAAAACTGCTAACTCAGCACCAGAACACCAGACGCACCCCTCATCCTGACTGCCCTGTTGGAACTAGTCATAGTCTTCAAGGCACAAGGATTTAACACTTACTATAACACCTTAAGATCCCTTCCAATGCATACTAAAGACACAACCTCCTGCAGAGAAAGAGAGTGCTGATATTACCTGCAGCAACCGTGAAGAGTTCCATTTCCTTTAACAACAAGGATCTTGGACAAGACAAGCTGTGTCTCAATTCTATACAGTATACACCAGAAACATACAGCATCAGCTGCCTGTGAACACCAGACAAAAGCCAACCACAGCATCACAATATCAATATGATATGATGTGACAACAATATGAACTTAAATCCTGTATCCAGTAGCATCTTTAGCCTAATTTAGTACACAGACAGGAGGCGGGAGGGGAATAGGTAACCTAGCACTGTCCAATGCAGCAAAAAAATCATCTTTCAACAGCTCAACAAATCTTTAACATTGCATGTGAAATACACAGAAGTGTGGCACTGGGAGTATGCTTTTAAGATATTTATTGCCCGACAACTGCTTGATGCACTGACACAGCATCTCAGAGGACTTGTATGGTTGCCAGGTCTGTATTCACTGATGTGACTAACCAGAAACAAGATGACTCAGGTGGATCACAAGATACAACATGTAAATAAGACTGTTTTGGATGTATCAGACTTCTGGTGAAGTTACAAAGACTGAATGTTACTTTGATAACAAACAAACCGATATCAGAAAATGCTAACTATGGTTCAGCATTTATGTTTGTTAAGATTACTGTCATTACCTTTATTTGCATTGCCTCTTGTTTTCCCATACTACATAGAGATGGGATTTGGTGTGGGAGCAGTGTGCTGGAAAAACTGAGTGAAAGAAGACCAGGACCAGCAGGTCAAGTGAGTAAAGATGTTAATGTTACACACTTTATGAGAGGTTCATATTCAGTTTGCAGCAGGATAGGAGGTAACTCTCCTTTGCTGATGTAGTACAAATCAAGTCCAACCTGATTCACTTGTCCTCCCCTCAATCTGTCTCTTCTCCTCCTACACCTACTCCTCTCCTCTCTCAGTATGTCACCCTTGCTTCTTTCCACCTCCTCCTCTCTCCTCTCTGCCTCCTACAGACTGCAGGTTTTGCTTTAGTTTTCATATGCAAAGCTCAGTGTGTTCACACAAGACAAATGCACACACTCCCAATGACACCAAACAAATACACAGAAAACAAGACTCAAATGAAATGGAATAATTCTAAATATAACCGTGAGCTAACAGCAAGCAACATATAGCCTGTTACTGGGACCTGTGGCCTTTTTATTTTCAAAATGCACTGAAGGCAGAGTGCACTGAACTCCAAGTACAACAAGTTTAAGTGACAAACAGACAAATAGATTAAAATGACAGCAGAAGTGTAAAAGTTGCCTAATCGCCATAGCAACAGCATGCACACTGCATGAGTGTCAAAACCACTTATACCACAGAAAGGACATACAGTAGTATTAGTATTGGTATTTATCCAATTCCAGTATGGTCTATCAAACTGGAAGACTGATATTAGACATCAGATGTCTAATATATGGAATTAGATATAAACCTTGAGGCACAACATTTAAAATGGTTACAGTTAGGCTGCAGGTACAAATCTGTAGGGTTAGATAAGGGTATGAACATTGGCCTAAAAGTCTGTGGGGGACACTGGGGACCATATGATGTGTCTGGTGTCAATTAGTCTTCAAGATGTCCCTTTAAAGATGTAAGTATACATATACACCCCCACATGCTGTAGCTATTAAGAATTTAATTCAATTAAATGTGGGTTAAGGCAGGGTCAGAAAATTGGACGGAGTTATTGGAGTAGACTTTCAGACTGTCTGATTAGAGAATTAATTGACATAGATTGGTGGTGAAGTAATTTTTTGAGGTTCCATTAGACTAAACCCTTTTTATGATTTCCAAACCTAAACCTTGGTGGTCATCAGTCAGATTAAGTGTCAAAATGTAACGACTATTATGTGGCAAAAAAAATGACAAGCTTTTGCACCATGAATAAAGGCATCCCAATCACATAGACTGCCAGAGGGAACTCTGGGACAGCAGTTGGTCCTTGGATCCCAGAAGTTAGTCTATTCCCTCCTCAGATGTTGTGCTAGCATTTCCTGCAGGACCTCAAACTGTCCCAGCGGCATCCTAAAAAATGTCCAGAACCGACCGTGGTAGAGCCGTCAGATCCTGTATATTTCCGGGCAAAGTATTTCACATTTTTGTGTTGTTTATTCATCACACCCCCAATGTATAAAGGCTTTAAGAGTGGAAGCACTTGTCACTAACTCACGACTTCAGTCTGTCTTTTACTGTGTTATGGGCTACAGTAACAATGGCAGAATTCTTCTCTCCCTTTATACATCTTCAAGTTATCCTACAGTGCAGGATAATGAACATTAGAGTATTCCACTCTCATTAACCCACATACCAGACTGCTGTCATGGGTTAATCCCTGGTCATCACAGTTCCTCTGTCTGCAATTCAACATGCCACACTGCACTGCTCACTACTCACTACTACACCTTGCATAAATCTGTGTAGAAGTTGTCATTTTTCAGTTCAGTAAAAATTGTCTCTGGACTTCCTTTGATAGAAAAGACAGTAATTTTCACTCTTCAATCACGTTCTCTGTGACTGTGATGAACTTATTTTAAAAACTCCTATGTGGCATTAATCCTGTAATAACCCTGTAGGAATTGAATACATCCACATTAAAACCTTGCCATTGCCACCCCTCCAAGGCCCCATGTCTCCTCATGCACCAACTTTGTCAGTGAATCAGCCATCTGGACACTAAACATTGTGGGAGTTAATGGATCTGCTGGGTTATGTAAGGCATGGCTTCAGCTTTCATTATTCACCGGGCAGTCAACTCCACACCATTAGATTATTTACACACACTCTTATAGTGTTACATTGTGTTGTAGGACAAACATAGAGCTAGGAGGAATGGGTCTCAGGCCCATTAACTAATGGCTGCCTGCTGAGCCTGGAGGAGACAGCAGCTACAACACAACAAATAAAGGAAATAAACAAAGGCCCTTGAATGCATGTCCTGGTTTCAAATTCAACTTAGGACCTCTGGTATAGAGCATCTGGGTCCCCCAATCTCTCTATCACCTTGTCTGCCTATATTATGAATTGTCAGAATGTTTAAAACAAGACTGTGCTGCTTGTCTGTGTACTTGCTGTTGTAGCTTTATGGATGGCAGTTAAATAATAACCGAGACAGATGTGACAGAGTGCAGAGAGTACTGCAAGATTAACCTAAAACTGTGATTTTAATGCCTATCTTAACCTTTGAAATAGCGTTACATCCTGAGTGGATCACAAGCATGTGAGCAAATGTCCAGCATGGATAAATGACACTAAGGCAGAGCTTTCAATTTGCCAGTACCTGTAAATTTGTTGGGCATGTGGTCTTTACCTTGCATCTTATGGCAGGCCTGTTACCAAACCTTAATTAGTTCTAAACATTAGTCTAAACTAAAAGCTTGGCAAACTATTGGTCAATCATCATTGGATAACAGTTTTTGTAAATGATTTAACATCAAAGCAAAAATAGTAAAACTTCACTAGTTCCACCTTCAAACTATTTTCTTTTCATTTTTGATGATAGTAAACTGAATATCTTTTACACTGTTGGTCAAATAAAACAACATTTGAAACACTATGGGCTCTGGAAACATGCAATGGGCATTTTCCAAAATTTGCTGTAATTTTACAGAACAATTGATTGTGAGCTTAATCCAAATATTGGTCAGAAATGAAAGTAACTGATCGCTGCAGCCCTACTTTCAATGTTGTTGATTTTTATATCTGCCTGTCACTCAGTATTGGCTCCACACAGTCCTGATCAGGATAAACCACTAAGAGAGAACAGAACTAAATAAGTTAATGGGTGTTAACTTAGCCTGTGTGGACCTTAACTTAAAGAAAATTGACTCTTTTTAAGACTTAATGTAGTTTAACAAGGAAGGTCAAATAATCAACAAGCCTGTGCCAAAAAAATACTTCCCTCTTTAGAGGTTAGCTCATGAATGCAATATCATTCTCAAGTGTAAGATATGATGCAACTTATACAAGTTCCCAGCAGCACATGAGAAACCTCAAATGCCCAGAAACCATTGAAGAAAGACAGCTCACTGCTTTTTCTGTTTGGCTGTCTCAAATATAGAGCTTAAGGAACAATGGCTATGGCAACTGCAGAGGAGTTCTAACACACGCATACACACACACACACACACACACACACACACCAGAACCAAGGTTATGTATGGCACAGTATATATTTGTTGGCAGACTGGTAGTGTTGTCCTACAGCCTCTGAGCCTCTGCCTTTTTCTCTGGTTACCTCCCATGAGACTGAGGAGGGATTCCCCCTCCCCACCAGCTGCTCTGCTCTGAAAGGAAAACACACCAGCAGGTTTCAGACAGATACCCCTTTTCCACCAACATGGAACGGGTTGCATTCAGTTTTGCATGCCTAATTTTGAACCACTTGGAGTATTTCAACCAAAAATAGATTTGTTCAGAACCTGAAAAATGGGTTACTAGCTGGAACCAAAAAATAACTGGTTTTCCTTGGCTTGAGATGGGCAGTCATATTTAACAGATTTGAAAGAGAGGATGGAGAACAGCCTCCACTGATGACACATTCTTGCTTACAATGGTTCTGCTTAAAATTGGTGGAAAGGCAGGCTGGTTCGCTGGATAGCACCAGGGCTCCAAGAATTCTGAACAGAGCCAGAGTTAATTTAGTGAAAAAGAGAGAGACACAGCCACAGGCCTTCAGAGAAGAAACTAAAATACTGTAAACAAAAGCATGACAAAAGAATTGAGCATACTGCAGCCTCATTGCAGTGAATAACTGACTTCTGGTCCCTGTTAATGCAACAGTGCATGAAAATGTACACCCTGCTCTGCGCTACAAGAGAGGAGCTTCTTTCCATAATTACACAAACCATGCCATTCATTAGCTGACATTAACAACTTCTCCACATCAGTTCATGAAAGACTCTTTCCAGTTTCCCCATGACCATCTTTTTTGAATGAACTGACTGGTTGGTTCATTCCAGCTAATGGAAGCAGGCCCATCTGGCATTTTATTTTCTGTGACATTTATGACAAAAGTCCTTTAAAACAGGCTTGGATGGACGGTTGGATGGAAAGATGTTGGCTGACAGAAAGTGTGGGGCAATCAGGAAGGCAAAGCAGTGACGATTCAGAGAAGAAGACAGACAGACAAAGCAGAAGTGAAGACTGTGTTAACAGGCAGCCCACATCCGCTGCGCAAAGGAAATAGAACACAGGGGGTGGGGGGGACGCGCACACACTCACATGCACTCACACGCACTGCACCAACGCACACATACGCAGTCTCATTTAATGACACAGAACAGATGTAAACAACTGACTGAGAAGGCTATATCCATATGTTGAGCTCAAACCACACACACACACACACACACAGAGTTGAAATCAGGGCTCACACAACCCCAGCATTAACCAACAGTGCACTGCAGTTTCATAGTTTCTAGCAGCTTAGTCAGAGAGCTTTTCAGTATCAGACTTAAAACCAGGCCATTTTTTAAAGGGGGCAGGGCATTTACTATCACTCCTCTTAGCTGTAAGCCATTACAATGGTTTTTTAATCATGGGAAAAATTATACTTTCATTAGTTTTTTATGAATACCTGGCTGTGATTGGCTAGCGGTACTGAATGGTTAAATTTGAAAAGCAATGAAAAATTGTGTGGATTTTAGATAAGATGAAGTAATGCAATGATAAAATTCCATCAACACACGGGTAAGCTGGAAGTCTGGTTTCAAAACATTACAAATCACTCAAACATTTGACAGCCGGGAGATGAAAAACAAGACCAGCAACTCAGTGAGACTGTGATTAGACACAGTGGTGCTTTGAGCTTTGTTCACCACATTCACCATATTCACCGTAGTTTGGTGTGTTAGCATAACATGTTAATTAGCAGTAAACACAAAGTACATCTGACACAGATTGGAAAGTCATGGACTAATGAAATATAATGAAAAATGAGGGGAATATGTTATAAAGTTATAACAGTTCATCCTGTGTGGACCGTGTGGACCTGTGCCACATTTCATGGCACTAGGGGGAAAGTCAGGGATCAGCAAAGTCATCAGGATTCATTCTCCAGGGACCACAAATCTCTCTGGTAACATGGTAATCTGCTCAATATTTGCCCACATATTTCAGTACAGACCAAAGTAATGGACTGACTGATCACCTGGCTCTGTTGTGGTCTAGTTTGCACAGACTCAACAAAAACAAGGAGGAGGTAACAAGAGAGCTGAAAGTATTCGCTAACTGTATGAATTTGGCTAATTTATTATTTGATCTCAAAACAACATTAACACACATACTCTTAGCATATTAAGTCACAAAGAGGGAGGAAGGAGGAAATATCTCTTTCCTAACTATGTGCCAGAATCTGTTACAGGTGCAGTGGTAATGACGTTCTTGCCTGACAGGTCTGTGTGGTGGTATGAATCTATTCTAGGAGTTGTCAAAGCTGTCACAGCTGTATTCTGTACTTTCTTTTCTTTTGTTTCTTTGCACCAGCATAAACTGCAGTCTCATCCATAATGTACAGGACTGGAGCGTGGACTTTTTTTTGCTAGGAGACTGGCTCACAGTGGCAGACAGCCTATCAGGTGTGGCAGAACATTTTCTGGTGGCCTGAGGGATGTTTCTGGCCTGCTGTCAGACTTGACCAGTGATAACATAAAAAGCAAGAACGAACTGCCAACCTCTCAGCATCCACGCATGAGGCGCAACTCTCACCCTCACCACAGTGTCGAATCTGACATGATCACTTCTCTCAGTGACGCACATACAAACTGTCAAGCTGATTCCCCACTGATAACATTTTAGACAAGTCGCCCAGTGAAATGGACAGATCAGCCCAAAATCTTTGTATTTTAAAATCAGGATAACTTCTCCAAGAACATAGTGACCAAATATGTAACTTGTCTGTTACGCATTGCATCAACCAACGGGGTTAGCCTACCAAATTAGCAGCCTGGTGGTTTGCATGGGTAGGGTGGCCTGGGATTGAGTCAAATTCCTGACCTGAATTATTCTGTCAGTCCGTCCCTGCTGGCTCAAAACTTGAATCCAGTGCATCCAAGCTAACCACAGCTGTTGTCCTTCAGAAAGCTACAAGGTTTTTCAGAGCCACCTTTTAACCTTTATCAGTTGAGTCCTTGCACATACTCAGCTGAAGTCAACAGCCCTTAGTAACAGCTTGATTTCTTCTAGGCATTTGTGCCTGAAAAGGGACAGGAAGAAATAAACAGGGGATTTAGGGCTGACTGCAGACACCAGATTTTAGTGTTTTTTTAAACAGTGTGGATAATGAGAGTAACAGAGAGCCACCGTCATGACCTAAAAACTGCTCAACCTAAACAGCACAAACACACAGGCCAAAGGGACTTTAAATCAACCTGGATGTCTTAAAGCATTTTATTTAAATTTTGAGGAATTAACTTTTCAGAATGCGCCACTGGGTGTGTAGACTGATAAATATTAAAAGGCCTAACAAAAATTAAATCCATGAAATAACATGACAATAACAAGGTGGAAAGAAAGGTTTAGGTTTTTGATCAATGGCCAACATCAGGCCTCATTGTAAACCACTTTACAGGAGCATGGCAAGGAAATATCCCTCCCCCCCTTACACACACACACCGCGCGCACACACACACACACACACACACACCCTCTTTTCCTCATTCATTATTTCACTAAGTCAGCTGCTGGCCTTCTTGGTTGCGGTGGTATGGAGCGTGTGTGTGCTGTCTGTCCAGCTCCCCTACAGCTCTTAACAAAAGGGTCTTGTCTCTCACATGCCCAGAGGTCATATGAGACTGGAAGACAGTTTATTAACTTTGTGCCCATGCAACAATATTTCCATTACTTCTGCTACTGAACAAACTAAAATTCCACCCACAGGAGCCTTTGTTGGCTCCAACAATCTTTTTTTAATCAAAGTATGAAGTAAGAACTCAATATCTGGGTTATTACAGAGAGGATGTCCCCATCCAGATCCAGGTCCTTTAATACTGAGCATCTGATTTTTTCATTTATTATTTTCTACATTTTCTACAGTACTTAGCCTAAGATAGACCTACACTAAAAGTAGAGATGCAATTTAAAGAGGAGAGACACTGTGGGTGTGTTGTGGCAGGAAGGTCTGGACTTGGATAAGTACAGCACTAAGTCCAAATGCAGCAAATACAAGGTGTGGCAAACCTGCAGAATGTTACTGAAACACAAATGATATGACCCTTCTCTTATTGCTTCTCAACCCAAAACAGCTCCATTTGATGCTGTATGTTGACATATCATTCACTGAGACTGATGCCTACCTCCTTTTTTATTTTATTTTGTCTGCTGCTCATTTAAATTATTCACAATGCTCTGTGGTTTCAGTGTTTCAATAGAGAGCGATGGCCTGCCCCGAACCCTGCCTACTTTCACAACTCCACACGCCCAGCCAATCACTGCACAAAGTAAGTGATCATTCGCAAGTCATAAAAAATGTCCGACTCTGCCTCCTCACTTCCACCATCAGAGAGATGATATAATAATATGATATATAACTGAGGTCTTAATAAACGCTGTCACGAATGTGATGCTTAATGTTCTGAGCCTGCTTCCTCTCTAAATGAGTCTCCACGATCAGTAGCTGGGTGAACCTCCTGAGTTTGCAGCCAGAGCGCTATCAAAGCTCTCATTAATCATTTCCACTGCAGGCTCATCATTTTCCACTTAGAAACAAACAAAGCACTGAAAACTGAAGACATCCTTTCCAAACCAAAGATCGTACACCAAGTATGTGTATTCTAAATTTCAGCTGAATATTTTTTTTGAGATTTAGAGCTGAAATGCTGAATCCATTAATAAGTTAGCTGATTAACAGAAAACTAATTGAATGTTCTGATGGTCTTTAATTAAGTAAAATGTCCAGCTTTTAAAACAATGCTTTTCTTTGCCATGTTTGATTGTAAACTGAATATCTCAGTTTTGGACTGTTGAACAGAGAAAAGAAGACATATGAATACCTCACATTAGACTCTGGGAAGCTGTAAAAGGCAATTTCACCATTTTCTGACATGTACATACAAAACAATTCATTCACAAAATAGTCAGCATATTAATAATAATAATGACTTGGAACCCTTATTAGACATATACGCAGCTGACTTGAATAGAAACACAACAGCCTTGGCAACTGTTATGAATCACATGAGGTCCCCAGGTAAAACTAGTCCCATGACTGTCCCATTTACCTTTCTGCCTTTATGACAGATTTACCAGGTTCCAACTTTTTTGCACACTCATATAAGAGACTGGACTAAAATAAATAACTCAATCACACATAATCCCATACTTATACATTCACTTTTGGTGTGAAAGTGATTTCACATTGGCACCAAATATATCATATTTGATAGCTTTAATCCAAGAACACAGATACCATACAAAATCCATACAGAGCAGACCCTAATTATAAAAGCTTTTGCCCCAGGGTGGCTGTGTATATCCACCCTGCCACAACGCACAGACTTGTGAGTCCACAAGGTGCACACAACATACAATGGCTGGGCTTTGTTCCCTTCGACCGCTCCGAGCTACTGGGAAACACACAGCAAGACACAAGTCTTCCTCTTTGTGTGTGTGTGTGTGTATGTGTGTGAACCTTTGACCTTCCTAAGGGAAGCTGTTCCAGTAGGGAAGGGGGGGGGGGGGCTGATGTTATCATAAACACGGCTGGGCTTCCAGTTTAACCACATTATTCTTTTCTTTCATCCTGCCCACCACAACTCTGTTTGGTCAAGATGAGCTGTGCTGTTACTTGTACCAATGGGTAGTTTAGGCTAAAATATGCCTGAAAAAAAATGCCAGTCTATAAATAATAACTGGGGGAAAAAAAAATTATCCTGATTAACAACTGGATGACCAGTTGAAAAATCTGTAACATACACAGTATTACAGGCCAATTCTGAAGCTCTACACAGCTTTCAGGTCAGTGTTTTACTTCTCCAGCCAGTACGTAGACAATATAGTCTTGTCATCATCATCAACCCTCCACATGAACAGCTTACAAGCTCAGACAAGCTGACTGCTGCTACCTGTCCAGCACCAAACATCACAGACATGTAGGGAGAAGTGGAGTACAATGATAATATTCTCTGAAGTTGGAAACCAAAACAGAGCTACAGTAAAAGGAGGAGAACTGAAACATGGGACTTGAATGGGATGTTCACAGTACTCTTTGTCTACTGGCTTTTCGAGTGCGTTAACAGCAAACAACAATGGTATATTAAAATGGGGAATAACCCACCAGTTTAACAAATGTATAACAAATTTATATGACTCCCGTAAAGATGGAACAATTAGTCAAATAACCTACAACAATCTGTTTCATGTGATAGTACATTGAATATCTGTTGGTCAGACAAAACAGGACTTCTAAAGTCACTTTAGACTTAATGGAACTGTAACAGCCTTTCAAATACTGAGGTGGCTGAGTCTCTCTCAGCTTCAGTCTTACCACATATTCCACCAAAACCATAAAACATGTCCATCTATGTGAAGCTCTTCATTAAACCTTGCTTAAAGTGTAGCTGCTCTGTTTTACAAGGATGTCATGTACCACAGAAAGAACATCCATGTATATGATGTGCTTATAGTGAACTGGTAAGGTATCAGGGACTCATCACACAGCTTCACTCCTTCATTTGACAAGAGGATTAGTTCACATCTAATTTTGCAAGACTGCATCTAAAAACCATGATGACAGCTTGGTGAATCAGCCAGGACTGTCACCACCCCCGTCATGTTTGCTGTGTCTCGGAGCTGATATAATGTCTGTGCGAACTAGACCTAACTACCAGGTATCTCAGTGAAAATGAAAGCACCTCATTACTCAAATACTAGACATTACCATACAGACAGCCTAGGTGCTGCAAAAACATGTATTTAGGACTAAATGTTTAAACTGAGCCTATAGAAGAGCACGACCCAAGAATTAGAAGTGACTGAACAACAAATGAGTCACCATGAACCAGTGTGAATGGCAGTGATGTCAGCAGCAGCAGCCTTGCTCAGAGTGGAGGTGAAGCCAAGGCTGACTGAAATGATAAACACGTCCCAAGTGGTATCTTGAGATTTCTCCATATCCCCAAGAAACTTCAAGACTTTCTCTGTTTGGAATAAACAAAAAAATCCAAAACTCCTTTATGGTAATCTATGGCATGTGGAAAGACCTTTCTCACAGTAGCCATACAAGTATTTTCCCTAAATAAAATACAGACTGAAACTATTCCACTATACTAGTCCACTATTTTAACCATCACGCTCTGATTGCTAGTGACAAGGAGTACTACTCAGTCTGTGAAAACAGTTGTATAACTGGCTCTGAAGGACCTTTGCCAGGTTTGTTATAATAACCCTGATGATGTCAAAGTGATATCATCAGGATTATCTCTGCTTGGGTTTGGAGACTACAAAGTGTAAAAGAAAGACTTCATTAAAACTGGAGGTGTGGAGTTTAAAAGACACAGGCAGTCAGAGTCTAACAAAAGACTTGGATTTTGGCAGATGTCGGATCCAGTGTTTATGGAGCTTGATCCTTTCTGATGATAAAAGTCTCCTGTACTGATTTTGAACCCTCTCTTTTTGTTTGTGTTCATTTTTTTTTTTATCTCTTGTGGTTCTTGTTGCTTGTCCCCTAACTTCTTGGAAGTGCAATACTAAATTGCTGGAGTACCTTTAAGCAATAAATAAATGAATAAATACATTTTTAATGTTATTACAAGGGTGTATTGCAGGGCTCTAATCTATGATTTTTCTGAGGACTGCATTGGACAGTTGGACTCTTACATGGTCCCCACTAGACCCCTGGAAGTAACATGTCCACCTCAAAACTCATGTAACCCCAAAAAAGAGTTGATCAAGAATTTCTCACACCCTCTCACCTCACACCACTGGAAACCAACAGTGTTCCCTTTATGGTTGCAGTTTGCAAAAGGCCACTTTTTAAAAGAAAGAAAATGGAACAGCTGAGGCCAAGACATCCTGACTTCAAAAACACTGGATCCTATATTTCCCATAATTCAAGTCAACTGCATCTTTATTTACACCCTCCCTGTCTGGTATATCTTCAAACTCCATGCCACCAGTTTCTAATGCAGGTTTTCTACTTTACATTTTCAGTCTCTGACATCACTATAATATTATCTGAGGTTATTTTGTCAGAATTGACAGAGCTGCTCCAGAACCTGCAGAAGACATTATACAACTGTTGTCAAAGACTGAGTAATACCCCCCATGATGAGCAAACTGTACTTTGCTATGTATAATCAGCAGAGTGCTCCTTTAAACCTAACTTTGAGAACCACAGCTGTGTGTTTAACTGACTCGACAAGCTGGATTACTCGTTTGTCCAAGGACCTGCACTTGGATAAACACATCCTAATCAAATGGCATTACAGTAGGTATGGGATATATTCATCACTTCCACAGTCATTAGGGTTGGGTTGCTCTGACGGCAGGTGTCTGTCTGTGTGTTTACATGCGTTCAAGGCCTCCTCATCCCACAGGGCCTAAACCTGGGTTGTTACGAGCAGATGGTCATAATTACCAAAGCACAGAAAGCAACAGCAGAGCAGAGGGGGCGTTGGTACAAACTGCTGCGTAGCCAGATTGATTTCAGCAACCTGGATTGAGTAATCCTCTTTTCAACAAGGCGAGGCCTCGGTAGTTCCTTTTAATCCGCGCTGTCATCCACACCTACTTCACTGTTACCTTTTACTCTCTGTTGCTGTCCTTATCAATAGCCATCCACACAGTCCTGTGCAGCCTAGCTCAGTCAAATAGAGTTACACACATTCAGGCTGGTTGATAAATGGTTGCCATGATGGTACATGATGAGTTCACGCACAGAAAACAACCAAAACTACACTTAAAGCCAGAAAAGTGAAGTAACCCAACAACACAAAAGCTAGTGAAACAATCTCAAACGTTAATTTAAACTAGAGAATGGCAATGCAGAGGGTTTTCAATGGCTTATTAGGCGATATGAAGAGGAAGAGGAACTTGTATGTCTGACGTTTGTTTCCTTTTCTTCTTTGAAGTCAACTTTAAGAGAACAACACACCAACCTCCTTCACAAAAGATGTACTCCTATGGTTTTGTTTGATAAAATACACCTCTACTTTGATATAGTCCACCAAGCAGGGACTACTATTGAAAAACTAACATTCTTCAACTGCATGCTAACGGCAACACAGAGCTCACACTGCAGTTTGGTGGGAGATGGTCTAGTTTTAAAAATGTATTATTATTGATAGAACTGCAGTTTGGTGGAGTGTTAATGTGCCAAAGCAAGAGACGTGTACTGGTGATTTAAAAGACGTCTTATTAGATATTTTACAAGCTACACAATTATGGCAGTTATCAGAACAAATAAAACTGCTGAGTTATTTGGAGGAGGTTTGTGAAACGTGTCGGACATGAGGAAGGATGCGCCTTCCCCGTTCGAAGAAAGAAGCAGGTGGCGATAAAACAAAAGGCGGTTCTCATTATAACAGCTAGCTCGCTGTTACTGCTTTGTAAGTTGAAGAAAATAGTGGAAAGCAAACCGACCTGCATGTGTAATGTCGGATAAGTCGTAGTTCTTGGCGCTACGGGGAAACTCTTTCAGTTTTCGGTTGGACAAGTTGAGAGCCCCGCTCGCGGCAGCCTCCTCAAGCGCCTTCTCCACGCTCCGGCTGGCCGCTACTGTGGCCGGCAGCTGGGCTCCATCCCCAGCAGCCATCAAACGGACAGGTCTACCTCCTCTTTTACTTTGTTTGAAGCGTCCGCTCCACTTTCATACCCCGTAGATCCTTTTAAACTCCAAACTGAGCGCTGTTCTTTCAAACTTCGTTAAAAGTACACAGTTAAATCCAAAGAAAATCTGTAAACGACGTGAGTTATGATTGCTTCGCTCACACAACGGGAGCTATCGGTTCCACTATTAAACGAGAGCGGTTCAAGCTGTCAATCTTTCAGGAAGTTGCATAAAGCTCGAACATTTCGCAACGGTACCATGGAAATACTCTGCCTTTCTTTCAAAATAAAAGCGCCTCAAAAATTAATTTCTTATGTCCCACAGCATTGCTACATAGAGCAGAGCTGAGGCTTGTTAACATGCAATTAAGAAGCGGAACTGCTTTGAAGACTTTTTCTTAATGATGTCAATTCATAACTTTTTTGTTAGGTCAGTGATTGCCTTCTGTTGATCTTTTTGGTATGACTTTTCAGCAAAATACAGAACTTCTTGAATTCTGTAGCCTCATCCAGATTGTTATGGCTGAGTGTAGAGGGCTACAAAAGAGCATAAAGCAAAGAGCTAGCTCTTCATGTGTGCAAATTAAACCATAACACTTTCTTTTTCAAGTCTTATTTTCCTACAAATATTCAAGAAAGCTTCTTTGAAATGACTAATTACAAGAGACAAAGGTCTGTGATAGTTACTACACACTTCAGTAGTCAGTTTTCACAGGAATTTCCTGAAAAGAACTCCTGCATTTGAATAAGACTTAAAAAGAAATAATTCAGTAGCAAACTTAATGAATAAGATATGAAAATCCAGTTTATGCCACTTACAGCTTAAGCAAGGTTGCCCAAACGCCCCTTTTCAGACCCTTTCCAGTTCCTCCTGGAAATATGAAAATCCAAATTAATGAATTTTCAACCCATGATACCACTCTTTCTATATCCTGTAGCCCTAACATGACCTGAAATTTGTGGCAGTCTTTAAAGATTTTTTTAGATGGTATGTTCTGAAAAATGGTTGCAGTGTCTTTATAGTGATAGCCCTGCCCCTTATATTGGAATATCATCAGGAAGGAAGGATGAATGATTACAGTAGCCAGTTACTCCTTCAAGAAACATATGAACATGTGAGCATACCACTTGTACGGTTTTAAATAGTAAAAACAAAGATGAAAACTGAGAAAAATAAAATCAGTGTGTCTGTGGTTGTGTTTAAATGTAGAAAAACATCAGTAGTGGAAGTGGTGTGATAAAAAAAAAAATGAATTGTATGTTCACTGATCACACAATCATCCTTGAATTTATTTAGAGAATATAGTCTACAATACTATTACTATAGGCAACATTTAAATCTTATTTTGATAGTTACAACCGGAAGTGAGGGATCGCAGTTTTTCTTTCTACCTGGCTTTTATGGGTGGTTTTCGGAAGGGTGCAGCCAGCGCGAGGGAGCGAGGAGGGGTGGGCGTGGTCATAATGTGAGTATTTTTGACTGACACCCGTGGGGGCGGGGCCTCTGTTTGCATATTGAATATGGCTTAATAAATTTCAAGAGAAACAAAGTTATGTTGACGTTAATACGCACCAATGAGGATGAGAGTAGAGCAGACTCTTTTTGTGACATAAAAACATGAATTAATCATAGAACTGTGAGCTTAATGAGGCAGCAGTCAGCTGATTAAATGAATGTTCCATTAATCATAAAGGAAATGTCCCCTCATTGAATTTGTTCAGTTGTTGTTTATCTTTATTCTCCATCAAATTAGAACCCCAGTGTGTGTCAGGTGTTCTTATGTGTTTTTGTGTGTCTGTACACACACACACACACACACACACACACACACGTCTGAACATTCATATAAGTGCAAATGCAGCGTCAGCAGGGCTACATTGTCCCTCTTGCCTCCCTTGAGGTTTATAACCCTTATTCTTATTCCTCCATTCTTTCAGGAACAGATGACTCCCCTCCTACACACACAGACGCACACACATGTGCACACTTCTACATCCATTAGCATTGTCCCCTCCTCTCCATCCTCCACACATCCTTCTCTTTAGCCCCTGTCTCCTCCCTCCCTCCCTCTCTAGCGTCCCATTGGACCATCTGTCAAAGTCCTGTCCGACCAGTCGCCCAGCTGGGACCACAGCTAGTGTGTGTGTCGGGCATGTGGGGGTTAACTTTCACTACATGCAGCCATGCAGTTGTAAAATCCATTACCAGTCACTGCTTAACTCACTTTGTCCACTGTATTTCGATGAGATTATAATGAAAGCATTATACCTCCCCCGCCCGTGGGGATGCTGTGATATTGCTTGGTTGGCTGTTTTGAGGTTTCCTTTGTTTTTTTCCATTTTATGAATCTATGAAGTCCACAGAGCAGCAGTGTATGGGGGCATTAAATTAAGTTGAATGTTGTTTGCGCTACTTCATGTATTAACTGATAATGCATGATTCAAAATGATTAATTAATGAATAATTAAGAAAACATCTTGTGTATGCATATGAAAACCGCCGGGCAACTGATGATGGACTTTAAAGCGGGCAGTACAGGAGTGTTTAGCACAGTACTGCTGAGGCAGCAATTTTGGAGTTCTATTATATTTTGTTTAAAATGACTCACATTCAACTTTCACAAGATGTTCACAGGCAGTGACTCTGTTGTCCTGTCTTCAGTAAGAGTTCACTTCCACCACTGTGGGCTAGACAGGAGAACAGACTTGATGGGGCAGTCAGTCACCCTGAGTGTGGGGTTCAACTTGGAGGAAAGGAGTCATTCTTTTTACACACCCTTTGGACCTGCACCAGAGGTGCTGCTTGGCATAAATGGTTAATGGACTGCACTTATATAGCACTTTTCTAGTTATATCTACCACTCAAAGTGCTTCACACTACATGTCACATTCACCCATTCACACACACACACATTCATACAGCACTTGTTCTAGACATGTTAAGTGCTCACCAGCACATACACACACATTCATACACTGATGACACATCTGGGCAAACTGGGGGTCAGTATCTTGCCCAAGGATATTTCTGCATGCAGACTGGAGGAGCCGGGGATCAAACCACCGACCCTCTGATTGCTGGATGACCGCTCTACCTGGAGCACAGGCCCCTCACCACTAACCTTCTCAGGCAGCAGATGAACTACAACACACACAGCTTCCCCGTGTATTGGTGCGCAACAATGGGTTACACTTATTGTGTCTTGCAGTGCAAGATGGGACCACTTACAGTAGCAGTTCTGTAGTGATGAAGAGTACTTGGCACAGGCATCCTCTGCCTTGACATAACATTTGTGAGTTTCCCATTGTAGTTTGTATATATAGAGCATAGCCTTTTTGCCTTAGCATTTTTCTTTCATGGAACAGTTCTGCTCAGAACCATTTTCATGTCTGTGTGTTAAGTACAGAGCTGGAGTCAGGACATGGTTAGCCTAGCTTAGCATAACAACTGGAAGCAGGGGGAAACATCTAGATTGAGTCTCTCTTAAGTTCAGAAATACACCTACCAATAACCTTTCAGACTCACTGATGAACACATTATTATCATCATTATACATACACATCTTTGTTTAATCTGAACACAAATAGAAATGTTAAAATGGCATGTTATTTTCAGAAGTTCCATACTATTTCTTGAAAATTTTAATCAGTGTGTGACCTCAGCCCTTCTTCTGGTAAGACTTTAAGAATGGAAGAATCTTCCTGACATATTGATTGATCCATCCAACATTTTCACACTGTGGGGTTAGGGGGTTAGGAGTCCCTTGTGGGGGTTTTACACTCCTTCCCTCCATAATGAATTATCTGTTGCAGCTTCGGTGGTTCAGTTTCCCCATGTGGATCATTTTATTTTAAGACAAGAGGAAACAAGAGGTCAGGAGATGAGCTGGAACACACACACTTTCACACACATGCATGATCATCCTGTGTGTGTGAGCGAACACAACATGAGCTGACAACAAAAGAAGCAGTGACATCAACTCAATCTCCCTAAGCTAATGAGTGTGAATATTCATGCCCTTCATTGACCTACATGCTTTTGGGATGATGTCATCATAAGAGGTGAATGCCCCATGTTGGCTGGTATTTATTTTTAGGTTAGACCAATATATTAGTTCACTGCTTATGTTGTCTCAATAAAACTGTCTTCTAGTCAACCAGATAAAATTCAAGCTATCTGATTACATAATGTATTTAATGAAGAACCAATGATTCTGCTTGTTTTTGAGGTCCAGTGACCCAGTAATCTAGTCTCCAGCTGAACAGCTCTGGAGTCTTTTCCCACCAAATGGTTTTTTTTTCTCTCTCTCTGTTTTCTTTTTTTTCATCTTGAGTCCCAGCAGACGCTGTGACATCACTGTTTCTCACGCTCTCTGTCCATCCCTCTTTCCTCTGAGCTCTCCCTCTCTTCCTCTCCCATCCTGTTGTTTTTCCCTCAAGACACACTGCTGGTGTCCTGATCTACTACTCTCTCAGGTGCAGACAGGCAAGACATTTACTCATCCTTTCTAAGCTTCATAGCAAAATCTACATCATGTGCTGCCACCTGCAGATGCAATTCATAAAACAGTGTCTCACACTGAAGTGTCTGACCTAGATATGTGTAACAGGAACATGCAAAATGGTTGATTTAGACCAGTGCAGGAGTGTGTAAGTGTGTGTCTAAAATTTGATCAGCCACTCTGAAATGCTGAGATATACTTGGCCTGATGCTCATGTTAGAGTCAGCACTTTCTTATGTCGTTTTGCATCCACCATTTAAACTAAATCTGAAATATAAATAATATTTTTAAATAGATTGTAATGATTTCACTATGAGGGAGACAGGAGTACGTAATACATTCGAAAAACCATATCAGAAACAAACTCTTATTAAAACCAGAGGATTTTAAAGCATGTCTGTTGGAGATCTGTGAGTCAGAATGTGGTTAGCCTTGCTTAGCATAAAGATTTCCTCCCCTCTGTTTCAGCAGGGGTAAACACTTAGCCTAGCTCTCTTTGTGGCTGGTTTGTGGTCTGTTACACTGTGTTCATAAAACATGCTGTCTGACCACTCTGCACATGAAAAGTGTTTATACCTGATCTGAATGGCCACACTGGGAGGCAGCATGAAAAGCTGGCGATCACAAAGAGGGGGAAGAGGGAAGACATGGTATCCTTTAAAAATAGGGATAATGGGACATGAAGTGTGAAGTGCCACAAATATTTTGGAATGTCAGTTTCAGACAGTTACAGATATGTCAGATACAGACCCCTGAATCCGGTGTCAGAATTGTGTTTGTGTGTGTGTGTGTGTGTGTGTGTGTGTGTGTGTGTGCGCGCGCATGCCCTAACAGCTCTGTGAGGCTGCACTAAACATGCAGTTAAAATGTTTACCATCAAAATGTACTTGGTAACTCCTCCACTACTGGCTAACCGTTTTACCTTATATGCTCACTTACAAACAGAATGAGAATGAGAATTTGTGCTTCAGGTGGGTTTATGTGCTGGAAGTCTGTCTTGTTTCTTGTTGACAGTCAGGTGTACTGACTGTGTGCAGCTTCCTGAAGTCTTCACTGTGAGATTGATGTGGTTCCATCATACCTAATCATAGACTGGAGCAAAAACCTGCACTTACTGATCAGGTAATCCATGCTATAGTAAAGTGCTGGGTGGAGAGAAGACTGTTATTTATCAGGGAATTGTTTCAGCAAGTTATTTTTTAAAAAACAAGATACAGTAGAACAGCAGGTGGGTTTTTGATCTTTGGACGCTGCTGGCCTCTGGTCTTAATGATGATGATTTTCTGTGACAAACTGGAAGTAAGTGCAAGGTCTGAAGAACTGGACAAGCTGAAGTTTAGATAAGATTTCTTCAGCTAGAGCTAATGTGGCTGCTGAAATTTTAAAGATTCCTGATTTGATCTGAGGTGTTGATTGACAGAGAGGTAAGATGAGCACTCATCTTTTGCCTGTGTTGTGGAAAACCAAAAATAATTCAGTTTTGTTCCTTTTAAATTGAAGAAATATAAGGGCCATCCTGTCATGTGTAAAGTTATGAGCGGATGTATTGTCATGGTGGGTGATATGGTCCTAACCCTAACCCTAAGCATGTAGGAACTAAAACAGGACCAAGTTCAAATGAACCCTGTGGAACACCATATGAAGTTTTGTATTTTTTAGACCTGAACTCCCCAATAGAGACAAAAATAGTTCCTGTTGTGAAAATATGATCGGGACGGGTTCCCCTCCCAACCAGGAAGATAAGGACAAGACAAAGACTTTTTTCCATCAGTTTTATTTTTAGTTTAATTCCAGTGGGTGTTTTATTTCTGCAGTGGGAATGACACTTAACCTTCCTTGACGTCTGTGGTTTAAATCTAGAATTAAAACTTCAACCAATTACCAACATTTTGTGGAAAGTTCTGTCATCTGTGACCTCCATTGACACTGAGTGAGTGATCTGAAGAAAGAAAAACTACAAGTGGGCCAAGTTCTGGCAGATGGAGAGATGGTGGAGGGCACATGGAGAATAAGACTTCAAAACTTTCAGAAATGGACCATTAAAAGTTCAGTGACAGAGGCACGAGAGACTAAGAGGTGATTGACAGTGACTGAGGGAGAGAGGGAGAGAGAGAATGAGCGAGCGAGGTAGAGGTCAGGGGAGAGAGTGAGTGACTGACTGCTGAAAGGGGAGTATGCCTGAGAATGAATGGTATGTGATTTAGATGTGACCAGCCCACCACCAGCTGTGCATGTTGTCACACACACACATACCCGTTTTTACTACCCCATGGGACCGTCTGACTGGAAGGGTCTCGGTGGGATCCACCCTTTCTGAGTGGTCTAGAGACATGATTTTAACTTCTAAATTCCTAATATAATTTGCTAAGACAAAAATCACATCAAACATCAAATACTCAAACCTTTTGCTTTACACTTTTGCATTCTACTTGTTGCTACTCTTTTAGTTCATGACTGTATGCGTGTTGTAAATGAAATCATTAAAAATTAGACACTGGTTAGCCAATTGATATCCTGGAAAATACAAAAAATATGAACTGCTTTACAGAGGAGGAGACAAAAATTAATTGATAATTACAGTAAACTACCAGTACAATGTTCTCTTCACGTAACAGACTGTGTTTCCAAAATGCGGTTGTTGAGGAGAATCCAGATCAACTGTATAAAAAGTAGACAGGTTAAACTTATGTATTTCAAAATGTCAGTTGCATTTATTTAATATATAAAACTACTGCAATTATTGGATTCACAGTTGGCCCTTTCATGTGTTCCCTCCGCAGTACAGTGTGAGCTGACTCACAAACTGGTTTTCTGGTGGTGACATAACCAACAAGGTAACACTAGACCAAACATTACACAGAGGAGCCTCCCAGAGGTTGACAGAAGCAGGAGAAAAGTTTTTCTCTAGACAAAACTGACAGAACTACAAAGAACAGCATCTCGTGTGTGTCCCAAGTTCTATCTTAGTATATGTTACTTGACAATACAAGCATTACTTTATGAACATCCACCATGCTATTCATGAGTAACCATAGCAGTCACTTCACAATAAGAGCTCCCACTCGCTCATGTATGACAGGTATGCTCTTATACAGGTGGCTGTATAGTGTACTGAACTTATAATATCAACACATGTATGCTCAACACATGCACAATAAATAAAAGTGCAAATAGAAAAAAACGGGTGCAGTGTTGTTTTGTAAATTCTTCTAGCACTTTAAGTTTCTGTTTTTCAGTGCTTCAGGTGAGGCCTTAATGCAGGCAGCACACTCAGATTTGCCAGCAATGTCATAAAACCATACCACAGCACCTATAACCTCTTTTTTTAAACAGCATTAAACAGCATTACTTGTATAGACTGGTGTGGTACCCAACCTGATATATAATTTACACTGTAGAATAAACTGGAAATCTCCAGGAATACAAGTTAATGCATGAAATGTTGGGCTGCCTGCACTGACTGGCTGATAATAGAATAGATAACACAAGTAAAACCAATGACTACTTTTACAAAGTACTTGAGTAACAAGGTTCTACACCACTGTGAGAAGAGGGGTGGTATCTCTTTCTGAGACTCTTAAGACCTGATGATCACCTGCTGTTGGTCAGTAAGCAGCTTTTTCTGCTGCCTGTTGCTATATATACCTAGTTTCAAATCTGCACTGACATATTCAGAATGGGACTGGGGTCAGGCTAATATCTAGCTATAATGGATTCACTATGTGTTTTGAGTCTGCTCACACTGATATAAGCAAATACTAATAAAAAATAACATCAATTCTGTACAAAATACAAATATTAAACAATAATAGGCTAAGTGGACCTTTGACAGAAGGAGTGGGTGACCCCCTTATGCATAGTAACATGAGGTCTCACTCAGGACCTTAGCACTTACATATTTTAAATGTATTTAGGATTATTTGGAATTCACCTATTTGGTGATTTTACTGATCACATTATATCATATTATTACATAGTGAGATCCTGAGATTTACAGGGTTGACAATAAGAAATTAAACAGCTTAGCAAATATCTGTCAACCTCAAGAGGTGAGCAGTTTGTTCATGAACTCTGGCAGAAAAGGATTCTTTAAGTGACAGCATTTATAAACATGAAAACAACGCATTGGCTTGACTTATTACCATCTATGGTGAGTGAGAAAGGGAGCGACATCAGATGTTTTTAACAACTTCAGTTAAGATCAGGCTTTTGGAGTCTCAGTGAAAGAGAACACCTCTCACTGGTTAATGTAGCCAATGATCAAGACCATTTTAACACCAATAAAGCCAGAGCCATAGCACTGTATGGCAATAACACAATCTTTTTCATAAAGATTAAATTAACTAAGTAAAACTATTAGTAATAGCAATGGATGTAGTGTTTGAAATACCTGTTATATGGTCAGTGGGTCACTGCCTTCTTACATCTTGAAGATCCTGTTAAAATAATGAATGATAATGATTAATAATTATTATTATTACCATACAAGAAAATGACTGCTGCCTGGTAGTCTGTTTCCATTATTACTATGTCCATCATATTTGTGTCATATAGTGACAATGACTAACAAAAAGATGTTCAAAACAAATTCAGGTAATCGGAAATTGATGAAGAGCTATGCAAACAGTAAGACGTGTGACATTATTAGCAGTGACTCTCATAATTTGTTCCTGAAAGGTAATACCTGAAATGATGTATGTAATAACTATTAATATGAATTGACTATGAACTATCAACTATGAACTTCTTTGTAACCATTACTTGAATATTTATTAGTGTAGTACACTACAGTACAAAGACTGGTGGTGTATTCATTGTCACTGAGAATGATAGTCACCCAAAATACATATTTATGAAGTTACAGTAAACTATTGACATGTTTTCAACACTGACACCGTTATCACAAAAGCAAGTTAAGGTAATGTGCACATATTCTAGTGCATGTAGTCTAAGAAATCCCTGTTTCTGGGTCATCACTTTCAGTCTCAACAGGTTGCTTTTCTTAGATCTTGAGGATCCTGTATTATAAGGAATTACGAGAATACTGATACAAGATACTGACAGCTAACTGATAACACACCTTCACTGTCTGAATGTAAGCCATCTAGATAGACTTCCGTACATTACCTAATCACAACAATGCACTGCATTACAGTTTGTTTCACTGGTGGTATTGAGAGAGAAAACATTTAATCGCTTAGTTTCTAAGTTTGTCTTAACATTGCTAAAATGTGAACTGAGCACGAAACTTCTGCACTGTATTATCATATATTATATATTATCATATAATTCCACTTTTTTTTATAAAGACACTTAAGACATCTAGTATCTTTTGTGTGTGAACTACCTGTTTTAAGATGATCACTGTAAGACTCAACAGGTTGCAGCATTTTCTTTGATCTTGATGATCTTGTTCAAATAAGGAATTATTAGTATATTAATACAAGATAATGTCAGCTAGTAGGCAACATAAAATACTATCTGCCTCTTAATTGATAGTGCAGATAAAGAAAGCACCGTGTACAATGTTTTTCTTAAACTAGCTAAAGAGTGATTAGAAAATGTTGTACTTTGTCTTGGCCACACACAGAGACAGTATCTTTCTCAGCTGTTACAGTAATACTTACCATTTGAGTCTGCATTTGTGTTTGAAATAAAAGCATCATATTTTTTTAGATGTTCAAATATTTTCAGCCTATGGAAGCTCATTTCCACCAGTATAAGAAAAAAAATGCTCACATTAAGTCAAAGAGATAGTAAGTCATAATCATGAGATGATACATTGAAATTGAGATAATAATTTGGAAAAGTCTGCATGCACTCCAGTGGCGCACCTAGCTCTCCTCGCCATGCCAACAATATGTTATCCTAAATAAGGTAACAATGACACTGACCAGATGTTTGCAGTTGCTGTTTAATGAAGATTGCCACTTCAGCCACATCATTTTTATTCTGCTTCTCTTTTCAAGGGTGTGTTTGCTCCATATAATCCAGTGTGAATCAGCAAGCAAATTAAGTATTTCATCTGTTGTAAAGCCCTGTTTAAAATAGTCTTCAATGTGCTCACAATCCATTTCATTGTCAAGTTGAAAAAGAGAACTCACACCAAAGAAATGCTACTTTGAGTGTTGTGTATCTTATAATTTCGACATTATCTCATAATTATGGCTTTTTATCTCATAATTGCAATTTATCATATCATAATTTCATTTAATCATCTCATAATTTCAACATTACCTCAGAATTTTGATGTTATCTCATAATTATGACTATTTATCTCATAATTTTGATTTATCTCATATTTTGACATTAACTCATAATTTCAACTTCACATGATTTCAACATTATCTCAAAATTTCAATTTACTATCTTGTAATTTCAACATTATCTTGTAATTATCTCCATTTACTATCATGTAATTACCTCAGAATTTTGATGTTATCTCATAACATCATGACTTTTTATCTCATAATTTCGACATTATCTCACAATTATGACTTCTTATCTCATAATTCCATACTATTATCTCGTAATTTCGACATTATCTCATAATTTCGACATTATCTCGTAATTTTTCGACATTATCTCTCGTAATTTCGACATTATCTCATAATTTCGACATTATCTCATTTCGACATTATCTCGACATTATCTCGTTATTTCGACATTATCTCATAATTTCGACATTATCGTTAATCTCAGAATTTCGACATTATCTCATAATTATTATCTCAATTCCATATTATTATCTCGTAATTTCGACATTATCTCATAATTCTTCTCATAATTTCGAATTATCTCGTAATTATCTCGTAATTTCGATTATCTCGTAATTTCGACATTATCTCATAATTTCGACATTATCTCGTAATTTCGACATTATCTCGTTATTTCGACATTATCTCAAAATTTCAACTTCTCATAATTTCGACATTATCTCGTAATTGCAAATTTTTATCTCAGAATTTCGACATTATCTCATAATCTCAATTTACCATCTCAGAATTTCGACATTATCTCATAATTATGCTTTCTTATCTCAATTCCATATTATTATCTCGTAATTTCGACATTATCTCATAATTTCAACTTCTCATAATTTCGATATTATCTCATGATTTCAAATTATCTCATAATTTTGACATTATCTCATAATCTCAATTTACTATCACATTATTTCGATATATCTCAGATTTTTGAGGTTATCTCATAATTTCAATTTATCTCATAATTTTGACTTATCTCATAATTCGGACTTCTTATCTCACAGTTATAACTTTTTATCTTGTAATTTTGACTTGTCTCATAATTCAGGCTTATTATCTCACAATTATGATTTTTTATCTCATGATTTTGACTTAACACAGGGAGTTTTTTTCTTATACAAAAATGGACTTCCATATCAGGCTGAGGTGCTCTGCTATGGTGAGAAAGCTGCAAGTCAGAGGTAGTTTTAATGGTGCCTGTTGTCTTCCGGTGTTCTGTGTAGAAAAGGTAACAGAAAGGTTTGTGTCATCAGAATTTTTACCTCCTATCCTCTTGTCCTCCTCTGAAGAAACTGTGGGCCATGTCCTTCTTCGATAGGTCCTCTGTAATGTCTTCTGCTTCACAAATGGACTTTTGGTTACAGGACAGGTCAGGTTTTTGTGGGCTGCTTTCATGTACTGCCTCTGATGGAATATAGTCATGACCAGTGCTTTCAATGCCTCTGATCCCTCAGATACTTTGGAGAACCATTCATAATATTTCTGGTAAGATGAAAATTAAACATACAAGAGGCTTACAGTTAAAAGAAGAAGAGACATGACAGGCCCTCTTAGAACCTTGGCAACCTAACCTGACAATGAACCCTGTGTGTTAGACAGGGTTAGAGTTGATGTGGTTTTGCAAGAGTTACAAGATTAATAGAGAGATGTGGTGGTTAATTCCACTGACTGTTTTATTTACAGTTGGATTCATTTTAAATGAATGTTAACTTGTTATGTTTTAGAATGCATATTTGCAAGTATACTGTCAGTTCTCCTCCAAGCTGAGCTTTCAGGGATGTATGTATCTTCACTGCTGTCAGAATCTTGGAGCAGGTGTACAAATAGGCAGGACAGTCAGGTGAGTGAGGATAGGGAGAAATGTCTTTACACATCTGGTGGGCAGCAAGAGCAAGGCGAGTCAAGGAAGGAATATTGCCATGGAACAGTGATCTGAGGCTGGAGACAGGGGCCCAGGGAAACAGAGGGTCAAATTGTGACTGTATCCCACCCTTGAGGAATTAATTCCAGACATCCCTATGCAAGAAAGAAGCAGGTCCAGCAGGAGGGGGTCTGGAGATTAAAAGAACCAGGGCCCTCTAGTGTATAATATGTGGTCAGGATAAAGACAGAGTAGGGTGGACACTTCTGATGGACAGCTAAGAGGCTTGATAGACAGGTCTAGATAGGTCATCACTTCATCATTTTATCCTATTAGATATTTGTGTAACATTTTGTCATAATTAATCATATTAGTATTGAGTTATGGCCAAAAATGTGTTTTGTGAGGTCACATTGACTTTTACTTTTGACATTTGACCATCAAAATCTAACCAGGTCACCTTTGAGTCCAAGAGGAGATTTCCTTTAAGACAGATTACAGTCACATGAATGGGACTACCCTTTGACCTTTTCACTTCACTTAATAATTTCATCCTGTTAGACATTTGTGTGATAATTAGCAAATGTGAAGAATTTTCCCCCACAGTGTCCCTGGGATAAAATATAAAATAGACATTTAAAAATAATAATAATAATGATTGATTGTATTTACAGACATTAATGCATATTTTTATATACTTATGGCAATCAAAATTTTTATCATTAGATTTTTCCAAAAAATAAGACCACTTTGAAAGTTTGGAAGTTACAGTGATTAAATGAGTTCTCCTGATGATTTAAGGCCAAATTATTCAATAAAATTAAAGTCTGATCACATAAAAGTGTACTAATCTATATAAAATATGAAGCTTACTGATATACGCAGTTATACACTTTGTCAGGAAAAGTGGCCCCACTGGGGAAATTCATACACCATGCAATACCATCAATGACCACTAGGGGCACAGTCCCAAACATACCATGTCATGAAACCCTAGTTGGTGGGGACCTTTTTTTTTTTTTTTTTTCAAGAAAACTGCACTAGGCATATCAACAGGCTTTCTTCTATTGGTTTTCCACAGGGAAAACTGGACCCCATGGGGTGAATGGTATCTCAGGTTAAGGTCCCCACCAGAATAGAAAAACAAATACACACACACACACGCATAGTCTTATCAAGTCCCAACACACACACCCAGACTGGAGCCTGTTACCCATTAACACTGCAGTAAAACAGGATAAAAAGGATACTGAAATCTCTCTGGTTTCAGCTGCTGGATTAACCATAACCTGGAGTATGACATCATCATAACGCAACAAACTACTTTCACACACCACTAATGTGGACTGAAATCAGTAATATACATCATCCACTACCCTAAACAATAAGAAAACAAGTAATAAGTAAGTCTGATTATATAAAAATAACATGAAAGTATGTTGTAGTACAGACCTTGATCCAGCTTTGGTTATATACAACAGTATACTGAGCAAATGCACAGAACATTCAATATTATATTGTGTTTTGTAGTATTATTTTTAGTATTTGTAGTATTATTTTCTTTTTTGAATAAAGTGAAGTTGACAAGAACTGCAGTAAATATAGTGGAATGTAAAAATCCACCCTTACCACTCAACCACACAAGAATGAATGAATAGTTGTGCCTCACACACACAACCCAAAATGTGTCCCCTTTAAAAGAGTGATAAAATAAAGTGCAAAGTGTAATGGTGCAATGAGCTTGAAAGTTTGAAGACAGTAGCTCAAAAAAAGAAGAGCAAAAACTCCTAAAGTAAAAGGCCTTTAAAAAAAAATCAAATTAGTGATTTTTAAAAAAAAGGAACACAAACTTAATTGAGCAGTAGTGTTAAATTCTTTATAAAAATGGAGTGAGAGCTTTCTCTGGAGGTGAAATACGGGGAGTGATAAATGGCTGGCATTTCCAAAAAAAAATATGAGCTACATGTAAAACATCCTGAGGCTGGAGGGAGAGGGTTAGGGCACAGGTGGATACAGGGTTAAGGTGTTCAACAGGGAATGGGTCCCAGTCCCCAGAGACTGCAGATACTGAAACCAAGGGGTAAGTCTTCATTTTAACCCTGAACACCTTGGATATGATCTCAAAATAGCTGTATCAAACATGAGCAACAGTGGATAATGGCTTAAATTTCATGAGAAGGCATGCCATCTATCACAGCAATCATCTACAGTAAGTCTGGATATATTCCAGACAGAATAAACATTAGAAAAATGTGGGGCCTTAAGTTAGGCACCATCTTAGTACCCGGGTTTTCCTGCCATGCAGCCAGCACTAGTTTTAGAAATGGAATGGAATAATTATTTACTTAAAACCTTGATCATAAATCTTTTAGGTTGATCATTTCTTGGTCATTATTATTATCCTAAAGCTTGAGGGGAGAGGGATGATTTGGAATGTGGGAAATAGCACAGTGTCACATCTGAATATATCAAGACAGGTGGAATGTTGGGATATTTATTCTTTTTGTCTCACAGATTATATGGGGTAAAGCTTCTTTTGAGGACATTCTTTTACTTTGTAGCCACTTCTTTGATTGTGCTAATGCTAAATGTCACTTACCATAAATCTTACATACAAATGATAGATAAAACCATACCTCAAATAATGTCTGGGGTTGTGGCCTGTCTGTCTAAAACACACTGTTCCCAGATACAGGACAGAAATCAAAATACCACTAATTATAATTAAGATTAACTAATTATTGCTCCCATAGTACAGTCACTGAAACTGCATTTCCATTACATCAGAAAAAACAAAAAGAAGAAGAAAAACAAAATAATCCTGGAAGTATTTAAATTTGAAAACTGATGGAGGAAGTGTTGAGTTTGCATTAGAGGAACACTCCAAGGATTTCATATTGCAGCTCCACAAGGCTGGACTTGGAGATTAAGTAATGAGCACATCTGGGGCATAGCAGTCTCCAAGCAGCACCCAAACAAACTCTGCTTGGGAGCCCAAAAGAACTTAGTCCAGGCCTGCAACTGTGGGAACAGGAATTATTCCTTATGATTGTAAAGCTTTACATCATGGGGTTAAGATTTCCATTATCTATCCACATCTAAATGTGTGTATTACATTTATCACCATACCTTGTTATGGTTATAGTATAGTGGAGTAAAGATTATATGTAGAATTATAAGTATAAGGCGACCTCATGTGGCCACAGTAGCAACAGCACAATAAAAATACTGTGAAACCACAGTGTTTATGTAGTAGGACATACTATCCTGCTTATCCAATGTGAAGTGTTCAGTGAAAAGCGCGCGCACACACACACACACACACACACACACACACACACATATATATATGACATATGAGGATGAAATGTAGAGAATTTGTAAAAACTCTTCCCATCCTGCCAGTCTCCCAATCAAATTTAGTCAGAAATTTATATTACACTTTATCTTTAGATTTGTATTTGAAGAATTTATTGTATTTGTTTCATGACTGGTGTGTACATACTTCATGTGTTGTTTTTTCCATCAGATTAGCAGAACAAATGACAAATGAGATGCTATTCTCCAAATGCGGAGAAAGAAGGAGTTCACAGCACATTGAACCTTTTCTTTGACAGTTTTACCACGTTTGACCACATCTGCATATAATATAAAATTTTTAACTGTATTGCAACATATTTTGCTGTCACTGTCAAGAAAAACTAAAAATGCACAGTGTCTTCTTCCAGGAAAGATCAGTTTGAAATATAACCCCAGAATCAGCTGAAGGGGCTTTATTCAAAAAAGCTCTTTTATGATTAGAAATTATGTTAAGACATAACAGGCTTGTCAAAGACACTTTTTTTAATGAAAAATAAAAGCAGGGTAGTTTTAAATATAACTTGCTCGCTTACTGACAAAACAACCTCAAATACTAAGTGTTTTGTTTTGTCTCTAAAATAAATAAAACGGTGAACCTGCGACATAAAACTGTTTTCAGAATTAATACTAACTTGTTCTTTTATTAGGCTGTGGAAAAAAAGACAATAGGATAGATATCATGGGTATCTGAATGTCAGAACTACATTACCCATCATCACTTTAAACGGGAATTTTCCACTTTTCCCGCATAGAGAGCTCTTTTCTTGTTCATTGGCTGAACGCCACGACAGAAAACACATAACGAAATATGATTGGCTAGTGCTCTCCGTTCGGTTACCCGGATAGAGATTGACTATATATAAAGGACAATTGTAGGCGGGTGTTGTAGTTTAAACTAGCAGTCGGTATCAAGCTATTTCATCTTGTGCTGCAGCGGGGAGAATTATTTGTGCGTTTTAAATATGGTATGTATTGCATATCGTCTTAGTAACATATCAGGACGGTATGGACATGATAGTGGTTTGTTAGCAGCAAATAGTTAATAGCCGCTAGTGTGTTGCATTGAATAGCTAGCTATTAGCCGCTAACGTTAGCTGTTGTACTAGCTTAGCTTGCTAGCTAACGTATCGTTAGGGGCTGCATTGAGCAAGCAATAGAATGGTTATGGAATGCTAAAAGGCGCGATAAAATTGGTCACCTTAGTCCATTTTATTCTATGGTAATAATCGATTTGACGCCCTTAAGTTCACGAACCGTATTGGTGTTTTACAGGCTGGCGGTAAAGCAGGTAAAGACTCGGGGAAGACCAAGACGAAGGCTATTTCGCGCTCGCAGAGAGCAGGACTGCAGGTTTGTCCACTGACATTCATTCATTGCCTCGGCGGTGCTAACGCAGGCTAACAGCCAGACGTCGCAGAGGTTACTCAGCTGGCTGCCGTCGCTCACCGACAGGCCAGTAAACCCTTTGTTTCTCTGCTCTGATGCCCGCTTTCTTTCTTATCGCCGCAGTTCCCAGTGGGTCGTATCCACAGACACCTCAAGTCTAGAACCACCAGCCACGGGAGAGTGGGAGCCACTGCAGCGGTGTACAGCGCGGCTATTCTTGAATACCTCACTGCTGAGGTGACGTTAAACCCGGTTTAACATTATCGCCAATAATCATCTGAAACTACTCGAGAGCTGCCGTTTTGCCCGTGTGATTATCTAAAGTTTTGGTTTCTCTTCAGGTCCTGGAGTTGGCAGGAAATGCATCAAAGGATCTTAAGGTGAAACGTATAACCCCACGCCACTTGCAGCTGGCCATTAGAGGAGATGAAGAGCTGGATTCACTCATCAAGGCCACTATTGCTGGTGGAGGTAAGGAAACAGTTGTGCACATTGATTCATTTACAAGTGGACATTTTTACTTGGCTTTGCATTATATAATTAATAACCTATATCCAGTTTTCAATGTTTATACCTCAAAGGTGCATATTTTATGCTTCATAGGCTATTCAAAATATTGGAGTAGAGCTGAACATAGATTAAAAACAGTAATTTCACAATAATGCATGTGTTGTACTTAACAATGAGTAAGTTGTCTCAAAATTGGATGTCAACAATTAACTTAAAGCTCTTAAAAATGTGTAGGAGCGTTCTGTCTGCTTGACTGCAACAATGTTAATGACTCATCCATTGTCCTGTTTCCCAGGTGTGATCCCTCACATCCACAAGTCTCTGATTGGAAAGAAGGGCCAGCAGAAGACCGTATAACCTGAAGTGCTCCAAAAGTCGTGCCATCTCAGGACGAAGTCTGCATCAAGTGGTTAAATGTCTTAGATTAGAACACCTTTAGGAGTTATTTGTATGGTTGAGCTTGCATTTACTCACCTGGGGTATTTTTTAAAAGTGGCTTCAGAGAAGCTCATTTTTGTGTTTTGGCTTTTTTTTTTTTTTTTTTCCTGGTGTTGCAGTTTTTGTGTCGAAACTTCCTTTTGTGGCATTCCCATGTTTAAAGTGGTGTTTTAATAAATCTCTTATTGGGCATTTGCAGTTTGCTCTTTCAGTTCTTGCTTGTTCATGAGCTTCTGTTGTCATGTCATCACTTTCTACTCTGTAGGTATTCAGTTGGCTACCCCAGTGTGGAAGGTGAACATGTGTTTGGCTTTAGTGTTTTTAATCTCTCCAGATTCAAAGAATCCATCTTGGTTAAAAAGTGAAGGTCAACCACTGCTACCACAGCTTGCACATGGAAAGCGTCATGGAGTATATAAAACCATCTTAAGCGTGCAAACCATCAGTTTCAGTCTTGTGCTGTTGCATGAATTGCAGAGCATGTTGAACATCAGTTTACTGTTGGGCTGACATGAACTGGGAAAACCTTGTCATTTTTGGATTCTGAATAAAGACTGGACTGGCACAGTCAGAACATTTTACATACTGTGTATGGATGGCTTATTTGCTCTACTGCATGAAGGCAGTTTGGCTGTAGAGTAGATTAGTATCAACTGTTGGTCTGAAGGTAAGTTCCTTTTAAATTGCCAGTGTTTAGAAAAAGGAAATGAAAGAATGATTTGATGAATGTATTAATGCAAATCAATACATTATTGGTATTTACAGTAGCTTTAAACATTAAACTCATGGGGGTTGTCCAGTTTTCTCTAGGAAACTTTCTCGGACATTTTTACAAGAAAGTTTCATTTGACAGTGCCTTTTAAAATATGATTAATATTTTGAACATGTTCAAAGGAAGTTCTCCTGGACCAAATTACATTAAAAGCAACATGAATCACAGGTATCCATGAATCTAGACAGGTTTCTGAGTGCAGCCTTAAACTAAATAAATTCAGCTTCCTCTCTTAACCATAACATTAGTCACCACTAGATGATGCTGTAACACTACAACAAGCCTCCTGCTATATGAAGTACCAACTGTGGCTTCACTTACTCTGATATATGGAGTCAACATAACAGGAAGTAAGAGTCTGTTTTTATCAAGCAACTCATCATTGGGACGTTCTCCCTTGAGATTGAGTGGCATCAGAATTTATGAGAGAAATGTGATGTGAGAGAAATTATGATGTGGTCAGCAGTAAGAGGCCACTATGCCAACATCCAAACTACATGTATCACATCCCAAGCAATGATAAGCCATATATTCATAAGTCAATAGGAGAGAAGATACTCCCTTGTTAAAGCCCTACTTTCTTTTCTTTTTTCTTTTCTTTATTTGACATATAGTAGTACATCACATATGTTATAACATTAATACATAACCAGTGCATACCCATCATTTGTTACAACATTATCTCTCTCACACACAAAACAGCAAGCAACAAAAAGAAAGTAGATTTATATTGAATGTTTTTCCCTTTTTTAAATATAGTCTGAATGCTTCCATCTTCTACAACGTTTGAGGTTTTAAAATGATCTGAAGAATGAACATTGAAACTCAACTTTCAAGCCAACATGGATGAGACACAGCAAAAGGGGAAAAGATCCTGGAAACGTCACCATTTGCAGCTCCAGAACATTTGCTAAATGGACCTTGACCTGTTTTGTGAACTGCTGCTTCCAAGGTCAAGGATGACCTTTAAAACACAGCCCTGGCTTTTCCCTTTGATATTACAATAAACAAGCGTCACATTTAAGAGCTCAGTCAACACTGTAAAAGAGCTGTTAGTATAGTTGGTCTCCTGCGTGTGGTCATACATTTCCTAGCTGCAAGCAGTGCCATGGATATTTTCATCATGTCTATTCTGTAGCCTCACTCATGAGTGCACTTTGATTTTATTGCTGAAGTGGCAGCTAACCTGGCTAAACCATAAGCTTGTTTAAAACGTGTTCATGTGGGACCTAACTACGCTTTAGGATTTTAGTAATGAACTTGGTGAGGATTAGCATAACCTATACACATTATTTTTAAATATATAGTCACTCTGTAAAGCATTATAAAGCTGCATCACAGACACCCAGTGAAGTTTTAACACCAAAACACTCTATGTGTGTCCTTGAGGTCCAGCAAACATGTTGAAGACATTCCCTTCCTCAAGTATTTGCAGAGATGATTTTAAATACATCCACGCTCACTAGCTTGTAGTCTTTTTGTTCTCTGCCTTTGTTGGCATATTACTGCCACCTGTGGATCAGTCCAATAGTGTGCCATGATTGGTAGGGTTGCTTATCATGGCACACATGCATCCTGTATGCATGAGCTAAACAAAACAGGGGCCCACTCACAGAAACACTACCAGAGATCTAAATCACCATGGGGAACCTTTAAGCAACAACAGTTTTTGCTGATTTTTGTTCTTACTTTTTAAATTTGCAGGTAATTTCATTACCCATATATTTTTGATAATGACATTAATATGCTAAATTTCTTCTTAACATCTTGGTTAAACTACTTTTAGTGGATCCAGCAGGGGCATACATAGGTGAGCTCCTGCGTCCATGTTTCTCACTAAGAAAAGTAGACAGCAGAATGTTATGTGGTAGTTGATGCTATTTTGTCACCTGGCAGCCACTACAAAAGCTTGTAATTGGTAAATGGACTCTACTTATATAGCGTTTTTCTACTCATATCGACCACTCAAAGCGCTTTTACACTACATGTCACATTCACCCATTCACACACACATTCACACACCAATGCACACACGCACCAAGGATACTTCAGCATGCGGACTGGAAGAGCCAGGGATCAAACCGCCAACCCTCTGGTTGATGGGCAACCGCTCTACCTGAGCCACAGCCACCCTGTAATACTTAAATAGTTGTTTTACATTTCTGATTGAGTACAGATTAAACAAATAAGATACATTATCTTAATGAGTGAACTTATGGGCTGTTTATAGCTGTATTTTTGACAGAGCTAGGCTAACAGTATGTCCCTGCTTCCAGACCTATGCTAAGCTAGGCTAATCACATCCTGACCTTAAAACACAGACATGAGATTAATGTCAGTTTTCTCATCTAACTTCCAGAAAAACGGTACACATGCATGTTTCCTTAAACGTTGAACTATTCTTTCAACACTCTGCCTGTTTTTTTCACTTACATTTGGAACAGACACTGTAGGGTTATGAACTTGGAGAATTAAACCTTAAAAATCTTTTATCAAGAAGAAAGGAAAGAAAATCACAAATTCCTTGATAATTAAATAAAAGGAGTAAAAATGGTTTTCTTTTCACCCTTTGTGTGAGTGAAATGAGATGTGACATTTAAAAATAATGAAGAAAACTTTTCAGTGTGACACAGACTTGGCTTGCATGCAGCACCGGAGCTGGTCTTGCTGGCTTGTCCAAACTAATCAAACATGCAGGAGAGGCTGTACTCCATAACTGGACAAATGAGTCCAAACACTACCTGGGTGCTCTCCTCAATCTACTTCATTTATGAGGAAATAATGAGAGGAATAATTAGTAAACTGATCCACATGTGAGAGCACTAGAGCTCACAATGGTTCACTCATGGGGCTGGAGACTATCCTATCATGCACCAGGTCTAACAATACTGAATGCTGAATAGTCAGTCATTTGAAAAATACACCTTAATCTCTTCACAAAAAGAAATGTCAAAGCTTTGGTAATGCCACCGTCCAATCAATCAGCTGTAAATTGTGGTTAGCACTACTTAGCAAATGTTAGCATGCTAACACACTGAACTAAAATAAACATGGTAAACATTATACCTGGTAAAAATCAGCATGTTAGCACTGTCATTGTGATGCTAAAGTCAGTATGTTAGCAGGCTGACATTAGCATTTAGCTACAGCCTCACAGAAACTATAACAAACAAAACATTCTATCTTCACAAAGTTTTGTTAAAAGTTCTCCATATTTTGCTTTTAGATTCATGCACCTTGGTGAAGCTACAAACTTGCACCAGATTTTTTCATCCAGACTAATGTGGACTAAGTATCAAGCGTCTGGATCAGGATTAACGTGGATCAAAAGCCTCTCCAAAAGTCAAAACGGGTGTAATGAACTTCAAAATGTGGTTGGCTGATCCATAATTAACCTTTAGAGTTTTTAACAAGCACATTTGTCTGCTCGGCTATTGATGATTTGTTTTGTAGGCCTGGTGAAAAGCGGAGTGCTAATGAGGCCTTCCCTCCAGCTCCAGCCAGGCAGGGCACCACTCAACCATTAAGTCAATTAAGAGTAAACTGAGGGGGGGCTCCTTTTCATTTGGTTCTAATTAAAGTGCAGGAAGTGTAGCAGCGGTGCTCACCTACCTACCTTCAGGCTGGACAGTGTCTCCGGTGCTCTCTGGAAGCCATTAGCACATCTGGCCTCATTGGATGGATTTAGTATTTATTGGGTTTTACAGAGCTCATAACAGCATGTCATCACAAGTTAGATGAAGAATTTACTGTGTGTGAAGAAGACCGCTGCTCACCTCCACTGTCTCTGAAATGACTTTTCTTTTGGTGGATCTGAGTTGTGTATGGACACATTGTACATGTGTACTAATACAATAAAATACATACTGTACTAATGCTTACAGTCATTTACATTCATAATGAGAAGAGTGTCTTGTTTAAACATGGTCCTTTTTGTGCTGTAACAAGATATTTTTCTTGTTATGAGGACATATTTTGCAGCATGGCTCTAGGGATGACAGTGTCAGCCAGTCCATTGCTTTGGTCCTGACTGAAAGGTCTCTATTAAACAGATTAAATAAACAGACATTTTGCCAGAGGGTGAATCCTGCTGTCTTTGATCATTCTCTGACTTAACCCCTAATGCCACTCTTAAGTGGACACATGGTTCTGACAAATAAAAGCTGTTGGATAGATTGCCATGCAATTTAGTACACACACTCATATTCCCATACGGCTGAATAGCTGCAACATTTCATCCAGTGCCATCATTAGGTCAGAATTTTACTTTGTCGAATACTTGCTACCAAATACCTGCAGAAATACAGACATTCCCATCATCCTCAGCTGCACTTTGTGTTTTGTGCTAATTAATGTTAGCATGCTACACTGACTAAACTAAGATACCACATATGACAGAGGTTATACATGTCAAACACGGTCATTGTGAGGATGTTAGCATGCTGACTTTAGCATTTAGCTCAGCCTCACAGAGCTGTCCGCTAGCATGGCTGCAGACTCTTACTCTTTATTCCTATGTACTAACCTGTTCTATTTTTATTATTATAACATATCTCTTTATCTTAATAATAATAGTAATACCAACTTTGTATTTACTAAGTTAATTGCTGAGATCTGGAACAATACAACAATGAGAGAGGTGGCTGCAAACAAACAGGTTAGGTAAAACTATTTGGAAGAGAAAATGGAGGCATGGACTATCTGTTGAGATTCTCAGTCATCCAGGCCATGGTATCCAAGAAGGCTGTCTGTCTGATTGTGTGACTGCTTGTATTTCTCGCCTTTGTTCAGGCAATGTCACCATGTTTATAGACCTCTACAACCCCTACAATGTTATTATAACTGAGCCAAATAATGGCCAAAATTACAGAAATAAGGTGTAAGTTGTAATAAATTGGAATTAACATCAGTGAGCTATGTTTTACAGTGTTTTATGGATGTAGAAGTGAACTATGCATCACTGTGAGAGTATTATATGAAGCACCAAACACATGCCAGAGATTGAAAGTGATAGCCAGATATCTCAGTGATTTCCTGTTGAGCAGCTGCTTTGTTTTTGGCATCAGTACACAAAAAGTTCCCAGCATGAAATATTCTGCACCCAGCAACTGTAAAAGCTCGTCAACTCAGCACCGACCGCACTACAAAGCAGATATAATGCTGGGTTTGATAACACAGTTAGAGAGAAAATGAGGCAGCCGCTGGGAGGGCTGGGAATTGAAGTGTTTTTTTTTTTCCCCCTCTTCCTTGTTCAAGTTCACACTCAGGTCCATCTGGTGGCAGGTGGTTCAGAGCTGCTGAATAGGCAGCGGTCCAGACTCTCCTCCTCGCCCATCACACATGGCTAACTTATCAGAACAGACACAATGAAAGCAGCAACAACACTCACCGCGCCTGTAATCTCTGTCAGGGATGACTTGATTCACAGACACTTTCAGCACATTTGTCGACATTTTTTTTCCTCCATTTTCCCCTCCTTTCCTGTTGCGTTCTGTGGCGGCTTGGCATTGTCTCTCTCGCTCACTCTGTGCATGTGTGTGTGTGTGTGTTCACACAGACGGGGTGGGCTGGCAGGGGTCACGGTTCGCCGGCCTGCCTAGATCCATCAAGAGGAACAAAGCAGGGGGGAGAAGGAGCAGTGCCAAGCCCCCCGAAATCAAAGACCAGGTTTGGGATTGGGATTCGCTCCAAAAGGCTGGACCCATTTTGGTGGTGCAGGGGGTCTTGGGGAGCCACAGGGAGGAGGAGGAGGAGGAGGAGGAGAGGAGTTAAAAACAATAATCAAATCCACCACAGCGTCTGAGGAGTGGGCAGGTTGAGAGAGCTGACTGAAGCCTCTGCTTGCAGCATCCCTCCTCATCCATCCCCTTTGAAGTCTGCTTGCTTTTGTTCTTTACATAACTTGATCTGATTTTGGAAAGGCTAATTTGTATGCATTCTGTGAGTGCGGGGTGGATGGGGTGGGGTGCACTTGCTCACCACCCAGAATTCCACAGGGGGAGCTGACAGGAAGGTCAACACGATTGGCCACAGGGGGAAACGGGGGACACAAGCAAGCCAAAAGCATATGATAAGTGTCTTTGAATTATTGCAGCTCTGTGCAAATTTGATGACAATGGCTGAGTGGTCAGGGGGCTGAAATCCCTTTGCAAACAGAGGCAGCGCATGCTTTGGTGGTCTTCATTTTGCTGTCAGCTTCCCCACTGGAAGAGACAGCAATGAGCTGTGAAGGCAAATATGAATAAACACTTCAAAGGAACTGATTTACATGAGCCGGACCCTCCAAGTTCTGTACTTTCATACCTTATTTGTGTGTGTCGACAAAAGTAAGTATTCAATGTATTATTCAGCTCCACTCACCAAACATACTTGAATTAAACTGTTATTGGACATAAAGCAGATGTTCCTTTTTTTTTCTCACCAAGTGAACAAGAAGTGTTTATGATGAATTACAGTGAAAAGAAAATGGAAACAGATATTCATCATCTAGAGAAGGTCAGAAATAAATCACTGCAGCTGAGTGAGAAATCTGCAGTTTACTGTATGTCTGATTTTAGGGATGAAGCAATGAGAGAAAAAGCAGCAGAGATTATAAACCAGGATACCGTCACTCAGTAGGGGCGATTCGATAGTATAAATACTGCAGCTGAAATGTTGGATACTGGTGGATTCATGCTAATTTATTGTAACTGACAAACTAAACTGTACTTTCCAACAAAGCAGCTTACAAAGAATAAAAAGGAAAGGAGAGGGAACAAAGTATTTAAAATATAGATACAGGCTTTGATATTTAGCAAGAACATAAGACAGGACCAGGCTAATTCCTGTAGAGAAGCTGAGCTGAGATTTTTGAATGTGATGACAAACATGCTAAAACCAGACAAACACATGAGCAATCGATACAATCAGACAGTCAGTTGTAAACATCCATCACAGTTTATAGACTGACTTTTTGCTTTCGCTTCTTGTCCAGTTAAACTTATTTTTATTGATGTCACAAGCACTTGCTGACCCGTTGCGATAGCTTCAGTAAGTGGGTCCTTGGATGGTTGTTTGGAATGACTGCTGAGGTTTACAAGGGGTTTGCTAAAGATTTCAAGGTGGTTGCTAAGGTAACCACCCAGTAAAAGAAGACTGGAATGCATCCGGTTTTCTGTATAATCATAGTAGTAGCTAGAGTCATACAACGTGTTGTAGCAAGATGGGTAAAGTGGTTGCTCAGGTGTTGCTCAGGTATGGGGTTGTTGAAATTTTCATGGTGTTTGCCATGGCAACCCACTATGAAGGTCTTATGAGAGTTTGACTTTGTAAGAAAGACTCTAAGATGCTGATATTAGCTGATATTTGGCAGCAAGGTATCAAGACAATTTATGAGCTGGGTTACAGTAAAAGGCCATTTTTCAGATTCTAATTTATTAAGATCTCCATCATGTGGCCCTGACAGCTACACCTGCTTCTCAGCAAATAACTCAAAACTGTAGAAAGCGTTCTTCTTTGAGCAGCGTGCCTTCAGACAGCGCAGGGAGGTGAGATGAGGGAGGAAGGAGAGACTTTTCATCAACCTTGAGCTTTAATGACTTCCTCGAGGTGCTTTTTGACTGCCGTCCAGAGGCTCGGTGGGAGGGGAGTCTTTCTCCTCAGCCTTGGCCTCGTGCCAGGGTGACAATCAATGTCTCTGTGTCTCTTCTGTGGGAGATTATTTCGAAGGTCTCCCCCTTTTTATTGGAGGAAATGGTATTTGGAAGCTCAAACAGGATGTCCTGCTGGCTGGCCTGGACTCTGAACCATTCCCTCGCCTGCCCCCCCCCTCCTCAAGCTCCATTCTTCCTCTGTATGCCCCCCCCTTCTCCCTCAGCTCCATTCTCTCAGAGGAAAATAGCTTAAATTAATCCAGGAGTCTAAGCAGCCACTTTCTCTTTTCGTGTCTCCATTTGGAACGGCAACGAAATCACTGACAAACGCAACTCTCCTGCTTTATTGAAGCTGCTGGTAGGTGCACTGTCTGCTGGAGATGCCACATGAAGAAATTATCACAGTATGGCTGCATTCAGATAGAGATACAGCTTGATTCTCCAGTTAGTCCAAGTGGTATGAACATTTCCAGTATGCTAACAGCAATCCTGACAAAGTGAGTGAAGAATTTTGTGAAGTGATCACAGAGAAAGGAGAACAAAGCTTTGAACTGAAGACAGAGTGTGTATCTAACCAAATCCTTACCAGATGGTGGCAGTAATGTATTGCTTTGTTGTCTGCCAACAAAAGCATTGGGAGAAAATTACATTTCAATATCTCCAATTGTTCTGGTGCTTTAACATGGACAATTAGCATTTAGAAAAAAAAAAAAAGAAAATGCTTGCATGAACTACAAGCAACAAATAGAGAAGATTTATAAAGAAAAATTAGCTCAGTAGTATCAGTTATGAAAATGTAGCTAAGGTTAGCTAAGGTTAGCCACCATAAGCTACTGGTCATACCAGACTGGTTGAGACTGTAGCAAGAAAACCCCTGACTGTATTAAACTGAGCAAGGGTTTGTTTTATTACTTATGAATTCTACTTTTAATTTGCAATGGGAAGATAGAGTTATTTCTTTTTTCAGTAATTACACGGTCTCACTTTAAAGCTGCAGTAATCAATATCCATCCCATTAGCTATAACACTTATCCTCTGAGGGTCACGGGCTGGAGCCTATCCCAGCTGACATAAGGTGAGAGGCAGGGTACACCCTGTGGACAGATCGCCAGTTTATCACACGGCTGACATATAGAAACAGACAACCATTCACACTCACATTCACACCTACGGTCAGTTTAGAGTCACCAGTTAACCTGCATGTGTTTGGACTGTGGGAGGAAGCTGGAGTATCCAGAGAGAAATTCGAACCTAAAACGTTCTTGCAAGAGAGACAACAGTGCTAACCACTGTGCCACCACCACGGCAACTTATATATTAATAATCAATCAAATGTATATATGAAAGGTGTGATATGTTGTAGTGACAGTCCCGCTGATTGTGCAGTTCCTTTCAGCTTTACAAAGTAATTTAGCCTCTTTTACTTTTAGTTTTAAAAAAGTAGTTTAAGTAGTGCAGCTTTAATAAGAAGGCACCAAATTGTAACCTAGGACACAAACACATCATGTTGAATCCTATATATCAATATACACTATAACAGTCATAAATTTTGTATTTTTGCCAGCATTGAGATTTTTAAAATTCAGATTGATTTGAGAATGTTACCGAAGGTAAATATTCCTCACACAGCAGGTTGTGATTAGAGGATACTACAAACAGACTACAGAGAGAGGACAGCTTCCCTCCAGACATTTCAGTCCAGCTCAGAATTAAAGAGAAGGAAGTTGTGATAGGAAAATTGCCATAAATCAAACTGGTCAGATGGAATTTCCTGGGACAAAATCATCTTTAAAAAAAAAAAAAAAAGTTGTGCAGGATTAAAGGAATGATGACTTTTTTTCTCACAGCTGGGTGCAGTGAGTGTGTGCAGTTTCCTGGAGTCTTCTTGTCACAGTGAGGTTGTAAGATCAAAACCACTGCCATTTTGGGCTGTTATTGGAATTTTATTTTTCAGTTTATCTTCATGTTCACTTAACTGAGGAGGAACTGTAAGTGAAGCACTTATCAAATCTTACCTGTAATCATGTGTTCTGTGTGGATGAATTCCGAAATGTCACAGAAAAAGTCTGGTGTATGTCAGCAGCATAAAAATGTGGAGCAGATATACCAGAGCCACATGGTGAGATGTAGGTTTTTAATGTAGCATTTTCACACATTCACAGTACACAGTGGCTCCAGTGCAAACTTTGATCATTTTTGCAGCGTGCCTGCACAGAAAAATATTTCAGATGCATTTTTGATCTGATGGAACAGGTAGCTTCTCCTCTAATCATTCCAGCTGTCTACACAGGCCATGTGCTATACACCTGGAAATGTATCCATATGCTCCAATCTATGTTCCTGCATTTTGCTAGCATAGCTACAGTGATTGTGCATTGGGCTCTGAGCGCTTCTAAACTCAGCTGACCTACATCAATACTGTACCTGAACGCCTCCTCTGTAGACACACACAGTGTTAGAGTTTTCTGATCACAGTGCGAACACACTGATCGGCTGCTCATGCTCATGCTATGTGTGGGGTTCATACTTGGCCTCCCCTGCTATTAGTGTTGACCTTTTGACCTTTAAAGAGGCAGTTTAAGCTCAGTGAAAAATTAGAGGAGTGGGAGTGTGAGGGTTTAGGGTTTGCACTGCGGATCATCCAAACACTGTAGAGAGGAAGAAAGAAAGAAAGAAAAAAAAAGAAAAAGATATACAAACAATCAAAAAGGTCTGAACCCAGAGCTGTAGCATGTGGACAAAACCCAGCTGGAGCTCTGCAGCAAGTGTGCTGTACAACTTTAACAGCTAAGACTTCAGTGTGGTGTTTCTGGTTAAAATGAGGGAGGATGTTTAACTGGAGGTGGAAACATGATATGATTAAAACATGATATATAACATTTCCTCCACTTTTAGCTTTTGAGCTGTCCCCCAGCTCTCCGTCATGAGCAAGTTTATCTTTTTACAGCCAGGTCTCAACTCTGATATAATGCAGGTTGCACGTCCACAGCTTTAAAGTGAAACCAGATCTTCCAGGTTCTCTTTCAGAACTTCATTCAAAATCCCATTGATATTTATAAAGATGCAAATAACTAAAACTCCAGCCATGCCTTATAAGATAAGGATGGCAATAAAAAACAAAATGATTTCACTCATTAATATTTCTGTTTTTAGCTGCGTTTGACAAACACGATTTCCTAGGGCCCTAAACCATCATGAGCTAAACATCACAGCAGAAGATGGAAGTCCAGGAGTGACGGTGGAGGGCTCTGAGCTGAGATCACAACTAGAAGTTGGATAAAGAGTTTCAGAGGAGAGTGTTGGTGAGTTTTATGGATATAGATTAAAATCAAATGACAGAAATACCAGCGCTCCTGTGTGTTCAATTTTCATGGGAGCTGTAGTTTTTTGGTGTTCAACCTTCAGGCTTCAACTTCTAATAGCAAGTGCTGGAATAGCTGCTGATTTGAATATGGAAAGTCAAGTTTTGTCAGAGAGAAAAGTCTGAATGACAGTGTACACTGACTTAAAGAAGCTGGTGGAACAGAGAGTTGCTCAGTCGCGACGTCAGGACTTCAGCTCTCTGCTCTTTAACTCCGTCAGGAAACCAGACATGTGAAACTACAAATGTAGTTTTTGCACCAACTTAGCTGGTCATTGATTTAGGTCTTAAATAGCTTCTTTATTTATGTGTTGGTATGTTGTGATTGTTTGATGCCGGTCGTTTAAATGTCTCATTGGATTCTTACTGGAAAACTGCAAATATTCAGACTGCTCAGGTGTGTCGAGGTATGAACACATGCAGGGTTTGTTCCCTCCCACCCTCTATTCCCTCATGCCTCCCACAGCTCCCTCCACCACGTGTAGTGCGTCAGTTATGATGGCAGTCTTCCTGTCTGCCTTTGGGGTCAATTAAAAATCAAAAGGAGCGTAAATGTGCACAGGAGATTTCAAAAGCGAACTGACAGATTTAGATTCTTGTGTGAAAATGTTTGCCTGAAGGTGACGCTGCCAGAAAGCCAAAACATGACTTGTGCACAGGATCTGCTCCAGTGGAAATGAACTGGAAACAGCACAGATTTGCACCACAACTAAATATAAGAGAAGAGCGATGAACACCTACCAACTCCTCCACAGAGACATTTTTAACATTTATCCTGCAGTCAGCAGGAACAGGTTGTTCCAGCTCAGGCTTGGTAAGATGCATGACATGGAGGCTGATGAAAGCATGTGAGATTCTTCTTCGCCCACAATAAATGGGGAAACTGGATGACTTCCAACTTTTCTTCTATCAGACCACCCACTTAGACTGACATAAAAAGAACATGCACGGCACAGTTTCTGTCATCCACTAGAGGAGGGAGAGCAGCGTTCTGATCCAAATGATCTACCCTGTTACTGACCTATTAACTTATTCCACTTTGATTAGATTATAGAGACTCTAATCTGCGCTTCCAGTAAGAGATATTTGTATTTTTAAAATCATAACTTGTAATTGAAATATTTCATATGAGGGTTAGTGGGGAAGAAGGGGATCCTCACCAGACAGCAGCACGATGTGTTTTAGATTAGAACTGCCATCAGAACCCTTCATGCAGACAACAGCTTTTCAGTACTACACACACTGTACTCACTGTGAGCTCTCCAGGTCTTTCTCTGCGCTCAGGTTTCATTTAGTTTTGACAGCTGGGGCTCAGTGTCGGGCCAGTGTGTCTGTAAATGTTTTACTTTAAAGTCTCCACATTTGTCAGACACTGTTGTGACTGAAATGGGCCGGGAACAATCCAACAGTAACTGTGACACTACAGCTTCTTGAATTATTTGTTTTGAGTGAGTAATCCTTTTAAACTGTGTTTACCACCAGTAAGCTGCATATGACTAACAATGACTGGAGTTATTTTGTTCTTTTTTTACATAATACACCAATAGAAATCTGTAATTATGGGTGCAACAGAAAAATATGTGTCCCCTTAGACTAGACTACACCAAAGCATGGCTGTAACCACAACTTTCAGAATACTAAAGCTGTCAGTCCAAGTCCCCCCCAACCACCTGCCCACCCTGCTGTTTTAAACCCTTCTCCAACCCTAATCCTGAGACACTGCCAAGAACAAAATTTACTATATTTATTTTTGTTACCCTTAAATAGTTCAAATGAGATATTGAGCCTAAAAATGAATTAAAATCACCTACCACAGATCTACCTCTAACTCCCCCAGGCTGCCAAACCAGTGTCATTAGTGGTATGTGCTGGTATTATGTTATTAGAAATTGAAACCAATGGCCAGAGCTATGAAAATTAAGCCCAAGTTGTAATAAAGTACAGTTCCCTTTATAGGTCTGTATCCCTATCATAATGTGTGGAAATGAACCTGAAGGCCTCTGTAGTGACATCATGTCCAAGTCCAGGCTGCTCACAGGAACAAACTACAGAGTTTTTGTCTGCCATCCTGCAGTGACTGTTCCAACAGTCATGTACCATATTTACCAGTGACTGATAACCGTTTGAATGAAAGCACCTGGCAAATATGATTTGATTGTTCTGTGGTTTTTCAAAATTACAAACATCACCCAAATGCACCATAACCAAGAAACCAGTGCGCAAACTAAGGTCTGTGGGACACAAAGACCTGTGAGGGCCTTCAAATTCAAGAAAAAGACTGCATTCTTGTCACTGTTTAGAGCTCAATCTGTGACTGTTATGATACATCTAGTGCTTATATGTGGAATTGGAATGATTTCCCTGACCTGTGTGTTATTAGGCATTCCTGGTTATCATAGAGCTACCTAGCACGAGTAGAGAATTTATTGTTTTAACTAAAACCTGAGTGGTGCAGGGATGACATATTTCTGTAGTCCAACCCTGGAAGTTAGCGTCAACCTTTCCACTGGTTTTTGGATTATTGCAGAAAATAAGTTCAGTGACCAACAAAAGTTTGTGATACTTTAGTTGATCAGATAATCTTCACAGATGAACACCACTGTTCTGATGTTTGAAGCTTAAATCCAATCCTCCAGAAGTAAAAAGCTAATGTTAGGCTATAAACCAACTACACCACGGTCACATGACGTCAATGCCTCCACCACTGAGCTTTAAACTTGGTCATTAACTCATTTAGCTCTGAGCTCTTCTACAAAAGCCTTTCTTCTTAGAAAGTCAGTGATAGTTTGAAAGAGCGTGAGTTGAAACACAATGAGGCTGTAAAGGTGGATTGCTGAGTAGATGGGTTTTCATGTTAATGTCCTCTGTACAACCTCAGTAGTCTCATTTAGCCACTTGTTAGCAACCACCTTTTTTAAGACACGTAAAATCACTAAAAATCTCAAGTGGGGTATTTTCTGATGCATTTAATGACATAGAACTAAACATGAAAATGTCTTGAGCTTGTGTTAACACAGAGCTTATTTCAGGCATTTAACCAAAAACCCCATTCAGCGTCATTGGGATGAGGGAACTGGTAGTACTAAAATGCTAACTTACTTCTGGGTAATAGGAATCATCCCTGCATCATTGAATTACATGAGATACTGTGGATCATACGTCACTGACTAAATTAAATTCTAATGTCATCCAACCAGGAAATGACAAAAGTTAAAGCTGCTACATTTGTAACGTTTTGTGATTATAGCATCTTTAGCATAGCATCAAATTATTCTGACTACATACTGTAGGTTTATAAAAAAATGCCATAATCCCAGAAGAAACTGGTGTAGTGAATGCTTCGCTCTCTGCCCATTCATCGTACTGTCTGCTGTCTGTAGTTTTTCATACTACCACTAGGAGGCAACAAAGTTAGATTTTCTCACTTTTCTACATATGGCACTTTAACTTGAAATTCAAAGCTGTCCGCAGAAATCAAACAAACCTAGACGAAGGCAAACTTCAAAATAAGTATTTTTTTGGATTTAAAAAACTGAATTTTGAATGAGGATAAAAAAATAAAGAAAATACAGCCAGAATCAGAAACTGTGCCAAAAACGCTCATTAACAAGTAGCTTAATAACTCATCTGTACATCATACAGAATATTTATTGTATGTCCTCAAAATACACAAGAAACCATAAGACAGAATACAGGGCAAGAAAAACCCTGTAAGGTCATTTGGAAAGGACCACCATTGTTTGCCATCCTGAAATTTAGTCGATCAGATTGGCTTAAGTGTCCTCTGTTACAAATCAAACAAAGGCTTTCTCCTTGGAAAAATGAATGCTGATCTTTGATTTAACAACTCAAACTCCCACAAATAAATAAAAGATCCTTTTTTTCTTTCACCCGTAACAGTATCTGTCAGTTCATGTTCCCATTGGCTCTTCTTTCCCCCATTGGATTTACCCAAAACATTTCATCACACATTTCAGAAATGCAGAACACAAGAGCTGGTTTCTTTACTCTGACATTTTATAGGGAGTTAGTTAGTTCTCCCTTTCCTCTCTCAGGGCTTGGGTCTGTTCTACAAATCCTTTTCCCTCAATGGCAAAGAGATAATGATTTCATTTAAATCATATTCTGTAGACAAACATTAGTAGTATCCTAAACCAAGTGAATCTATTATCTATGCTTTTGGCATGTTCCATTGGCCCTGTAGCAGAAAATGAGCCAACACAACAAAGCTTTCTTTAAGTTGCAGCCAATGAACAGATCAGCAGGACCTGCTGCAGCACAATATTCATAATCATGACAACGTTTCACTTCAGTGATTCGTGCTCAGCTCACTCCAGTAGCCACTCGTCTTAATCTATACAGTGTCAAAATATGGGAATAAAAAACTGCCACATTATGTTGCACTTGAGTGAAAAGACGTATGGTATGCTTTCAGCCTGAGAGGCAATCTGTGTGTGCAATTTAATTAAATTTTTCTATGCATGTGGAATACAGATATAGGCATTAATCTACAGAGTTGGCAAGTCCTGTTTGAAATTGAGTCACTAATAGAAATACAACAGCTGTTCATACAACCAAAAGCTGGAAATTTAAAGTCGCTGTGTGCTTTTCCAATGAGGACTGTAGTTGGTCAAATCCAAGAGGCTGTTGCTTCACACTTTCTACATACAGGGGCTTTGATTACTTACAAAGAAATGAATCAGATGCATTTTGTAAAACTAGAGTAACACATCTACACCATATGTCTCCAGCATCTGTTAATTTTCATGACTTTCCAAAAACAGACAACTACGCCCACTTCACGTGACGATTGGTCAGTGGTGTGGAAGTAGTGTGTGTGTGTGTGTGTGTGTGTGTGGAGTGCTGTTATCCCCATTTGTATGATTCATCACATCTCACACCTGTATACTGTATGATGCCAGGAACATGTATCTATACAGGCAATGTTTTCACCTTTCACCTAATATTAAAGCCTCCGCTACTGTCTTGTAAAGGAATCCCACTGCTCTCAGTGGTCTTTTCTTGTGCTGGCGACATCATCAGACTGGATGAGAGCTCAACCACAATGTTGGTTTTCAAAAAAAAATGGGGCTACAACAGGATCAGGTTAAAGCTCGATCCACCCAGGCTCTATTTTTACTTTGAAAATTCAGCACTAATTGTTGTTATTTAAACCTCTCCCCGTCATTGACTTGCCAGGCGTCCAGCTGGATTCTCATAAAAACTGACCTTACAGTGTTTAGCAGTGCTCCTGTCAGGCTGCTGAAAGCATTTTATTTTTTTATTTTTTTTGCATAATGTAAATTGCAGATTTAGCTTTTGCTAGAAGAAAATGGATTTCACAAATGTCTTATGAACGGAGAAATAAATGTCACCTTCACACCTGCTGTGGCAGTTTTTTGTTCCTACTGAAATGATTCAGTCTGATATTTGATTTTAATTCAAGTCAGTGACATATCGAGTGTTGTAGTGATGCTCAACTGTCACACAGAATCAAAGATATTCCTGCTGTGAAGTGCTTTAACAAAGTCTCATTCTGCTGTTTTTCCTTTTTTTGTTGCCATTTCAAATACACACACACACCTGCAAATTAAATTCAATAAATAAGACTTACAATGTTGTAAGGCAATGTTGACCATGCATTTGTCACAATGAACAACAAATCAAGAAACATACATGGTAACAATATGCACATTCATTAAGAGCAACACGGTCGCCACTCCCCATTTTTTTTTTTTTTTTTTTTTTTTTAAATCAAGTGAAGTTTTCAAGGCTTTCTGGGTGATCTCCTGATCGACAGGGCTCATCATCACGACACCTGGCTCTGGTTTCTGCAGTGGGACGACCTCTTCATTCAGAGAGCCCAGTCCAACCAGCAGGCTGGACACACAGCAACTGGACCCAGCCACAGTGGGGCTTTTGCATTGCATCCAAAGTTGGAGTTTATTCAAGAAAAAAAAAAAAAATCAAGTTTATGTGGAGACAGAGATCCAGCAGCCAGCTGCTCAGAGCCTCAGGACAGTCCGGAGGTTTCCAGGTAACTCTGGAGTTTCCTTACTGTACTTCTGTCCAAGGAGCAAAGGTCGAAGTCAAAAGTAGTGTTTGTGATGTGGAAGTGTCCCGTCTCTTCAATCAGGTTCACAATCTGGAAAACATAAGGAACAGTGGGTAAACACAGGACCTACTGATTTCTATTCACTTCTATAATCAGGGCTACAGAGTTCTTTTAACCATGTCCTGAGTTTACATAATAACAACATAAATAAGCAGAAAAAACACGCATCATTTGAAAGCATCAGTGTGTTTGCTTCAACTCCTTTGCTCGTGCTTTTGCTTCATCTCCTCCCAGAACTTCTGATTCAACATCTTTAATTCCTTACACTTCAGCTGATATTACAAACTCATTCATCACTTTTATTTCCAGTGACACTTCTGCTGCTTTCAGCACTGACACTTGAATCGACACTTGAACTCCTTTCAGGATTTAAGACTTCAAACTAGCATCTCTAGCTTCTTTTACAACTTCCACTTAACTTGTTTCAGTTGAGTTTCTAACTTCATTTTTTTGATATCTTTAACTTCAGCTAACTGCCATGCACAGACATCTCAGAGAAGACACTCAAACTGCTTCAGATGCTTCAACTGCTACTTCATTTGCTCAATTTCACAGCAAGCACGCAGTATTCAGTATTCTTCAGTAAATTGTTTTTTCTACTTTCAATTTTACCAGACTATACACTGGCAAATTCTTCATTTCACTATTCACATAACAAGAGGACTCAAAACCAAAGGAATTATGTTCTTTTTCTTTACAAAAAAAGAGAAAACAACATCTTGTAAAGTCATTCAACACATCAGCTAACGACTGATTCTCTGAACCAAGATATGTAAAGAACAAAAGATTACAAAGGACCTGTAGCAGGTCACAGGTGCTCCTCGGGTCCAGTGCCAAAATATAACTGACCAATGGACACTGGTGCTGAGGATTTGGGTGCAGTCAAATCTTGTGGTCAAACAGTAACCGACACTGATAAACAGCGAGTCACCTGAAAACAAGGTTTGCTTCTTAGTGTGACTGGTACAAACTGAGCTTCTGGAAAACAATGATGCAAGTATTGTCTATTTTCTGCCTGTTACGTTGTCTGACAAACCGATAGAACTGGAAATGAGAATGACCAAATTAACTCAGCATTAACTCTGAATAGGAGTTTTGGTGTATTGGCAGACAGATGTGTTTTCATAATTATCTGGCTTATTGTAAGCATAGTATTAGTTTAGGTACAGTCAGTTTAGCCTCTGTTTAAAAAAAAACTGCAGCCCATGTCAGATACCCAGGCATCACTTCACACTTTTTCCACTTGTTTTAGTTGTGTGGGTGGCGATTTGGCCTGTTTGCTCATTTTCATTTCTGTTAAGGATTCGTTTCAACTGGAAACAGCTACCAAACTCATGCAGAGTCCCACTGTCTTAAGACAAGCCATCTGCATAGCAGGTCTCTGTGTGATCCAATATGTGGTCCCCCACCAGTGTGCGGAGAGGCTGCGACTTAATCATTTCCATCTCTTGTAACAGGAAGTGGAGCCAGTTGGTGAACTCCGCTAGATTAGCTTGATTACTGTGCGAGCTGGAGTTGTGCGCGAGCCGTGCTGTTTGGGATGGGATTTCGTGTTTCCTCGGAGCCAGACGCCTTGTTAGGAGAGCGAGGCAGAACTTGGCAGCCGCCGCTGGGAAGATCCATTAATGCCGTCATATGATAGGTCTCGAGAATATAAGCAAGAAACATGCAATCTCTTAGGAGAGAGGTTAACCAAATAATTCATTGCTTCCAGATGAAGCTGCAGATTACAGAGGATCTGTAACAGATTACAGATCCTCCTCTAATCCAATGCAACAATACATCTGACCAACAGCTCTGGCATTTGCTGATATTATGCTGAGATCAGTAAAAACAGTGGGAACTGACCCAGCACATTTCTGGAGTTTGGCAGCTCAGTGTAACTTTGGCATGAAAAAATAATAAAGCAGGAATGTAAATATCAAAGTCCAAACCTCAACTCAATTAAATGTTTTCTTATTGCCAATGTGATTTGATACTTCTAAAGGCAGAATCTACAGTTACATTACCTAAAGGAAATGTTCACCCGAAAACAATTCAAATCAGACTCTTTTTTTGGTTCTGTCATTCTATTGCTTCCAGTTAACTTCTGTTAGTTATTGGCCAAACAAAAACAAAGTCATATGACATCAAGAGATTTCTATTAACTGTGATGTTAAGGTAAAGTCAGTGTTTGAAGAATGTCTTCATAAAGGGTAATAAGTTATCAATTTAACTCATCTTTTGGAAGTAGCAGCTGAATGATACTGCTGTGCACAGACTTTCCTAAATATTTTATCAGTATTTTACTGTAAGGTTGAGTCTTAACATGAAGCATTTTGGTTCACTTTGTGAGGGAAAATACAGGCAGAACATGTGCAGTTTAAGTCCCCTCCCTGCCTCCCATCCACCCTGTTGTGAGTATTTCAGTTCAACTATATCATGTAGACAGGAGACAGGAGAAATATTTTCAGCTCATCTTAACAATGAGGCCGTCCATCAGTCTTAAAGAGCAAGTTGTTCCCTGTGGACCCGTCATTTGACAGAAAGTCTCAACCAGAACCAGTGACACACGGAGAAGATCAGAGAAACCAGCTTCAACCGCGAGCCGCTTCAACGGCCGACTGCAGCGCAGCTACAGTGACATGCATCAGTGCACTGAAAGAACCATGACTGCCAACGTAAACATGCCACCGTGTTCACTAATCACTTGGCAGCCTAGTGGTATTTAAATATTCTTACGCCCACCTGTGTGTGCCTAGGGTTGCTAAATGTGAGAGGTGCATTGTGGGATGGGGGGGGGGATTTCTAGCTGTAGTAAAAGGAGCAGGCTGAGAGGGCTATACCACAAAGGTAAATGACTACAGGCAGTGTTACAGTACTACACTCTGTTGGTACGTGTGTTAACAGCGGCTCACCTGTTGCAGTATATGACCTTCTCTTAGTGTCATCAGTCTCTTGTGCAGCTCCACCAGCTCATCCAGGTAAGCCTGGAAAGCACACAGCAGCATGGTGTCAGTGGTGTGTGATTCCCATAGCATTTATACACAGAAACCAGCAGCAGCATAGCGAACATGCTCTTAATCCAAGACATTTCACCAGACTGACCCCTCCTGGGTGTAATCCTAACACATGACTGGGGTCTGCAATTACATTCCAACATTCATACACATGTTGTTCTACATACGTAAACTAAAACCAGTTTCAGGTGAAATACCCAACACCAGATGCATCAGTGCTAAAACACTGAATTAGACCACATTCTCTGTACACGTATTTGCAGAACAAAGCTGCCAACTATTATTATTTGAAACTCACAGCTACAACATTTACACTGGTTATTTAACTACATTATTGAGTCACCTTTTTTTCTTGAGAGTTAGTTGCCCGCATATATTTCCCCTTAAAGGTGCTATAAGTTTTTTCTATCGCTACACAGCTAACATTAGCAATTAAAGCTATTTGCTTATCAGTCTCTAAGAATCATTCCAAGTTCAGCAAAGTTCATTCCTTTACTCACCAAGAGCAGTGGAAAGCAATGTTAATTCTGTTTTGCTTCTTTTTCAATCACTTTTCTTGCACTGAAATTAGCATGTTAACCAGTTAGCCCCGACCCATGAGTCACTGTAGAGTCCAGTTTGCCCTCAGTCCACAAGGGGCATATTCTATTCTTCTCCTGCCTTGTAAAGGTAACAATGACCTTTCGGTAAATAGCAGCTATTAACACTAACTTTGGCTATAAAGTGACAGTATAAACTTACATATAGCTCCTTTAAGTAACTTTACGGATGAAAGAAAGTATGTATTTTTTGCCTTTATTTGTGAAAGAGGAGACACAGATGGGGCATGCAGGGAGAAGACAGGAAGACATGCAACAAAAGTCCCCAGCTGGAATCAAACCAGGGTGTGCAGTCAGATGGCGTATGCCTTCCTCAAATCATTTTATTTTGTTTGACAGTTTCACAATATACAATATATGTAAATGGGTATCATCTTGTCCTAGCTCTTCATTACACCATTTTTTATATAGCTGCACCATTCCATCAGATAGAAATACTACAGATGTTGTATACATATGTAACCTTAATTCAGCCACATATCTGCTACCTTTGGAAACTGTGAGGTCTCTACTAGAACTGAAAATCAAGTTAGTTTATACTGACTGGCTCACAGATGAGTCAGCTGAGCTGAAGAGGCTAAAAAGTTTATGCAACAGGCTTCGCACTATAATCATGTTCAAGTATTTCAGAGTCTAGCTGCAGCTGCAGAATTAACTATAATGATTGTGTTATAGAGTGTTCACCTGTGTTCACCCATTTTTATCAAAGCCTAACACTGTCACGGCCATGTTATCCTCTAGTCAGGAACAGGGTTGTGAGGCCAGGCTGATGACTCATATTAGAGCCAGTAAACTAACATTCAAACATAGATCTCTCCTGCATCACTGAGCCTGTCTGAATTATGTAATATACTGTGGCACACTTCACCATAGTCAAACACTGAGCAAACATACTTTCCATTTCTTATTGATTCCATTTTCTAATTGGTTTAACATGGGCTGTTTTACAAAAGACAGTGTATGTACCTTGTCACAATCTATGTTTTTGTTCTTGTCCTGTTTGCTCTGCTTGGTGGGACTCTTCACTTCCAGTATCTGACAGGAGACAGAGTAAACAGGGTCACAGTCACTCTGGGTGACCTGGAGCTACATACAGCTAACACCTTGGTTCTCTTGTGGTACTTTAAATCATACTGACAAAATGCATGATATAATATGATCTTACCTGGTTATTAGTAGTCTTCAGTAAGGGCGGGGCCTCATTGCGGGAAGGGGGTGAGGGAGAGGAGCTGTCACTCTCACTGCCGTCACTTAAACTGACCCTGGGTAAGTAGTCAAAGAAGAGGAAAAAAAAAAACACAAATGCTTCAGAACATCAAAATACATATATTTCATTTGAGGCCATGAGCGTATATCTGACTCTCTAGCAGATAAATGTGTGTCTGTCTGTTGTTTGCTGGTGAGCAGGTAGTGGGTTTGTCAACAGCTGCCTGCTGCTGGAAACCAGGTTGAGCAATGAGAGTTGAGGGGAACTGCAATGTTCAAATTAAACACATTCATTTTATCCATTACTAATATAGAAATATTGATTAGTGCAACTTTAAATAGTGAAGGGAAATGTAGGCACTGCATCACACTGATGCAAAATTCTTGAGATTTTCAAGGGAATACTGTGTCTGAATGTGAACAGTACAGTGGTTTATATCATATCAGTCTTGACCACAAGCTCAGCGTTCTGCTTGTGAGAACACAGCAACTTCTCCTCCATTAAGAGGTAACACAGAATATCACAAACCTGACCTAACCAAAAATTCCACAGTTTCATCAAACAAATGTATGTACTGTGGATGTCTGTCAACAAACTGATAGTGACCATTTACTAACCTGCGCTGGTGGTGTGTGAGGTGTGTGTGCGCCAGTCGCTCCATGTCAGAGTCCATGTCATTGTCGTCGTCGTCCTCTGAATCCTCATCGTTGTCATCTGAGTGCAGATCCTGCATCACTGACTGCAGCGGGCCCAGCACTGTGTTTGTGACACAACACACAAGACCACATTGGAATAATTTTTTTTAAAAATTATTATTATTAATTCAAATTAAACATGGGTGAAAACATGCATAAAGCAGCAGATCATGCTGTATGGTGGCGTGATGGTGGGACGGTGCAGTGGAGCTTGTGGCTGCAGGAAACTGGAGGTGAGGAACTGCTGCTGGTTTGATCCCAGCAACACCAGGGGCACTTTTACACTTCTAAAAGGCTGCCATTATTCTATATTTTGTGTCAAAATATTCTATATTTTATGAAAACACCATAATCGATGATGTGCTAATCCACCTCTCAGTGCTTTATGACTTCCCTACTCTGATTTCACAGCTGTTCTTCCCAAAGCAGCTCATTTTTTAAACAAACAAACAGTGCATTTGTCTTGGACTATTTTCAGCAGCGGATTAATCTATATTTGCTGCTCTAGTGTGTATTTTGATGCATGTGGGTTTGAGTCATACAGTGTGTGTGTTTATGGTAATGAAGGAATATGTCACCCAGCACAACAATGTGGCTCACTGGTGTGTTTTAATAGCTTTTGGATTTAAGCACCTGAAAAGAAAGCAAGAGGAAATACAGGTGGGTGACAAATTAAAGGAAAAACCTGAATAAATAAATGAGTCCCCACATTCATGCCACACTTTCCCTCCACACCTTCTCTCATGTATCTGAATTCCCAGACTGGGTTTCCTTTATTTGGCTCAGTGATCACCACACTCTGTGAAACTCCTCTACCTATCTACTATCCCTGCAGGGGGGTGGGGCATTGATTTATACTGGGACTTTGTCTCTGCTCTCAATTTACAGACTTACTTCTAATCTCTGCTGTGGAATAATTATCACTCAACATCTACATTAAACACAAACATATCAATCAAAAAAACACTGTAGCAAGCAAAAGGTCTCCATTCTCTTCTACTCTGCTTTTTTTTCTACATCAGACTTCAGACTTCAAAGCAAAAACTTTACCACTTTACACTCTGAAGCCATAAGAATAACAGAGCCTCACATTTCCCCATGGACACAGACTCACCACTGGTCTTGACTACACCGAAATAACCATTTGTCAGCTATCTCAGAACTTTTCCCTATGGGTGTAACCTCACTGTGGGTCTTATCTGAGTCAGGCACAACCCAAAGTTTCCCTGGAAAAACCACCCTAAGTGGTGCTGTGGAGGTCAAAAACATGTCACAGCCTTTTACCTCAAATCTACTGATCAGCCACTGACATCAGCATATTATCTGTCTAAGATTTAAAAAACTGAGTTAAACCACATTCTAACTATCTATTCTAACTTTACTTGTCTGTTCACTTCAAGCTTATCAATTTTGACCGAGCGTCCACTGGAAGGTTTATATGGCACATACGTCTTTTACGCTCTAAGAGAATTCAGCCAGGAGATCTGCTGCACTTGCAGCACGGTCGACACTCCCCAGACACTGAACCCTGACCATATTCAGGCCTTAGATGTTCACAGCAGAGAATACACAGTTTCTTTTTGATCCCATCAAACACAGACATGGCAAGGCAAGATAAAAGAAACTTTGCACTTAGCAGTCATAGTTCTGTGGGGACACTAGTCATGATGCCAATTTGTGATGTCAATCTGTGAGCTGGTTAAGTCATGATGGAGGAAGTTTCAGGAGCATTTACTGAAGCTTAGCCAAGGAGAATAGAGATGAGCAGCACACGTTTACACTGTGTAATGCCATCAGTTCTGAAGGTCATCTTCCTCGCAGGGCTTATTTAAACCAATACAGCACTCAAACAAAACTTACTACATGTCCAGATAAGGACAGGCTTCATGGAACCATAGCACCTATCCATACATTTGTCAAGATTCTATAAGGGATCAAATCCTGAACCTTAAGCCACATTAGCTGAGCCAAGTTGTGTATTCTTGGGAGGACTATGTACCTCAAGACCCTGTAGGGCACCTGTTATTAATATGATGACTGTTTATACTCTTAACCAGAGGTTCAGTTCATCATATCTTTCATGAGCAAAGGGTCTGTGCTAGGACCTTGGTTGCTATGGCAGAAGCCATTGGGAGACAGGGGCAGCTTGACTTTTGCTTTCAGGGCTTTCCTCTAACTGACCTGAGGAAACATTTCCTAATACTACCTAAAAACCTGAATAAGGAAACATTCCCTTCACACAAGCAAATACAGATGCTTCCACGCAGGTGCACTGAGTGGTACAATTAAGCAGTTAACATCCAGTCATGCTCTGTGGCATGTATGGAAATGCTGAGCAGGCCCAGTTGAGCTTCGGTCACAAATACTGCTCGACTGGCCAGTGTTTCAACAGGAACAGTGAATGAAGTGACATCTGTATTTAGAGCTATGGGAAAGACATCAGTAAATAGTGTCAGAAATATGTAAGGAAAAACAAAAGAGTAACTCTTCCTCAGGTGACTGAGAATGTCAATGCAGGATTTGAACAAATGTGTCGGCATGAAGAGTCTGCCAAAAGTTACATAGAGAGGGATATTATAGTAGGGCTGTGGTGCATAAACCCCTCATTACAAAGATGAATGCACATTTGAGAGTTCAGAGTTGGAAAAACCACAGGCACTGGTCTACAGAGATGTGGTCAGATGAGTCATGCTTCATCATATTCTCAAGAGAATGGTACAGGCCTGAATGATTGACCCCTGCAGTGAGGGGATCTGGTGGCTCTTTTATGCTGTGGGGGGCATTTTGCTGGCAGGGTTTGGGTCAAAGTTGCTCTGAGTGATCACCTTTATCCTGTGGTAAAACATTTCTATCCTGATGAGAGTGGTCTTTTCCAGGATGACAAACCCCCCATCCATAGGGCATGAGGGGCCACTCAGTGGTTTGAGGAGGATGAAAATGATGTGAATCATATGCTATGGCCTCCACAGTCACCAGACCTCAGCCCAACTGAACCTCTGTGGGAGATTTTGGACTGATGTGTTAGACAGCACTCTCCACCATCATCATCCAAATGCCAAATGAGGGACTATCTTTTAGAAGAGCTCCAGTAGAGTTCCAGAGACTGGAATCAATGCCAAGGAGCAAGCTGTTCTCGCAGCACGTAGTGATCGAACACCTTACTAAGACTATTTATGTTTTCCTTGAGTTTGTTACTTGTCTATATGTACATATAGTGCTGGATCAGCAGTGATGGTGCTCTGGAGGGTGGTATCATATCCAACATACCCTGCTGACATGACTGTAAGGGGATGCATGAATGACCATGCAAATAGACAAGCAGGAAAATATTCTCCATGCAGATGTGACTGGGTTGTTGGGGCCCTCACAGGTCTCAGTGTAACTGTTACCTGTATGGGTGGTGGCAGGAACAGCCACCCTTTTCCTGATGATGAAGTCCACCACTGCATCCAGAGAAAATTGCAAACACACAAGCAGAGGTCACCCTCAAGAAAAGACGCTCCAAAAAATGCAAAAAGACGATGCATATTTTCAGCCAACGAGTACATTGTGGACTCACCTGGCCCTGTGTCAACTTTCAGAACATTTTAAAGCAGTTTTATTTGCTCAGTTTTATCCATAATTTCTATCAGTAGTGATAACATTTGCTCAGTATTTTCACTGCTCAGGTCTGTTGGCTGCATCCACAAAAACATATCAAGAGGAAACAACATAAGTAGTCAAACAGGTTTAAAAATATGGCAGGTTTATCCAAACGCTTCAGTGGTAGGAAAAAAGTTAAAGTGAAAGTCAAAGATGGAGTCCTGTATGCAATATCTAGTTGACATACATTTGCTTGTTAGGATTTTAATACCATTGTTTGCCTTTGTTTTCACTTTCAAAAAAGTGGTTTTGATCAGTGGGTTTCACTATGAACATGTTAGGTCTGGTCTGGTGGATTATGTAAACTTTTAGGCTGAGATTTGTCATATATAAAGTTATTCTCACCTCAGAGCAGAAAAGTATGATCGTAAACTGCTATTATGTTCTGATGCTTTATATGAACTACAGTGGATGATTATACAGATCATTTCTGAACTGAAATACATAAGAGAGAGCTGTAATTTGAGTGTGTTCCAGGCAATTACCTTGTCGTTTGTGGTGAGTGGGCGCAAAGCCTGAACTGGAGCTGGAACTGGCCGGACTAGGCTGTTCGGACTGGGAGGAAGAAGAGAAATCAAACAGTGAAAAATATAATACACTTGAAACAGACTGAAGTTTGATCAAACATTACTATCATCCAATATTTTTTGCAGATATTTACAATGTTGACATTGGACCATTTTTCATTTCCTCTGCATCCTCTAAATTAATAAATCTGTCAATCAAACACGCAACAGTTCCAAGCTGTGTCCACCATGTTCTCAACACTGATGGTTAAGCATATTACTAAATAATACTCAATTACTTGCTGCCTGCCTTTTTAATGAGACTAGACATGCTAACAAGTTGCACTATGGGAACTGCAGGATATTTTGACTGCCTCAATTTACATTTTCTTTTTTCCCCCCTCCACTTTTTCACAAGAGAGACTGTTCAGGACAACCAGAAATTTTCATGCTCCTTTAACAGTTTGTGAGGTGGTACATTACTCGGTCTTTGACATCACTAATTCTTTAGTGGTCATCTCTGTGCGTCACGGCCCTAAGCCAAAATCCATCCAACAAATCCAGACCACTATCCAGCCCGCATGCAGCAAACCTGCAGCCACACACAAACTGTGTGCTCACTACATTTAGTCCTGAATGCTGAAATTCAGCATGATTCATGTCATGTCAAGGACAGAGAACATTTACATGAAAAGTCTGAAGCGAATCTTTTTTCCTCCGATAAAATTAACATTTGGGGTTGAGCCCTGGGGTTGGCCTGCTGTCTCGTACTTGGCTGAGCATTTCAAAAGAGGGCTTACTGCATTGGTGTATTTTGTTTTTTTTTGTTTTTTTAAAGTAATTGTTTCAGTTCTACTAATATTCATTAAATTTTTTATGGTGTAGCATATAATAAGTACACATTTAATATAAACAACATATTTTAAGATTAATATTAGTAGCAAGGTACTAATACTTTTTGTAATATATTTTCAGTTGTATTGTCCAACACTATGCTGCTGCTTTATTTAAGGGCTGTTTTATTGGAATGCATGACTGTACAGGAACCTAATAAACTGGTAACTCACTGTAAATTTCAATATCAAAAGATCCAAAAAATAAAGTTGCCAAGTGGGAGGAACTATTTCAGGAACCCCTGGTTCTGGAAGTACAAGCACCATTCATTTTTCCCTTAGACAGTGTGAAGTGAGTCACAGATGAAACGGTTCTACAGCTTGGATCAACGTGAAACTCTCCAGGTTGAATCATCAATACAAAAGATGAACAGCTGCATTAGAAAATATCTGGTTCTTATCTGATACAAAGTCGAAAGTACAAGGTTGTGCATTGAAAAAATTCAATGAGGAAGTTGAGTATGGCTTCCAAGGCGCAGAGATTAAATGTGATGTGATGTTCTCCACTATAGGCAGGTGATGGTTAATGATTACAGTGCAACTTTAAAGGGGCTGTTTGTAAGTTTTCTCTGCTGCTGAATTTCTTCTTGTTGGGAGAAGGTGGTGGTGATGGTCGCTTGCCAAGAGCTTCAACCTTTGTTGCAATTACAATACAAGAGGTTAGACGCCCCCTTGAGCAATCCTACTTCTTCAGGGCAGGTCAGTGGCGGTAGATAGACAGAGATAGGCCGGCCAGGTCAGGTCTAGCTGACTGGCGGTAACTTCAGTAGTAGAAAAAAAATCGACAGAACTAGAGGCAAAATATTGGCGTTGTCTTCCACCACTGAATTCAGCTCTTGGTGAATAAAGCATAGAAATTTGATGTCAAACTCATAACATTTCTTCTAGACTGCTAAGTGATCAGCTGTGAATGCAATGGCTACAGTAAAAGTCAGAAACAGCATCTTTAATGAAATTACTTATACATTCTGGGTGATTTTTGGATGAATTCAATTCTTACATCATGTTTTGCTCACAAATTTAATGACAAAGCATTTTGAATTCATTATCACTCTGATTTGACTCTTACTGACCTCTTCTCCATGGCAATAGCAGCAATGGGTACTGTCTGCCAAAATGACAGACAAAACATGATTTCTCAGATACAAGCTGAGTAATCAGAAATAGGGTATACTTCCCATGGAGCTTCCTGTGTTTCTGTATTAGGTAATAGTAATAATATTGTTTAAAGAAATGGGAAAATATCAGATAGGCACACACATTTCCAGAACCAGTTGCTCTACCTACTTTGCAACTCTATTAAAGTGAACCAAATCAGAAGAGTCTGACTGTACCAGACTGAGCTTCTCAAGGCCCATGCAGGTTCTTTCAGAGGCAGTCTGACCACAGTGCAAAGCTTCACATCATTGAGTTTTTGTAACTTTGGGACCTCTCCTGGGTGTGATCCAGGAGCTCAACAGATTCTTTCATCACCTTCATGATACTTGTACTTCTGCCACTGTCTATGTCTCACTGCTGAGCCACTGCCTGCTGGCAAACGTGACTGTGCACTTGTAGAGAAGAGACGGAGGAAGTTCTGATCAAAGCTTGATATTTTTTCTGGTTTTGTGTAAGTATTCACACAAGCCACATGGTCTCATCAGAGAGAGACTAGTGCCCTTTAATATGAGACTTCCTCTGATTAAAGATCTAGAGGTCACTTGCACTTAGCCTCATAAGTACTGTTAAAGCAATATAGTAAATACAAAGAACAGCACTCTATCTGATGCTGCTGGAGGACGGAGAGAGGGAAAACCTGCACCACATTTAGTTAATTCCATTTGGAGACAGGCATAAGTGGACATTTGAAGAATCCATCAGAGTTAATCACAATTAATTTAGGTTCCTCTTTAAAAAAAAACTCAAATGAGACCAACTCCTGACGATATCTGTCTCCGAGTAAAAAACACAGATTCATGTGAAATGCTTCTTAACTGCTAAGGCAGAGAGTCTGACCTCTAAAGAAACAGGCTCTAAAGCCCCAAATTGTTGACGCAAATAAATACCAGGCAAATGCATTTTAGGCATCAACATGCTGGAAACAAAAATAATCAAGTGCAGATGTGCAAGGAAAGCAAGGAAATCCAAGTATATGAACTATCACTGCTGCTATTAGTTCTACTACCTCCACTCCTGATCAGACACACTCTCTCATTGAAGCACACACTTCCTCTGAAAACCACAGCAAGTCTCTCAACCTGATTAATCGTGGAAACATAAGAAAATAATACCACACGTGACATTACCATGTGTTCCAACAACGGAAAACAACCACAAACATACTATTCATGTGACAGTTTATTAGTTATAGCAAACGGTGTATTAGGGGGAAACACTGTTACTGTTACTTATTTTGCAGTACTCTTATCATGGCAGTTTGTTAGAAAATCCAAGCAGAATAGAAGAAGAATAATCTATGGTAGAATTAGAATTTCCTTTACCCCAGAGGACAAATTAGGTTTAAAGGCAGCCGTTCTGCAATCTGTCCTACACTGGCCAGTTCTAACCACTTTTTCATACAGAGTCATTTGTCACTCCCTGTCCTCTTCAAACAGGGCTTTTAGATGTGTGGACAGCTCATAAATTGCAACAGGGATGCAGTGTTAGTGCTCGGGGGTAAGAAAGAGCTCACACTTGCAGACGTGACTGCAGATTAAATGGACACATCTACACACAGTCCTGGTCAAAATTCAGATCTTCGGTGTGCAAGAGTCCTTTATGCAATGGTAGATTCCAGCTCCCTCCAGGGTCCCTCCAAGGTTTTCAAGAGGATTTGGGTCAGGACTCATTGCTGACCAGTTTAACACAGTCCATCTTTTCCTTTTCAACATTCTTTTGTGCTTGGTATTATTTTCCTTATGGGCTTCATTTGATCACCTATAAACAAACTGATGCACTGAATTCCCAAAGAGCTCTACTTTGGTTTCATGTGTCCATAGAACATTGTGCCAGAAAGAGTGGGGCTTATCAGTGAAAGTTAGACATTAGTCTTGCCTTTTTGTGTGTTTCTTACAATAGTGGTGTCCTCCTTGGCCTTCACCCATGGAGGCCTACTTGGTTTAATGTGTGGTGTATGGTACAGGCTGAAACCACCACTACAGCTTGCTCCAGGTCAGCCTGAAGCTCTTTAGATGCTGTGTGTTCCACACAGCTCCAACCTTCAGACCTCCACTTAGCATTTACTATTGACTTCTATACCTGATCTCCTTACACTTAGTCTTAATGAAAAGATTTAGTACTTAGTGCCTACTTCAAGGTCTCCTACTGTACTAAAGCTTTAGTGTTGTCTCTCACTTGTAAGTCACTTTGGATAAAAGTATCTTCCAAAGGAGTAAATGTAAATCAACTCTTAAGCATTGTGGTTTACAAGAAGGGAGTTTATTACACATCATGCTCTCTCATGTTGTGTGTAGTTCAAGTCCAGAACTCTGAAATCAGGGGGAGGTCAACAACTATTCAGGATTAAGAATTTTCTCTGTAAGCTTATAATTTTTTTTGCTTTGTGCTTAAAATCATGTTTACAGAAGCAAACAATGAGGGCACACTGCAGCACTCACTGCTCAACCCAACCGGCCGAGGCAGATGGCCGCCCGCCCTGAGTCTGGTTCTGCTCGAGGTTTCTGCCTCTTAAAAGGAAGTTTTTCCTTGCCACTGTCACCTAGTGCTGCTCATGGTGGGATCTGTTGGGTCTCTCTCTGTAATTATATATTTATACATATAATACATATTTTAAAGAGTATGGTCTAGACCTGCTCTACATGAAAAGTGCCTTGAGATGACTTTTGTTGTGATTCAGCGCTATATAAATGAACTGACTTGCAATTTTCAATTACCCAAAAACCACAAAATATGTTACCTTCAAACTTTCTGTATAATCACACAAAGAGCTGAGCTGCACCTGCATGTAACTAGAGCTGTTTAACTCATCTCCTTCTACCTCAGGCCACAAACTTATTAATCACTCCTCATACTGTAAAGAGTGCTGCCAAAGCACAGCACCTTCATTCCTTTTTATTGTCATTTATGTCATGTGTTAAGGAAATACCAATGTGTGAGGAAACTGACAAAAAAAGGTAACATTTAAAATGTTTTATTGTGGGGTGAAAAGTTTTGGGTCCAGAAAGAATGTGTGAGAAAGTTAGGCTCACCAGTGCAACCAACGTAAAAAGTCAGAAGCTCTGTAAACCATCACCCAGAGACAAATGTTAACAAAAGCAGCATACCAAACTCCAGCAGTAACAAACAAGATGACCAAACAACAGACATTCAGCTGGTTTACTAAACTTCCAGTCAGTTCTGGTTGGATGAAGAAAACTACTTAGTCCCACAGTGTTGTGGTTAATGATGTTTCACTGAGACTTGTGTTACAGCATAGAGGGTTTTCCCACCACTGGCAACATAACGTCAGCAACGGCCCAGTGACGTTCTCTCTTTTTCTGTACATACACTATCTCTGCTCCAACTAAAGAAATGTATCCAGTGTTAGTGGACAGTAAAGTACACTTTGATTTCATTGTTTTCATACAGATTAATGCAGTATTTTTTTATGGGAGTGAATGAATGAAAGATTGAAAGAAATTGTGGTATGTAAACCCACCAATATCCAATGGCACAATTTATTAACCCCATAGAAATTTCAACAGCCTACAAATAATGTTGCAGGGGATACTCAACAATGAAAATTAAAAGAAATGAACACAGCCTCACAAGAATAATAGAATTATCAAAAATACCTTCAATAAAAGTTCTGTCCTGTGGAACATGATTTAAAGAGCAAAACAAAATAAAATTATTTTCATTTTCCTCCTTGCTCAGTTCACAATATTCACAGATTATAATTATATTATAATAATAATAATAGTTATTATCAGTGAACTCCACATCCAGGCTGGATAATCGAATCAACTGAACAACTAAACAATGTGGGATTAAATTGCATCACTGTGTCAGTCTGAAAAGATTATAAATGCACTTGGATCTTGGTATGCAAACCCAAATTCATAAAGGAGTCTGCTACTGCAAGCCAGAGCTGCCCAAGAAAACAAAGTGGGGAGAAGAGACCAACAGAAGAAACATGAGAGAAAAAGAGAGAAGTGAGGACAAAAGGCAGAGTGACTTCAATGGTTGTCACCTCCTGCCAACAAACAACACACAGCTGGTCTGTTGGTTTATGGGACAGCTTCTTCAGAGTGCCATAAATCTTACCACTACTCCTTTTTAGGGCTTTTGTCCTGCTTCACTCAAAGCCACCAAAGCAGCCCTCTTCAAAGACAATAAATAGTCTTTAGCTGTAGTTTACTGGCATCAATCTGGCTTCTCCTCTTAACTCTTGGCACAGTTAGAGCAGCCAAGAAGAAATGCCAGCAAACAAGACTAAGCTGACCAAGACTATTTGGTTTGCTTGTCTAATTCAGCAGGGGCTGTCCAAACAAAACTATTTTAATGTGAATTAAGAAGCCTTTCAGTTTGACACTTGATTCTTTCAGACAAAGCCATTTATACTGAAATGTTGTGGTTTGCAACACAAATGCACTATAAACTTCTAACCTCTTTTCACTCTTGCAGCAGTTTACCCAGCAATGGTTTTCTCAGCTATTTGATAGAACATTTTTAGTTGTAACATCTAAAATTTGATCTTCTTAGTTGACTGTGCCATTTCAGGCACTCAAGTCAGCCCTCTGCCCAAAAACCCCAAGGGGAATTGGTATTTTCACATCAGTCCTTTTTCAGGTGGTTCTTTCCCAGGCATTTAAATGGCAATAAAAAAAGAAAATCTCTCAAATTTCCAAAGATAATCACATTTTTTGATGTGGTTTAATTTCACAGAATTATTTATACACATATTCTGAAATAATTCGAGCTCAAGCAATTCAAGTGTAATCATGGTAAAAGTAGTATTGCTTTTAATTTTTAAACAAATTGAAGTATTCCCACATAATACAGTTTTCGGATTATAAACTACTTATATGACTGTTATTAATGTTATTCCACTTAATATTTATTGAAATTATTATAAAGTATTTTGACTTTTAGTGCAGGTGTTATATCAGTTTGAGATGTATTTCAATTAAAATACTGTCACTAATGAGTTAAATTGAGTTCATACATTACTACTGTCCATAAAAAATGAACTTGAAAAAAAATGCCTGTTATTTCACCATTACACAGATTATCATTAAGAGAACTATTTTACTGTAAATGTAAAAGTGCACTTGCAATGCCACGGTTTGGTAGAGGTTCAAAATTAAAAGGAAAAATCACTACTGATGATGACACTACAGATGTCAAAACTCACTTGTCGGATTTTAGTCCATGAGAAAAATTCTTGCAGATGTTGCCAACAATATTTATCAATCATGAATTCTTGTAATGTCATATACTAGTCTTCTATTTCAGTATGATGTAAGATGGGCAAATTTGTGCAGATTTCACTGTTTACACTTCTACTGTAGAGGCTCATAATAAAAAAACTGAGTGATCAATTAAAGGTTTTTGTTATAATCTACCAAAGGCAAGGTCATGTATATAAAAAAGTTTATAAAAATGTTTTTTACTGCACAGAACCATTAAAGGTTTAAGTTATTTCTCTAACTAAACTAATCTCAAACTCACTTGTCTGAATTTGCTCTATAGCAAAAATGCTGTGATTATGTTAAGAATATTCCATAATATGTATAACATACCATAAGACAAATGAAAACAAACACAAACCCATCTACACTGCGTGCCTTCTGTGATGACTCCACTACAAAAAGGCTCAGGGTTTAAATCTAACATGTGCAGGTGACAGATCACTCAGTCTGTGCCCACATCCAGCGTGCTAAAAAGGTTCTCATGCTTACACGCCAGCCTGCTTTCCCTTCATGTCATCACCTACTCCACATTTCCTCCTCTCTGCTGTTTCTGGCCCAGTGCTCGGTGGAAAACACCGAGATCAAACAAGTGGTCACATGAGAAATGAGAGTGGCGTTCTGTGTCGGCCCGGCGCTCGGCCACCAGGGTTGCTAGCCTGGGGAGAATCAAACACCTGGCATTTGTCACCCCACATCCCCTTTACAACCGACCCTGCCCCCGGTCCCTGCATGGGAAAAGCCATTTCCATACAGCACAGACAAAAACACAAGTTCTGCTAGTGCTAAGTAATAACTCCATTGCCTAAACAAGCTGCCCTTGTAGAAAGATACATAAAGACCCACACTTTATACAAGCAGTGAGAATAGAAATGAAAACACCATTGCATAAAACTGAAAACTGCTTCGAAGCACAGGGATTTAGACCTTTCTTTGACAAACACTCACCCTTTTTCGTCTTTCAAAAGCTAAAAGGATTAAAGGGGAACTCTGTGCTATTCACTGCCACGTCTCCCCTTTCTCCTCAGGTGTTGTAAAACCATAAATCTCTCTTGTCTACTATTTGGCTTTAAAACAGCCTTCTTTATGGGGAGGTTCTCCACCAAATGTGCGTGGACCAGGCAACACATCTGAACGTCAGCCTATTCATGAGAAGCACACTGTAGAGATTAAGTTTTTCTAATCCTGCTCTTGAACTGGAGGTAGTTGGTAATACTTTAGGTTTATAAGTCAGGACACTTTCATCCATATTCAGTTATTTCCGGTACAAAAATATTTCACAAAAATCTGTCATTTGCTGTCAATAAGGCAACAACACCACATCTTTTAACTGTATTTTGCTCCTGAAGTAATCAGTTGAGTCCTTTTCCTGTTTGGCCACCCAGATGAATGCAGCTGAACTCCCACTAGGTTTATTGGTGCCCACCCCTTCTTGCAATTTTGCTGCCCAGCCCCCTGGAGTCCACCAGACCACCATTAAAGAAGATTCTCTCCCTGTAGGTCATTGGATTTTACAGCCCTAGGAGGGACTGACCACCAACAAATCCTGCCTCCTTAAAGTCCTGGAAGAATTGGGATATCTTTTACCTCTCCTCTTTCAATTCTTCTCTAAGTAAAGTGGACTGACAACTTAAAAAAGTAAGTCCAACATGGTGGATTCAACATATTCTTAAACTTCCATGATATTATGGGTTTCCTAATTGTAGCTGTATCATCGGTCAAATAACTGACCATACTCATTTGACAAGGACTCTCATTCTGTTGTTTTTGGTTACAAGAAAATGTCCAAGAAGTAAAAAAGAAAGGTATTTTACTTACATCTGATTTGGTGGACTGGTCCTCCATATCAGAGTCATTAGGGTCCACCAGTTCTTGGAATGGAGGAAGTGTTGACATCTTCCTGCGCTCACCTTCATCACCTTCTGGTCGTAATTTACTTCGTATTTGTGATCTATCCTTCAATAGTTTCTTATCTGAATGCTGAGTGTCTGAACCTGACGTCTGCTTTCCCGATGGATCCACAAATCCCTTTTTACGTTTTTTGGCCACATGATCATCACCATCAGGAGTGGACAGACGCTTGTTTAGCCCTGACCCATGGGTGATCCCCTCAGTCCGATGTTCCCTGGACAAAGACTTGGGTTCCTTGAAGCCCATCTTAGGATTGATATCTCTAAGTGGCTGGTTCTCTTTGGGTTTCCTGGAAGGTTCTTTGGGGGCTTTGCTGGGTTCCCAGCCAGAGTCTCTGAAGGCACTTTTGGGCTCTTTCAAGTCTTTTGGAGGCTTGTCTTTGTGGTCCTTGGAGGGTTTGTGGAGTTTGGAGAAGCTGCTGCTGTTGGTGCTGGTGGTTGTGGCGGTGGTGAGAAGGGTAGTTCCACTTCCCTTGGAGCCATCCTGTGGGTTAAAGCCGACAAATTAATAAGATCCTACACAATGTAGGAACATGTCCTAAAGAACAAAGAACGCAACAATAAGCAAAAGGCTTTGATTTCTTCATTTCTGACAGACTAAATCATGGTGTATGACTGCATGATGGCAAGTTAAGTCAGGGAAGAAAAACACACCAAGAAATTCTAACCAACATTTAGGGTGTTCAAGCAGAATTACATTGTATTATCTAAGCTACAAAAGAAAAAACTTCAGCTCAAAGGATTATGGTACTAGTAAGAGGGAAATCCCATTTTAGGTCAATGGGCAAACACAATAGGGCAAGGGCATAATTAGCCACTGAAAAACACTGTTGAGGATGGTTGGGGCTTGTATTGCTGCGATAATGACTGATTGCAAGTGAAGTGGCACTGAAAATAAGATTCCAAGCAGTGTTCAAATCCTACTTTATAGCATAAAGAAGTATCTCCTCAGATTAGGTTGTCATTTTTTTTGTTTGTGTTGTGTTGCGCTGCACTTTAGACAACATGTACAACTTCTTAAATGCATAGTCTCAAACAACAAAGTGAGCAAAAACCAGGCAGCTAGGTCAAAGGAAGATTAATCCTCTGCCTTTTACACAAGAGAAAACATGCATGCCACCCTGCAGTTTGGCATTACCATCTGTGAAAAGAGGTCCATTCTTAAGAGAAACTCAAAAGGGTCTTCTTAGTCCCCATCTATAGGCTTAAAGAGCAAACTCAGGGCTTCTTTTGAGCAGTGCTGTTCAGTGGGGTGAAGGGGCCTTTTCAACAGCCACACATGTGCAACCTTAAAAGTGGAGCGAAGGGCACTGTGGAGAAAGGAGGAAATGCATTCGTTCTAACGACGGGGGCCATTTGTCCCTGGGTCTCACCTCAAGCCCCCTTGTCAATATTTCATCAATGCAGTAAACCCATTAAAGCAGTCTAGACGACAGGGTGTGTTACAACTCTGCCCAACCACCACTAAAACCTTTCATTTTGTCTATCTGCTGGTGACCCCAGGACCTCAGGATGTAAAGCTGCCGCCTCATTCTAACCTCCAGCGTGCTCCTCCACTGCAGTAAACCCATTTTCCTCCCGAGGCAGTCCAACATAAAATTGCTTTAGTGCTCTGGAATGGACACACAGGGCCTCTGTAGCCATCAACATTGAAGAGATCACTAAAATGGCACTTTTTAACAAACCTTTTAGCACCATGACACTGGCAGGTTAGCAGGTGACCCAAGTTCATGTAAATCTCTGAAGCGCCTATAATAATAATACATTAGTAGTGGTTAGTAGAACTGAAAGCACATTATAAATACAAACAGCGAATGTATTCTTGTCAAGTGAGCAAGAGAACTGAATTATGTGTTGTATCATTTATAATATATTTTATTATGATTATTACTATTATTAGGATTAGCAATAACATGGGTAGCAGCATTCAGCAAATAAAAATGATGACTCCTTAAGATTATTAATATTGCAGAATGCAATTTAATACCTGTGGTATGGTCATATCAACCAAAGTTTTAAAGTATGATGGAAAACTAGTTGCGATAATACAGCTTAGAATCATCAACTACTATATCACACATTTTCTTTAGTACTTGTCAGCATTATATAACAATAATTCCAAAAGATGGAATTTCTTAAATTAATGTGATGCGGTCCCAGATAACCAGAATAAAATGGATGGGTTAACCAATAAAAATGATTAATGTATTTAAATTTTTGATGAATTGACTTTCCAATGGTGATGAGCATCCTAGCTACTGTAGCACTACTGTACTATAACTGTAGCTACTCCTGAAGCACAAACCACTGTTACAACAATCCCACTCTTGGTTTAGAAAATTTTAAAATATTAACTACATTACTGCTTACAGTAGGCAAGACGAACAATTTAAGACCTCTGTAAACTAAATTTTTATAGCATTTTCTTTTTATACTGTATTGAATACTTTTTAAGACCTGCTGACATATTATTTTATATTAAATATATATATAATTATTCATATTTATTACACCTATATCCTACATAATATATCATTATTCCTAGATCAGTGCTAATAGACTTCACCTCAATGCGCTGCATTGTGTCAGCGCAGTTCATATACATACAGTCTAAATTATTTTAATGTGTATAATATAACTTTTGAATGTAATTTCTTTCATTTCATAAGTCTCATTTTATTGTATATATTTCATTCATTTACTTCTTTAGGTTTTTTTTATTTTAAATGTCTTAGCCTATCCTAAGTTCTGCTGACTTTAATTTCACCCCTGTGCATCAATAAAGTCTTATCTGAACCTATCTTTAATTCACAGTCTTTATTTCGTTTTTCATGTATGGCAGTGTAATAATAAGACAAATAGTTACAGTTAGTTAAATATCTAATGTGTTCTATGACCAGGGCAATAATTTCTAACATGTGATGGAGAGAGAGAGGGGGAAGGGGGGGGGGGTATCTGACACAGAGAGTGTGTGTGACCTCCTGCTCCACAAGTAATTCATCACACACACTGTGTTTAGACTGGAAACCGTTTCCATGTGAAATGGGCCTCCCCTGACCTAGCTCTTAAATGACACCATTTAAAGGGACTAAAAATAACACATAATGGAAACAACATGCCACTTTATTGACATACATGATTTAGCGTTGCAAAAGATAATGTCGCAAATCTCACATGTAGCTTCTAGACCCATCATTTAGACATCTTCCTCTCACCTTCCTCTTCACTAATTTTGTATGAGATTACTGTCTAAAACCTTTATTTATATGAGACAGTAAAAGAATATAGAGGGGCATCTTCAACACCCACAGGTTGTCAGAGATTCACAGCACTTCTCTGAGTCAGTGGAGTAAGTGCTTATGGCTGAGCAGCAGCCAAGATATAGTTTGCTTAAGCCAAAGTTGGATGCCTTTGAAATCCCAGGAGTTTAAATATGTTGGACATCTTTGAACCTGCAAAATATGTGGGGGATTAGGGCCTGGAGACTTTGAAGGGGTTTCAGAGCTTCAAAGGTGGGTGGGGCCCGAAAGTGGAGGCAGAAGAGAAGGTTGTTTAGCTCCAGGCTGGATCTGAAAACAACACTGACCTTTGACCCAAGGAAGCTTTTGCTCTTCTTTGGGTCAGAGAAGGTGGATGTCAGCGAGCTGTTGGGAAGTGTAGGCAGCTTCAGGTGCTGGCCGAACAGGGAGGTTGAGCCCTCCTGCATTACCATTACCTGCCAAAGAAATAAGCAACAAACCAACATGATCAGAGGCATCTTAGCTTCAAATGACTTTAGGTCAAAACAAGTGCTGGTTATCAATTTTAAGTACCAATTTTGTGTACCACCAGGTATCAAACCTTTAGTACTACCTAAGGTTGACATTGACTGCTTAGTAAGATTCTTAATCTTGTTCACATCTATCTGTATCTATATGTTGTATCTATATAATATTTCCCAAAATGTTGAATCATTTCTTTCAAGAGATCTGCATATATTGAAAAATCAATAGCATAGATGATTTGGAACATATTTGTTAAACAACACTGACACCTCACACTTATCAAACAAATGAAAAATAATAAACCTACGGTTTGTAAAAGGTGATCCAGTATGAAGTAAGTGATGATCTTTTATTAGAGTAAAGGAAGACTTAGACTAATGAATCAGTGCACTGCTATCTTCAATGCCAAGAGCAGCAAATGTCTACACAGCACGTATTCAAACACCTAAAACGGCCTGTTTTTGCTGGAATATCCTGCAGTCATTACAGGGCTAGAGCGATGGCCAGAATATGCAAGTTAAGACAACACAGCTGCTTGACTGTGTCCATGTTGGAGTGCTGAGGTACGTGAGAGTAAATGTCCCAGCCAGGATAAAACCACTGGTAGCAGTACATGAACAGCAATCTGTTTGGACTTAATGTCCAAATTTTTAGTCATCGTTAGATGGGACAAACTCCAAACGCATGCTGGAAATCTTACTTTTGAGTCTTCTGAACTTCGTTTATGAGGATCCCGTTGCTGTGAAAGACAACAAAAGACAGAGATATTTATCATCTTCAGCTTATTTATACAAAGACATTTAGCATACCTAAATATTCATTTATTATTGTCCAAATCTGAGGAATAGGGTGTGGTAAAGTAACTTGTAGAGTATAATCTACCAAGACCATACATCTTTCAGTGATGACTCTCCCCCTGACAAAGGAGAACATGAGTTGTGATATGGTCTATATCAGCACTTGAGCCCTTTTGGAGGCTACGAAGGGGGGTGCAGGGCAAAGTAAATAGAGAGCACTTAGCTCCAGTCATAAAACCTCCAGACTACGGGGTTCTCTGGCCGGGGGCCAACTAACTGATTGCACCAGACACTGAGGAAACAATTGAAGGTAAACTGATGCCAGTTTATCACAACTGTAACATGTACAGGGGAGTTTCAGCAAGATCAGCTGATCTATGTCCTGCTAAATTTACAGTCATTCATTCTGGACTGCATTGGTTTTATAAAACAACACTAAAGTGAGAGAATCCCCAACATCTCGGTTAAACAAACTGTACATTGCAGAATCATTTCTTACATAAAATGAGAGAGCCAGACAACACTGGTCAAACAATGAAGCAGCTTGTTCAGGGGAGAACAGATAAGAGTGGTGGTTAGGTTACACCTCCTGTATTGTAACAGAATGACATTTGGCATGCACAGTCACACTTTTCTTCTGAACAACAGCTGCTGCGCCTAAGAGCCAAACAAAGGAGTTTTCTCCTTGGAAACATCTTTACTCCTGACAGAAAAAAAATGTGATTGTGTTATTAATGTATTAATGAGCTCCACTGTTGTTCTGAAACAATTAAAAGCACATCAATAAGCCTTACTGTTGCACTATTTTGACTCAGTCCCATGTATACAGTCCTTTTGCCAGGAATTATTACTAAAGCACTAAATATGGATTAATCCGAACAGTCTCCAACAAAAGCACTTTCTTCCTGTTTGAGGAACAAGTGTTTGTTTAAATAAAACTGTGAATCTGTGAACTGTTTTTAAAGATTTCTGTCAGTTTAGTTGGAGCCGAGCGCCACAGACTAGAGAAGTCAAGCAGTACTGAGAGACGGACTTACACATCGCTAGTTTGGGTCTTTTGTTACCAATAAGAGAAAAATATAATACTACATAAATGGCTGGTTTCAAAGACCTGCTGTTAAAGTAGCAAGGCATTTGAACTCTGTGACCATCAGTTTGAGGCAGCAGATCTATTGACCAATTCCCGGTGTCTGAGGAACTGTACACTGGCTGTGTAGAGCTATATAAACGGGCACAAGAGTAATTCTGGAGATATAGCACTGAACTCTATTGACTTTCCTGAGAAAAATAGAGATGAGCGTTTTTCCCCGCAGTAGTAGATGTCTGTGTTGCATTAAGAAATGTCAATCAAACCCCAGCCACCCCTCGCCCTCCTACCCCTCCAGCTTTCAGTAGCTTCCTACGAAACTCCTCCGTTGGGTTGTTGAAGGTGAGCTTCTCGCAGCGGAGATGATTGACAGGTGGGTGGCCTTCCAGGTGGAGGAACAGGTCGTAGTCAAAGCGAACTTTCTTCGGTTCTTCCTGAGAAGAAGTGGTGATCCACGCAGAGAGGGAGAGAGGAGAACAATCAAAATCTGTCTATCAGAACAACAATTCATTCTTTTAGGCCTGAGTGATGAAACAACAAAGATCCCAATATAATTTCCCTCAGCAGAAATGTAACAACTGGCTGACACTGATATAATTACTTTCCATGCTTATATAGCAGGCACAGAAATGGATCATGAGCTGCTCATCACATTGCAGGAATAAAAGGTTTGCATTGTGGAAGTTAGGTTTTAGATCATTTAGGTTAGATTTTATCAGTGGAATAGTTTTGAATGTTTTACCTAAGATTTGTGAAATGTTCCACTGTTTGTCAAGTGTTCATGTCATGTTCTGACCATAAAAAGTTTAAAACCACAATTAACATTCTAGTTTCTTCAACATTCACTCAGGAGCAAGAATCAGCCTTTGGACTCGAAAGAAGTAATGATTTGACATTCTTGATAATTTGACAATACCGACTGATATGAAAATATTCCGCCCAGCACTATGCTCTATTAAGCACACTGTGTTACATGAAGGCCACAGTCAGATCCAAACTCTCATGTTGTCCCCCAAAGGCGTACTGATTTCTAACACAGGAACTTCTTCTGGTTCTCCATAATGACAGAAAGTTGATGGATCACTACAAGTCGAGCTGAAGATCCTTCAGATTGCACGTCAGTTATCCACAACTAGGGAATGGATCACAAGTCTGACAGTGCTGTAAACCTGCACATTTTTTGCATTTGTTTTACAAATTGGAAGTTATGTCACAACCTTATGAACCCTCTCAAACAAATACTACTAGATTTGTTCATGGCTAAGCAAACAAATTATATATCTATCAGATCAGATCAAGGTATTATATCATAATGATAAAAAAAAAAAAAATTCAAGCTTGACAATTTTTATTGTTTTTTTTTTTCTAATGCGCCAAAAATAAAACATGATTGAAAACACCATTTTTTTTTTTTTTTTTTTACAACAGATGAGCATTATAACTGAATCACCTGCAGATGCTATCAGTGTTATCCAAAAAATGCATGTTATCCCACTCAGCTATGGACGGTCAGTAAAAGATGCTTCAGCTAAAGAGATATTTACTTTAGTAATCAGTTTTAGACATTAGCCTGATGTCTGCAGACAGCTGCTAACTAATGTTAGCTACCCAGCAGGTGAACTAAGCAGAATCCACACACTGATCAGCTGACTCCTGTGACTTCACAAAGAAGACGTGTCATCAACAAACACAGCTTACAGATTCCTTTACAGTCTGTTCCCCTCAGACGCATCTGTTAAATTCTCTGTTAGTTCGCCAGAGCCAGCTAATCACCTTTAGACAGACAGAGACACCTGGAGTCATACAGTCCCCCAACTGTGGCATGTCACTCATGACAGCTACTGAAGTGAACTTTGAACTCAATTTTCATGCAAAAACTAAAATTTGGCTAAACTGAACCACTTCAATATAGCTCCCAGCCCCTCTTCAACTCTTCAACAATGTATTAAAGGTATAGCTTCCAAAATCTGTGACAGCTGAGTATTTTATATAATCTCACAAAATATATAGTCATATTGGCCATCTGTAGTCAATGGTCACCTCTGGAGAAGGATCTCATGACTGAATCATCTGAATTGCAGTGTCATATTACTGTCTCACTGCACAGGAAGAATGAGAAATCCAAATTCTGAATCCAATGCAAACATGGAGCAGTTACAATGGAATGACATTATTATAAATCAAAGACTAAGTATCTGTTACACTACCTGCAGCTTTCTTCAGTCTAACAATGAGGAAGTACAAAAATATACTGAATTTTCAAATGGATGTGATTCCCATATTTACATTTGACAGTTTCCAAAAAACACTTTACCTTCAGACAATGAAAATAAACCTGATAGAATAAGCAGATTCTAAGATTTAAAGAGATATAAAATGAAATGAAAAGGGGAGACTGTAATTTTTAATATGTAAAAGACATGGTTTGTTGGTGAGGAAAAACTGTTAAATGTACCTTGTTTTTGAAGTAAACTTCAATAGGCAAAATGAAGCCTGCGTATCCAGACTCCTCCACTTTGTACGGTGGATCCTTGCACACTGAAATGAAAGAGAAGTCTGCTATTAAAGAGAGGCCGTTGACCTTCAGCACAAGGTGACTGACAAAACAGAAAGACTGGTTAAAATTCATTTGATTCTATAAAATGCAAAACAGCCTTCACCCAAACACTGTTGAGGGTAAAACAGTGGTCAGTGTGTGTGTGTGTGTGTGTGTGTGTGTGTGTGTGTGTGTTGGTGGCTGCTGGGGGACAGGTGCTCTGATGAACACTAACAGTCCAAACTATTATATCAGGTTGAAGAAGCGTATGAACACTGACTCTTGCCTTTGCTTCTGAAAGTTTTTCAGTGTGTCACTGACTGTACTAAGCTACTATACCTGCACCTCCATTCTCATGAGATCTCATTAACTCCCATTTCCATCACCTGCACTGATGTATCAATACAAAGAAAAATGTGGCTTAAATTAGAAGCAGGGCCTTTAAAGCTCATGAATCCACCCAGATGATGACAAGGTGAAGACTTTCCCTCTCACCCCCATGGGCTTTCAAAGACAAACAAGCCCTACTAGAGCTCAGGTGTTCCACCCTGGAGGTGTGTGTTTGTCAGCCTCAATCCCTGTGGACTCTGCAGAAAAAGTACCAATTAAGTCCATGTATGTGGAAACCTGAATGTGTTTACTGTTAGAACAGATAAAAGTAGCTGTTAGCTGTGGTTTGTTTTTAGATAATGTTACTTAAGCTCAAACCAAATCCTGTTTGACACCTGAAAGTAGAATGTAACTACACAGTTAGATTGGTAATCACAATTAATGTGGTTGTGGTCCATTATTTTCACAGTAGACTGCATGACTGGGTGATATTTTCAAATGTCATAAGTCTGCAGCAAGTAGAGTGAAAAGTGAAAATTGCTCAGGCATCTCTGACAAGTTCCTTCCAGTGATAAAAAAGGTAGAAAATGCTTTAGATTCACATAAATCTTTTCAACTCTTTGTTCTTTTTGCCTTTTCTCTCCTTTGTTATTATAGATTCTCCTAAAATTACGGCACACTGCTTTGCGCAAGAGGAGAGGGAGCCACTTTTATTTTATTTTGTGAGAGCAAAGTTCTTTGTCAGACTACTCTAATTTTAAATATTCAATTTGGGGCTTTCCTTTAACAATAGAACAATGGCGATGAACCACTGAAATCTACTCCAGCACCATCACAGATTGCATGTGCTCATGCAACTTCTGCAAACTAACTGACAGCAATACCCTATTCAGAAATTCTAATGCCACTCCAGTAAAAATTGCTTGTTTATTTGGATCCACGAAATACACCACATATGTACTCAGATGTACACCTACACTTAAGTTTTAGGTAAGGATTCTTTCAAAAAACTTATGGCATTAATACTTTTTATTCATCAGTTTAATTCATACAAAAGCGCAGTTAACAGAGAAAACCTAAATCAATATTTTCTGTGACCACCCTTGGCCTTTAAAACCGCATCAGTTCTCCCTCAGAACACGGTCACAATTTTTTAAGGTATTTGTCTCATCATGTAATCTCAGTCTGACTCCATGATGTTGGCTCTGTGGGGACCAGGACCATCTGTTGCAGGACTCCCTGAAGATGTTTTTCTAATGTATGTTTTGATCATTGTCCTGCTGCAGAATGAATTTGGGACCAATCAGTCACCTGATACCTGCTGATCTTCTTATGCCATGCTTAGAAAGGAAAGCCAAAAAGGGTACTTTCAAAAATGTTGAATTATGTCTTTAAACTTTTATAACATTTCTTTTATAACATAACATTTTGTTTTTCAGACATCCAAAATTTTCACACTTTAAATTTTGGCCTGAGACAAGCTAAACTTTGGCCTAAATGAGGGAGTCTAAAACTGAGTTTACCACTACTAAATTGGCATTATTAAAGAATCATTAAAAAATCCATTAAAGGATAGCTCTGGTATTCTTCAACCTGGGCCTTATTTTCCAGTGTTTTAGGGTGTAAATGTAAATGTCGAGACACTTATAATAATAATCTGAGCCACTTTAGTGAACATACTTTGACGTGGAAAACTGCATATCGGATCATGTTGCAGCAGCTGTTCAAGGTTTCTTGGTACATTGTTCTTACTCAGTACAGCACCTATTCCAGAGATTTTTGTCCCTTACAATCATTTATACCAAGATTCAAAAATACCAGCTATCTATAAAATGAACTCCAGAATCCAGCTTAAGTGTTTTACTCTTCTGCTGTTAAAACCAAAAAGGTAATGACAGAAAAGTAATGCTGACTGAATGCATCATGTTCATTTTTACATTATCTAGCATATTCATTCTTAAAGAGCTGCTCCACTGAATACACAAGAAAACAGTTTTATGTTTCTGTGCCTCTCCTCTCTCACACACACACCAGCACATATCTTCACCAAGTCCGCTTACTTGCATTTTCCAGGGCTTTCAACTGCATCCCAGCAGTTTACTCTGCAGACAGAGTCATCTAAGGAAGACCATGAGATACAGCTGAAAGCTCCAGTAAAAGGCTAGCAAGACCTTGAGCAAAGTTTTGTTAGGACCAAATATTATGATGACCATCTAATTATCGTGATTACAATAATTGCCAGTCTATAAAATTAAAATGCTTGGTTAATTAACTGGTACGTACTTTGACAGTTTATTAATCATTTCATTTTTCAAATTTCTGTGGCAACTCCAATATTTTAACACATAGTATAATATAAATTACTATCATGTTTTTAAGATTAAAATCTTTGTTTGTAATCAAGACTCAAGAATCTGTACTTGACAGGTATTCCAAAGTATTTGGTCCCACACCCAAGTCACAGTCCACCAGTGTAGAACCAAGAAGGAATATATAAAAAACCGTAAAGTAAAATCATCATGGCTGCACAACTGACAGCTTGGCTCCCAGTTACAGAGGAGAACTTGGAAACTTCTTGAGTCATCCTTAGTACTGACCAGGCTTTGGCATCAGTCTAGTCATTACTGTGCTCTCCAGTTTCAATTTGAAGCCCCACCCCTTCAGGGAGCAGCCATGATTGATGGCTCGGCTGACTACGCTGAGGTCGACCTCACCGCTGGGGCCAAGCCATCCAAAACCCAATACCACTGAGCAAATATTATGGGTTAGAGTTAATTGTGCAAGTGGGTCAAGTTCAATTACAGCCAGCTAAAAGAACCCATTCACCACCACACCTTTATATAAACTGAGGTGGAGAAGGAGATGAGCTGAACCACCCCAAAATGGAAAGAAAAATTCACACTCAAGCACATGAACTCTGTACATGTGTTGGTATATTTTTCTTATTGGCATGATGTCATGCTGAGATATTTTTGTAGCAGCTACAGTGAACTACACATTTCACAGATAGAGCCTGACCAATATTGGATTTCTGAGGTCAATACCATCATCAATATTTGAGATGTGTACTGAGTGGGACATGTCACAGTTTAAAAGAACCTTCGGATGTCCATACACTCACTTGGTGGAAAGTAAAAATTTCAAAGAAGTCAACACTCTTCAAGGTGAAAATAATTTTTCAATCATCACATGAATCATATGCCATTTTTCTTACATTTTTAATACTCTTTTCCTGGAGCAATTAAATGAAACCCTTTCATTGGCAGGAAGCCTGTACAAAAGAGCTTAATAATTAGTCAATTAATCCATCAGTCAGTCAGCATTTTATGAAATCTTTCAAGCAAGAGTCCTAAACATTTGATGGCTGGATCTTCTCAATTGTGAGGATATGATACTTGTCTTTGGCAAATATGATAGTAGAATAAATATCTTTGAGTTTTGGCTCATGTTCACTTAAATATTTCAATTTCAGTAAGTCACATTGTGCTCTGATTGATGTCCCACTGTAATGTACTCACATAGAAAGAACGATTTACTGAAGAAATCATACTTGAATTGACAAAATTTTTTACAATGAAAAAAGACTATTAATAAGTAGCCCACACATTTTATTTTAGAGTCCCAGTACACAAATTAAAAATAAATTTAAATGTATAATATCATGTTAAGGTTTTGGTGCAGTGGTCTATAGTTTTGTAACAGAGCACATCTGCTAATGTTATAAAAATAATACTACAGCTGAAATAAATTGATTGTGATTGAGTCAATTAATGATTAGCTGAATGAAAGAAAATCCATTTCAATCATAATACTTCTTAGTAATTTTTCAAGCTAATAATGCCTTTCACCATCTAGTTTATTCAATGTGATTTGCTGCTTTTTCTTTTTTTGTATATCACTGTAAAATTAATTTGGGCTTTTGAACTCTTGGTTGGACAAAACAAGACATTTGAAAACAACATCTTAGGCTCCGGGAAACCGTGATAGATAATTTTTATTTTACTATATACAATTTTTTAATAAACGAAAAAAATATGTTTGTTGCAGAGATACATTAAATAATATGCTTATATTAAATAAAACACTAACCTTCTATCAAACTCACTGAGGTGCTATTTTCCAAAAGCAGAATGGGTTAATGGTTGGTCACCTTTTATCTTCTGTAAACTATCTCTTAGGGAAAATCCTGCATATCTATCTAGCAATAACAACACTTCAGTGATGAACACTGTAACTTAACTGCAGTTAGAGTTAAGATGAGACAAAAACCCTGGGCATTATGAAGATACAAGACAAAGTGAGTAAATGTGAAGGAGAATTCGGGTAGCATCTTGGCTGGGGTTCAGCAGTTCAGGTTGAAAAGGTTACCATTATCTGAAGGAGCGTCTGAGAGGCAGAGATGCACAATGCAACCACTGACCTGTAACAGAAAATTTGCCAGTGGTCACAGAAGCTTTCAAAGAGGGATAGGGCTGTGTCGTTTATTAACATGGCCTTGGTTTAAACTAAGATGCCAATCACAGAACAATGCCAGTCACTACATATTTGCTCTTTCTACACAGACTGGTTTGTAATGAGGCCAGGGCAGAGCATAAAACAAAAGACAAGACTGGAAATAAATTCTTCAGTGAGGCTTGTGGCTCAAATATGAGCTCCTTCCGCTCACTCATTTACTGTTAATCGCTCTTCGTCCTAATGGAACTATTCATCTCAACGTCAGTTGTACAATGAATGCCAGGCTTTTGGGCGGCAAGGATTCACATATACCATGGAGAGAGAGAAACACATGGCTGCTAATATCAGGCAGAGAACACTGACTAGTTCTTATTTCAGCTGTGCATATCTGAGTCATAGTTTTTAATCACCAGATTTAGGGATTCTTATCAAAAAAGCTTATGTATAGAATTGGCCATTTTATGCTCAAAAAGCATCCAGGTGGAGGTATGTGTAGCTAGAAAAGTATTACACATTTATTATTTCCTCTCTGATCAAATCATGTGAGCTCTGCTACTAGAGGATGATTTAAAGCAGAACTAATCAATATTTTTACATTAACAATAGATCTAATGACCATGTAATGTGAACGATGTAACTTGAAAGATGTAACAAATCCACAGAATAATCACCAACTCTGCAACTCTTGTCAGTTTTACTGAGCTTTTTAGCCTTTCAGCTCATTGTTTTGGTTTTGGACAAAATACTTTTGTCAGGAGTTAGCAGAGCTAAAAGAAAGATGAATATTTAAATTACATATTTTAGGTGGACACAAACACAACTCCAAATGACTGCTAATGCTGCTTTAGATAGGCAACTGTTTGCCAACACATACCCCACAACATCTTTTAGAGGTGATAATATGCCAGATGTGTTGTCTAATGTGCCAAAAACTGTTTTATTATTTTATATTTTTATATATTATTTTTTAAGAAATTCACATGTTCATATGATCTATTCATATTTATGTTCAATAAAAACAGTGCAAGTGATTTTCTGGGTAGAAACAGTTCATTCTTCATCATTTATTATTACAGGTATCTGGGTCTCCACAGCCTTTTCATGTGCTTCAAGCTTCTGGTAAAATAACACACACATGACATAATGAACATGAATATCTCTATCTTTAATGATTCTAAGGTTGTTTAATTTGTTCTTTAACAACACATGCAATTGTGAAATTGAGCATGAACATCTGCACCATGGTGGAAAATAACGCTGGGGAAACACTGAAGATGTCACTGTGGCTTACTTACAGGCTAGCAAGCTCCCGTTTCCTACATTAGCTGAGACAGCAAACGTGCCTTCGAGTCTATTACTAGGACTAGCTTGATTTCCAGAACTTGCATATTGTAGCCTTAACAAAAGAAGCTGGACTTCTCAATAATCTGAACACAAACAAGTGTACCAAAACTACAGAGAGAGAGAGGTGATTTCTGATCAAAGAATAAGAATACAAAATTACAACAGACAGTTAATGCCAGCTTTAGATATTTGAGACTCATTTAACACATTCTGGATGATGCCCAGTTTGATACCCAGTCCTAATCCTGACACACCAAGCCAACTTTGTCAGTGCACAGGCAAAGATGGATTGATGTGCTGCCTCAGGTTCATGCTGGACTATTATGTACAACTTTTAACTACATACTGCACAGGCCAAGGGCCTGGTGACAGTCATATGCCTTTTGCCCCTGAAACCAAGTGGTGTGTGATGTACTAATCTAATGTAATCATTTTATATCAGTCTTTGAGTCCAAATTATCATTTCAATCAATCAATTTCCTGGAACAAACCACAGTTGTATAAGAGTATAACAGTCAGATTTCTGATTTGAGCCTCTGTAACAATGGCAGGAGGTGATTAGCAGCTCAGTAGGGGTGGTGTCTCTGGTTGACTGAGCACAGTCCCTTAAAAACAACCTCACACTATAGTTTTCTCCACAGTCCTGCAGGAACTCTCCTGACCCAAACGACCTCACACTAATCAGCTAACAACAAGACCCTCTGACACAAACGGGGGTCAAGATTAATCTACAGAGATTAAAGACCAGAATGCAAGAAACATCCAAGTTTGTGTTGTAAGCCAACTCACTAGATAGGAAGACCAACAGGTGGCCAGCCTGAGGCAGTTAAAGGTTGAGTAGGGGTCAGGAAAACGGCATACACTCCTCACTTCTCATCATGTAACATACATTCATTTGGTTAACCTGGGGCTGATTTAAAACAACAAAGCAATTTATTGACAGAATCCTCTTCACATCCCTCCAACACCCAAACCAGCAGCACTGAACAAAGAAGTGAAGCAGGGGAAAACACAGACTGAGGCAAGAAAAAAAAAAACAATGCATGTTAGATCATAAGAAATTCTACATGAACAACACCATATGCACATCATGGACTAAAACCACAGATGTGTGAAGCCACACCCGCCCCGAGGGACCAAACATAGATGGAAAGGCAGACTGGAGGACTGAGGTGACAGGTGGGGGTTGGGGTTAAAATCATGAGCATGCCCTTGACAGCGGGTCCCAGGTAAACAGCATACTCAGTGGGATGAGATGTTGCCAACAGACTCCTATATCTCCCCTGAGAACCATTATGTATGCATGTTCAGACATCTGATGCTGCATCTTCTCAACTGGTCTTTCAGAATGTCAGCCTGATTACAAGATCTAACAGTGTTAATTGTCAATGGATAAAATAAATGGTCGGAATGTCTGTTCATGTCATTCATTCAGTCTGGGTAACACTGGGTTTTGGAGGCCAATACCACTATTGATATTTGAGAGGCTCTTAACATGCAGTGGTTTGTTGTATGAGCCAGTCTCATTCAAACCCACAGAACTTTTCAATGAAGAGTTGGAACAAGCTGATACAGAACATGTTATACTGTCAGACAGTGTGGAATAAGATGAATTGAATAACTGCTGCTCAAAGGGAAACAGCATCTTTTAACATAAACACATAACAGGGATTTTTAATGAAGATGACTTCATTTGGTTTATTAAAGATTTGTGAGTGAGATTATACTGACGAGTTGAGCAGTGAAAAGCTAAAATAAATAAATAAAATAATAATAATAATAATAATAAAAAATAAATCAGTATTCTCTTGTATGCAACTACATAACAGGGACACAGTCTCTTAACTACATCAAACATATCCTTGGTATTTCTGTACTGCAGTCAAGCTTGCCTGTTCTCTGCAGTCCTTTGGTTTTATGTTCCTTTAGGCAGCCCACCTTCTACTACCAACTTCTTACTGTCTGGTAACTATAAAACTATGTGTGGGCATAGGTGACAGTGGATCATGTTTAGCAACTTCTTCCACCTACAGTTACAGTTACAGTCTTACCTTGAGACTATTTTGTACCCAGTTTTAATTTCATCACTGAAAGTATGACAAAAAATTGCTGATGATGTAAACCAGATTAAACTTGAATAAAAAATTAACCTCTGAAAAGGAGAACTATGACAAAATGTGTTAGGTTTTCCATCAATGAATAAAAACTAAACGATAATGTGAGAGGCAGGCAAATGAATGCAAAGACTTAATCAACAGCCTGCATATCTGTGGAACCACATACTGCAGCTCCTGATTAGCAAAACAGTTCCCTTTGCGACGACGATTTAGTAGCTTGACCTGTTGCACCACTGTTAACATGAAACACCTTCCAATGTTTCCTTTTCTTGGAAGAAATGGATTTATGGACTAAACTTATCTACAATCTACTGAGAATTACAAAAGAAGTGGAGACAAAACAGCTGAGACAAACTATGAAAACATGCAGAACAGGCAAGTTAATGTAACTATCAAGTGCTATGGATGTGGATGTAACATTAACGTTACTTTCAGTCAGCTATCTTTTGTGTTGCTATCAAAAGGAATCAGCAAGTTCCAAGATTAATGTCAGTAGAAACAATCTAAATCTTCAATTGTACTACATTTACTGAGGGGAATCTGTATATTACTGCACAGCAGTGACACGGACACCTTTGTGATAGACATCTGTTACCATGGTAACTATACACAAAGATGGTGACAGCTGTAGCCTCAAAATGACATAAAAGACATAAACATTTAAAATGAATGAGAAAATGAGACTAACATGTCAGTGACAAAAACTAGACTAAAACTAACAAAAATCAAATGACTGCAATTTGACTGAAACTGACGGAATTTTTGTCAAAGGACTAAGACTAAAACAACAGGAAAAACAGCTGTCAAAAGTAACAGCGTGTACCTTGTCCAAATGTGCACCCGTAGTGCTATGTTGCATCAGAGCTGACAGCTGAGGTGCACTCAGACCTCACATGTATAGACATGCTAGTGAGACGAGAGTATGAACATAGAGCTGTGCTAAATCCACCTACTGTTGATTTAACTAACTACTCTTGGATCCTTAGAGGAGCTAATGAAAAGATAATGGCGTCATTAAAAGTACTATAGAATTTATATGTAAGAACTGCTTTTTTATTGGCAAAGTGTGAGGAGATTATAATGTGACAACGTGACATAAAAACATTACCTGACTTTCTCTGCTTCCTACAACACCCTGACTGAGTTCTATGGAAAGGACTCAGTCGAGTTTGCTCCCGAGTGCCTTGCCACAATAAAAGTCTCTCTTCTGCGCTAGTACAACACCATCAGTGTACTATCGTTAGCTTCAGAATGGAGTCCACTCTTCATCTGATGAAGCCCGTTTGACCAAACGTGAAGTGGAGTGACTTTAGGGGAAAACTAGGGTCAATCAGCAGGGCATTTGATTCATGGAAGGACTTTGTTCACCTTTGAGGATCAAAACCGATCCCAGGCTGGTTCTCCTGTCTCGCTTAACATTACTGCAAAGCCTGTGAAATTTACCGTGATACTGTGGTTTTAGCTGGCTAATGCTCTCTGACGTTAGCTTGCCTGCTAAAATGGACAACTGGTAGCAAACTACTGTGTTGAGTGGATAATGTCTGCTAATTCATCCATACTCCCAGGGCTGATCTGTAAATCAGTAAGCTTGCAGTATGATCATTGCTGCATTGGCTAACAACGCTGGACCCCTGCAGTACAGTTAAATTACCTGGCTAACCTTTGCTTGTTTGCTCAGTAACGTTATCTCCATGGTCGGACCCCCCCCCCTCACACAGTGAGGGCTGGAAAAGAGACTGATAGGTGAAGAAAAGACTCACTTTAGAGTTTATTCAATCTAAAAGGTATTTTTCACTCTTTAAGTGAAATTCTGCAAAATTACATTTATCCTCTGAGGTCATTCACAATTCAATTAGATACTTTGACATAAAGTATCTCTAAAGTACATCGTCGAGACTGACCTGACTTTGACATTAAATGAAAGGCAAGAAAAAAACTCACCTTTTTCACTTTGTGTTAATAATAATTAAACTGGCAGAGAGCTGCTAATGCTGCCTACCCAGCTGGACTAGCTTCCCTGCCATCTTGGGCTGACTTTCAGACGTTTGGGATTGAAGTCTGTCCATCTTTGATTTGTAGGAGCTTTTATCATGCTTAAGTAATGAGTCGTCAACCTGTCTCTGCTCACCCATTGTGTGTGTGTGTTATCTCATTCTTTATTATTATCTTATTGTATATAGTTATCGTTATTTATCGTATTTACTGATGTTCTAATGTACATATGTCATTTTATGCTTTGACAACATGTTTTATGTAAAACGTCATGCCAATAAAGCCAAATCGAAATCGAAATTGAAATCCAAAGGGAGAGGGAGTGCTAAGATACACACACACACACACACACACACACAGGAAACAGGAGGAGAGGAGAGAAACGTGACCGTAAATGACAATAAAACACAGGCGAGACTCTCACACTGAGCTGAAATTTAAGAAACACACATTAGTCAGGGAAATAACATAAATCAAATATTTTGTTTTCTTAATTTTATCATTTTTAAAAATTGTTTATCTTTGATTTCTTGGTGTGGGGGAGGGTGGGTCATGCTGGAGGGACAGGGCATGCGAAACTCTGCACACACACTATGCATATTTAATGGGAGTACCATAATAATGTATTTTTTCCGGTTAATACAGAAGAAGTACAGTACAGCAAGAGTAGTTTCATCAGTACTAGATGAAAAAGATAATGGTCAACCACTGGCATAAACCTGGTGTATTACAGAGAGAAACCATGTGTTATGACAAAACTTCTGCCTCTTCATGATTTTATTTTTTCTTTTGTCATCTGAATTCATATCAGTGAAGTTTGTGGAAGATTTGTGAAACCAAGGTTTGAAGTTATGTTTAGAGTTAGAGGGACATGCCTCTGATTTATACAGGAGATCAGATCAATGGTGGAAATTAGCAACTAGCTAATATTCATTATTGATTGACGTGTGAATGGTTTCTTTTCCAGGAATTGATAGTTAGTATAACATTATATATGTTAGATAAAAATTTAAGAAAGAAAACACTAAAAAATAGCAGACATAATTTACCAGGGACCAAAGTGATATCTTCAAAATTCTCCACCAATACTACAAACTCAAAGATTCAATTTGCAATAATATCAAACAGAGAAGCTGAAGACGATGGATGTCTGATGTTTTGGCTTGATATGATATTTATTTATCTTACTGTCAGTTGACTAATGGATTAAATTAAACCACTGTAATAAAATGGTACAGTAACAGTTAATGTTAGTTGTGACTATAATTTCATGATCTCATTGATAAAAACAGAGCCCCACGGCTCCTGACTCAAATCTTCCAGCTTTGGTGTGGTGTGTGGAGGTGCTGTAAATAAAAGACAAATGTTTTATGGCAGGGCAGAGTGAGAAAGGAGAGAAAGAGCTGCCAACAGACAGCCCATATAAACCATGCTTCAATAAACCACTTCCTCCAACCTCCTTTCATTGACTGAACTGAGGGAGAGCCGGCATTTACAGCTCAGTTCCTGTTATTTGGTGGTGGCTGCCCCGTCTATCTGCACCTCCTCCCCTTCCCCATCCTTTCATGCCAGCAGCAGCAGCCAGCCTGCAGCTTTCATGGCTCTTGCTTTCTTTGTGTTCCACCTATACAAGTAGGTATGATTTCTGAGGAATCGTAAAACAATTACTGGCAAATTCCTGCAGCTCTTTGATTCCTGCCAGACACTGGAAAAGGGGGGATGAGGAGGGGGTCCTCGGGTTCTTTATACACCAAGTCAGGCATTTTCATCCAAAACCGCTGCGCACACACACACACACACAGCCTCACATTTAGTCCCTAATGCACACACCAACTTAAAAATTTGCAAACTTGTGTCAGATAAACCTCCAGCTGCTGGATCACAGTCGTTCTGATTCTATTTGATACTCTCCAAGTTTTTTCAGCATTTTCAGTAACACTGGACTCACTGACATTTAAAAGCAGACCTTCCATTCATCACTGCTTCAGAACTACATTTTGTTTCATAATTTAAATATTCCAAACTATTAACAAAAAAAACATGCAAAAAATGCATTCATATGCACTGTAGTGACTGGGTTATTGTAAATGCATGCATATATGCAGCAGCTCAGATTTCTCTGAACCTGCAGCCCTGTTTTGGGACTATGGGTAACTTTACATTTTAACTTTAAATCTATGTATTATTTATATTTATTTTGGTGATCTGACCTATGATTCGCTGCTTCCCACATGTTTTATCAGCAAACTGTTGAGGAGGGGAAACTGACTTATTTAGACCTCTAGAGGTCCCTTTGTGTTGGTTTCAGATTCATTTAGAAAATGAATGAATTTCTTCTACATATGAGGACGCATTGCAATGGGTAATGATCTTTCTTTCCATCATACATATAGATGCTGAAATTAAAACTTAACATTAAAATTTTAATTTGAAAGGGGCTAAGCTAACCTTAAAGCTGCATTTATTATGAAACAACAAGATGACTGATGTATGATGGAGAGACTCCAAACTCCATGACATGATGCTAAAACACCATGTCCCTCACTCAGCATCATGTCTTCTTGTTAGCAGCAAAAAAAGAAGGCTTCAGCAGTAATTGTAAATGTCCCCATCGTTTGCACATGCGTCCACCTCTGAGACCTTTGACACTACTGACTGTCTTTATTCTAATGACATAAAACTAAATAAAAAAGAACTAGCGTTACCTCCTCAAGGTCGTATGTCTCCTGAGTTACGGGAAAGTTGACCCTTGACCTACTGGATATAAAATATCATCACTTCTTCATTTCAACTGATAAGACATTTGGGTTAAATTTTGTCATAATTAGCATGTTAATTCTTTGTGTTAGGGCCAAAAATGTGTTTTGTGAGGTCACAGTAACCTTGACCTTTGAGCTTTGACCACAGAAATATAACCACTTCATCCTTGAGTCCAAGAATGTTTGTGTCAAATTTGATGAAATTCCCTCAAGGCGTTCCTGAGATATCTCATTCATGATAACAGGACGGACGGACAACCCAACAACATAAGAAGAAAAATCACTTGACAGCCTTGAGGTAAATTCTGTTCTGGTTTGAAGAACAACTGAGAACTGATTATCATTCAGACCAGTGCTTCAGTACAAAAGAAAAAAAACAGCTTTCTTAAAAAAAAATCTTTTGAAAAATGTGGTGTTTTTTACTGTGGAGGACTGTGAGGAAGAAAAAGTGTAACAAGTTCTAACCTAAGGAATAAAATGTCTTGCACCAAGGTTTCAAGAGCTAGAAATGAAAAGGTGGTTGACTTGTTTTTAGCAAATTAATGAATTTTAAAAATATTCCAGTGTTTGAATCACTTGCTGAACAGTATACTGAATTACAGTAGAGAAGTGCACATTTAACTCTCTTGAAGTGTTTCATTCCTTACTGTGAAAAGTCACTAGTATTTTACTAAATGAAATAAGGTATGCTGATGTCACCATTGTTTGCTTTTTGAAAGACGGGCAAAAGAAAGACAAAAGAATCCACACATGCACACATGTACAGGAAAGCATCCTTCATCTCCTGCGAGGATATCAATACCGCTATCATCACAGCTCAGGGAGATCACATTAGCAAAGCCACAGCAAAGAGGAAAAGAAAGCACTGCAGCTTCTGAGACATATTTCAGCCTGAGGATCTATATCTTATGTGTAGGTCACTGCAGTGACTTGACTTATGTGGTATGTGCACACAAGCCACAAATTGAGCCGGAGCGGAGGATGAGGGGAGTTAAAAGGTTTCGTGCAAGCGTTCCAAAGAGCCCAGGAGATGGCCAGAGGCTAACATGTTGGCCCAATCATTAAGGCATCAATCTGTGGGTGTGTGTGTGTGTAATGTGTACACTGCGAGGGGCTTATACTGTCGCCAATCTGGCTAACAGAACAGAAGGCTCTTTCTTTAAGGAAAGGAGATACTCTTCACCCTCAACTATTGTTGTCTAGTTTGACTTGAAGGCCCTTTTGAAAAGCCCAAATCAGGAGGTATAAACCAACTCCAACTGTTGATGAAACGTACAGTTTCACAGGAGCCCATTTCAGCATTGTGGCATATAAGACACCATACTTAACAACATAGATGAACAATCTCTACAGGGAGAGAAAAGTCTTCCAGGATGAAAGTGAACCTTTCCACTTAAATAAAGCAGCACACAGCCACTTCCTGAAACGTTTCATTAGTCAGCACACAGGATGAGGCAAGTTCTGTCATAACATAAGGGATACATAAAATTGTAAGGATTTAATGGGATCACTTAAATAGATCAGAGCCACTTACACACATTCCTATTGGAGACAAATGAGGTGTTGAGTTACTGCTGTTAAACAGATGTGTCTGTGCTCATCCACAAGACAGGAGTGAGACTGAATTTCTAATATATTTTTACAGTACAGTATGTGTATTTGTCCTGAACTGCTGAGCACGGGAGGTTCACTTCCATTTGAGACTTTTGTTAGTTTGGCCACTGCCTGTGAACCAGATACTTACTGTAGAATTAACCTTATGCACTGTAATTACATCTACTAGCTACATCTCTGTCCTTTAGGAACATAAAGATAACATAAAGAAAGCTCCATTGGGACAGCTTTGGCAGAGGGACAGTTGTTATCTGTTAGCCAAACCATACTGGGTTAATCCTGGATGTACAGCTCATACAGCAAATGTCTAACAACAGTTGGAAGAGCCTGTAACATTTGGGATATTTTATGTTTTTCCTGCAAGTTACAGCAACAATGAACAAAGAGGATCAGACTAAAACTGTGAGCTGACATTATAACAATCAAACACGGTAACCCATTTAAGACTGCATCATCCAAATACATCTACTGTATGCATATCTGAACCCTGCTACAGTGTTCACATATGCATTACCATTCAATTTTGTCTGCCCAGAAAACTTCTCCAGATTCCCAGGAATTATTCAACACTCTGTATAAATGAATACACAATGCAGTCATTCAGGAATTATCTACTACCCTGTATAAATAATTTCAAACTGCAGTTATCCAATAATTATACACTGGCTTGTATACATATAAGCAGTCATCCTACACTTCCCTGTATAAATGAACATAAACTACAGCTCAACAGGAATTATCCACAACCCTGTATAAATAAGCATGTGCTAAAGTCATCCAGGACTTATCCACTGCATACATCAGCACAAGCTGCAGTCATCCAGGAATTATACATTGACCTGTATAAAAGGCCACAAACTGCAGCTGAGCAGGAATTATCCACTGCCCCAGCAGTGGCTGCTATTCAAGGATTTATGTTTTCATTTTCTTAAATAAATGACAAAGATCATCTGCTCTGGCTCTCTTTCATTTTTCCTGCTGTGCAGAAAAAGGCACCAAACCCCAAAGCAGAGGCACAAGCCAAACCATGGATCTCGTGTATCTTAACTAACCCCTGATTTATAATGCTAAAAATGCTTCATGCTAATTTTCTCATTTCTAAGCTGGCAAAAATGACATTTCTGGTGATTTGAAAAGTATAACATTGGAATATTAGAGGTCTGCTTTGGTTAAACTGGCCATGGTTACAGAGCCACACCAGGCAAACTAAGACACCACCACACCCTCTTTTGGTTTCAAGTGTTTTTTCCCTGTAACAAAAAGCACCTTGGTCCTAGAGAACACAAATAGAACCTCAGCTCCTGTGTATCTTTCCTGCACTGCACAGACCACAAATCTCACTCTTTTCACCAAGCTGGCCCATTTCTTGCCCATTACACTGTCTTACATCTTTCCATAAAAGTGACAATCTTCTGAAATATCACAAACACCTTTGAAGAGATGCCATCTCCAGAGTAGATTAAATGGCAGCCGAGGCTCCAAATGAGGTGCTTAAGCAGCATGAGCCGCTGCCGCCTATTGGCAAAATAGCACCCCCTTCACTGGTTCCAAAGAGCTTCTTTACCTCCATTTGTTCAAACGGCATTGCCATTTGGCCGTCTCCATGGCAACGCCTCAACGCTGGCCCGTTAACCGCATGGCAATAATGAAGCACGGTGGCAGCTTTACTGACTGATTCGTCATTAATCTTAATGTGTGTCTGGCAGCTTCTCTGGGCTGCACAACAAATCACCGGGAGTGTGGGAGGAAGTTACACTCATGGGCTCTGATCACTTTAGCATTCTGACTTGCTTTCTATGTTTTGACTGCTACCCCTCGTACGTGTGTAGAAATCCATAAAACTGATGACATGTTGATAAGAAGAAGATAAGTCTTGGAGCAGTAAGGAAACAGCTGATGTGGAAAAGCTGTCTGAAATCCTATCAGTGTGCCATGTGAGCCTACCTGTCGTCAGCATCTTTACAAGAGCAAATAAAGCGTGGCTGACACAAATCTAAACAATAGACGCCTCTTAAATTAAACCTGCACATGAGCCAAGTGGCAAAGACAGATTTCACTGCGTTTTAAAATCTGTACTAGAGAGTTTGAAATATGATTATGGCTCCCTCCTTTCACTTGCCCCCCCCCCCCTCCACCCGTCTTTGAAATCCTGACAGGCCATTGGGAATCCCTGGTCCACATAACAAACGCTTTCCTGCTGCCATCCAGGCTGCAGAATCATGATGCAAGGTTCACACACCTAACCTCCATTTGTCTAACGCTGCAGTCAGTTATGTAAGGCAAGATCCAAAAACACAATGTATTCAAATGTATCAGGTCACAGTTTTTAAGGGTTCTTTTTTTTTTTAGTATCTTATCTTACAAAAGGTATGACATGATGAAAAAATAATGAACCCAGGCATGAGAGTCATCAGTCAAATCAGCCTTCACAAACCAGGAGAGGCAAGGAGAAGTAAAAATGATGTTTCAGTCCATTTAGTTTGAGATGGGCTCTTTCCTCCCTGCACCGTCCCACTCCTCACACAAAATATCAGGTTTCCAAGGCGACACAGTATGAAACCAATCACAGCTACTTTTCTAACGCTTCACAAAAATTCCTGTGGCCCATAAAGGTAAAAAAAAAAAAAAAAGTAAGAGATTATCTATAGACTCCAAACCCAGCACACAGATCTCAGTTCCTTTTGACAGGTTTACTTTGTGCTTACGATGTGTTTAAATGTCTCCCATTTTATTTTAGAGTGGATGGCGAGTCATACAGGTGAGTGAAAATCTGTAACTGTAATCAGCTGTAATCAACAGTTTGGTAATCAATTGATGCTTTAATCTATTGTGCAAAAATACTGATTACCTGAAAAACAAAGCTGCTTGGTTGGGAAGGAACTAATAATTTTAGATAGGTATTGTCATATTAGGAATCATTAAGCAATGCAAGAAGAACTAAGATACTTGATTTTGTCTTATATTCACATTAGGGTTGCAACTAACATTTATTTAGATTATCAGTGAGACGTTTAGTTAATTACATGTGTGGGGCTGTTACTAACAATTATTTCTAACATAATTTGCAAATTTTCAGAGACCATAGCCATGGTCAACAGTCCAAAACCCAAGGATATTCCATTTACTGTCATATGCCAAAGAAAAGCAGCAAATCCTCTCCTCAGACAAACTGAAGCCTAATTACCTGGTCCTATTAACAAGCCTATTAACTGATCATCAAAATAGTTGTCATTTAATGCTTCGTTAAATGACTTATTGATTAATGTTATAGCACTGCAGCTCTGTAAATGTCAGAACATTTCTAAATCTCTAAATGTTTTTTTGTGTGGCCAACACTCCAAAACCTACAGGTGTGTAATATATCATATTTGGCATTTTTGCTTTAAGAAATACTTGAACAGTTAACTGATTATCAACACAGATGCTGGGTATTTATCTGTAAATCCACTTCATGTTGTTGAGCTGAATTCACTGTGAAATCCCAAAATGCTGCCAGACCTAATAATTTGACCTGGACAGATGGTCCCAGATCATTATCCACAATCTTTGTTGCTTTCCATTTTTGCAAATGGAAAAATGTTACTCCTCTGTCCTACATTTGCATGAGTGAAGCAGAGAGAAGCCCCAGTCTGTGTGCTGTCAGAAGGAAATCCTGACTGGAGCAGATGTACATGGAGCATATAGAAGGTAAATGACCATACTTTATCCCAAAAAGCTTCCTTGACTGTAACACAGGTGAAAAGAAAAGCTTCTATCAATCAGATCAGTGCACAGATGTAGAAAAACAACGTCCAAATCAGCCCTCGTATCATTTTACATGTTCTCATCAAGTCGACAGTTTGTAAAAAGTATTTTTCAGTGTGTCATGTTCACTCAATGTAAACATTTGACCAGATGGAGAGTGGAAGAGTGGGCGACATTACTTTCAATGGAACAAAACACTAGATTCTCTTGAGCAGTTTTCAAAAAATGAAGCACAGTCATTCTCCCTGATCTATTACACTGAGGCTATGTTTCAACAAGAAACGCTCAGGAGCATCTGAAGACCCAACAGATGAGGAAGGACTCTGGATTGCAATTTGTCACCATGTAAAAATGCAGAGGCACAACAGAAAGAAAGACCATGGCATGTGTCGTTGCGTGAGACTTAGTGACGCTTAAGTATTCTCCTGCTGGGCGCAAGGCCGTGATCTACGAGCCACATATCGCATTTATAAAGGCTGGGCTGGAGCTGAGGAGCAGGGAGGAGGATGCAGTGTGCAGAAGCCAAAACTCATTTACTACCTTGTAATCACAGAAATGTAACGCTGTGAAGGTTCCATATCAGCAGAGAGGAGTTTGATTTATAGACTGCTTAGAGGCACTGGGTAAATGAGTACAGGAAGATTTTCTTTTTTTCACAACTTTGGACAGCTTTAAAGAACATCAATTTCTAAGCTGGTTGTAAATCATGGTGATATATAGGTACTTGCCACATTAGACTTTAAGACCATTCAGGTTCTCTGCTGCCTCAGAAAGAGAAAAAAGAATGACAGGAGGCAACAGGCGTATGTTAATGGCCATTTTCCTCCTAACAGTCCCAGGATATTAGGCCCAGGAACTGTTGTAGGAATTAAAAAGTTCCTTCAGCAAATGGCTTTCTGCATTTCTACCATGTTTAAATTTGTTTCAAGTCAGGAACAACACAGCAGGAGATGCCCATACACACCTGTTACCTCCACTCAAAACACAGGTGTTCCTGGGTCCCAGAAAAAAGTTCTACTGCTGGAACTTTTGTTTAAAATACTGATTACAATGTGTTTCCTGTCCCACAGGAAAGAGCAGTTTTTTAAAGTCATTAATGCATCTAGGCAAGACACTGCTGAGCCTCCACACCTCGGCAGGTAAAGTGATTACACTGCCGGGGAACAAAGAGCAGTTATACACGGATGGTCTGGAGTCACCTCGAACCTCCAAAGGTTTAAACCCTGACATGCAACTTATTCTCTCATCAGTTCTAACATGCATTACATTGTGACAATAAACAGAAGATGGAGAGCAGTTTAAAGTGGCTTACTTTAGCAGACACCATCCTGCACAGCCACATAACAAATACTTATATACTTACAAGGAATGGTATGAGGTTCATGACCAGCTGGAGAAGGTGAAACAGGAATCTTATTTTCTGACATTTTCTTTCCCAAACCACCAATCAAGAAATTGGATTAATCATAACTAACGTAACTAATCGTAACAAACATCAACGACCACCAGGAGCCAAATCAAATATTGTTGTCCCTTGTAATTACATGAGGTACAATATGAGGAAATCAACAGTGGACTGATGCCAAGAACCAGTCTCACCAAACAACCCTGAAAACCCCAAAAGGCTGAAGTGGGTTAAAAACCCCTCAACAACTAAATATTTGAACTCATCTCTTCTTCTGACTTCCACTCACACACCAAATCAGGTCACACCACAAAGACTCATGAGAGGAACAGTGGTCCTATCACACCGTGAGTTGAGACTGCTGGCAGAAGATTTAGAGGTTTGGCGACCTAAGGCAGCCTAACAGCGTCAGATCAACAGAAAACATATCTGCGACTCTCCTGATAATCAGTTAATCATTTTTCAAGCAGAGTGGTTAAACCTTTGCAGGTTGCAGCTTTTCTTTGTCATATCTGACTGTAAATGGAAGATCACTTGGTTTTAGACTGCTGAATAAATCATTACCTTGGGAAATATTTTCTGACTTTTTATAGACAAAATGTTTAATAGTGGGATTAATATTGCACAGTTTGACGAACAATGAACTGGCAAGACATTGCACAGTGTATAAGCAGCTTCATAGCACATGTGTGCATGTGCAGCACGTGTGTGTGTATGTTAGTGGTGCGGAGACCCCACAGCTAGAGTTCATGATGAAAAGCAATTATCAGTATAACCTTGACTTTAAAGACTTCCTATTTTGCAATACTTAAAGCTCACTAGGCTGTAGGAGCTCAACGCCTACAAGGCCTGAAACCAGCTAAAGCCAAGTTAGTGTTCACACAAGTGTCACTGCTTTGTTTTTTTACACTTACACCCCTCGAACCAAGCAGCTCTTTACACACAACGTTTATCGAAAAGCAACATCACGTGCAATCACTTCTGTTTCAAGGGTTTCGAGCCAACAAATCCACACGGGCTGACATTTAGAGGAAAATCTGAAATGCTCAAAACGGACATCAACACGACATAAAATGCACCGTGCATCATTAAACATCATTTCCAACCTCTCCATTCTGTTGTCTGAGAATTACAGTGAAAAAGACATACACAGCCTCTTTCATTTGCCAATATACAGTGCTAACACTTTGCAACGGGAAATAAAATGCACCATTGCTCTGGTCACAGAACCAAGAACCACTGCTTCTTCTCCACATATCTTAATAGCACAGAGATACTTAAAAGCACAAGGAAATTCACTTTTGTCTTCCACCCTCCATGATATCACTGGTAAGACTCAGCTACAGTGACTCAATGGCTTGATCAAGGACACAAGAGGACTGTGGATGCTCTGATATGAGGGTTGAACCTGCTCATTTGTTAGAAGGTCTCGTCCTCTAATTGCATAGGAAACCGAGCTGCCCTCAAGAAATATAGTGCCACAGAAAACATACAGCATATCGCCAGATATAAAAGGTTTTTACCTCTTTTTGGTTTAGGGAAGCTTTCGTGCAGGTGAAAAACTACTTTCTCCACAAAGTGTTGAATGTTGCTGTGCTCTGGTCCTCGGACAAACACCATCCAGTCGTGGGTAAAGCCTTCCACAGTGGGTTTCTTTCTGACTTGGGCACGGTGACCAAGTTCTAGTTTCACCTGAACAGCACCCTGAGAAATAAAATGATGTTGGTTTATTGCCTAAGTTCACGCTACGTTAAAAAAAAAAAAACATATATATATATATGTTTCAGTATATATGCTGAGTAATGTTTCTCGTGGTGAGTAAACCAAGATTTCCATCACTATTAACAGAGCAAATTCAAACCCGAACGCCGCTGTTAAAATAAACCCTGCTTTTAAAATAATTTTCACATGGCAGCCCATTATGTTTCCTCGACTCCTGCATGAAGAACTCCATTGAAAAATTTGCTGATTTAATGCCACTTTGCTCGTCGTCACATGTACACATTTGGGAGAACATGACTTACGACTTTTTACTATCAGCTAAAGCCCACATGTAAATTGTTAATAAATACCATTCATGAAGCTGCACACATTCCCACTCACTTAACAATAATGAAATTTGCTCCAACTGCTTTCTACAATGGAGTAACATTTAAAAAAAAGATAAGAAAAGATTAGAAAAGAATGCAATGACAATAGCATGAAGACCCCTCGGGAAAGTTGACATCTTACCCGATTTAAATGATACTTTATGCCCTGTGTGCAACATTATGCCGAATTAAAGTATGGATTGTAAATACTTATAGTCATAGTTCACGCAAATACAAAAACGCATTTTTGCTGGTAAGCATTAAAATGTTCAAACTGACAGGTTTTTGAGGGGAATTTTGCATTACAGTGCTCATTCAGGAATAGTGGCACGTATCGGCTCTAGCTAGCTGTACGGCTTGAAAATCCTCGTTACGGACTAAAATCCACCGACTCCTCCTGTGTGACAAAACAGCAAAAATGTCCAGACATACTCCGTTAGACCGGACAAGCAGGCAAATCCTCCAATAGAATACTCACCGAGTTGGCCATCCTTGAGGCCCCGTGTTACTGTTATTTCATGGAGAATTAGTTTTAAATGAGAGCAGAGGTGAGTACAGCTTGCCTATGACGGCGGACATGGTCTCTCCTGGACTGAAGTCAGACTCAAGACTTTCAAAGGCTCGCCGGCTGTCAATGTCCAGTAATTACCCAGAGACTTTCCGCTGTGGACTTTCAAAATAAATCCCCTGCAGTAAAGGTGTGCCCCACCAAGAATACCCAAACTAATTACAGAATTACAGTTTAAGAACAAATTCAAAATTTAATACGCACTGATATCACATGATATGTGTGTGTATATGTGCATTTTATTAATTTCAAGTTAGGGAATTTACACAGCTGTGGCCAGGATTTAGAAGATATGAAGACAATTTTCAGAAATTGTCTCTAATGTCTCTAAATGTAAAAATGTAAAAACATGACATTTTCACATTCATATTTACTTTGATGGGGCTCCATAGGTGGTTTTAAAGCATGTTTAAAAGTATTAGGAATAGAATTTGGCTATATACTTTTTTTTAATTCGTCCATTCATGTATTGGTGACTTAATAGTAGTGACATTCAAATATTCAGAGAATTAAAATGCTGGAATCATCTTTTAAATAACCCAAACTTCAGTCATGACCATGACTATCTAATGCTACATATTTCATAAAACATAACTGAAAAAAAAGTTGAGCTCTCACAGAAATTCACCACTATCACATTTTGTAGTGTCCTGATACCTGTCTGTGCTATTTCATTTTTAGGTGTCAGCACAGCTGGCTCAAGATCACGATTGGCGCCTGGGTGTTTAAAGTCAAATGGCCTTAATGTGTAAGAAGATGTCCTTTAACATTTGCTCTCTGGTCCACCTCACACTGTTGGATTGTAATTGGATTTAATATATTGTGTCTGCATGACATGGTATGACATAGAGAGCAACATTAAGACCATGTACCTGTGTAAAACAACTGGAATAAAACATCTGCTCCCTGCAGGACCCTTAACAATCAATAAACTGGTCAAAGTTTCACAGAACTTTTTTGTCTTTTTCTTCACACTTCCAAGAGCTCACTGACTGTCCCTGGGTGCTCATCCAGGACACCTTGCTGGTAGATCAGCCATACGTATGAGGATAACTCTTCTCTTGCATTATTAAATGGTTTCTTTAAAGTCCTTCTAGAGAGTGGGTGGATTATTTAACTGCTATTTATTTAACTGCAGCCCTACTGAGAAATGTAGATGAAGTAAAGAAACGACAAATTTGCCTCCTTTTATTTTGAAAGTGAATTCACCCCATTTTCGTTATTGTTTTGCCTCAATTTCGCAACCTTTATTGCTTTGAGGGGTAAAGCGCACGCGCAGCTGGGTGTACCCGCTGGGGCCGCAGACTTAGCACGAGATGGAAAAGGCCAATAACAGAGCGGCAGACACACGGACCTCCAATCAGGTGGCCGCAACCTTCCTGTAATTGTGTTGCATTCAGGTCTCAGGGGAAAACCGGCAAATGGAGTGTTTTAACAGTTTAGAGATGTACGAACTTGTTTTTTCACCAGTCAAATGCCAACATTCAACCAAATTGTTTGACAAAAGTGCATTACCTCTACCTGACTTTCAACAAACAACCCTGTAAGACAACAGTACGCAAAGACGGCGATAAAAGGTAACAGTTTATACACAGGCTGTCTTCAGATTATTCTGTAAAAATGTAAACTCTTTACTTTTTTCATTGTTTACTTGTCCCTACAGGTGTCTCTGCATATTTACAGAAAATGGACCTCTAAACGTTATACAGCAGCATCAAAAGATATGATCACCATGTTTTGAGGAAAAAAAATGTGTGTGTGTTAAATGTGTAATATTATTTATATGCACAGAGGGATAACACTGATTTTTTATAAATAAAATAAAATAAAATAAAATAAATTTAAGACTGCCAAATGAAAATTAAATTAATCACATCACTGACAATAATAATTGTTTGTGTGCTCCAGAAAACGACACTAATTATTATACTTCTTATTTTTCTGTATTCTAATGCATTACATTAGTGTTCTTCACCTTTTTTCTTTTAAAAACATTATTTTAACACACAGCTCAGTTCTCACTTGAAAATGAAATCTCAGTCTCTGGGACTAACTCAATCAACTATAGGCAGTCATAGACTTCCATACCGCCCCCACGTCTCACTCTCATAAGGTCTTATAGTCCATAACATAGATAATTATTAACCCGGCTGTTAACACTGAGTTAACAGCTCCGGTGTATAGGTCTGTACATGTAAACATGATATTCAAAACGTCCTCATTAAGTTTTCATTAACTTCATAACAGTTACATTAAGATTATTACATTATCACTGGCATACATTATAAAGGTTATGGCTCATGACAGGCGGGTGTCTACCAATTTTGTCCCTCGTTACACACCGTAGTTACATGCGGATCTGCAGGAGGCTGTTCACTGAGGTAAAGTTTGGACAGCGGCATGTTTAACTTTCATTAAGTTTTAACTGAGAGACTAATATATTATTGCGTGTTACAGTATAGGCACAGACCACCTGTCTTTATTGTCATGAATGGACAGGCATTCAGTTAGCATTAGCCTGTGTTGATAACTCCAGTGTAGCAATTATTAGCCGGTTCCGCTAACTTAAGTTGCCAACTTGTTTGTTGTATTACATTTTAATATCATCATTAATTATCTCTGGGCATTGAAGCTTTTTGTTCAACACAGGTTTGTACTAAAATTTCTTCCGTGACTGGCTTTGGTATGTGCGACACGTAGCCAGCATCAGGACCACGACTAGCTTGAAAGTACGCGCTACAGTAAACCCCATTCAAATATCTGCCAACTCTATTTTCACTTACATATTAGCAAATTATTGTAATGCACAAAACGCCCTTGAAAGCATTTTCTGACGAAGCAATAAGTATTCCTTGATTCGGCATAAATATAATGTACCAACCGGAATAGTTAAATAAAATAAAATATAATTCTTGCTGCCGAAATACACCACCCTGGGCAGCAGCAGCAGCAGCATTCTGCTGATGTAAGCCCAGCTAGGTGGATTGGTAAAATGGCTCTGATGCTGAGTAATGTTTCTCGTGGTGAGTAAGTAAGGTGGTATAGTCATGATAGTCGGGGTGATACTGTGCTACGACTAGCAACTGTTTGTCACAGCAACAGTGATCTAGATGGAGTGTCATAGTGTAAAGACCCCACCTACAAAGATTTCTTTGGTTTAGACTATATACACAGTACTTGGTTATCTGAGGTTTTGTATGGATCATGTTTTCAGGTGTAGTACATCCTCAGGTGACGTTGGAGGTTCTCCGTTCCTTGGTTAAATGACTGCGAGCTGCATTTTAAAACTTCTATAACAAGACTGTTTAATGTGCCCTAGAAATCTGGATCCGTGTCAGAAGACCTTACTGTGCATCTGCCAGTACTTGTCTGATTGTTTATTTTATTCTGAGTCATGCACATACAAGTGCCCAGCTCATGTGGGCTTATGCAACACCAAATCTCCCATGCAGTGGCAAAACAGCTCTTGTCAGAAAAGAACATAGCTTTTTACATATCTTATCAAAAACACAGAGAAAATGTGGCTGATATGTGGTGCAAGTCTAATATTTATCATATCTCCTAGACTCCTAGACAGGGCTGGTTAAATGCATCTCATATATATTTTTTAAACTATCTAGCTCTCACTCCCTTTTTCTGGCAAACATGTTCCATGTTTGGAAACGTAAGGAGGGCGGCCTCCTGGACTTAACTATGTCAGAAGCATGCTAGAGGAATTAATGTAGATTTTAGCACATCAAAAGTTATTTGCATCTATTAGTAGTTGTGGTGGTGATTTTTGCTATCTGTGTAAAATTTTGTTGTGTGCTTTTATTTTGAACTTTCTGTGTTGTGTCGCCACATCCTTGAATCCCCTCAGGCATCATGCGGTGTATATATTTGTTGCTGAATGCACTGCATATTGCTCTTTCACTAAGTCAACTAGCATTGATAAGTTGTTATTTCACAGTTTGTAAAACATAATAAAAGTAGTGAATTGCCCATTACAGTTTCCTAGAGCCCATGGTGTTGTACTTAAATAGCTTGTTTTGACCAAAGAACAGTTTAAGCCCCCAAAATAATCAGAACATATTGAAATCAAACAGAGAAAAGCTGCAAATCTTAGTACTTGAGAAGCTGGAACCAGACGATAGACTGTTCTAATTACACGCAATCAATTTTCTTCTGCTAAATTAACTAATTGACTTAGTGTTACATGACTAACAAATTCTGCCCAGCCTTAGAAAGCTGTATCATGAAGTGAAAATGAATTCATCACAGCCAGTTTTATAGAAACCTGTTGAGACGTTTGCCAGCCGGCCGCACTCGGTGCTGCTATGATTTCAGGCCTTCCAGCGTGGCTGTGACAGAGTGTGTGTGCTGTGCCACCTGAAAGGCCATCAGAAATCCCATGTGCCTGTCACACAGTAAAGCCTCAGTGGTGTCATTTCTAAAGCACTGTTGGCTCAACACTGTTCATGCATTGTCCTCACTTGTATTGCTAATGCAGACCTAGCAGTACAGGCCAGCCTATATTGTTTTGCTGTAAGGTAAATCTGCTGCAGAAACCACTGGAACAGTTTGGTGTACTAACTTTTAAAGGTTTAGCTGACAGTTGACACTCTTTAAATTAGAGAAGAAGCCAGGTTCTTCTAAATCATCTGCATCACCTAAAACATAACAAACAGTGACTGACTGGTTTTCATTAGTTTCATAGAAAAGTCAACTTCCTCCACCTTCATCCACATGGAACTCCTTGTATTGTTAATTCATTTGAAAGACTGTGAAGTTAAAGAGTGTAGATATAAAAGGAGTGACAGCAGCTATGTCATGATTAACAGACACATTTTCTATGAAAACGAGTAATCAAGCACTTGATAAAGTCCAGTGTTCATTTGAAGTGAAGTGTGTGTTAGCAGGTGCAGCTGACTTACCTGTTTATGTGGCCATGAAGCTTAGTGGCAGTGGGAGCCTGTGTTGAGTGTGCAGGAGTAGGGTGGTGGACAGTACAGCAAAGCAGGCTGGCTTATCAGTTAGATAGCAGGGGGTGGGGTGGGGGTGGGGGGGGTATGGGTGTCTGTGTTTGGGAAGCGGGTGGGGGGGGGGGGTTAGGCTCCACGAGGCTCATATTCCCAGTGTTTATGGTAATGTTAGAGCAATATATCAGTTTACACTGAATGTTTAACCCCCAGAGAAGTTGAAGTGAAGAAATTGGACTAAAATATTCTCATTTAGGAATATAAACTTTTTTCTCATCTGAATTAGCGGGATTTTAGGGGATATCTGTCCATTGTTTGCAGAAAATGGTCGTGATAACTGCCATTTTGACCAGTAGTTGTATGACCAGTGTTTGAATCTTAAGCACACGAAAGAGGACACAATAGCATTCACAAGCCCTTTTAGACAGCCTGGAATATTGCGCCATTATTCTGCCTCACAGTTCTGTGTGAAAGGTTTGGAGGTGGATTGGTGAGGTGTTGTTGTCCCACCTTTAAGTCGGCAGCGGTTGATGTGTGTGTGAAAGGGAGAGCAGGCATGTCGGAAGAGAAACAGACTGATGCTGAAGCCTACCAAGTTACATGTCACGCATCTGATTCCAATGCCGACACACTGTATATAATCACACAGCATTACCCCTGTTACAGCTGTGTGTGTGTTTCAGTGTAAACAAGCACAGGCGGCACATTTGAGGGTCCTCTTGACTCAAGTATAGAGCGATCTCTGTGCAAAGGGGTATGAAAATGACTGAAAAGAAATGAATGATGAAAGTAATGATGTCCCTGTTTAAACCTCATAGCAGTCAAATCCTCCTGATAAAAACCTAACCTGGCTCAGCAGGTGAGCAGCTGTGGTGTGCAGGCCTCAGACAGCTGGTGGTCAGCACCTGCATACCGTATTGTCAGGCCTAATGAGACAACCTGAGATGGGCCACTCGCCTGCTCAGCAACCTGTGAGTTAGAGAGTGGGGAGGTGTACCGATGACTTATGAATAATTTAATGGAAAATTATGTCATGGCTGCGGGCCAACAATTTGATAACACATGGCAGGGAGCAGCTTTCAAAGAGTCATCCCCTGAATACCTCCAAGCAGTGTTTCTCCCTGGAATGTTTGGTCCATTAGTGCTATGAAGCAACAGGTGGCTGCATCATTTAGCTTTTGTTTCAAAGCTGACTTCAGCACCACTGATATGTGATATTCTTGAACAAAAGGTATCACCAAGTTTCCCTTTTGAAAGTTTTCCTTTATAGTGTTATCTGACATTGACTTATTAGAAGTGGAGGAACTGAAATGATAATATATAAACACACTGTTTTTCCTCTGTTGGTTTACTCTAATGGAAGTTCCCTCTGCTCTCAGGTATGACTGGCAGACACAATGGAGAGTTTAAAGACACAGTTTGATTTTCCCAGCCCCGTCATCCAAGCACAGGTAAGCTGCTGAATCATGGTTAGACCAGACAGTTACATGGAAGTTAAGTTTGTTTACTTGTGTAACTTGTATAGTTGTTAATCCAGTCCATTTAGTTAACTCTACACAATGGGCTACACAGGTAGAACTGCATTTTATATAGCGCTCTTCTAGTCTTAATGACCACTGTTGCACTGTTCCTACATAGACAAAAAAGCCAATAATACAGCTTTAAAACTGTTGTAGGATGATTCATCAATGGATTTAAAGGGATAGAATGAAACTCAAGTCAATTAAATGACAGAAGCCGTAATATATTTGGTTAAAATGATAATGTCCAGTCGTGTCAGTCAAACAAGCAAGTCTCAACACCAGTGCCTGTGTTTTCTTCTCTTTAAATAACACCCCACCTGTTGAATAACAAACATTTTAGACTTCAACAGGTGAACCTACAGTACACAGAGAAGAGTGTTAACAGCAACCACAGCCTCTGTCTAAAATACACATTTAGGTCTGCTGTTTGTTTTCTAGACGGTGAGAAGTCTTGTTGCTGCTGTGCTAAAGGAGAAAGGGCAAAATGGGCAAATCACACAGTCGTCCCCTCAGGTGAGTCACTCATCAGAGTAAGGTATTGTGATGATTTCATTGGAGTTTTGTGTTGAAATTTCTATCTTGTACAACATCTGCAGTGACAGTTTTTCTTTTATTTATTTAATAACAGAATGTGTTGGAGCACCACACTTGCTTGTAATAAGTGGCTGTAAATGTAAAGAAGTAGATGTTTTCAAACCACAGTATCAGCTGCAAAGTGTAAAGTTAATCAACAACTTTGCCTTTAAGCTAAATCTGGATTTAAATCCTGGTGGTTGTTGTGTATCAGGGCCCAGCGTTGGAGGCTCTGTGGCAGCAGTGCTGCAGCGACTGTGCTCTGGTGCGTTCAACCTGCTGCGATGCCGTGGTGCTGCTGGTGGATCAGGGCCACGCAGACCTGCACTACATCCTCAACAGTGTCCTCAACCTCCTGCCCTCTGCCAGGTAAACAAAACACACTCACACCTGCTCTCAGTCGCATCATCATGCCTTAAAGCAAGTTCCTGAATATACTGACAACACTCACTGTACATAAAACTAACCCTACCTTCACCACTGATCATTTGAAGTGGACACAGACAAGCAACAGTGTCATGGTGTCATGATGCAGAATGTTTTTGTGACCAGCTATTAATCTAGACATGCATCAGACAGTCACCTCTAAACCTTTGTGTTTTGCAATGAGAGATTCTTGACTTGACCTTCATTTCTATCATCCGTCCATCCATCATCCATTATCTATACAGCTTATCCATCAAGAGTCACAGGGGGGCTGGAGCCTATCGCAGCTGACGGTGAGAGGTGGGGTACACCCTGTACAGATCGCCAGTCCATCACATATAGACAAACAACCATTCACACTCACATTCACACCTAGAGTCACAGGTTAACCTGCATGTCTTTGCACTGTGGGAGGAAACCCCACAGGCACAGGGAGAACATGTAAACTCCACACAGAACCAGGGCTCAAACCTGGAACCTTCTTGCTGTAAGGCAACAGTGCTAACCACTGCACCACCATGCCGCCCTCATTTTTATCATTATTAATTATATTGTATTCACCAAGTTAAGTGCTTACATGTAGGAACATGGTGATATCACTAAAGATAAGTCGCACACCTTAAGAAAAAAAAAAAGTCACTAGTAGATGTAGTGATGTCCTCTGGGTTCACAGCCTGCAGATGCTGCTTCATTCCCAGATGACACAGTCTACTTACTGTAAAGTGCTGACATTTAGCACCAAAGAATTTGTCACATCGCCAGCAAATTATTCAAAGTGCTTCAGTGGACCTTCATGGCTGCGTCATCGCTTAGTGTGTCTCCTAAATATGCAGTAGTTGAGGGGCACCTTCTTGTTAATGTGCAACAGGTTGTTTGACCTTTTTGTGCAGATGGTTAATCCATCATTTATCAGTCACTGAAGCTTCCGTAGTTAGTAAGAGCCAATTTAAGGCTTGACAGGCAAGCCTAAGCTGGACAGGAACCAGCAAGACAAGGCAGAACTCTAGAACTTTAAAGCCCCTTTTGGATGAGATTAACATCACCAGAGGAGGTGGAGAATGAAATATTCACTGTGCTCCTCAGTAATTTAACTCATTGTTCCAGATGGGAAATTACAGTATATGGTGTGTAATAGATATGAACATTCAGCAGGACAAAGTCAAGAAAGAAAGACCACACCCTCCCCAGGGCTGCAGAAGTAAAGATACTGTGTGATATGTATGAGTCAAAAACTGCACCCCTTCTCAGAGTCACAACTCTGAAGATGCAGATATGATACAGACTGCATAACATTCAGTGTGACTTACACTGTCTGAAAGTATCTCTGGTGTCCACTGTGAATAAAACTCCTCATCAGGTATTTCAGTTTTCTTCAGTATCACAGTAATCCAGTAATAGTGTGTCCATGGGCACACTGCAAACAGGAACACCAACAGCTAATAAATCACCACACTTTAAATAATGCCAGTTCCTGAAAATGTAAACAAATATAGGCTAAAAACATAACTGAAAAGAGAATAGCTGACATTACAATAGCCCATTTGATGAGCTTTTACAGGGTCTTGCTCTTCTCATGGTTTTAATTTTTTTTGTCACCATATTGGTTCCCAGATAGGCCTACATGTTGGTGTTTAGCATATTTTTACAAGTCAGATGAGCAAAAAAATTCACACTGAGCTAATTTTTTTTTTTTTTTTTTTTTTTTTTTTAAAGTAACAGGACAAGCAGCTTTGTATGTGGGGAAAAAATGTCACTGTGGACCAAATTCAAATTACAGGAAAAACAGAAGATAGTTGTAGCAGTAATTATTACTGGGGTGGGGATTTTTAAATTTTAGATTTAAAAAAAGCACATACATGGATTACAGTCACTGACCAGCACAGGTAATGTTATATCACCCCACTTCCCTGAGAGTCATAAGTCTTAAGACATAAGTTCTCTTTGACTTAGATAAGAATAAATTGTCCAGTGTCATTGACTGAGATTAATCAAAAAAAGGGTGACTAAATATGATTAAAACTGTCACAGACCTTTGATATCAGGACTAAAACTAAATCTAAAAACAGCTGACAACATGAACACTAACTAGTAAATCTCCGCACAGTACATACTGTACTGTACGACATGTAGGTAACATGGCACAATATGTAGGAGCATAATTCAGCCTTCAGTAACAGGACACTGTCACATTGTCCTTGCCCCCTCTGCTGACTGTGATCCATTAATGTTTCTCAATGTCCCGACCGTTGGAGCAGGACATGGATGTCTAACTTCAAAGTGACCTTTTTAGTCTAACATCAGCTGACTCATATTGAGTCAGCATTTACAATGACCTTTTTGCCAGTGGTTGTTGGGGCTTGTACTTGCCCATAATGCTTTTTTATGATTATTTCACATTCATGATTTACAATCAATATTTTCATATGGAATAATGGAACAAATGTGTATGTGTAACAAAGAGTCATCATTAACTCTACTCTACAAAGCCTTTTAGACTGTTTTTGCTCCTTCTGTTTTGATTGACTCTCACTGCTCTCATCAAGCCTGTTTCCTGCTGCAGATGTTTTCAGTGAAATTCTCTGATAAACCCACTGTACACTACCTGTTCGGCAGCAAACAGCAGACACAGAGGCTAGCTGGCGGACATAGTGGAGCATTTAGCTGCTGATGAGCCAAATATTTTTCTTGGTAATAGGTGGAGACCAACTCGGAGCTAAAAGGAGAATGGTTGGGACTTTTGTTTTTGTTTTCATAGTCCTGACAGATTCTCCTGCTTCAGAGAGAGTAAAAAAATCTCATATTGCTTGAAAGTGTAAAGGAATAGTTCAATATTTACAGAGCCAGGTTAGCAGTTTCCGTTTGCTTCCATTCTTTGTGCTAAGCTAAGCTAAACCTTTTGTGACTCCAGCTCTGTAACTTACACACAGACATGAGATTTACCTCGATCTTCTTTTTTCTCAAAATCTTCCTTTGTGGATTATGACCTTCTCTGTGTCCTCTTTGTGATTTGAACTGTCAACAGAAACGTCCAGGGGCTTATAAAGCTGATTGGACGGCTGCTACAGATGCAGGCAGACCAGAGAGACTGTGAAACACACTTCGCCTGTCCTTACTCCATCAGGTCTGTCTTTGTCATTTGCATAGTACTTAGGCTTGTGTTGTCTTAATAAAAAATCTATTTACTTTTCAGTATGTGTGGTATGTCAAACTGCATATGTACAGTCATTGACAGAAGTCTTGTCACATAAGTACATAGTAACTTAAAATGGCATATAACTTTATTTCTAATCATTCAGTTGTTAAAATAAATGGTTAATTTTAATGTCAAGGGCTTTCACATTAATAACTGGGTGCAAAATGAAACTGTCTTGAACACTTCTGATGTTCACAGCTTGGTAAAGCCCATAACATTTGTTTTTGCAAGGACAAAAGTCTTGTTGTGTCTTAAATGATTCAGCCAATCACAGATTAGAGCTTCACCTGTGACAAATACTGTAATTAACACATTTCCAGGTGTGTATAAAAATAACCCCAGCACACCAGACCTTCATGTGAAGTGCAACCTGACCTCTGGCAACATGCCAAAGATTCAACCACAGACCTAAGTGCTGATCATCAAGAGCCTGAAGACCAAGTCTGCTGCTGAGGTGGCAGACATCTTTAATGTATCCAAACGTCAAGTGAAGAGGATAAGAAGAAGATTTGAAGAAGCTGGTGACATTGATGACAAGCCCAGGTCAGGCAGACCCTGTAAGACAACTGTTTGAGAGGACTGTTTGTTGCTTCAACAGTCCAGGGCCAGCCCTTTTTCAACTGGTCACCAGAAACCCCTGTATCTACAAGAACACTTTGTTGAATTCTCTCACCCAGTGGTCTCCATGGCCGAATTAGTGCTCACAAACCAGCATTAAACAGAAGACAACAAAAAAATTGTGTTGCATTTGCCAAGGCCCACAGCTTGCAGAAAGCATGGACGTTGGAAAAGTGGCAGAAGGTTGATTTTTCTGATGAATCATCCATTGAACTGCATCCCAATCTCTGCAAATACTGCAGAAGACCTCTTGGAACCCACATGGACCCAAGATTCACCCAGAAAACAGTCAAGTTTGGTGGAGGAAAAATTCATGGTTTTGGGTTACATCCAGTATGGGGGTGTGCGAGAGATCTACAGAGTGGATGGCAACATCAACAGCCTGAAGTATCAAGAAATTCTTGCTGCCTATTACATTCCAAACCAAAAGAGTGGGCAAATTCTTCAGCAGGATGGTGCTCCTTCTCATACTTCAGCCTCCACATCAAAGTTCCTGAAAGCAAAGAAGGTCAAGGTGCTCCAGGATTGGGCAGCCCAGTCACCAGACTTGAATATTATTGAGCATGTCTGGGGTAAGATGAAGGAGGAGGCTTGGAAGATGAAACCAAAGAATCTTGATGAACTCTGGGAGTCCCGCAAGACTGCTTTCTTTGCCCTTCCAGATGACATACATTATTTTTGTATGCGTCAAGACTTTTGTCCAAGCAAAATGTAAGAATGATACAAGACTTTATTATAATAATTATAATCTAGAGGCCTTTGCCTGTCATATAAGCCATTTCTGATTCCAACTGATCAACGACAAGTCAAGTTATTATTTGTTGTTCTTACAACTTGGATAAGCGACAAGACTTTTGTCAGGGACTGTAGTTGTAACGACATTGGTAGGATTATTTTGTCAAAATTGACAGAGCTCTTCCAGAGCCAGCGAAGATATTATAACTGTTTTCACTGAGCAGTATTAACCATGGCTCGTAAACTAATCTTAGGCTGATCAACATCTTTTTATTTTCTCTTGTAGTATCACCTTCTTAAAGTGGAACACCCCAGTTTTGTAGATTGTGCTGTTGGACTGATACTTAGACATTATGTTGAATGATGCTAGCAAATACTAGCTGATGTACATATGTGTTACCATAGTCACCAAATGATCATGTGTAAACAGAGGCTGTATTTTGCATACACAGATTGGGAGATTGCCTCCTTGACAGTTGATGATCAGAATACGGCTCAAAGAGTACTTTATCTTTTGGATAATGCCAGAATCGCCTGTTCTGTCCTATGCACGATTACAGATGATACCACACCAGAGTCCACTTGAAAGATCAACCTGCTCAGATGGTCCTGGACTAGTTGTTAAGTCCAAGTTCAATGAATGGCTTTCAGATTCACCAACCAAGTTAGGAGTGGCAGCATCTTAAGGCCAAATTGTGTAGATTGTGTCTGGTTATGAACCTAACCAACTGTTGTTTGCCAAGAAATACTTCTAGCACAAACTCCCCCTAAAACATAAATTGTCATTTTTATATTTCTGTTGAGGACTAAACAAAGAAGACACAGTGTGTTAATTATAGTTGTTTGTAGGTGTATTTGTGAAATATGGACAGACCCAGGCTAGCTGTTTCCCTGTACTTCCAGTTTTTATGCCAAGCTAGGCTAACCAGGTCCTGACACTGGTTTTGTACTTAACAAAATGGGATTGATATTGATCTTCTCATCTCACTCAGAAATTGTGTTGTAACTATTGGAACACTGTGCTACAAAGAGTCAGATGGAGCGACAAACATGAGCAGTGGTCATGCAGTTTTAATGGATTATTAGTGATGTTTCAGATCAGTTCACTGTAGTGTTTTAACTTTAAATAATATAGTCAGGCTAAACTTGTTAAGCTTGTTAACAACCTGCCTGATTGTCTCACTTGATCTGTCAGATGTTTTTGGTGAAACTTAGGAAACTTTCTGTTCTTGTATAATCAGTCAGTGATTGATTAAACGCTTTAGGTATAGGCATAACTTGGCAATACAGATGATACAATTACTATTCAGAGAAGAGGGAGTCCTGTGTGGTAAAGGTTAGGCTTACTGGTTGGATATCCTCAGGCTGATATAGTGCAGTGCTGTGCTCCTGCTGCAGCCTGGACACAGCCTCCCCTCCTCTCCCTCCTCTTCCTCCTCTCCCTCCTCCCCTTCTTCCAGCCTTAGATCCGCACCTCTGCCAAGATCCTGGGGCCTCCTTAATCAGTTACAGCGGGTGATAAAAAGACTGAGCTGCTTTGTCTGTTTTCTTTTCCTTTTTCCTTCATGTTTCCATTCCTCTGCGTTGCTCTCCATGTTTCTGTCTCTACCTCTGACACCCTTTCCTCCTTTTTTGTGCTTGATCCCTCTTAACCTCTCTTTCTCCACATCTCTATCCTTTCTGTCTTTTGCTCCTTCCTTCCCATTGTCCTCTCCTTTCTCATTTTGTCTTCATCGCTGTCTCTGCTGTCTGCGTCTGTCTGGCGGTCTGAACCTCCCTGGTGGGAAGATGAATGTGTTGAGGGCAGCAGGGTGGCGCCGTTGGCCTGGCAGTCTGGCCCGCCATTGGTCGTTGGGCCTGGCACTGCTGGGTAACTGTAAATGCTGTGGGATTAATGGAGGATGCACACTGGTGCCCATTGTTGACCGTCTGCTTGCCGCTGCCCCGTGCAATCTGCCACAGAGACTTTGAGCCACTTCAGCACCCAGCAGGATCAGGGAAGGTTCAGGGCTCTGACTGCCACACCAGCTCATTTCTCATGTGATGTTAGTCTGGCTGTAGTAGTGTAGTCAGTCCTTACTGTCCCCTGCAGGCTTTCCCACATACTCAGTGTATCTGGCCTGTCTGCTCAGGTACAGTGACATGGTAATTGTACATTTATACTGAAATAAATTACAGCTAGATTGTGGACTGATAAAACAGTAGTGATTCAACCTGCAGCCATGTCATAGAACCTTTTACAAACTGGTCATTTTGGTTTGTTGATAACAAGTCAGGTTATTAGCTGGAGAAGCAATAGTAGTCATAGCTAAACAGACAAAGAAAGCAACAATCCTAGGTAACCTCATTTCTATAACCAGACTGGATTATTTAGGTGATACCAGTATCAGTATTTGATACTTAAAAAGATTTAATAATAACAGATAAAATTGTTATATACAATTGTTTACATGAACACAAACATTTTTGATAAGGATACACTAAATTTGGTTATTTGAAAAAATTAGGTCACGTCGTGCACTGCGTGGGATGTAAAAACAAATTTGTCACTGCTCTCTGGTGGACAATCTGTATAACTGCAACACTATTTCTAAATTTCCTTATCAATTCTGTAGTCATTTTTATCCTGTGGGCTGGGGAACACCACCACATTTTCAGTTTGTGCATAAAAAATCATAGTAGTAAAACCAGAAATTCTCAAAACTGGAAATATTGCAAATAAAAATGTATGGCTGAGGTAGAAAAGTAAGCATACCTAAATCATAACAAAAGCTGTCCGGAAACATACTTTTTTGATACACCTTGATGGTACCGTACCTGTTGCCCCCCTTTTTACTTTACACAAAATATTCATTTCATGTTACTGAATGCACAAATGATATCTTGTGTAGGGACTGTCATGATGTATCAGAGATCCAGTGCTAAAATAGTCATGTAATTTGTGGTTCAGCTTTTGATTTAAAGCACACACTGGTTAACATTTTATTCTCCTGAAGCTTGAACAACATTTTATTGGAAACACACACATCCTACTCTGTTTGATGACAAAGAAGATTGAATTATTTTGTAAAACAGAGTTCTGTTTTAACCCAAGTCTGCTATTTAATATTATCATATGTCTTGGTTGCACAAAAGCAAATCACTGAGACTTTTTTGTCTTGTCATGTCAAATTATGTCTGAACCCAAGTTCCTGAATGTTTCTTATGCTTCTTAAAGGTATACTACCCAGGTTTTGTTGGTTTGTCAGTTGCTGTTTAAAACACACCATTCAAAGGAAAATTCTGCATATTATACCTTTAATATCTGCTGAGGTTTTACAGTACCAAAATTATACTTTTTCAGTATTTTTTCTATACTTGTTAAATTATATGTTAACATTGTTTTCTGGAAAGTCGCCAATATACTCTGTCTGCTTGACAGATCGTCCAGTAGCTTCAGAAAAAGAAGAAGGGAACCTTTATGCAGCAGAGATTTTCTGTAGCATTCCCCAGATCTGGTGCCTCAACACAATCCTGTCTCTGAGCTCTGCAGGCTGTTCCTTTGACCTCATGGCTTGGTTTTTGCTGATACTCCTTGTCAGCTGTGAGGCTTTATATAGACAGGTGTGTACATTTCCAAATTGTGTCCAATCAGTTGAATTTGCCACAGGTGGTAAACTCCAATCAAAATGTAAGAAACCTTAGAACGATAATCAAGAAAAATGGGAGGCCCCTGAGTTAAATTTCAAGTGTCGTTGCAAAGGATCTGAATGTTTATATCAATGTGATATTTCAGTGTCTCTTTCTTGATAAATTTGTAAAAATCTCTAAAAGTCTGTTTTCATGTTGTCATTATGGGATATTGAGTTTAGATTGATGAGAAATAAATTAATTTAAATGATTTAGCTTGAGCTGCAACATAACAAAATGTGAACCAAGTGAAGGGGTCTGAATACTTTCTAAATGCACTTTATCTTAGTTGCATGAAGTGTTAAAAGATTAAAAGCTGCTGCCAGAGAGTTGTGAAGTGTGATGTTTTAGTTTCGTTTGCCTGCTGTTGTGCTTTCAGATAGTAAATCAGTTCTGTGGTTGAACCCCGACTTCATCTCACAGGCTGGAGTAACCTGCAGACATCCACAGGAAGCTGGGCGTTACAACAGACAGACTTTGCCTCGCTCATTTGTCTGCCAGCGCTTTGATTCACATGTGAACTTGGAGTTGAACTAAAAGCATTGAGATCTCTGTCTTGACTTCCTGCCTCTTCCTTTGTGTGGCAGCTGAAAAGTAGAGAACGGCATTAGGGCTGATGGATGGGAGCTGTATTGAAGCTGAAGGTTTGGAGATGGCCACGGGGGGAACCTGAGGAGGGGGGGGCAGAGATGGTCAGACAGATAACACCATATGTAGACTGGGAAGAGAGGAATTCAGCCCATGCTGCAGGCTGTCACAGGCTCAGACATGCTTAGTCACTGAACTTCCTTCCTTCCACTTAGATATGTGGTGATTGATGGAAGGCACTGGTTAAGTGGAGCTGATGGTGGTGTTCACCCACCACACAGCAACCCTGTTTGTTAACCTCTGGCCTGTCTCTGGGCTGGATTCTCAACAATACTCAGAGACTTCACCTTGGATTTGACCCCAGTGTTTTGTCTGAACTTAATGGGTTTGCAAATTCAAGAATAATGGAGGCTATCTATTGTTTACACTCACAGGATAGATAATGGCTGAATGCCTGGTAATGACAAGAATAGATTTGGAATTTCTATTTTATTAAAAATATGCAGATGTGAACATCATGAAGAAATGATGTGAATGTTGTTATTTTGTTTAGCATTGTAACATTGTTGGAGTCAATGATAGAAAGTTGAGGAAAAAAAAAAGATAAAGATGCAGTAGAACCAGATATACTGTATTCTCAATTCCACATATTCTTCTTCTGTGTCCTGTTGCGCAAGTTTCCCACAATACAACTCTGCCACCAATAGTTGGGGCAGCTGCAGTAGAGTGGGTCACCTACTAATTTGAAACGTAGTTAGTAAGTGGCTAGTTGTTCAGTTGTTCCCAGTCTGCGTGCCAAAATATCCCTGGGCAAGATACAGAACCCCAAACTACCTCTGATGGTGTACCATCAGTGGAGTGTGTGTGTTAGACGTATAATGCCATATGAATGTGTGAATGTGACCTGTACTCTTAAGCTCTTTGGATGGTCAGTATGACTAGCAAAGAATACAGAATACAGTCCATTTACCATTGTTTGTTTGGAGGTTGGGGTGTGTTGTGCTAATAACACCTGGAGTGTACTTTGCCACACCTATAACACCACCCAACAATTATGTCACAGTAAAATGACACACCCTGGAGGACATATCCACCGTAGGTCAACAAAAACAAGATTTTCAGCTGCAATTAAATCGCACTCTAAGATGTCAGTTGTGGATAAATATGAAACTAAACGTCTACACTCACTTCTAAGTTCTGATTATTATAGCCTTTCTTTGTGTCCATTTCAGAATTGGGACAGTGCAACTGTTGCGTTAACGTGGCCTTTGTTCTGTCCCCTTGTTTTACAGGATCAGCCCTCATCCATACATCATAGCCCTGGAGAACCGAGTGGACTGCTGGCCAGCACTGCTGCTAGAGATTGATGATTTCATTCAGCAGGCTGCTGACAGGTTAGCCACAGCAGAGGCCTTGAACCCTCCATCTAATCACATAGTCCTTCAGTGCATGAATTTCAAAGCTATCTGTGAGGAGCACCCATCCCAAATAACTCATCATAATTGGTAGCTGTTATTATGCAGTGATGACAAATATATACAGGCATGGCAAATATAGTAGGGAACATAGATCGTATTATTCACAAGGTTTAAGTCAGGAAAAGTTTTACTTTCATGCAAGTTTGAGGCCAGATTGATTAGCTTACATTATGTGCTGCCTTTACATAGTATTTTTGATGAAGGTACTAACACATAATTTATATGTACACTGCAGAAATGAACCAGCCTACATCACCATGCTGGCCCCTTTCCTGCAGTACCTGTACTGTGAACCTCAGAGGCAACCCCAGTATGCCCTGCTCCGAAACAGTCTCCTCAGGGTGCTGCTGCCCACACAACCAGTTGCTGAGTTGGTCCATCAGAAAAAGGAGCAGAAGAAGTCCTCCGCAGTGTCCGACAGCCTGCTGCACTGCCTCTGCCAGCTGGTTCCACACATGCAGGTGACACAGTGAATGGGAGTATTTAGGCAATAATCCATGAGATGCCAACATCAATAATGGGCTCAAATTATTTGTTTTTTGAAGTCATTTTAAATACAGTGCAAAAATTAATATCTTGTGATGGGACTCTGCCCATAAGGAATTAATGCATTTAATTTAAAGTGTGACCATGGAGTCATGAAAGATTGAATTTCTAAGCAATAAAGCACACCCTTACTCAGTTTGCTGGTTTGCTGCTGCAACCTAATTTCATCTGACATATAGCTCATGGCCACTAATGTTAGATAATGTTAGCAACATTAGCCAGCAGATAAATATTGCTATATAACTGGTATTACTGAGCTCAATAACTACTTGTTAGTATGTCACAGAGAAACACTCTTTAATTATTTATTCTTAAACCACAAGGGTGATTGATATGATTTTTTTCTCTTAGTTACCAATGTTACCAGCCACATTAAAAACAATATGTTGTGTTAGATTGTCTTTTACTGGCTAACAATTTTTTTTTAAAATCATTATACTGTGTTATTATTCAGTCTAATGATATCTTTCAAATTGTGCTAATTACAAAAACTCTGCTCTCCTTAAAGCCTTTGTGCTTTTAGGATTCAGAAATTTCCAACTTTGATGACTCCCAGAAGAGTTTAGAAAAACACCTCAGCATACAGCAGTGACATTTTCATTCATTCATTCATTCATTCATTCATTCATTCATTATCTATACCTTACCGTCCTTATAAGGACTGGAGCCTATCCCAGCTGACACTGGGCGAGAGGTGGGGTGCACCCTGTACAGATCGCCAGTCCATCACAGGGCTAACATATATAGACAAACAACCATTCACACTCACATTCACACATACAGGCAATTTAGAGTCACCAGTTAACCTGCATGTCTTTGGACTGTGGGAAGAAGCTGGGAAACCTGGAGAGAACCTACACAGGTACAGGGAGAACATGTAACCTCCACACAGAAAAGCCCCATTGAACCCAGAACCCTCTTGCTGTGAGGCGACAGTGCTAAACACTGTACCGCTGTGCCGCACAGTGACATTTTCCACAAATATATCTTATGCCTTTAAAATAACTTAAATGATGCTATAATCTCAACCAAAAAATGTACATGTAGGAGCTTCAAAAACACAATGTCAAGTGAACCTTTCCAAGTCTCTGCATCCAAGTTGGAGTGAAAAGTCCTTCTCGATGGACTCGCTGCACCTCTTGTGGAATTCTTCGGCAAAATATATCTCTCGAGTAGTAGTTTTATTTCTTTTTTATGAGGTGTTGGTGTTGTCCTCTCTGTGCTGACAGGTGGACAGCATGGAGGCGGTGCTGGAGCTGTGTGGATTCATCGATGCTCTGCTCCAGGGTCTTGTTCAGGTCTCAGAGGAGCGCTGGAGGACTGAGAGAGCCAGGCTGCTTCTGCACCTGCTCTGTGCCTGTCAGCTCTGCCTCAAGTTAAACGGAGACTGTCGGCCGCTTCTCTGCGTATTACAACGGCTCCTGCCTGCCTGCCAACAGGTGACACAGCAACGTTTATGATACATATCACTAGCTCACACACAGTACAGTACAGTATGAATACCATCACTGTCTAAAGCGTTATTGTTACTTGTAGGAGCTGCCAGTGGATGAGCTGATGATGGGTGTGGCCCTGCTCCTGCTAGAGGCCCCTGCAGCTCAGCAGACCAGCCTGCTCAGTCTGGGTAAATACCGTCTTCAGCTAAATAAATGTACATTTAAGAATGAGACATCCAGATCCTGCAGAGGTTTATAATACTCACAGGAAGGATTTTACTCACAGCAGAAAACATTTATCTTTGATCATGATGGTTGCAAGATAAACAGCAGAATTACAACATTTAAGTTACAAAGGAATCTACAAGGAATGTGTGTTTACATGTATTTGATTGACCAGTGCATTGCCTTGCCAAATGACATCACAGTGCGTTGCAGCAAAAGTCACGTTTGGTTTTGCTTTTTTGCTGGATGACGCTGTGTGTTTTTTGTCTGAGTCCCCTGCATTGATACCACATTCAAATGGGCTCAGGGCTCAAAGTGGTGTGAACACAGCATAAGCAGGAAGTCCATCTGCTATTGACAAGTCATCATATCATATAACTACAAGACACATCTTCATATTATGAGAAAGAAGTTGAATTATTTTTTGTGAATCATACTTAAGTGAGAATACATTTCTGCTGTCTGTTAGCATCTATGCGTCAAATGAGGGATATGGATGACCTGAAGTTACAGGTTTCACTATTCAGCTCCTAATAACCAGAGGATGTTGAAATGTAACTCTATTAAAAATGATTTATGAGTCTGTAACAAGATGTTATTTAAGGCAGTGACTGGACTGGTGTCTTTCAGACAGCTGAGACAGACAGCACAAAGATAAAAACGCAAGTTGGTAATTTGGAAACAAATCAGAGCCAGAAACAATGACATTTAGTTTTTAGAATATAGGAATATTTTCACCAGCCACAACAGTGAGGCAAGTAATGTTCTCACTTCACTTTGGTCAGACTCTAATTACTATTTTATTCTCTGTTTATGACTTTTCTTGTGAAATTGTGTGTCCAATAACAGTGAATGACAGTATGATATAAATTCTTTGTCTACAATAGAAGAGGAAGCAGATATTGCAGCATGGATTGTAAAATCTCTTTCCAGCCTTATGCAATATTTTGCCTTTTTTTTTTGTTTTACCCCTTTTGCACATAAAAGCATGTAGATAGAAACACACCTATAAGTAAGTTCTCATTCTGTCCAGCAACCCACATAGACAATCCACCCTGAGATCAGAGTCAAGCAGAGAGAGAAATCCTGACCTGCAAATAAAATGATCTGCTCTGAACAGATCATAAAATATCAACCTGCATAAAATCTGAAGGTAAAACAAACCCAAAGTCAAACACACAAAACACACACCTCAAATTGACTCATTTATAGTATTTCAATTCTAACTGGTTTATGTAATGAATATCGTACCCAGGTGCATAACAAGTCATGATATGAAACTCATTATAGATGATTATATTGCTGTTGTGAAGGCTGCACCACAGCATGTCTGCTTAAAACATGTCATTACCAAGCTGTCATAGCCCATGATCCTATACATTCACCAGGTCCATTAGTTTTCCTAATAATTTCATAGAAAGGAACTGATATGTACTGTAACTGTGTTTACTTTGGAAAGTTCCTGGAAGCAACAAATTAGTCTCTAATTAGGAAACTCTAATTATTACCAAACAGTCATTTGGTAATAATTAGAGTATTTTTCCATGTAATCAATTCCTATTGATTGCTAGCATAACCAAGAGGGTTTTTTAGTCAGTGCACAGATTGTTGGCTGAACATGCAAAAATATGAACAATGTCTACAGACAAGCATAAAAGTCAAGCTATACGGTGAATCTTTTCTAATAATAAATCATATCCATTCAGGTTTAAATGGATGTTGATGTAACTACCATATAATTTTCTGGTTCTTTCTTAAACTCAATTAATCATGTACTGTGTTAGATCATTGTCTGGGTTTTCCCTATAATTAATGCCAAATTAATGTTATGTTAATGTTTTAGCATGCACTGCATCACATTTACATGTATGACTTGGTAAATAAAGAGGGATTCATTCATACAAGTTACAGTTATAGCTACCATAATCTTTCCTTGTTACATATTTTCCCATGATGGTATGTTTAAGTCCCCCACTGTTGCTCTGCTGTTGATTGATTTTATTTTTTCCTCCTGCTTCTTCTCACTTTACAACCTAATTTCTCCATGTGGATTCATTAACCTTCATAGATTTTTTTTTTTCCTTGTTGTCTTTATCCCTCCCTCTCTCTCTTTGACACAGCACTGAGTTTGGCTCCAGAGCAGACTGAGCTGTCACCCTGGTTGAGTCCACTCCTGGTTCTTCCTGTGCTGCAGCTGCTGTCCTGTTCAGGCCTTACTGAGCCTCTGGCTGACCGGAGGACACACAGCCTCAACCACAGCCTGGCCCACAGCCTGCTCCGCAGCATCAGCAGACAGACAGATAAACCCCGACAGGTAACACTGAAGCTGGCTTCAGCCTCTATGTGCAGGCTCATTGACTGTCACAGTCCAGCCTCTTGTACACAACTGCACAGGATCAGGTGCAACCAGTTAAAACAAATCCAGCACAGTTAGAGAAATAGGACATGTGGGACAAATTTAAGATAAAAAGGTGAGGCATCAACAGCATCACATGTCAAAAGGAAAAGAAAATGATATTAAAAAATGAAAAAAAAAACACGAAAAAGAAAAATTAAAGACATTAAAAAATAAGGAGGCAGGGCTGATAGCTTTTCTAGTTTTGCTAGCTTCAGAGGACTGATGTTTCTTTATTGTTTCCAGATGAATCATTTATTTTGTGAAACTTAATTTAATCAGGTGAGAATTCAGGGTTGGTATAAAATAGAAATGAATTGTTCAGCATAGTCATCTGCTTTGTTAATTACATTTCACTATCTAAAAAGGTGGGAAATTTCTGTATGTTTTTTTGGTTTTATAACTGAACCCACTGTTTTTGTATTAACCAGGTAGACTGCTGTTCATCTTTGCAAATAGCCAATGAAATCAATTGATTTTCAGCTGTATTTGCATAAAGCATAAACCGTCGCCACTGACTATCAGTCCAACAGCAACTGTAAAAAGAGCCACAGATATCGTACTGCAACAGTAGCTCTCTAGCTAATGTGTCCTCATTTACAAGCATGGAGACAGATCTTGTGTCGCACCTTGTCTTGCATAATGAGCCATCAAACAAACATCTGTCTGGGGAAAACTAAGGACAGTGTGCAGGCTGTATGGCTAATTAGCTGGTCAGCTATATTATTACTATTTGTTTATTTATTTATGAGTAGAATTCTACTTTTTTGCATCAAGTAAAGACATTTGTGCTGATTGTATTCTTTCATCTGTCTTATTCCCCTCAGCCTGGTCCACCATTGACACTTCCTCTCAGTTCCTGGTACAGTGAACTCAGCGTGGCTCTGTCCATACTGCGTAAAGTGGCAGATGATCCGACGCTGGCTGCTGATTGGCTGCTGTCGGTTCGCTCGGCCGTGTCATCGGGCCAGCGCTTGCCCTGCTCCCTCGCCCTCATCGTGACCTATCTCATCATAATGGGTCAGGAAGACGTCTGCCAGCTGGCTCTGAATGCAAGCCAGGCCTTCGCTGCAGCCGACCCCTGCCAGGTAGATAATCCACACCGCTCCTTTCAACACAGAGGGACATCTCAAGTTAAAGCTTTTCTCTGTAGCTTTTAGAGACTGACTGAATATTTGAATAAAGTACTTAGAATATACCTAACTTAAAATATACCTCAAGGCAAAATAAATAATTCCAGTCCTGCTTTTCTTGTCTTTCACCAAATGTAAATCCAAACCCTCTATCATCTGAATTTGTGCAGTTTAGTGATTTGTACTGGGACAGATTTGATTGTTTGGATGGGTAAAGTGGGCAGGGAAGCAAAAGTGGAAAAGTGAAAAACAAAAGACATCACAATACATTTCAACAAATGTCATCTGATGAATCGTAAATTATATAATGTTTTGCCAACTATTATGCTAACTGATTGTCGTTAAGCTCAGTGAAAAACTACACTTTGGACATTAAATTCAGTGATGACTAGATAATTTTGCATTTCCTGCAGAATACTTTAAGCATTCACACTAAATATAATCCTTTGACTGTGTAGCAGACAATGATCTTTGGTTTGTAGTTTTCATAGATGGATCTAGGTAGCTACCTACCTAGCTACATAGAGGACCCACCCACAATGTTTGTAGTTTCTACAACTGGCTGAAACAGCCATCAGTGAGCAACATTAGACCTATTAAAATTGCCACCTACTTCTGAGACTTGTTCAGCAATTCAGTCTTTACAACTTGATTTTCACAATACAAAGAGATGGAAAGCAGTGGCAGCTGATCGCAGTATGTTTGAGGCAACAGGAAGAAGAACCAGATGCAGACACAGGCAGGCAGGTGCTATGAAGTGCATTTAATATAAACAGTATTAACCAAGGCTTACAGGTAAACAGGCAGGCAGGCTGGGAGGTACAGAGACAAAAACGTGGTGGGATGATTGCAAAGGAGGGAGGACAAATGGGGAAGGGCATGTGAAAGGGAGAGGTGATGTGCGCTTCCTAGAGGCTGGTGGAAAACAGAGAGGAAAAACTTTCAGTGGGTGGAGGCCCAGGAGCTGAAGAGTGGTGGCACAGGTGACCTCTAGACTAGTTAAGCTGGAAGGTTTGGGTGGACAGCCTCTGGACCAGATAGAAAGAAGAGGCTGCTTGGGAGAGTTCCAAGGTCCAAAGACACAAACTCTTCAGTGGACAACGACCACAAGGAAGGGACAGATGGGTGTACCCGCTCAGGACATTGACCAGAATGTAGGGCAGATGGGGGAGCTGCTCTGGACGATGACTTTGAGGGGGTCAATGAAGGCAGAGCCACTCTGGAGGGTGGCAGCAAAGTGGAAGGCAGGATTCAGCTTTCTGTTTGGGCAGTGGTGCCAGGCAGGTGAGAAGACCGATGTCTTCCAGAGTCATGAGGACCAAACTTTCTCCTGGGGGCTCAGACATGAGGAAAACCCCCGAAAATGGAAAGGCGAGCCCCAAGGAAAGGTGACTGCTGGGGTTTTCAGGGACAGAGGCAAGAGGCTGGTCGACTGCGGGACAGGATGACGGCAAAGAGGTTGATGACTGGGATTGGAGGGACAGCTTGGAGGGCATCTACTAGCAAGATTGAGAATGGCAAATTCAAATTTTCATAGAAATACATGGACCTAGGGAAGTGGGAATATAGGTGAGGGCATTGACAGAGGTAGGGAAGCTAACAGAAACAGAACCAAGGCAGGAATCATGACAATTGACAGTGGGTAGTGAAAGTGGTGAAGTAAAAGAGTCTTGTGGTTGATGGGCTAAACAGGGCAAAATCTCTGGTAATATGTACGGGTTGGATTTCATTCACAGTATGCAGATATTTTTTTTTATATCCCTTGGACATAATTTGCCGTTGAAATTGACTTTGGATTTCATTCTTAAAAAGACATTCTCACCTGCCTTCAGCTGCTGCGTTTTCTGCAGCTGCATAAAGGGAGAGGGTTAAACTGACAGACTGGCCCACTGGGACTGTAAATGGAGTCGCTAGCTCCAGAAGTTGATGTGAAATATCACATGGTGTTATGGGCTCCTCATTACTTGGGCTCGTTAGAGGCTCAGAGTATTCCCCCCGCTGGTCTAATTGCTCCCAGAGTGCCACTTGTGCCGTCGTCTGATGCGTTGGTAGAAGGTTATTGGCATATTTGAATCCAATGGATTTCCCTCTTCACAGTATCACATCCCCTCACATCTGCCTGCTTAGAGCCACAAACACCTCGCAGGTTTGCAGTATCTCTTTGTTACAAGAGATGAGGGTAAAAATAAAACTCCCTGTTGTTTGTAGTTGCAAAGGAAAAACAATATATTCTTTATTGTTCATTGTGACAAATATGTCATTGATTTAAGGTCAAGGTTTAGGATCAGCAAAATACCTTTCAGGGATTCAACTTGAAGAAAAACCTCAGTTTCCTTCCTCTCCGCCCCTCCCTCTTCCTCCCAAGCCATGCAGGTGAAGTGGTTGCTATGCAACAGCCAAGGTGCAGGTCAGCAGTAAGTGCTTTATGTTAATTAAAGGCTGCTACACTGCAGAGATGTTGACTACATGTGTCTAAGGACCCCGACTAGTTCCTTTTTGACCCCCAGCACTAAAGGGAATGATAAAGTGTTAACCCCACATTGTCCAGTACTCCACTCTAACTTCTATCTGTAACGTATTCATTGACCAGACTTCATATGAATAGAAATGAGCTGGCTCTCAGCAGACCATGACCATGGTTCAGAACATAAGGGGCCTAGCATGTGGGACAGCCTATAACCTGGAGTGGTGAATCTGTATTTCTTGATGCTGTCTCCACAGCTCACCCTGCATGGGTATGCATCAGTGTGCATCATCAAATAATCTGGTTCCTAAGGCTCGTAGTTTACCAAATTAATAGTTTATAATACTGCAATTGCCTTTTTGCCACTTGTGTGCAGTAGAAACAAGCTGTAAATACAATACTGACATGTTATCACCTTTTAAAGTTGATGTTCATGGTGTTGGCAAACAGTTACCTATTTACACATCCAGGGTTGTTTGATAATTCTCTATATGATCATCACTTTGAATGACATCTTACACTTATTCATGTGATTCACTGTTTGTGCAGCTTCACAAAAGCTTCTTTGAGGAAAATGGGAAATGTTTTGTGGGGTACAGATGAATGATTATCCTTGTGCTAAGACCAACAACAAGGAAAATGAAGGAACTAGAAAATAAAATGAGCTAATAAAGAAAAACAGGAGAGTCAAAGATATAAAGGTAAAGTAGATTCAGGGGGTTTCTGAAGCATCCTCACCCAGTTTCTTTTGGTGTGTCCTTTATCTAAACTGACATGTGTCTGCAGGTTCCCTCCCTCATCCCTGTTCTGTTGTTCAAACTGGGGAAGGAAAAGAATCCCGACCTGGCTCATGCTGTGCTCAACTGCCTGCCAAACCTTGGGACCCATAAGGTACTGAGCACCTCTGGCCTCCCCTGTCCTGAAGATGAATGACATGGAATATAAACCACTGCACATTAACCTCATCTGTCTCCTCTGCTCACTTCAATTACTCTCTTCATGCATCTCCTTTGAAGATTGTGATTTATATTAGAGCATAATTCATATTCTGAACACTTTAAATAAATGGTTGTATCTGTAGATGTGGCTCTGGCTCATAAGCAGGTCTGTGAGGATTTTCAGAAATCTTGTTTTGGTTGATTTTAACCACCATCACACACCATGTGCTTTCTTGTTCCAGCTCTGTGTCCCCATGGTGCTGCAGACTCTCCACATGCTGGCCAGCGCCCCCAAGCTGAGAGCTGTGGCAATGCGCCTCATGACTGCTCTCTGGAAGAAACAGGTCTGTCATAATAAATGCTCATCACAATCATCAATCCATATTTAGACCTTCTTTATTTTTTTTATATTTTTCCTGCCTTTTCCTCCCGTTCACTTCTCCCCTCCCTCACACGACTGACTTTGTTCTTCCCTGTAAGGACCGAGTTTACCCCGAGCTGCAGCGTCTGCTGGGTCAGCAGAACAGCAGCGTGGTGGTGGGGAGGGACACCCAGTGGGAGCAGATCCTGGCCAGGGCTGCCTGCCTCCGGGACATCTGCAGAGAGAGGTCTGACCAACACACACGCACTTGACATGGTGTGACATGAAGTGGTGCTTCTTTGAGAGGTCTAGTTGATTGAGAACTGACTACAGGGAATCATCTGTCTGATGTTTTTTATTTTAATGATATTAATATTTGGTCATTTACAGTGCAGCTTCAGGGGTTTCCTTGACTTTTTACTGCCTTGACAAAAGAACACTGCATAAATGCACTATAGACAATATTAGCCTCCATCTTAAAGGTCATAAAGGTAGGACAGTGGTCTCCTACCTTTTAGGCTTGTGACTCCTTACAAAGAAGTGTAATAAATAATGATTATTCTAATTATCTGTAGGAGAAATAAATGGTAATTCAATATAATATGATATTTTACTAGACTTGGGCATCACTATGTTTCCTTTATTCCTTTAGTCAGTCAGCACCGGGCCTGTAACACTTCAAATTGGAAATACTGCACATGCATATGTTGTGCATGTTGAGAAGGTTTAGCTGTGTTAGTTTATTTAAATTGTCCGTAAAATTCCACTAAATTGAAAACACCTTGCTGTGCATTAACTGAATAGAAATAGAAATAATGATTAATCTTCACTGTTTCACTTGAGCAGGTAATTATAAGTATGTTTATGTTTTCCACCTCTGTTGCCCAGATGTTGTTTTGTCTTTTAGAGGAGAGTCATGTATCACAGGGTCGCCTTTGTTTGTCTGTGTGTGTGTCAGGCCTTACCAGCATGGAGGTGACATGTTGGCTGCTATTACACACACTCTGAACCAGTGCACCAGACCAGACATGGCAACCCCTGCTGCTCTCGCCCTGCAAGGACTACAGGAGCTGTGCCGTGCAGAGGTCACTTACACACACGCACACCACACACACCACACACATACAAAGCATGGATTGAGTTTATATTTGCATAAATTAGATTATCTTATACGTATATCCACAACTGATCGATGTCATCAGAACATTCAGCCTCCACAGAATGTTTCTCCAGACTGTGTGGGTGTCTCCTGTTTTTGTTGCACCAGGACAACTTGTACATTTATTATACTTTAAATGAGGTTTGTGTTTTTAAACTCGAAGATTTAACTGAGCTGTCTGCATAACTTTGCAGAGTAAAACTCACAACAGCTGTTTAATCTTGGAACAGAACCCTGGCTGAGATTTTACCAGTAAATAAGATTCCACTGAGTCTCATGAGGTTTATGTTGCAGGTAGTGGACATCATCTCGACATGGAGGCGTCTCGGGCCTGAGCTCAGCTGTGAATCCCGTCCACTGATGGTCAAAGCTGTAGCTGAGCTTCTGGCTCTGGTTCCTCAGCTCACTGTCAAGTCAGAGGAGTATGAGGTATCTCATCTACTTTATTAAAGCTTCTTTTCTGTATGTGTGAGCATCTACAAGGTGAATTAAAGACATGTTTAGAATTTGGAAACTTGTAACCCCCACTGACAGTATCTAAAAACATGCTATCACGAGTTAAAAGGTGATGTTTTTCACAAGATTTAAATAAATAATTTAACATAGTCTTTAGAATTTTACACATCTTTAGTAAATACAGATCTCATCAGTAAATGTCTTGGATTTGTATGAGGTTTTTTTTTTTTCTTCTTGCTGCCATATTGCACTGGTCCTTAAGAGTCAGTGGGGGGAGCCATGCAGCCACATGACATGATGTGACAGACCCCACGATACATAAATCAGCTGTCCATCTATCTATGTTTGGATATACAAAGATGACAAACTATTTTTACAGTCCTATTAAGCTACTTTTGACTAGCTGCAGCAAATTCATATTCTTATCTTACATGTTATAATTAGGAAATGTAGGATATTGTATAATACTAACGGTGCGCCTGTCCATAGCTGGAGGCGCTGGTTGGCTTAGCTGAGCATTACAGCTGGAAGCCAGGGAGAAAACAGCTAGCTTAGTTCAACAGCGAACAGTTAAAGCACAGAACTCTGACAAACTCTTGTGTTTACATGCATGGCTTGTTAATCAGTGAACTATAGCTTTTTCAGTAGTTTTTAGTAGATATATTTTAGTAGGTGTATTATTTCACTGCACAGTGGTGCAGTCATGTGGCTGGAGTGTCTGAAAATAGCAGAAATATTATAGGCTGGGAGGTTGAATCCTCCAACTGTAGCATCTTTTGTTTAGGATTATGTGGTTGTGTGTTCTTAAATTAAAATTATACTCATAATGATAAAACAGCATCTGTCGAAATACAGAAATTAGGTAGAAACCCCTCAGCTGGTGATGATGACCATAGGGCTGAAACTCATTTTTAATTCACAATGGATACTGACAGAATAGATGAATTGCTTATCTTTAGTGTGCCTGAGATCTATTTTTCCCTGACATATATACTGTTCCCTATTAATGATTTCAGACTCTCCTGACAGCCACAGTTTGCAGTGGGATTTTTAAAGTTAGAAAGTTACTGTTGATGTAAAAAAAAATCTTTTTTATCTGTTTTTTTTTTCCTCAGAAACTGAAAGAGGAGGTGGTCAGCTTTCTCTGGAATTACGCTGCAAGCAAGGTCTGTGCACTGAAGATATCTGCCCTGTGTGTGTGTGTGTGAGTGTGTGAGAGAGAGAGAGAGACAGCAGTGTATATACCTCCTTTTCTGGGCTTGCCTTGACTAAGGATTTTTGCCATGATTTACAGAATTTTAAAATGTTGTGATAATTCCAAATACTGTTATTTTGGCAGATAAAGAATTGCTGGTGCTGCAAACGGAATTTAACATGGGGACCTGTGGTTAACAGGTCCACAGGTTTAGTAAAGGCAGTTGCTGAACTAGTACATTTTTGAAGCTGCACTAATCTATATTTTTATGTTAACATTGGATCAGATGACTTAATGTAATGTGAAATATGTTGCTGATAGTGACAAACCCTCAGAAATGTATCACCAACTCTGCCCCTCAGATCTATGAAGCTTTTTAGCCTCTTTTAGCTCATTTTTGTAAAAAAAACAGCTTCTATATCTCCTGGAGTTTGAGGTGTTTAAAATGTTGAGTCTTGTGTGTGTGTGTGTGTGTGGTGGGGTGGGTGTGTGTGTGTGTGGTGTGTGTGTGTGTGTGTACACGTGCTGTAACAGGATCCAGAGGTGGCCAGCTGTGGCTACAAGGCTTTGGCAGATTTTCCTGAAGCGGTCCACACAGTAACTCTCCTTCCTGAGGCAGTAAGAACAGCTCCACTCTCCTCACTGTCTCATGTCTATAAATTTTAATTCTGCTTTGAGGTTTTGTTTCTCCTCATGCAGCTTATATTTTGCTTTTTGTGCAACTTATACACACTGATGAATCACATTTTAAATGAAATGTCACCAGTATTACAATAAAAAAAAATCTCTTATAGAAAAAGCCTAATGGAGTGGAACAGTAACATATCAAAAACACACATAAAGATTGTTTATCCATACAACACAGTAAGTTAGCTCATGCTACTTTATTAGCTTTATTAGCTATTGGATGTTTCAGTGTTAACCTGACATTTCATGGAGCACAGCCAGTAGATCATAATTTTATTTGTGCAGTACTTTCCTGAAGATCTACCAGTTTAATCAGCCTCAGCTGTACTTTGTCTGCAGTAATTAATTAACTAATTAACAAATTATAGCCTGTTAACACACCAAACTAAGATGGTGAACATGGCAAATATTACACCTGCTAAAGATCATCTTAGTATTGTTAGCCTACTGATGTTAGCAAACTGTCCAAAGCACCTTAGTAATAGCCTCACTGTGCTGCTAGCATAGCTGTAGTCTTGTTAGTTCAAAATTAGAGAAAAAAAATGAACTGGTTACTGTAATTTACTTTGACTACACCAAAAAGTCAGATCTTTGGCTCCCAATTCTCCTTTTTCTTAGAACTTCTTTTATACAGATTAAACAGTGAATACACCTCAGATTTAAATAAAACTGTCCAACTGTAAAATTAACTAATAATAATGTAACTATTACAGTTTAGCCTTAGAGCATCTGCTTTATGCTTCAATAAACTGAGATGATTTATAAAACACTATTTTGTTTTCCCATGCAGGTGGTGTGTGTGTGATTCAGCTGTATTAATGATCTATTTCAAGCTTGTGTTTACATTGTCTTGTATTTGCTGTATCTGTTGCTGCTGTTCGGTTTGATCTGAAGGCCAGACCAGCTACAAATCTCCCTGAAGATGAGGAGGATGAACAGGCAGAGGAGGAAGAGGAGGAGAAGGATCTCTCCATCCCAGGTTCTTCTTACATGAAGCTGATGGCTCTCACCCCCGTATCTGTTCTCCCAGGTAAAAGAAAATATGCTTCAGTATGGTGCTGTGGTGCTCTCGGGCTAGGCAGTGTTCCTGGTGGGAAAACAGTGAGAGATCATGTCAGAGGATGGGTTGGATCTGGAGGAATGGTGTGATCCATCATTATTGTTTATCAGTGTCATTGTTTCTTACCCTACAGTTCTGGGAAGTTTAATCACAGCACATCAGTGTTACATAGTTTAACTTCTCCTCACAGATATTTATTATTCATCATAATACACTTTCTCTTCTCAGCGTTCGAGCTCTTCTTGACATCACTGGTGAAGCAGGAGATGAACCAGATGCCACGGGGGGTGTACTTCTCCGCCCTGAGAGGGGTTAACCTACGTTCAGACCAGGGTAAAACAGTGGCAGGAATCCCATCATTCATGCTGAAGACCTATGAGAAAAACAAGCAGCCTGGGCTGAAGCCTGGACTAGCAGGTGATTAAATCCATCTGTTACGCCCCACCCTTGGGTGGCCCTATGGGGCGCACAACACTCCACCACTGACCCAAAATTAGCCACAGAAACCATCTTACAAACAGCCAGATTCATGGCATTTATTAACATAAAAACAAACATATCAAACAATGAAGATGAAACCAAGACTATAAAAAAATCAATCAATCACAAAATCAAAACACAACAGCAACACAAAAAGAAACAAGCTGAGAGGCAACATGTCTAGCAGTCCCACACTAGGGAGCCTCTCCTTCTGATACTGGCACTTCATTAATGCCAGGTGCAGCTCATTGATGGCTCATCAGGTATCACCTGGGTGGAGCTAGTGGGAAGACAGGAAAAAGACAAAGCACCACAAACATACAGCCGTAACACCATCCTCTACCTGTGTGGTTGCATATTGGGATGTCGTCAAGATGATGTTATTATTTTAGCTTGTACCCATTTATCTGTATCAGCATACACAATGTCCGATAAGTAACAAGAAACATCAGTAGAGAAATGCCAAAGACGTGTCTGAGGCCAGGTTCATTTTTCAAATTGATCAGAGTAATCAGCCGAATAAAGGGGTCTGTGGTGAAAAAGTTTTTGTTTATGTTTAACAATGATTATCTCAATGTATCAGTATTGGTATCTGCTCAAACATCCAGCTTCAGGAGGTGCTTCCAAACAATAAATCTTTAGTTTTTTTCCCCCAAATCATGTTAAAATCCGTTCTGCCGTTCAAACAACAGGGTGAATGCTAGCTGGTTCTAGAGAGTCAGAACAACCCTTATTTCTGTTTAGTCAGTGCTCACATTGTGCATATTCCTAAAAATTGTGTTAATCAAATCTGTCGGGAACTAATTCACACACAGAAAATACAGGGCAGGCAGTGTTATTCCTGCACACATGTACTGTTTTTAAGCTCACTATGTTCACCTCAGGAGATGGGACCTTGGAGGTGTCAGGATACCTATACAAGCTAAAGAATGAGAGGTGGTAGTGGAGTTCGTAGAGTCCCGGAAACAGTTTTATTCCCTAGGCCCCCTCTACCATTGCTAAACTGGCCATGCTCAACCTGAGTACACTTGAGTTGAGCTTGAAGTTGTAGTTTGCTCACCCTGTTTTTTTTCTGTGTGTGTGTGTGTGTGTGTGTGTGTGTGTGTGTGTGTGTGTGTGTGTGTGTGTGTGTGTGTGTGTGTTGTAGCTGGACTGCTGCTCAGTTATGAGCTGCCTGTGCAGACGGACCGAAACGGCAAACCAATTGATCGCTTCCTCATCAGCCGCAGCCGCAGCTACCAGCAGACCCTGACAGCCCTCATTCATGAGGTACATATAAACCTGTCCTTCCCCTTCCTCTCATAATTTTCTTTGTTTTTTGAACAATGAAAAACGAATTTTCTACTTTATTTTGGTGTGCAGGTGAACATTCAGCCATCTGAATGGCACAGGGCCCTCCTCCTACCCCAGGCCTGGAGGGGCTTCATGAACCGAGCTTTCCATGCTGTCTTACAGGTTTGTTCCTCTGGCACCTGACAGACTGATTATATATTTATAGAAAAACTGACTGATATTACATACGGTTCAAGAAAGGAAAGGTTCTCTAGGCACTGTTAAGTAGAGCATGGAGAAGAGATTTATTAAAAAGACGACTAAATCCAAATTCAGCAGGGCGAAAGTGATGAAATGTATGTATGGAGCATGACACACTACACAGTGCTTATATAGTGGAAATTGCAGTTTCTACAGTGACTTTTCTTTTTTCTTTTCTGTATTTTGGTAGTAATTTTAATTCTAATTCTTCAAATATGAAAATTACATTATTGGAATTATTTTTTATACATCATTCATTCATTATCTATACCACTTATTTAAGGGTCACAGGGGTGCTGGAGCCTATCCCAGCTGTCACTGGGCAAGAGGCGGGGTACACCCTGTACAGATCACCAGTCCATCAGCAGGTCCAACATACGAGGGGGCTTCAAAAAGTTTGTGGAAAAAGTACATAGCTAAAAATCATATGCAGGGATTTTGATCTTAATGCTTCTGTACGTTCTCGTACTAACGTGTCATAACATGTTCTAACATGAACCCTTAAATACATGTTGCAACGCAAAAATAAACATCATAACTTGAAACCATTTTCTCCAACTGTCCTTTTTCCACAAACTTTTTGAAGCTCCCTCGTATACAGACAAACAACCATTCACACTCACATTCACACCACAGTCACCAATTAACCTAATGCATGTCTATGGACTGTGGGAGGAAGCTGGAGAATCCAGAGAGAACCCACACAGGCACAGGGAGAACATGTAACCTCCACACAGAAAAGCCGGGGCTCGAACTCGTAATCTTTTTGCTGTGAAGCGACAGTGCTTAACCACTGCATCACCGTGCCAGCCCTTTTTACATCATGCACCTGGAAAATGGAAATGATATTTCAGTTTGATTAAATTGTTAAATTCACATTAATTCTAAAGCGTAAAGATTTCATTACATCTGCTTTACTCAGGTATTTATTCCCAGTCATCTTGGTGTGTCTTTGTGAGTGTAATTTAAAGATGTGCTTGTGGTACTGATCCTTCAAAAATCTTTACCTAACAAACCCAACCTGTGTGCATTGTTTGGAGTTGGAGAGAATAAAATGGATGTCCTGCATGGTGTAGTTAACTCTGGTTTTCTGTGGGTGTGTTTTGTGTTTGCATTCAGGGTCGACGTGCTGACTTGGAGATGCAACAGAAACAAGGCAAAGAGAACCCAGAGGAGCTGCAGTACAAACAGCACTGTGCCTGGATGTGGTGAGAGGACACACACACACACACACACACACACACACACACACACACACACACACACACATACATGCAAATCCAGTTTAATAATACAGGTGCGTAAAAACTGATGTTAATGTAGCTGATGTAGAGTAACAGGACTATGTTCCTGATGATTCAAATGGTAATACAGTGCTAGATGTCATGTAACAAAGACTCTAAGATCAGAGCATTCAGCATAGTATAAAACATTTATACTGTGTGTTTCTGTTTCATGCTACAGTTTCACTCACTGTAGGTGTCAGTTTTTATTTAATCAGAGTTTACATGTTAACCTGTTGGTAACCTGTTCATTTTTGAAATTGTTTTGTCCAAGATTCTCATTTTACATTACAAAATGAAAACAGTACATAGTATAAATATACACTGTTGCCCATAAAGTTGGAATAAAATATTTTTTAGCTCTTCTCGTGAAATGATTGTGACAATGTGATTTATTCTTGATAGATAAAGTGTATATCTTCTCAAAACAAAATTGGTAACTGGGACTCAGTATGTGATCATTGCACTTGGTCAAAGGTGATTACTGTATAAACATGAATAAAAAGAGGAATGTGTCTGAAAAAAATATTCCAACTTTATGGGCAACAGTTTATTAATTACACCTACATGGTAAAATAAAACATATGTGCATACTTGAGTAAAACAGAATAAAATAGAAGTACAAAGAAGTCAAATACAGGCAGGTGAATGCTACAGTAGATACTGGTTATCTGGTTTTACTCAGCCCTTTGCACCTTTTTTGGATTCAGGTCTCATTTACTGCACAATTAATGAATGCACCACACACAAAAGAATGACATCTTAGTCTGTCGTATGTGTGTTTTTATATGGATATGGTTGGAATGAAAATAAACGACTTGAAAGATTTGAAAATGAAAAATCAACATAAAGGTTCTAAAACTAAAAAATGAAATGTTAAGATTTAGGATATGAGTACAAAACATAAGTAATCAACAGATGGAATATAAAATACAGGCACTGGCCTTCATATTTGTCACAGTAGGTCACACGCCTTGCTAGAACAAACATCTGCTTGCTGTGTCAGCCAGGTGACAGATGCACCTGTCTGAGATGAAAGGAGAGTGTGTGTGTGTGTGTTTGTCTTTGAGCATAGGCTGTTATTTATACATCACTGCATTAGCAGAGCAGCCTTTCATACAGTGATGACGTTCAAATCACTGTTTGTCTCATTTTCTTCTTTCCTTCCCTTCTTCCTCTTGTCTTTGTCTCGTTCCTCTCAGGGCCAGAGATCAGCTGGCAAATGTCATCAAAGCTGCTACAAAGTGAGTCTCCAGCTTGTGATCGCTACATTTAGATTCACAGGAAAATCAATAACGTACAACCTGGTGTGCTGTATTATCAGAAATGTTGGCAGAGGCCTTCTGAGTGTTGGAGCTGACAGTAGGATGTGCTGTGTGTTCCTCAGAGACAGTCCTGTTGTTCAGGGAAACTCCATCCTGGCTCTGAGTGGCCTGGCTGCTGCCCTCGCCAAATATGAGAGCAACCTGCCTGCTGACAGTGACGGCAGCCTCGGAGTAAGATACTCAGCATTTCACTACAGTATTCTCTGTCATTGTAAATCAACCAAAGTTGAAGTTTTCGTCAAAGTTGGTGAGCTTGGCTTATTAAAGTTGGTTTCTTTTTTTCTTTATATTTATTTGTATTGTATAATTTCAGATTATTTGAATTGAAAAATAATCAAATCCTAATTGAATTAACACAATTGTTGTTATTAGCAGTAGTTTATTATCATTTGATAGTTTAAAAAAACATCATATAAATCTCTCTGTCATCAGTGAGTGGCTATGTCTATACTCAGGATCACTTATAAGACAACAGCAAAATGTCTTATTAAAGAATTAGAAAAGACGTTTATGCTGGGCGTCCTATGGAAGTGTATTTTTCTAGCTGTCAATAAATCCCATGAAAAGAGCAGAATCAACAATGAGAGCACACCTGTTGAAAACATATCAATGAGCTGAACTTATACAACAACCATACTATTCCATTCACTGTCCCAGTCAGGTACAGAGATGACCAGATCTTCTGGTCTCTCACATAGGTTTGCATTGTCAACCCTCAACTTAAAATAATTAGATGTGTCCTCACTTTGATCCTCAGATAAGGACTCCTGTGTAGACTTTGTCTGGTTCCACTACTCCTACCAACAGCCACTGGTTAGCAGCCCCTCTGGTATGAGTTAGAGTGCAAGCAAGTCTACAGGGCCATCTGGTGGTGTGATCGAGTTCACAGTGTGGTTACAGGTGTGGAGGGCATAGTTAATGTAGAAAGCTCTACAATCACTGCTCGCTGATTTACCACTATAGGCTGGACCAGAGTTTGTGCCCACAGCCAGCTGGTTGGCCATGGTGCTGGAGACCCTACTCAGCATCATCAGCAGCAGCTACAAGGCCAGAGGACAAGTTTTCCCATGGTTCCTGCATGTAAGTCTCAGCTCAACAGAGTTTTCGTCTTTCCCAGTGGCAACCATAGATATAAAGATTCAGGAATTAATGTGTGTATGAAGGTTAGACTGTCTGTAGTCACTTGGTCTGTTCAGATAATGTTTATTCAGTCAGTTTTTAAGCAGCAGCACAGCCTCTTATATTAGTTCTATACTCTTCCAGAGTATAGAACCAATATCAAACACTTGACACCCTCCCCCTCCTCAGCGTTCCTACTCAGGTGAGAACACAGCGAGTGCCATCGCTCGCTCCTGTGCCAGCCTAGCGTTGTCCTTGCTGGTCCCGGTGCTGGTGGTGTGGCAGAGGAACAGCCTGGTCCAGGTCCTGTCAGCTCTGCAGGCCGGCCTGCCGGGCTCACCCACCGCCGACGACTCCCAGGCTGTCCAGTTCCACTCCGGCCTCGCGCTGGGCATGGTGCTGTCCAGTCTGCACCACCAACGCCTCAGGTGGGGGAGTTTGTACGGATTCAAACACACACTGACTGTTGTGCTCGATTATGGTTTCACCTGCCTGTCTCTCTGTGTTACCCAGTGACGTCTCTGTTCAGAAGGACACTGAGCTGCTCCTCAGCTCACTGGATGCTCTGGAAAGTTGCTCCTTCAACCCCAACCTGGAATACAAGTCAGTGCTCTGTCTTCAGACATGATGTTTTAGTATATGTGGGTACCCAGCAGAGTTGTAGCAATATGAAAAAAATATGGATATGGATATTTTAGGCAAACCCTTCACCTGATGCTGATTTGTGAAGCCCAGAATCAGTGTTATTGGATGAGAGGTTTGATAGCTGATTTGTTTCTTTTTCCTTCCATATGATCATACTTCTTTCCCCTCCTCAGCACCGGCTGCATGTTGGGTCTGGGTCTGGTGCTGGCAGCTCTCTGCAGCAGTGGACAGACAGATCAACACATCCACGTCACCCAAACGTTAGACAAACTACTGCTGAACCTACAGGACAGCAGCGGGCAGGGACGCATGCTGCAGGAGGTACCACTGTGTACACAGCAAGTTTTATTATGCCTTGGTAGACAAAAATGTAATGGAGCCATAAAACATTTTGTCCTTTGAGTAAAAGTAACAATCACTGACAAAGTGAGCATAGACCACCCAGGCCAAGGTTTCATCGATAGTAAAAAAAAAACCTTAGTAAAAATGATTTGCTACAGTGGAATAGTGTTGAATATGATCATCTGTGCAGGTCTTGGCGTACTCTGTGGCGTGTGTGGGCGTCTCAGCCTTCAGTGGAGGTCTTATAGATGCAGCCAAGGCTGAGGAGGTCATGAACGCTCTGCGCACCCTGACTGAGGAGAGCCAGCAGGTCAGTAGGAGAGTGTGTTGTGTCTGCTGGGACAAGGAAACACACGTTCACTTTTGTGCAAAATTTTAGGCACGCTCTAAAGTCAGGACTTAGTAAGTCAGTTAAGACTCTTCTTCTTGATTTAGGAATTTTCCCACTCTGCCTGCACATCACTTCAGGTTCTGAGATATTATATAACATCCACCCCTGAACTTTTGAGTACAGCCTGTCTAGGTTTTAACATTATTATGTGCTTTTGAATGCAGAGGCATGTACATTATTTTGTAAAATCTCCTTTGAGTGAAGTAGTTTGAGTGGGGTTAGTAGCTGCTCAGTGCAGTTTGGATGCTGATCTTGTAAGAGCCTGTTATGCTGGCTTAGAATTGTATTTCTATAGCACAACAGGTTTAGTTTTCACTTGTGTAACTTATGTGTCCAGACCCCAGGGTTCTCCCTGGCTCTGGGCTTGGTAGTCCACGGTCTGTCGCTGTCTGGTCACGGTAAAGCAGAGGACATCCACCCTCGACTGCTGGCTGCGTGGATCAAGATCTTACTGGCTGAGGTACCAGGACTACATTTTGTTTCCTGATCAAAGCTGCATTAAATGTTTATATAAAGTCAACTCATCTTCTCAGTCTTAATCAAACTGTGGTTTACAGGCAGCCTAATGTATCACCTTTTTTCTCCAAACCCAAGTATTTATACCTACAGACAATTTACATCATTGGATTTCAGTGAAGGAGTTGTCTTTGTGTTTCAGGGTTGTCCCACTATGCAGCGACTGGCTGCCGTCAACGGGCTGGTGGCTTTAGTGGGATCTGAGAGTTACCTCATTCAGGTAAGAAATCCACCCATCTCAATGACGAGGCAGAACGTCCTCATAAAAGAACAAAACACAGGCTTTTTTTTAATCTGGCAGTTATTGCTTTGTGAGCACCGGGGAGTGCATAGTTTAATTTTTTTTTAAATGTTGGGCTGAAGTGTTTTGTGGTTTTTGTCACTGTCTGTTTAAATCTTAACTTTTGCCTTGTGTTCCAGTTAAAAAGTGAATTGGAGCTTTCCTCCCAGCAGCAGAGCAGACTGAATGAGGTTATTCGAGCCATCACACAGGTATGTGACATTTTGTTGTTTCATCACCACAAAATGGGAAATTATGTGTGTGATGGATCCTCACTGTACCAATATATGTTATTACTCTACTGTCAATATCACCACCATCAGGCCAAATTCCCAGTGACCTTTGACAGGTTTCCATGAAAGGAGGATGAGGATGTTAGCGGTCCTCAGAAGATCCTCCGAACCTCAGGACAACTTTGTATAACTATTTAATACCAGGCTGGCGTGGTTCTAATGATTCGTTTTTCTTATTAATCTGACATGTCCTTTGCTCTTTACGTATGTGTTTTGCCTCTCTGTTACAGATCATAACGTTCTCAGGAGCCATTGGTTTACAGTCCAACAGTGCCTGTTTGGTGGGTCATTTGCATTTGGCCCACGTGTCCACCAGTCACAGTCACACAGCAGGTAGGTGCTACATGGATGAACTCATGACATTTTACTTAATCAATCAATATGAACAGAATCTCAGCCCCATAACATTTTCTCTCTATATGTATTGTATACCAGGAATTAGTCCAGTCCTCTTGCAGTAGCTGAACTGTTCAGAAGCACAAATCTGATTTATGGTTTACTCCAGTCCAGCTGAATTTTTATTTCAGACTTTTTGGTTGAAGATTGACTTGATGTTTAGAATTGACTGGAAATGTGTTACAGGAAACTGCTGTTTTATGTTTTTCTCTTTTTTTCCTCTCTATTTCAGTTCCTCAGGATTTCAGTTACCTCTCAGAGAAAAGTGTCATCAGATCCATCATTGACTTCATCTCAGAGGCTGGAAAGAAAGGTTTGTTGACTAATTTAATTAAATCTTTCAGTGTAAAAACTCAAGGGGAAAGCACAGTTAACAACTTTATTACATTCACTTCTACAGTTAACAGAATCTTTCCAAAACAATTCATATGTTTTTTACTCTTGGGAACAAATGATCTGTCTTTTTGCCCAGGTCCAGAATTCTCTCATCCAGCTCTGGTCAAAACTGCTCTGACTCCCCTGGCATCAGTTGGAGCCAGTTTCCAGTACCCACCCATTAACTGGAGTGCTGTCCTGTCTCCTCTGATGAGGCTAAGCTTCGGTAAGACTTCTCATGGAGTCATATACTTGTACTGAAAGATTAGCAGTGTCAAAACACTGTGTTGAAATGTTTTGTTTTGACAGGAGAGGATGTGCAGCATCAGTGTGTGGTACTGGCAGCGTGTCAAGCTCAGTCCTCTCAGAGTGCTTCTCTGTTTCTGGGCTCCTGGCTGTCACCACCCCTTGTGCACAGTATCAGTGTAAGTTTTTCTTGAGTAGAGCTATCAGAGAGTATCAACCAAAATGAGTCTGCTGTATATCTATCCTATGACTGAATCACATGACTGATGACAAAGGAGGCCTCGTGATTGGTTCATTTCGAGTTTCAGATTGCGTTTGTACTTCTACTTCTGTTTCAGCCTTCCTGTTTTCCTGCAGCTTTATTCATTACACACAAGAAAACACAAAATGAATTAAATACGACTCCTTATATTAAAAACTAACACAGTGACATATAGGTCCCACTATGTGATGCTACTGCAGCACACAACACAAAGCATACCTATTCATTAGGCCAAGTATTGTTTGAAAATTGTCGATACTTGTGCTATGCTGATAGAAGTTTTTACGACGATACTAAATAAAAGTTTTTCTTTCTCTTCTTTACTTTGAGAGGTGAAAGCACATTTTTCTACAGAGCTCCTCAAATCTTGCATTTTGTCTAGATACAGGCAGTCATACGAGAAAAAGAATGAATAAACAAGATTACAAACCTGACCAGACATTCAATGCCAGCTTTCAGTTCTTGACAGTTTTTGATATTTAGCCTACAAATAGACTCTGGTTGGCATACTGCATTTTGATACCACCCCTGCCTATAAGATAGTCAGAGATGCCTTTGGAGAGCTTTACAGCCCATTTTCCTCCTCCAGTATCAGACTCGTGCTCACCTGTATGAGACCCTTGGCTTGTGGATGAAGCACGTTGCTGAGGACAAGCTCCAGGTGTATGTGGAGAGCCTGGGCCTGCAGCAGTTCCAGGGGGACCTTCGTCCCCAGCGTCTGCCCCTGTGCCGCGCTCTCCTGCAGGGCCTCGCTCAGGCAATGGCCCTCCCAAACCCTCCCAGTAACTGCTGGACCATCCTCTGCTCCACCACAGAGAAGATCTTCACCATCCTGCCAAACCAAATCCAGGTAGAAAATGGAGTGTTTACACAACTATTTACAATCCACACACCTCAACTACAACTTCAATTTCATTCGCCTTTATCTTCTCCTCTTCAGCTCACACTTTAAGTGCTTTCAACACCTAAACATCAGCTGACAGCTCCACTGTTTTCACTTATCATTTAACTGAGGTTCATTGCTCTCAGTAAGAACACAGCTGTTTCTTACAGCCTGATAACATCTTTTGATGATTTCAATTCAAAATCTTTCCAGCATTTTCACTTAACTATTCTCATTCATCATCATGAGATAATCAGGAATGACTCAAATAAATGATGCGGAAGTGAATTTTGAGTCAAATGTAATGCACCACCTATACTCACATCAAACCCAATATGATTCAGTAGGTCTCTCTAACTTTGCACAGATTCTGCTGAACACTGTAGCTTTTTGTGGAGGAAAAAAACACTGATCCACCATGTTGAATGTTTCTGTGTGATGTCCCAGCAAGCTGTGTTGTGATTGGTCGGAATATGCAAAGAATTGCAAGTCAGAATTCACGTCTGATGTGTAAAGACCTGAAATTAATATCTCTTCTTTCAGCTCTGCCATTTCAGCTTCTCTCACAGGTTATATTTTGACTTCTGCCTCATCTTATTTCAGTATTTTAAATGTATCAAGTGCAGATTTGAAGCAGCTCATTTTTAAACAGAAATCATGGCTTACTCTGACACTAACAGTTCATCTGATGTTCAGTGTTTAATACTCTCCTATTTACAGCAAATAGTCTTCTTGTAATGATAAATTCATTTCTTGTAGGATGATGAAGTGGATTTGTACGTGGGAGTCGCCAAATGTCTGTCTGAGATGTCTGACACAGAAATTGATCGAATCGCTCGAGTCACAGAGGTACAGTATGATGGTTTCTCCCTGCTTCCTTTATGCTAAGCTAGGCTAACCATATCCCTATTCTAGCTCTCTACTTAACCTACAAACATGAGATCTCGTCTCACTCTCAGAAAGAAAGCAAACAGTTGTACTTTGCTAAATGTTTCTATTCCTTTCTTTAAACTTAACTTGTGATTAACTCAAATTAAATGATCTACATAAGTAATGAAATCACCTTAGCATCGCTGGCACTTTTCAACATCAGTCTAATACATGCTAACCACCTTAAAACCACTATTTGTACGGTTTTTATCATTGTGAAAAAGTGAGACAATCCCACTGACATATACAGATCAGATGTTAGCGTTCATTGCAATCTGCACTGCCTTTTTTCATGCTAAGGGCGGCAAAGTCAGACATTTTCAACTTTCACATATAGTGGATTTAAAAATCTAGAAGTGAAAAAATATTGTTGGAACTTTTGTAATTAACTGTAATTAATTTGAATATCCTAAAATATCCTAAAAAATCAGAAATGGGGTGTATAATGTTAATTAAACTGATATGAACTTTCTAGATCCTACTTCAGGTATTTTAACCAAAAACTCATCCACATATTAAAGGCTAATTTTTGGTTTATTTTAAGCTGGGTCTTATTTTTGTATGTTTGGTCTTATTTTAGACTCAGATGGAGAAGACGTGCTTCATCCTGGCTTACCTGACTTCCCAAGGCAGAGTTCCCCTCCTGGGTCTCAATGACGTCATTGCTGGCGTGCTTCGTGGTTGGCCAAGCCGCAGAGTCGGCTGGCTCCTCCTGCAAACTTTTTATCAGTGTCGCCTGGCCACCAGCGCCAACACAGGTCAGGGCGGAAGTCAAGCTGGAAACCTTCTCCTGCTGCATTCACATGATATTAGAGAAGTGGAAACACGTGCAGGAAAATACTATCCAAACACCATCCATTTAGCTTTCAATTGATAATCTCATCTGAGCAGTGTGCACTCTTGCAGTGGATTTTTTAATGAAGCCACTAGGAGGCACAATTCCACACATGTATGATTGATTTGTTGACAGGGCAACACATTCTACACCTTCTCTCAATGTTTTTTTTTTTTGTATGGGCATTTCTATCCTTATATATGACATGTATGTACTTGTTCTGTTTTATTATGGTCCTCTGGTCTGTTCTTTGTCATAGGCGTCTCCAAACGAATGGAGTGGCTGCTGGAGCTGATGGGCCACATCCGAAACGTTACCTACGGTGCAACCTCTGTCTCATGCGGAGACACCAAACTGGTATGTTTCTGAGCAAACTGCAGGGTGGTTGTTGTCACATGCCTCACATACATAACTCTCGCTATGTTAAGAAGTCTGCGTTTCAGCATGTAGGTGAGGGGTGAGGGTTCCTCGGGTGAAATAACTTGTCATTGCTGAGGTGGTTTGGAATGCAGCTGCTGTCTCATTGGGTGTGTCCTCTAAAACAAATGAAATGCAGGTGGTATCTATTCACAATAATTATAGTAGGAAAAACCGGTAGAGTAGACAAGTCTAAACTTTATTACAAGCTATGTCTTTAGGTTATTTGTGTAAACTTGTGCTCAGCTAAGCGCTAACTGCTGAGATGTGTGAACTCAGTACTGTCTAGGTTACACTGTTTTATGACCAGTATATTTACTTTAAATTTTTCTCCAGGCCACAGACTTCCTGTTCCAGGTCTTTGCTGCTGCTGTAGTTTCCTGGGGTGACCACTTCATGCCCCTCCTCCTTGGCATCAGAGCCCAGTGGTTCCCTTGGCAACCAGGCGCCAAACCTCAAGTTCTAAGACATAGCCTGTACAGCTATGAGGAGTCGCTCACTGACGGCGACTCTGCCGCAGTGCCTGCTCGGAATGTCCCACAGTCTGCCTCAGCTTCTGGACAAAGAGCCCTGGAGCAGCCAGACACAAAAGGTCAGTGTGTCAGCTCTCAGCACCTTCAGGCCACTGAGTGAAAATCCACAGTGTCAGCCTTGAGTTTAGGGCCCTACCTGTGGTTAAAGGAGAGGCACATGGCTGATTTAGTGCACCAGCCATTTGTTTGATATATTCTCATTTAAAGTTTCGAGATTTTTTTTTGGTGATGAGAGTGTGAAATGTGTCTGTGTGTCTCACAGTTCATAGACTGGCTTCTCAGCATCGTAGAAGGTCCTGACCAGAGTTTGTCGACCACAACCATCGGCACAGCCAAAGGTGAAAAAACACAAACCTAACCAGAAATACAGTGCACACTACATAGAAGTCTGCACACTGGCGGGTGGGCGGGCGTGTTGATGACGTTCTCCTGCAGTGCTGGTCTTCTGGCGCACTGATGAGTAGGTCTCAGTTTCATTTGTGTATCGTGCTCCACTAGCAGGCACCTGTGGCCAGCTGTTTTACTTCAACTACAAAATCTCCTGTAGTCCAAAAACATTTTCTCCATAGAGCCAGTTCATTTTATCAAAGAAAACTATGATGAATTATATTCATTATTCATTTCATTAACAAGCTTTATTTAACAGAAACACTATACTGACATCTGAAAACAAACACTAATTAAATGATAATGTGAAAAATGTGTGAATGAACTAATTCCTGTTTTAAGGGATAACTCTGGTATCTTTGAACTTGCTCATTATTTTGCCATGTTATGGGGTGTAAACGACTGACAGGGTTGTTTGTGTTATTGTGTGACTTTCAGTTGTCGGAAGAACTATTCAGATCCTTTACATAAGTTAGAAAAATAACACAAGCAAAGTAACTGATCAAGGCAGTGGTATTCCAGGAAGTCCATGGTAAAATTAGTGTTTTTGTCAATGGAGTCTGGTACAGATAAACAGTGATGTTTCTGGTCAAACAAAAAGGATCTAACTCTTTAATAAAAAGCTCTATCTCATAGGAAACCTATCCAGAATGTTGTCAGACACTAATAATAACAAGCACTTTAGTGGACGTACTTTGATGTGAACAGTTGCTCATTTGATTACATTGCAGCAGTTAGTGTTAGTGGTGGCTGGGTAAGCTGTTCTTGCTCAGTGCTGCACCGATTGCAGATTTTTGATCCAATCAATCATTCACTCTCAAAATCATGGCAATACCAGAGTTGTCCTTTAATACAGAAATCTCACATGTAGTATTTTCCACCACCTCAAAATAATGGCTGTGTCCTCAGAAAGCTCTGAACATAAAGAATTCAAATTCATGGAGAAAATCTAAGATTTAACTGATGATGAAAAGATGTCTGTGGTTAATGTTGACTGAATTTAACAAGGATCAAATGATATTAGTAAAAACATCTTTGCAAATATTTCATGTGGAGCGAGATGTAGCCAGCATGTTTGTTAGGTCTTCAGGATACACACAGCAGAGTTTGGTGAGAAACTGAACATAAACAGAACAGAAAACTCAGCAGGGGAGGAAACACAGACATTGCGATTGTTATGGCGTAAACATAATAAGATATCCAAAAACATCAGTAATGCGACTGGCTTGCAAAAATCCAGTCCAGGACAACCTGAAACGCACATACTTTCCTTCTTCATACAATTACTTCATACATTCACAAGAGCAAGAAACACATTGTTGGCCTTAATGAAAAGTCATCGTTTGATTATAAGAGTGGTTTATCTGATCGTCCTGTGTTGTTGTTTCAGCTGCTCTGCTGGCCCTGAAGTCCTCCACTGAGTTCAAGAAGAAAGCTGTGTGGACCAGAGCTTATGGCTGGTAGCCCAGAGGAGCCACAACATACTGTAACCATGGCAACGCATACGCAGAGGGTCTTCACAAAAACAGTGCTGCAGCTCTAACACACAAGCTTCATCTTCGCTGCCTGAGTTAGACATGGACACAGAGACAGCTTTGACTGCTGCACCACAGACTTTAGCATTTATGAGCTGAGATAGAAACTGCACTGCCACTGTCGCTCTTCAGTACACATGAGGATGCCACTGAGGGGAATGTGCTGTGTCAAACTATATCTCCATTAAAAGTGTTAGAGAAGTTTTTAATGGTATGGTTACTTAGGTTGTGTGGTGTTCTTATATAGAAAAAACAAAGAAAGTAACAGACTGTCCTCATTATCTTATTATCAGATGAAGGTTCTGGAGGACTGAAATGGTCCAACCATTCAGTTCTTTGACTCAGTGCATCATTTCCTTTTCTTCTTGTTCCATTTCTCCAGGTGGTGTTGTCTCTCCTTCAGCAGCTGCCAGACTGTCACAGAGGCTCCTGAAAAGACAACACTGCTGTTGGAAAGTTGGCAGAGTCTCTATAGTCATTTTGTATCAGAAATATAGCCATTACAGAACAAATATTCTCTACATCTGTTGAGTATAAACTCAGCTGCAAACAGAATATCAGCTGTTCGGCAAGTAAAACTAAATAGTGCGTAGATGGTTTGCCTCCTGATGCACTGGTAGTAAATTGTTTGGTAATCACTTGTGGTCTCTTTTCTTGAAGTTGCCACAAGCTGAGGCATGATAAACCAACTCAGTGTAATTTCTGGCTTTGTCAGGCAGTGACCTGATCTGACCTGACCTGTGTGACTACAGCCTGACATACCAGTAGCTTCAGTAATTTACCAGCCTCTTAATCCAGTCAGGACTGAGCTCCTTCTTTTTTTCTCACAGTATTCAGGGTTAAGCTATTAATCCCAGTACTGTTAGTGTGAGGGACTGGTTCAGCATTTTGGAAAGTAAACATACAAGGTCATTCCATGTCAAATCAGACAGGATCTAAATTAGTTTTGGTTAATTCCATTATTTTTATATTTTGTAGTCTTTTGCATTTTCTAATTTTTACATTCAGAAACATCCTGTGAAGCCATGTTTGGACATTAATATCTTGAAAGTACTACTTTGTAAGACAACATGATGTCAATTTATTTTTTTTTTCTTCAAATACAATCGTTAATTCTTTTTTTCTGTGCCAATATTTGAGGTCTCTACCACTAATGGACATGAAGCCATTAAGAGTTAAACCAGGCTTTGAACCACTTTTTGGTCATTTTCTTTGAACCAAAATGTTAAGTAGCTAGAAAGGAACATGTAATGTTTGGTCATATAGCTTACAAAGTACCAATGTCCTGTCATGTTCCCCTCATAGATAGATACACATAGTTGAAAGCATAGTTTTATATGGAAGCCTCTTTGTGCCACTGTGCCACATCTTGAAGTCATTATAATAAGAAACTTTCTCAAAATAACGATTCACTATTTTTATGCCATCATTTTAAGAAAGTTTCTCATTATAATGACTTTTATTTATTTTTAATCACAGTGGAGGAAATAGGCTTCCATATAAATCAATGTTTTTAACTATGTGTATTTATCTATGAAGGAAACATGGACGGACAGTGATACTTTACACACTAAATGACCAAACAAATTAATCTTTCTTTATGTCTATAAATGGCACAAAATTAATATAAAAGACTGTATTTGAAGAAAAAACAATGATTGATGTAATATGGATGCAAAAAATGGGTTTATGATGCCTTCAATGTCACTCTTGTTTAGGAGTTTACACTTTCTCCCCCAAATTTAAAACCATATAGATAATCAATAAGCAGTACAAGCTTGTAATGGTTCAGTCATAAAAAGGAACATTTTTGACTTCCAGCCTACAAAGTCAGAGGCCAGGAGTAGTACTTTTCAAGATATTAACGTCCAAACGTGTCTTCACAGGTAAGGTGTTTTTGAGGTTATAAAAGTTAAAGATTAATTAGGGCTGAAAATATGAAAACACAAGATTTTAGAAAAGAAATAAAAAAAGTATTTTCCAGGTCTTGGTTTTGTGGAGGCTGTGAATGTCTGTCCAAAACTCCATGACAGTTTATCAGAAGTTTCTGAGAAATTTCAGTCTAAACCAAAGCAGTGGACAATCACTAACATAACAAGACTGTATCCAACCACCCGGTAGCTTTAGCGCTGGTTGCCAGATATGGTCAGTGACCACCAGTTTTCATTTTGGTCTCTGTCCAGGCTTAAGAGTACTGGCACTGTCATGTACACATCAGTAATGTAAGCAGTACTTGACCTGGCAGATCCATTCAACTGCACATTCCCAGCAGATTACTTTCTTGGTTTATATGTTAGTGTGTAACAGTCCGATGCAGTGCAGTCTGAACACTGGCTAACATATCTTACCAAGAGCGAGGACAGAAAGGTAGCCCAGCAGGATGAAGGGGAGGTGAATGTGTGTTGCATTCAGTGCCTCTATGTATGGCAGAGCCTGGTATACAGTCACAGCTGAAGAAGACAAAAGACAATGATAGTGAACAGATGAGAAGTTGAATTTTAATAACACATAATAATTTCTTTACAGCCTAACTAAGAACCTGTCTCCTAAAACCATTTTAAAACATCCAGCTGGAGTCCAGCAAAGACCATGTCCTGCTACGACTGAAAGTGTTGGCTGTTGGCTGTTGTGTTGGTGGTGACTGGTTATCGGACTATTTTTCCTGTGTTTCCCTTCACTAGAAGTGTTTGGCTTCAGTGAACAGCAGTGTTCTGTCACACACACTCAACTGGAATGTGCTTTCTACACACACTTCCTGACATTTTATCATCTCTTCTTTGCCAACTCATTTCCTGTACGTACGCCACCCCCTCCTTACACAATACCAGTCTGTGACGCGTTCAAGTGAAGTGAAGCTCTTGTTGTTGGGTATTTGTAACCCTGAATGTAAATCAATGGCAAAACTGAAGGTAATAAAGTGATGTAGTCACCTTCAGTGGCGACAGACAGGATGTATAAGGGGATCCAGAGGGTGTAGCGAGTCCACAGCATGGTGATGGAGGGTTTATCCATCGCACGCAGCAGCTCATGTGGGTACCTGTCATCAAACAGCACACTTCAACATGTTAAGGTTCTGGAAGGGGGCAGTATTATACAGTAACTGTCAGACTGGCTTTTAACCAGAACAAACATGATGGTACAACATGACTCAGATCAACATTACACTTGGCAATGCTCTTTATATCTTGGAGAAAGATCTATTTTACTAAAGTATCTCTCTTTATACCTGCCTGTTCATATATATTCAACATGAACTGTGCAACCACTTAGTCCACAATAATGGTGCCAGATTTTTGACAAGCTCCAACAGGAGAGGCTGTTCCCTCAATGACATAAACGACTGTGTAATGTCAGAGACGTCACTGGTAGTTATGAAGCCATAAAATCTACAGCTGGAGTTTTAGCCTCTTCCAGCTCATTGTTTAGTTGTCTGGCTCACAGCTTTACTGTTTTGGTTCATTCTCACTCTATAGTGTTTTCAGCCACAGCAGGGAACTGTTAGCTAACAGCTAAAGATATTTTACAGGAGTTGGTGGAGACCAAGCACAGAGCTAATAGATATTCACTCTCTGTTAGCTCTGTGTTACAGCCAGGTGGCCAGAAATATGACTCCAAATAACACAATGACGTGTTAGGGCTTATCCTCTGAGGGCCATGCATATTCAATGCACACAAATCTACCTAGTGAATATCAAGATATCTTGCTAAATTATTAGCCAGATAAAACCCCAACATCCTCCATCATCCTTGGCATCATTGCTAGTGGAGTAAACTCAACAATAGTTTAGCTATGTAAAGAATATGTGTGAGATAAAGTAAAACTCTGGTGGAAGAGCAGCTGCCGCCACTGTAGCCTTGTAAGACCTGAAATTTCCAGTTGTCCATCTCTCGTAAAAAAAAAAAAAAAAAAAAAAGCAGGGACAGAAAGAATGAGGTGAAACACAGAAACAAGATGACAGTGATGTTCACACCGTAACAGGTCCAAAATGTTCCACAAGAAGAACTGCACACACACGACTGGTTTACTCTGGATCTCCTCCAGCATGATGACCATGATCATGACCAGGTTTTTCTCCGTTACCTGGAATAACAGATGACACACACAGTCCACCAACTGTTTCAGGTACATGAAGAGGTTTTGGATTATAGATCTGACTACTTGATAAATAATGGGATTCCACTAAGGTTAAGCTGTGAAACAAACTTGGATGAAGCGAGGGAGGAGTCTTGCTTTCTCAATCCCATCTGCGATGTGGAAAAGCTCGAGGATGGAGAGCAGCTGGCAGAGGCTCATCACAAAGCCGATGGAGTAGAAAGTGTCTGCTAAAGCATCTGCAATGTCAGAGATAACATTAGCGAACACCGTCTCATTCCTGCTCTCCTGAGTTTAAACCAGTATTAGTTTAAAGATCTAAAAAAGTTTAAAGCTCACCTCGACCAAATGTGAGGAACCTGGCTATGGTATTAGCCAGTATCCATGAGTGTCCACAGAACTGGAACAGGTTGTATGAGAAAATGTAGACAAGCCTGAAGCTGAACCTGCAAGTGCAATAAAGTTAACAGATCATTTGGTTTTTGTTAATTCAGTATGGGCTTTTCATATTCTCTGACACAGGTCTAAACCAAAAGAGGGATCTGTTTACTGTACTGTATGCAAGTATGAATTTAAGGTACTTTCATTAAGCATCTTTGATTTGTTTTACCTTTGTGTGTACATTAACATTCTGAATGAAGTCATATTTCATATTTAATTTTGACATTTAGAAGAACAGTTCAACATTTTGGAAAATGCACATATTCACTTTCTTGCTGAGAGTTAGATAGAAGATTGATAACATTCATGTTACGTTAATACAGAATTGGTTACAGGAGGTGATTAGCTTAGCTTAGCTTAGCTTAGCTTAGCATAAAGACTGGAAGCGTGGGGGGGCTGTTCCTCCCTGTTCCTACCCTAGAGGTCAGTTAAACCACATAACTCACTCTAAAACCAACAACATCCAACAACAACACAACGGTGAGCTTTAGAGGCGATATTATGGAACTTTAGACAGAGCCTAACAACTAGTCTTTGATTATACTTTTACTAAGTAGAGGGTGTGTGTCTTCTTCGGCAACAAGGGTAGTTTCCCCTCAGGCATCCATAGAAGCTACATAATGAATCTGTCTCAGAACCTGTGGTGGTGAAAATACCCAATTTCTTTATTTGAGTGGATTAACACTGCAATTAAATGAAAGGTTCTGCATTCACAGGGTTACTTAAAGGAACCGCGTTACGGCTGTATGCTTTGTGGTGCTCTGTTTGTCCCTTTTCCTCTCCTGTCTTCTCAGTAGCTCCACCTGGGGTACCTGATGAGCCATCAATGAGCTGCACCTGGTGTCATTGAAGAGATTAAAAGCTCCTCTGCCAGTATCACAAGGCTTCTAGTGTGGGACAGCCGGACATGCTGCCTCTCAGCTTGTTTCTTTGTTGCGTTTGTTTGTCTTTTGTAGTCTTGATTTAGTCTTGGTTGTTTTGATATGTTTTTATGATATAAATACCATGGATGTGGCTGTTCTGAAGGTGTTTTCTGTGGCTGATTTGGGTCAGTGGTGGAGTGTAACAAGCGTGGGGCGTAACAACTACTTTCATTTTTGTCAACTTTGGGCAGCAGAACAAACTGTACATCTACACATCTGACATAATCGCTTTCATTCATTTTGACTCTTGACTGTGTACATCTGATGAATGTAAGTCCAATATCCACTCTCCTTTTAGCTCTCCTTTGGTCTCCACCAACTCGTGAAAAAATATGTATCTTCAGCTGTTAAATGCTGCACTATGTTCCGCTACGTTCTCTAACTGCGTCTGTCTGCTGTTTGCTGCTGAGGAGGTAGTTTACAGAGGGTTTATCAGAACTGAAAACAGCTGCCTGATTTAAAGTCACTGAAAGTTAGGTGAATAGAAGCTGTGAGACCAAACAAAAACAGTTAAGTTGCAGGGTATGAAATCCAAAAAATTAGCTAAAAGAGGCTAAAAAATGTGCAGCTTTTTACTTGAAATTAGATATTTTTCCAAATACTTCTTCCACTACTGCAGGAAATTTATATTACTGCTCAACTGAAAAACCTGTGACATGTAACATCCTCCATGAAGCCCTCATTAGGACAAGAATCCTTTATATGCCTTAGAACAAAGAAACAGTGGAATAAAACTGTGATCAAATTAAAGCGTTCTGTATTGCAAGTATGTGAAGTCCTCTAAGGAATGGTTTCTTGCAAACCCAATGCCTAACCCATAACTACTTTTAGATTATATACTTTATTAGTTTATATTGTAACCAGTAATTCTACACTTCCCCTAAAACAGAGGAAAATAATGTGCCCTCATTGCACATGACATGAGCCTAGATAAAGCTTTAACATACAAATATTAAGATGTTCACTACTCTACTGCAGATAAAATTAAAATCATGGTGCTTATATTTGATAAGCTCATGCTTAATATAAAACCTGAAAATAAGGAGTAACAAGAAGCTTTCTTGACAGTGATTTAGCTGTTATTGACTGGAAAGCTTGACCTGCCTGTCACGCCCTGAAAATACAGAACATTCCTTCCACAGTGGTACTGCAGTACTCTCAAATACTCACTCACATTCTCCCTCTGAAGTCTTCTTTTGGTCCTTTCGCTACAGGTAAGAGGAGCAGCTCAGAGTCTGGGTATGAGGTGAATCATTTTTCCAGGTGCAGAGTGTGGCTCTGTGCAGCAGTTTTCTCCCAGTAAACAGAGACCCACCTCTTACTTCATCCTCCTTCACAAGTGGAAGCAGAAAAATGCCGCAATGTCTGTGTTTTGTAGTGTTTCTTCAGGCTGATTGTAACAGTTATTTGCTTTACAGCGAGTAGGAAGTGGACTTTCCATGTGTGAAGGTCTGACATCGGATAGTCCCTGCCCTCTCTGAGAAAACTACGAGCTGTCTGCCAAGAACGCACAAGCCAGAAGAGAGATGAGGAGGGAGCACAAGAACAACAATGAGACACACACACCCACACACACATACTCTACACGTCTCACATGTTATGATTAGCAGCAGGAACAAGTCAAACCCTTTTGGCGCCCCCCAAGAATATCAACACTATCATAATATGCACGTCTTTCAACCTCTAAACCTGCTTCATGGTGAAAGTGAAAGTAAAACATAATGAGGAAAATGTTGTGGTTGGTAAAACATGGACATTATAATTGACAACGTGTCAGTGGCTCACTGAGCAGTAGCACAAGAGCATACATCACATGTCAGCTCTGAACAGTTTGGTGTTTTACCCACAAAATAACTGTCTTATTGTTTTAAAATTAACTTTCCAAAATGCAAAAATGACATCATTTAAAGACTATAGCCAACGATGTTCCAGACTCAACACTTCCCTGCTGTCTGTGGCTCTCAGCTCTCACTGCTGGAAGATGGAGATCTTGAAAAACCTCATATAGTTTCATTCTTAAAAAGGCTCAGTAATTTCCTAAAGCAGCTGGTCACTGTGGTTTTTACTAAATGTTATTCAAACAGGAGGAGGAGTGGATTTGTTGGGGATTCTAGTGAGTATTTCAAGCCACAGGACAGTGTGTGTGTGTGTGTGTGTGTGTGTGTGTGTTAACTACAGTGGACAATGGAGCTCTATGAAACTGAGGAATGAGATATACCAGGCTTTGGATACACACATACAGTAATACTTGTTAGTGTGAGACAGTCATTGTTGGTTTGGCTCTGTTAATGGGATTTATTTTGTGTAGACTAAAGAATAAAAAAAACACAATACATAAATAATACACTTTGATCACTCCAGTAACTTGGTTGGGTGTCTCTAGTAACCATGTAACTTCCAACAAAGGCAGCAATAGCCACCTTAATTCAATATGTAACATACTGTATATGTGTACAATAGTGTTAGTTGCTGTAACATGACTTATCATATAAAATGTTAGTCATGGTAAAAAAATAAGAAGTAAAGTTTGAACGTGTCTGTGTTCAGTCTTTCATGCACTAACAAAATGTGAAATAGTATGCGCTGCCCTCTAGTGGTGAAAAGATCAAATGAATCCTGCAGAGATCACATTCTACTCAAAGAAGTTACTACAGAACATTTCATAAAACAAAGACTGAGACAGATCATTTCAAATGCAACCAGCTCTCAGTGAGGAGTTTGTCTGTAAAGAATCTGGACATCAGGTGGTTCGGCTTCTCCTCCAGCATCTTGTGTTTCTGTTTACTGCAGCAGAAAATATGCTTTAACAACAGAAGTCAGTCTGCTTTACAGTCATTCCTGCAGCAGTCCAGAACACAGCACACATATTCACGTGTGCGCTCTGTGTTTCAGTGTGTCTCAGTGTGAGTGTCAGCAAAAGTATCCAGGGTCAAAGGACAGGGAGGCTGAAGGCCAGAGCAGAGAGGAGGGATATTACATAACTGCCCCAACAGCATGGAAGACTTCAGTTACAATTATTACAATTACTTCAGTCAAAATATATAATATTATCAAATATTCAAAATACAGTGAAAGTGTCTGTTTTCATATACATTTCACATATTAAACATTTTTCCGTCTAAAGACTATAACACACTATGTTTTTCTTACTTTGTGGGGGTTGTATGCATAGCACTGTTGTCCATGGCTGTATGAATGTTTTTGTGTAATAAGTACAAACAAATGAGGATAGATGTTAGTTTGTAGCTAAGAACAAAGCTGGAGTCAGGGCGTGAACTACGCTAGCTTAGCATTAAGACTGGAAGCAGAGGGGAAAGAGCTGGTCTGTCAGTGTCCAATGTTCAAAAATACACCTGCTAGCAACACAGTGTATATGCATGCCAGCTGTATTTCATCAAGAAATAATTCCAACACACAGAGCTCCATTTATTCTTCTGTGTTAATGGGTGGTGCCATAGTGGCTATGTACATAGGCTGTCACAGAGCGGTCTCCAGAGGGAATCAAGGAGAGCTCAGGATAAATATGAACACATGTAACCTGTTATCTCTGACCCCCCACTGCGCTGATGAAAGGCCAGTGACAGATGGAAAACAGATTAGTCTGGCTTTAAGGTCTCAGGTCCTCGGCTAGTTGTTAGCACTATCATATCCTCTCTGAAATTACAGCTTATTTTCTGTATCAAATGCTGCGCTGCACTCAAGAACCCAGCACTAGAGAGCATGCAGTGTATGGCCTCTCTGCCATGGCCAGAGCCGCAGAGTCGCACATAAAGAATCTGTGTGATGGAATTCTGCATGGTTAGCCACAGGTTCCTCTGGAGAAAAGCTGTCATAACTTGAACAGCAAAGAGCACATATGTTGACAGATGAATGGAAGTTTAAAAAACAGTCATTTAATTTGAGCATGGTACCTCTGCAGGTTAATCATTTAGGTAACTATAGGCTTTTATGGCTGGCTTTAATTTGGATAGTCATTGTTTGAACTGGTCCATTTAGCTAATTCAGCTTTCAACCACATCTCATGGTGTTCATCTGCTGTTGGAGTTCCCTCAGTTGTCATAGGGATATTTATTTCATTTACCATCACATGACTTGGGAATGGAACTTTGCTCATGTCTCCTCATATAAGACCACATGCTGTATTATAATATTCTGTTAATTAGGTCATGTGTTGATGCTAAACCAACTCCAGGACAACACATTTCATGTGCTGATGAAGACCATAAGATGCAGCTCAAAGCTCTGGGTGTGTGTGTGTGTGTGTGTGTGTGTGTGTGTTCTCATCTGACTTTAGCACACTGGCATGCTAATATGCTTATTAGCACTAAACATTAAACAAGTTCTGATGAGGCTGACAGGAGTGTCATTAGTAAAAACCTGATGATTGCATTGATGGGAAGTTAAAGGATCACCAAACTTATTATTTCATTGTTTGCCACAAAAATGTGGCATGGGAACTCCAGTAGTTTACTATCACACATCTATAACCTATATCCTGTACTGCACATCCCATGATGCAACTTGATAATGTCTCTGCTTGGACCTGGTTTGTAACACATATTTTTTGTCTGTCTAATATTTGGATCCTCAACCCTTATAACATCATCAGGGTTATTTTGACTCTCAGAGCCACAGAAGACACTGTCCTCGTGTTTTCACAGGCTGGGTAGTACTCCTGATGAGTAAACTGATCTTGTGTAAAATAAGCAGAGCGGCCTTTTAATCATGACTCATAGAGAGAAATGAAAGTGTCTGGATGAATGTCTATTAGCTGCTAAAGAAGACATCTAGCTGTGCCAGGAGACACAGATGGCTTTTACAGGCTATTTCATGACATCTCAGAGCTCAAAAGAGTATATTACATACAGGTATATGACCTAAGTGTTAATGATATATATATATTTATGTTTGCTGCTAGGGAGATACATATACTGTAGACTCTGACATGGAACTGCACTACTTACAGTAGAGGATGTTATAGAAAAGGAAGGGTATTTATCAGTGCAGTCTTCTCGTTAACCACTTATGTCGCCTTCTTAATCCTTTTTGACTAATGGCCCAGACATGATTGACCGCCTGCTGTTTTAATGTGGACCCCAGAAGTAACTGTATCTCCTCAAGACCTGCAGTCACCAGGCTGTCTCACTAAAATAGTATGCTAAATATATCCTGTTTGTGCGGTTGGGTTTACAGTAATCGAGCTCCAGTCAACGTGTGAGGCAACAACTGAGGTTCTCATACTGTTTGGACCAGCAGACAGTTGGACTTTCACCAGGCCCGTGACCTGAAAAAATTGTCAAGGAGGGCAAATGAATTAGTCTGGGAAAACTCCTACACCAGACTCCATTACAAAAGTCTTCATCTTAAGCCAGACTAAGACCACATTCACAGTGCTGTGAGGCTACATTTACCCACTTATGCTGCAGATATCTGTTCATAAGTAATTTACATTATGTATTCAGTGTAGCAGGGCCAGATTAACCTTCTTGAAGGCCTCAGGGCAAAAAATCAGCTTCTGGGCCCCTTGTTAACCCCCCCTTTTTGTGAAATGTGTACATTATCTATTTCTGGCCCCTGGTTTGCTGTGTGATAATTTAACACATATTAATTTAGCAATACACACTCACACATAGTCTTACAGTATCTTTCAAAAGAAGGGCTTGTCAAATTATGTAATTGTATCTCGACCCCCGTGTTTAATGGCAGAAAGGGCAAAAAACATGGATGATTTTTGAAACATTCCAAAACAGGCAATTCAACAATCAGGCCCTTCACAGCAAGCTCTGTTTTTTCATTCTTATCACAACTACTTTTGTCACTTTTCATGCCACCCTGGACTCCTGAAAATTCAGTGTATATTGTCATGGCTTCAGCCTCAACTTAAATCTGTAACTCCCACTCATGTTCTTCCCCAGTACTAACACTGTTCTTGTTACAGAATCTGTCATTCCTCACCATGCCAGCAGCCCTTGCTGTAATCTGGAGACTGGACGTCCAATCATCTGTAGAACTCTCACAGTCAGAGCTGCTGCTTGGGACTTGCTTATCATCATACTGCATCTCAGTAAGCTCCAGCTGTGCATACTCCTACACTCCTTCCACATAAGGGGGGCTCTGAGATCGGGTCCATGTTTTCTCCTCTTGCTAATTACGTTCTGGTGTCTTGGAAAGTGGAGATATTTTCCTGTACAGTTGGGAGGTGTGCATTGCTATAACAAAGGACTTCATGTGTGCAGACATCTTCTCTTTGAAAGCATTTGTGCAACATGTTCAAATAACCAGTGAAATGAACTAAAAAAAAGTGAAGTCTGCCAACCACTCAAGGTTGCTCAGTTCAACAACACATCTCAGTTAGATTACGTCTACAACATGTTGTACATGAATTTCCCTCAGCAAAATTCATCCATTATCTATACCGCTTACCTGTTAAGGGTCTATCCCAGCTGACATCAGGTGAGAGGCAGGGTACACCCTGTACAGATCACCAGTCCATCACAGGAGCAACACATATAGACAAACAACCATTCACACTCACATACGGGCAATTTAGAGATATGAGTACATACAAGTACTCATCACATTTGAGATGTGGACATACTGGCAGATTCTCAGGAAAACATACAGTGAAAGAAAATACTACATTTCATCAATTTCATCCTTGAAAACTGGCTCAAAACCAATATTTCTGGAAACTGGTGACACACTGGAACACGTTGCGATTGAAAGCACAGTAGAAGGACGCTGCTCCCAAGGCAGACAGAGGACAACCTGGACTGACAACATCAGGAAATAGACCAGCTTCACTGCCAGAGATATAAGGGTTTTGACTGTCAGCAGATCACAGTGGAAGAAAGTGGTCACTGAGGCTGTGGCAGAGTACGGCACATGATGATGATGAGTGCTTTCTATGACCGATATTCTCTGGTGATACCTAGAATACACAGTCAAATGTGTTACTGCTGCAAGCCACGTGTGCTGAAGGAAGTGCTACACTCCTCTGCTGCACACAGAGAGCTGAGTTTGGTGGATGGTGGGTGTCCAAAGTGCTGGGGACTGGGGTTTGTGTCCTGCTTACTGTGTCCCATGTGTGGTTACATTTAGGCTGCAAAAACACTTTAGGTAAAGGACAGATTGTGGCTTTGCTCCTGTATCATGTCACTGTCGACTCACTTAATATTTAATCACAAGGTCTTGGCCAAGCCTTAACTAAGTGCTTTGGTTTGCTGAAACAAAAAAATCCTTTTCAACATTACTATCAGCTCATATTGGTACAGGATATGGGTTGGATACTTGTATCCAGTCTTTGACACAAGTAGAGCAGAGTTTCACCCAGTTAAGCTCAGGGTCATCTCTGGTTTCCCACTCACTATCTACAGTATTATACACTGCTGGCAGCGGGTGGCTGGGTGGATTTTTTGCCTACCAACAGCAGACACCCCAACCCCCCTCTATAGCCTGGTGGTGAGTTCAGGGTCCTTGCCAGTGAACCATCAGCATGCCCAGTTATTCATTCCAATTATACTGGGCTCCCTGATGTTGGCTGACTTCTACAGCACTGTAAGTTAAAGTGGTGATACCAGTCACTTAAATGCCTGTGTCTCATCCTATTGACACTGATGCTAAGTATTTTTTTTTTTTTTTTAGATATGATTCTTTTCATTGCTTTTTAAAACACATATTAGCATGGCATACAGCACAGAACCAGCTGATGAAAACTGTCGTGGTTAAACCTGCACTGATCAATACTTTATGAGGATCATATGATTATGTGTCATGTGTCGCAGATTGTGAAAAACCCACAGAGAGTTTTCACCACCAAACAGCTGATAGTGTCTTTTCTGATGCTAACATTAGCCAGAAACTGTCCAAACTTTGTTTCCAGCTGAGAATAAGCAAGATATTTTTCTGGACCTGTGTCCAGTGGGGCTGTATTTTAGTCTGATCTACCATTAACACACTTAATGTACATCTTTCTGTTTTGTTAATCCTCTGTTAAGATCTGGTATAAGACTTTATGGAGTGACCTGGCAGTATCGTCTTGCCACCCATCTAATATTAGATTGGAGTGAACAGTCATAATGTTGGATAATGTTGGTCTGCAGTGAGCTTATTAACAAACTGAAAAGTCTCTCCACTTATATTATCATAAAACAAGGAGTTTCCTGATTGAAATGAAGAAGCTGATGATATGGATAATATTATCTTCATGTAAAACCCCCAAAACCAACTCATTCATTTTAAAGTTAATTACATTGCATGCACTATACCTATGTAACTCTAACTCTCCAGGAACATTTCTTCATGCGTGCTGGGAGCATCTATGTGTTATCAACATCTGGAGTCATGATGACAGAGTGTTTAGCTGCTCTTGGAAAAATGTCTCTTTTCCTGATCCTTGTGTGTATCTACATGATGATTAATATCTATAAAGTAAATCTGGAGTGTACAACAACATGACTGAATAACTTCTTCACTTCTCTACAGTTGAGGCTTAGCAGCTCTTGAAATTTAAACCGTATCTCAAAAGACCTGAAAAGCGTTGTGTTCAAGGATGTAGATGCACTTATGATTTACAGTATTTTAGTCTATTTCCCTGTCAGTTCAGGCTCACTCTTAGTTTTGCTTCAGCTGTCAGAGCTGGATAACTTGTAGCTTTACCATTCTCACAAACCCATGTTCTTTGATGACATCTGAGGAGAGATTCACTCAGCAAGAATAACCAGACACCTTGTGTGGGTGTGCAGGCCCCTTTCAGATGAGTACATCAACTTGCAGTGAAAGAATAAAAGATGAGCTGTCCATGGTGCTGAAGATTCACCTTGAAACTCTGAATTTTTGTGCTTTTTAAGTTACGTTTTTAATGGCCTTTAACAAAGCATGGTCATGCTAACATGCTACTAGACAGGCCAGAGTTTAAGAAGATATCAAATATTAGGTTGGAATTTGAGGCAGTTTTGTTAAAGGAAATTTGTATAAAACAGTATACAAGCCATCATCTTCAGTTATACTGCTTATCCTTTAAGGCTCATGGGGGGCTGAAACAATCCCAGCTGACACTGGGTGGAAAAAGGTTGCCAGTCTATGACAGGGTTGAAATATAAAGACAAACAGCCATGTCTTAAGGCAGTCGGAGGAAGCTGGGCTACCCTCATCAGTTTTGAGAGAGAATGGAGCATTTAAAGGGGAATTTTACTAATTTTACATGTCAGGGTTAAGTTACTCATAGTTAGCACTATTCATTCAGTGAAAACATTTGAGAATGTCTCCTGTGCCTCTGGAGGAGCTTTGTCAAGTCTGGCAAAATTATACAAGCAACATCACCTACACATCCTCCTACACACTCGTTTGAAAGGCGAGTGTTTATGAAGCAGGGAGTGTCTGACAAAATGATCAGTAAACTGCATTTATATAGCACTTCCCTAGTGTTTTACACTGCAGGTCACATTCACACAGACATTCACACAGAGCTTCTATATATGCATACATATATATATACACTGATACACAGATGGTATATCATCAGGAGTAATTAGTGTTTCAGTATCTTCCCATGAAACACTCCAACATGGACTGGAGGAGCACAGACTTGGATTTTTCTCTTTTTAAATTTGTGCCTTGCAAGTTCCCAAACTTTATAGAATTTGCTGTAATCCTCCATTAAATGTTACACATGTTCATTTAGTAGCAATTTTGCATCACTGGTTTCCAGCTGGGCCATGGTCTCAAGTCTCTAATATGGGAAATGATACTGTGTCACTTGATAAAGAACTGAGAGAAAATGTAAACCTGCTCCTCAGGTGGAATCAAATCACACTTGTAGCTCTAATGTATTCTTTCAATTTTAATTCTACAAATAATTGTTTAGGCATATCCTGCATATGTTGAATACTTCTATAAGTTTAATACAGATTCACAGAATTGAAAACATCACGTGTTACTTTTTTTAAACCACAGTCTCAGTGTCCATGCAGTTACACGTCAGCTTTCCAGAAATCCACATTTGACCACAGAGCTCAAAAACTGACAGATTAAACCTGACCTGCATGTGCTTTGGAACCTCAGACATCTTTCAAAAAGTGGTCCCTGGCCCCTAGATTGACCCCCACTGACACACACTAACTCCCTGAGAGCTTCAGCAGTCAGACGTGCACAGCAGCTCACCCCTCACTGGAGTGTGTTGTGTTGGTGAGTTGTTGTCACTCGGGTGTTTATATGCCACACAGCCTTCATCTGAGGTGTCACAAAACCCTGCATACATTCCCTCCTGTCTAACATAGCTGCAGTTTTCACATTTTGTCACGGTGCCTATATTTGAGCTCCACGTGTATTTTTAAAAACAGCCAGTGTCTGTCTGTCTGCACAGAAATGTTATCTGTTAGTCTGGCAGAAACGGGGCTGTCACTGGTCTTACTGTGGGACTCCAAAATGTCAGCTAATGTCCTAAATACACATTCATTACACCTCTTTGAGTCTGCATTTGATACGGTTTGTTGTCTAGACAACAAGGCTTTTATAGATACAGCTCTATAGTTACTTTTAATTCAGTCTGGGGACAGATATAAATCTGATCATTCACAAAGTTCAAACACAAGATTATATGATTAATGACAATAATTCAGTAGTTACAGGCAGTTATCACAGAGTGATATCTTGTCAATAACCTGAGAATATGTGGCTCTCATCGTTAAAATGAGTTTTTCCATTCATTTATTTTTTTATTGTAGGAGTTCACGTTATTTTTCTGATTGCTTAGACTGAATCTGTACTGCTGTGTTTGTATTTTTCTTTCTGTAATATCCCGTCCTAACATGTTGTTTGAATAATACTTTGACCTTCTCCTCCCTTATTGTTCCTTTCTATAGACTAAGTGCTGGACACAAGAGACCGTTCACTCTCCTCCAGCTGTATCAGAGCTGTGTTACATTGCTCGAAGCCATTCACTCAAACTGATCCGTGACTTTTACTTAGTTCTGCTCTCCATCTCCAAAATTCTGTGAGAGGGTCGAGTGGTGTTTGACTACTTCTTTGTTCTTTGTTTCATAGCTGCACCTCTGATGATTCCACATAGACACTGGTGTATTTCTACAGTGAGTTCAACTACTTTTTAAATTCAAAATATTTTCAGAATAAAGTTAGAACTGATTGCAAGTAGGTTTTTTGTATTCGCGAACAAAGGAAAACATGTGAGTGGTGGGGCTTCTCTCCACTGCTTCTCCAGATTTGAAAGATAAATGAAATTTAGTTTGTATATTTAGTTATTATGTACAAGAGAACTATATAAAAGTTGACATTTCTTAAGGAAACCATGGGTATTAATAGGGCTAGTCGTTTTAATAAACTCCTTTTGCATGGAGGTCCTCTCAACGACCCCTGTTGGTCCGCGAACCCCAGCTTGAGAACCATGTGGCCTAGACAGTAGTTAGTAATGTCTCTGCTCCGTTTTAGATACTCGGCTTTAAGCTTCGTGTCGCGGTGAGCTGGAATGTCTGGAGCGCCTCCGTGTCATCAGTGTCTGTCTAACCGGGCGCGGAGCTTTGCGCGCAGCACCATCTCTGTCTGAAGGACGGGAGGAACCCTGGGGGGCTCCATCTCCGCCGCTTCTTTTCTGTCACACATCAAATGTAAGCTAAAACCTGCCAGTCCGGCCATGAAGACTGAGCAAAGCTGCGTGGAGACACCGGTCACTCTCCGGGAGGTCAAAGATCTGCTCCAAAAACCGGCGCACGGACGCCGAGGATGCCCCGGAGAAGCAAGACGAAAGCAAATACGTCGATTTAGAGTTTGTGGACGTGAGGACAGGCGGTGCAGAAGAGGAGAAAGACTGTCGCTTTGAGGAAAGAAACCAAATGTCTGTGTTTATTAACAACTGCAGCGCCGGGGCTCCGTGCGCAACGGAACCAAACCACGAGTTGGCGATTAAAACCGAGTTGGAAACTAAGAAGAAAGAGAGTTCTGGACTTGGGAAATGTGCAGGAGCTGCCGACGAGGATCCCTCTGATCCATCATCATCATCAGTTCCTCCTCGTCTTGACGCAAAGACTGAGGATTGTCCCAAATCAGGAGACAAAAGCGAGCGCGCCATTACGCAGCCAGAGCCGCCAGAAAAAGAAGACAACAAACAAACGGCAAGAGATGAAGAGTTACACTGCAGCGATAATTATCTGAGCGGGAGGAGTGAGTCTGATGATTCTGAGGAGGATGATGATGTTAGTTTGGTGCTTTCTGATGACTCTGTCCCGTGTGTAACGGAGGACGAGTCCCATTACATTACAACGCACGAGATCCAGCTCTCGGAGCTGTCCGACCATGAGGGGGACTACGACCTCGGGGTGGGCTCCTCCACCAGCTGGGACATTGAGGACGACAACCAGGTGTACTCTTTTGTCGATTACGCGTCTTTTGACGGTGATGGAGCGACTGGGGAGAGGGGGGACGGCCGCCAGCCTCGCTCTCAGGGCGCAGCAGCAGTCAGCACTCTGCGCGAAAGTGATCCGTGCGACACAGCCAAGTTCACCAGCTCAGATGAGAGTGTGTCAAAGCCCCAGCAGCAGCAGTGCAGTGGCAACGGTGGGGGACAGATCCACCTGTCAATCAGAACCACTTCTCGAGCTATAAATGACCCCAGCAACATCCAAGAACAGGGAAATATTCTTTATCATGCCAGGCGCTCCGGAGACATGAGTCGTTATGTGTTTAGGGGAGTTGATGGGAAGGCAGAGACGCTGTGTGACAGGGCGAAGTGTTTCATAGCCGCGCCCGGACGCTTACACTTTGGCGGCAAATTGAGGGGGAAAGAGGTCACAGAGTATTCCAGCGGTGCGTCCAGCGCTGTTAGCGAGCTGGACGACGCTGACAAGGAGGTGCGCAACCTGACAGCCAGGGCCTTCAAGAGTCTAGCGTATCCTTACTTTGATGCCATCAATTTCAGCACCTCCAGTGAGTCCTCTGCATCAGAGCATGGGATAGGGATAAACAGGTGGTCCACGTTTGTCGACCTGAAATATGGCAACATGAACATGTCACAGGGACTGGACCAAAGTGTCGTTTCCCATCAAAACTCAACGGCCTCATTTGAAATAGCCAAAAACATAGAGAACAGAGGTTATAAGGGCATTGCACTGGCAAGCATCAAACCGCCCACCAACAAGATCTTCACTCTGAGTGGCAATCCCCACAGCGCATCGTCATCCACAAAGAAAATCGAGCTGATGGGGAAATTCAGTCAGGGCCACAGTGGAGTGATCAGACTCACAGAGACTCTGAATTTTCGTTGCAATGTGAAATCGGGAATGTCTGGAGGAGAAAGACGCACCAACTTTGCACAAAACGCTGTAGGATCACGTTCCACGGATGAAGTTACCAACAGTTTGCCAAGCGGCCAGAGGAGAGAGGCCAGCAAGCCGCCCTCTAAAACCATGGAAGACACGCACAAGAAAGCCATATTCGCCTCGAGTCTGATCAAAAATGTGATTTCTAAGAAGATGCAGTTCGAGCAGGAGCGCAAGATGGAAAGAGGGGAGATAAGTGAACCGCATCAGACGCCTTCGCCCTGCTTTGTGCACCACGAGAGCGACGGTCACAAGGGCAAGGGGAGCAGGGAGCTGCACAGACAGAGCTCCAAGTTTTCCGAGAGCAGCTCTGACTACGCCATAATGTGCGTGGATGAATTAGGGGACATTGTGGACAGCGGCTCATGTGATACCAAGAGCGACTCTCGGAGACAAGACACGGCCGCTCCCGCACCAGAAACTAATTTGGAGCCGGGAAATGAGGTTGGAATCGATACTAAAAAAGGCGCATTGGAAGCGTCTAAAAGCACGCTGCTTCGCAGCCAAAATAGCGCGTTCAGATGCTGGAAGGACGAGGAGCTAGAGTTTCCAAAGGATCATAAAAACGATAAAACTCCGGAGGAGAAGTCGCTTTCAGCTAACGACAAAGAGGGCGAGGGGGATCAGTGCTCAGCGAGCAGCGGCAAACTGATTAAAATGTCACATTTGTTTGTGCCAAGTATCCAACTGCTGTCCAGTGACGGAGAAATCGGACAGCAGCTGCAGGACAGGAATTATTCTCCATGTGGTGATGGAGGAGGAATAAAACTGCGCTCTGACAACACTTTATACGTCGCAGACTCCAGGAGTGTGACTACATCTAAGTCTCCGGAAATTAAAATTAACTTAAGGAGTGTGCGAGACAATAAAACGGAGCCTTTTGGCGTCTCCAAGCTGCGCGCTCCTAATATAGGCTGTAACGCAGCCAGCCTCATCAGAACGGACGACTTCAAATGCCAGGCGCTGACTGCAGCTTTGAAGGGTGAGTCTACAGATAAAGTGCCGCATTTCATGGTTCGAGACATTAGAGATAATAATAAAGGGAAACTGCAGACCCCCATTCATCAAGTGAGAGACGTGCGTAAATTGGTGAAAAGTTCCTATCACTTTGTTTCTCTGGATAACAACGAAAATAAATCAAATTTCGCCTCTGCTGACAGCTATCCAGAACAAAAGAAGCAAGTACCCTATCGAAATCCCAATTCTGTGTCCCCGATAGTGATCAAATGTCAGTCTGTGAATACAAATAATAACGGAAAACAATCTGGAAATCTTGAGTTATCGAAACGGGAGCTATTGGATGTAGACAGATCGTCTCCAGAGGGCGCTAAAAGTGTTCCACTTCAATGGGCAGCAGGGAGAGCACCCATAGGTGCAAATAATCCCTCAGAGGAAGGCATTGGTTTGAAAATTGAAAGCAGAGTAGCTTCAAGGAAACAGGATAGAATACCAGATACCACAGACAAGAAACCAGAATCAAAAATGGCGAATCAGGTGGCTTTGGAAAAACTCCAGGCTGCTGTGAAAACCATGGAGCAGCTTTATGTATTTGAAAAAAATGAATGGAAAAGGAAGAATGAGCCTCAGCCCCTAACAGACAGCCATGTGCTCTCACTGTTAGCCAGTGAGGAGCATGGAGGACCTGAGGAGGACGGAGCCAGGGGGCCCAACGTGGACAAGACAGTCAGAAGAGACTCCTATCCCAATACAGACAAGACGCCACCAGCAGTAGAGGCATCCCCCAGCAGTGAGAGCCTGCTGAGGAGGGAGGACAAAGACCCATTCAAGGTCCTTCCGACATCCAGTGGCCGTGATGACAAGATGCTTGCTAAGTCAATGCAAACCACCAGCACCGCAGGCAGCAAAAACATGTTCAGCCTCAGCTCCAGCCTTAAGGCTTCCACCACTACAAAGGTGACTCAGCCAAGCATCGCCACACAAACGCCTTTCAGCACCAAAAACTATGTCCCAAAGTCCCCCAAACTGCCCGTGTCTTTAAAAATCAGCCAGCCAAGGATGAGCGGCAATGATGAAGCTGAATCGAGGGAGGTGGACAGATCCTCACAGGAGTTTTCAGGCACCTTAGCTGACAATGAGAACTACCTAACCATTCCCGTCAAGTCTCATGCCACCAGTGGCAAACAACCCCCATTTGCTGATAAAACATCAGTGTATACATCCACCACTCAGTCACACCCAACCACTCCTCCAGGACACTTTGTGTCTGGTGCCAGGGCCCAGGAGGACCACAGCCAGACTCCCAAACGCTCCAGTATTGTGATGGAGACATGCTCAACGGACATCCCCTCTGCTACCATCTACCACTCCTTACCGTTGGGCATGTCCACCAATCAGCCACAAGTATACTGCTTCTCCCCAGCTATCACCCCTGCCCCCACCATTGACCCCTTCCAGGCCACCCAGAGGAAGATGCTCCTGGACCCCACCACTGGAAACTACTACCTGGTGGACACTCCTGTGCAACCAGCCACCAAGCGCCTCTTTGACCCAGAGACAGGCCAGTATGTGGATGTGCCCATGCCACAGCCACCCATGACCCCTGTCCCCATGCCGATCTCACCTCTGGCCCTCAGTCCAGGGGCATACGGACACACCTACATGATCTACCCAGGCTTCATGCCTACACCCTCAGTGATCCCGGCCCGGACGCTGGTGCAGTCACAGATGTCCGTGCAGTCAGATGCGGAAAGTGGAGAGAAAGCTTCGTCGCAGCAGACTGAGGGCATGTACATGGAGAGTCCCTTCTACATGGCCACTGGGAAGTCTCCCCAGGCGGCCTCTGGAGCTCAACAGCAAGCCTCCGCCAACAGGCCGCTGCAGGGCTTCTCCAGCATAAAGCAGCCGGTCATCAGCATCACCTCACAGCAGGGGCCTCGGATCATTGCCCCGCCCTCATTTGATGGGACCACCATGAGCTTCGTGGTGGAACACAGATAAACAGCCCCTCACCTGAACAGGTGAGTTGCTCTCATTGTTCACCCTGTTAATGTACAAAGGGTTGACCTGGTGTCAGACTGTCTTTACAGTTTATTTTTGGTAGTATTTAATCTGAAATTTAAAGAACAAGACATATAGAGTAAGCCTGTTAAAATCAAATATTACTTTACTGACAATAATATTGTAAGAGGAAGAGTTTAGTGAGATTAACAATACAGTTTACCTTGTGACCTTGTGGGGTCCAGCCTTCAGGTTGGGAACCATTGAGGTATCCCACTTCAGGGTAATGTAACAACTCTGACCCTTCACCTGGAATGGAAATATCAGATAAAATGTAAGCAGAGCATCAGGCTGATAATCAGAACAGATCACAGATTTGATGTGGAGGATTCATCACATTGTATATGTAACCTAGCAACTAAACATTGTGACATCAATCCATGGTATGATATCATGTTCTGTCTCTAAACATTTGATAACAAAGATGGAGAATCAACCAGGAAGTGTAATAACAACTATAGATGTGTAACTATTGCAAGTTATTAAAGTGTAGAGCTCTAGTACCTGTTGCTACTAATAAAACTACTGCTGCTGCACCACTGCTGCTGTCCATACTCCTACTTAGTACTTAGACCTTGGTACAAGGTCAGTTTGATAGAAAGTGCTTTAGTGAAAAGTAGCACATGAATCAAATGACCAATAAAAAGTTGCACTCAAAGAGTGGTGGTGTTCCCACACGGAGGGTGTTGAGGGGACCCCATCTCCTCTCTCTTCACAAAACCTTATTTTATTGGGATATATTTGTGGCCTAACGGGACACTTCCAAGTTTCACTGTTGCTCTAATCGAAGTCTGAACGCACAACAGGATACTAATATCACTAACTCTAATGCTACTACTGATATTGCTACAACTTCTTGTCTACTGCCACTGCTAATTCTAAAGCTGCTGCTACTCACTCTGCTAGATGGCTTTCAGTTTTTCCAGAGTTTTTGTTATCATTAAGTCATTTATAAGATTCTTTTGCATCTCTAGTTAGGATGCCACAGTTCTATTTTATCAAAATGTTACTGAAAAATCTACAGACACCCAAAATGTCAAAATGTTGAATAAATAGATAAGACAATGAAATACATATTCATGAATAGATACAGACAAAATATATAATATAGCGAAGAAACTGTGAAATAATATACCATCATTTCTATGTCACAACCTTATTTTGACAATAGTGAGAAAATGAAGCATGTATGGTGACCTAATAGTTCAAAACTAGCCAAATCAATAATCCTTTTATAAACAATGCTATGCATTTCTAAAACTTTCTAAAACAACAGCCAATCAAATAAAAGCCTCTGTCCTATGTGTCTTAACCAACACATTAAGACTTTTGGCCAAAAAGTGGCACCATAAAATAAATCTGTTATTGAGAAAAATGGCATTGACAAACAGACTTTGGAGAAAGGAAATGTTGAGATAAAAACTTTTTATACTTATTATATATATATATATATATATATTACATCTTATTTACAGTTACATTTACATTTTTATTTCCTTGCCATTGTCAAAGCTTTGGCAGTGTGGGAAATATGATCTTTTGAAGAACAAAACTGCTGGAATTAAATCAAATAGTTTGCAATTCTGTTATTGAAAAAAAGTAGGGTGAGAATACATGTCATAAAAAGTTAACTCAATACAATGTATTTGTTTCATTGTTGTATCTATAAATGTCTGTATTCATTTATATATTTATTTATTTATTACATTTTTGACACCTTGTGTCTCCATAGAACCCTCGTACAAACTCAAAGCCTAGTGCATAGTGGATGGGTGGTGCTCTTTCTTGGTGACAATTTAAGATCCATCCTAAAGGGAATTTTGTCATAGTCAATTTACCAATTTTCTAGTATCATATCATTTGCATGAGGACATAATGCATGCAACCAATCATATACTAGGATTCAACATGCATGAAAAAGGGACTCTGTGATTATAAAGTTTGCAACTGAGCACTTCAGCAGGCGCTAGTACTCACAGTAGAGATACAGAGGATTGAAGAAGATTCTTCATGGGCTAGGCGTTTGAATGTGTGTGTGTGGCACGGTGGACATAGTGTGTGCACGAGTAAAAGGTCAGGCAGTGGCAGGCGTTTGTTATGTGTATACATGCAGAGCTTCAGCTGCTGCTGGACATCAAGAGGCTGCCTGGCAGGTCAGAGTCGCAGCAGGGTCAGCTGGCTTTTTATAGGACCAGTCATTTAAAGACAGAAAGAGTGAGAAGCCAGGTTCACATGGCCTCTGATCAGCAATTACATAAACACAGCATGCAACACGGGCAACAGCTCAGGATGTCTGACTAGTTTCATAAAGATCTGATCTGACGAGATCTGGGAGGTTGCATTAAACTGACTGTGTATGGGAAAAGCCAATGGACAATGATCATGTAGCCTACCTCTGCACATGCTATTAAGGTTTCTTTGAGCAGTAGTCTACATTTATCAGTAAAAGACACCCATGTGCCAGTTGCACCCAGTTTGGGCTCCAGGAACCAGGGACCAATAACAGTCTTTTAATAACAGTCATTTTCCTGGGGGTCCAAAACAAAATTAGGTCAAGTTTGAATTTTGGTGCCACTTTCCTTCTTAGAACAGATATAGTTTCTGTGGAGAGAGAAATACTTTACATTCAGATTTTTAAAATGCAAAACACAAAATGTTGAAGTGAAAGGTAGTTATGAACAAATGGCTGGTTTTGTGGTATGTCACATGGCAGCATAAGGGGAAATAAACTGTTGTGCAAGGGTCTCTTCCAAAAAGCAGATTTAAGAAACTGAACCAACCTTGAGCTCAGAGTTGACTGATTTAACATTGTGTCAGACATCCAGGCTCTGCTGGAGACACAGAAATATATCTCAACAAAGGTTGTATGGATTGCTATGAAACAGTCGCGGTCCCCAAAGGATGAATCCTAATGACTTTGGAGTACTGGAATACGCCAGTATGAACTGGTGCTGAGTCAAATAATTCCCAGTTTGAATGTTCCACCTCCTGAGTTTTGAGCTTCATACAGACAGAATGGCCTTCTTTTTTTTTTAAACCTGCCCTTTGGTCCCTTTCAAGAAGTGCCCTCACATGACTCTTCCCATTATCTCACTGTAAAGACAGAAACCAGGAAACTCAGTTTGTGACTGTTCTTCACTGAGGAGAGAAACACACACGGAGAAAACGAGACAACATATACAGTAAGGAGTACTGGGGATGCTGGGAATACTGAAATAGTGCTGCTTCAACCCAGTGTTGACTGGTTGTACTTAAAGAGATTGACCATGAGAGAGTGGCCATGACTTGGAGTGAAAGTAACTCTTGGGAACTTTCTAGAGCTACGACTGGCTGTTTATGTTGATTGCAATGCCCGTCTGCTGCTTTTTTACTTGAGTTTCTGACAGAACATGGCTGTTCAATCAGCAAAAGATTTCTCTTGTCCGATCTGTTTTGACATTTTCAAAAATCCTGTTCTGTTGTCATGTAGCCACAGCTTCTGTAAAGACTGTGTGCAGAGCTGGTGGGCAGACAAACCAATTCCTCAATGTCCAGTTTGTACAAGAAGATCTTCAAAGACTGACCCACCCTGTAACTTGGTATTAAAGAACCTGTGTGAAGCATTCTTACAGGAACTCTCTCTAGAAGACACAGCTGCTGCAGGGTCTGAGGATCTCTGTGGTCTACACTCTGAGAAACTGAAAGCTCTTCTGTTTGGACCATGAGCAGCCTGTGTGTATCATCTGTCGAGACTCAAAGACACACACCAACCACAGATTCAGACCCATCAATGAAGCTGCACAGGATTACAAAGAGGAGCTCAGGAAGGTCTTGAAGCCTTTACAGGAAAAAGTAGAGCGCCTCAGTCAACTTAAAGTTGACTGGGATCAAACAACAGAGCACATTAACGACCAGGCCCGGCACACAGAGAAGAGGATTAAAGATGAGTTTAAAAAGCTTCAGGATTTTTTACAGAAAGAAGAAGAAGCCAGGCTCACTGTACTGAGGGAGGAGGAGGAGCAGAAGAGTCGCATGATGAAGCAGAGGACTGAGGCTCTGAGCAGAGAGATAGCAACTCTTTCAGAAATGATCAGATCCACAGAGAAGGAACTGAAAACTGCAGATGTGTCATTCCTGCACAATTACAAGGCTGCAGTGGGAAGAGTACAGCGGCGCCCCCTGGTGCATGATCCTCAGCTTGCCTCTGGAGTTCTGATAGATGTAGCAAAACATGTGGGGAACCTCGCCTTCAACATCTGGAACAAGATGAAGGACATGGTCTCCTATACGCCTGTGATTCTGGACCCAAACACTGCTGCATCACATCTTTTTGTCAGTGAAGATCTGACAAGTGTCAGATGGGAAGAGATGCAGAGACAGCTTCCTAAAAACCCTGAAAGATTTGATTGTTTTTTGACAGTTCTGGGATCTGAGGGCTTTAACTCAGGAACGCACAGCTGGGATGTTGAAGTCAGAACTGATGCAAACTGGGCAGTGGGTGTGATAGAAGAGTCTGCCCAGAGGAAGGGAAACATTCAGACTGGATCCTGGGAAATATGGTTCGATAACGGTAAATACAGAGCGTACGCTCCACCATGTGTGGACCGAACTCTTTCAGTGAAGAACCAGATCCGGAGGATCAGAGTGCATCTGGACTGGAGCAGAGGAAAACTGTCATTCTTTGACCTGGATACAAACACACAAATATATACCTTCTCACAGACTTTCACTGAGAGAATGTTTCCCTTCATTAACACCCCAAGTACAGTGCCACTCAGGATATCACCAATGAAAGTCATTACACAGTTAAATATGTAGATGATTATGTTAATGATGCTAATGATGATGATGATGATGCTCATGATGATGACGATGATGGCATATCTATTTCTTAAACAAGAATGCTACTTATTTTAAGGAATCACTATATTCACAATGTGTTCACTATTCTACTCTAACCAATCACCAGATATATGTATATGTGTGATCTTGCTGTCACTTTTCTCTCTTAGAAAAATTAACATTTGTGCTTAGAGACGCTCTACCAGTTTTACTACAAAACGACAGCTTCTGAGCCTGCAAGACAAATTGTGTCAAAAAAAATTTGATATGATCGAATCAAACTGCAGTCACGTTTCATTTGCACTGGATTACTTACATTTTAGCAGTTTGTTATGGAAGTCCAATCTTGACAATATTGAACTGACGTGATTAACTAAAATTCAAACCGCTTTTCACCGCTTTGGGTTTGCATGTTGAAAAACTAAATCCACACATAAACATGCACAAAGTTAAAATTAAGTGACAAATCTTTTGATAATTAATTTACAATATACTCCAAAGCGTAATCCTGCCATATATAACAATAAATTCAATAGAATAATTGATGGTCATTTTGTATGGTTTTCACAGTAAAGAATTAATACAGAAAAATCAATTAATATAAAATGTATATTTAAAACAATAACTTTAATACCAAACAGACTTTTCATTTAAAGAAATTGCAGACAATGTATTTGAAAACAAAAACTGAATCAGGCTTTTGAGTATTGGTAAATGTGTAGGAGTAGCAAGTGTTTCAAATCTGCTAGTTAATTTTGCTCTCTACAGATCTGTCTCAGAACGCTCTTGAGTCTCAATTTTCAGCCCTGGATGGAGTTTTAGCATAATAATTTTGTCACTGATCAGAGGTCTCTACAGTGCAGTTGTTGTCTATCGTGATTCTTTATAAGGTCATATGGGAGAAACCTCTGGTAGGTTGTATTCATAAGAACTTACAGTAGTATTTGTTTTGTTTTCTTGGTTCCATGCAGGGCTGAACTGAGTGGATGCTGGATGCTCTGGGTTTCGGTCTCTTCATTGTGCTACATCCTTTATGTTTATTTTACTGGCTGGAGATGATGGTTTAGGGCCTTTGTATAAAAGGGCTCATTTACACTCATTTACCTATCCTTATTTGTATAAGATGTGTATAAGGTCTTCTTGCTTTGTTTTATCTAATCACATTGTAAACATGTGAAAAACTTACAGTAATCAATCACCCCCTACATGACCCAGGGTTTAATTCTGGAAAATGATTATTTTTAATATGTCAGATTGTGTATTTTACACCACATTATTGTGTAATCATCTATGCAGTTAGTTTATTTAGCCAATAACTACCATCTGTTGTGTGCTGGATTTTATGCAGTGTCATGACAACTGCTTAAAAATTCCTGAAGATCAGTATATACCACCAGGTGTTGTTATATATTTGGCTATGTCATAATTATTTAATCAACCATGCTACCTTAACTAACATAACGCAGCTAATAATAATGTGTATCTGTACAATGGCAGACATCCTAGAGAGCTCTCACCACACAACTGTCCTGCAAATGTCCTGCAGTTCATTTATGAAAAATATGGAAGGCTGTAGAGGCCATGATGTAACATTAAAATATTTTCATCTACTGACCACAAGACAGTTTTTGCTATGTGAAGTTTATTAATTTCCGCTGATCACACAAAAATAAAACCCTTCCTCTAAAGTTGTTTAAAAGTAGTGCAGCTGCAGAATGTTCTTTCAGCAGGCAAGGTAAAGAGAGACCTCTAGGATAACTCAACTGTGTCTCAAACTGATTTACCTTATAGCCCCATTTGACATGTATTTTTATGTGTATCACTGTTGTCTATATTTACATTCAGTTATTGTTTTGTACATTATTGTTCACAGACTGTGGATCTGCTGGCCAGTCCATCTCTTTTTCATTTTAAAGTAACTACTAGTAAATATGTCCCTGTCATTATGTTTGGAAAGTAGACAATTCAGTCAGCTGCCATAAGTCATTCTTTCATTATTAATGCAATAATTATTTTTAGAACGGTTCCTCTGTCAAAAGACAAAAGCACGTTTGTGAAAAGATCATATTTACAAGTCTTAGTAAGAAGTGTTTATGTTGAAAGAAGTTGTGTTATATTTGAAAAGCCACAGTGGATTAGACAGGTTTTGTTTTTGCTTTAGTTTCAGCTGCTGCAGTGTTTTACTATAAAAATTCTATGCTGCAGTCACTGTTTTGGATTTGAAGGTTGCTTCATCACTGAACCAACTGGATTCTATAAATTGCATTGTCATTGTGTTTAAAGTATGTTGTACATTTACACAGAAAAAAAAATCTAAATTCAGTCCCGAGTGTTACAGTAACGTCCTTAAAGCACAGATTAATAATTATTCAGAAAACTCTCCTCGATGCTGCATGTAACAGAGACATCAGTCACTCAAGTAATCTTAGACACTGTACAATCTTTGATGTTAAAGTGTCATTTAAATGTTGTAAAGGCCAGGGGATGAGTCTGGAGATAAAACAATCAAAGAGGAACTGCACCAAAATTGTAATGGCTAACCTGTTTTTACTCTCTTATAAGTACAGCATATGGTATATTATAATATTTTTGTAAACAGTTATTAGTCTGTGCTTTCTCTAATTGATATGACAATTAAATACTGCATTTCATTTCCTAAAAAGTTTTTAAGGAATCATATTTGCCCCCTTTTATTCTGAAAACCAGATTCTAAATGCAGAGGCCACGCTAATTGTTAACTCAGGTCTAGTAAACTGTGTGCTTAGATTTTCATACTTTCTTCTACCATATGACCCCTGGCTCCATAGGAAACAGATGGTGCTGTTGACCTTTTTAAACACAATTTTCCAGCTATTGAAATTCCATTAATTTCCATTAGAGTGGTCTAAAGGCAGAAATCTCACTACCCAAGCAAATAAAACCAAAACTATCTGCACGGCTAGATACTATCAGAAATAAGTTGGAAAATAAGTTTTGTAATTTTAGTGAAATGACCCTTAAAAATCCCAAATGCAGAATGAAATTGTCAGATTTTTTATTTTGGTGTTGATTTATTGTCTCCCAATAACTAATACTATCTACTGAACTAAAACATTAAATTACCACACTGTACATCATGGGGGTGTGCAGTACTGGCAAAAAAAAGTAACACAATATTACACTTTTTAATACTATTTTTTAACTTTTACAAATTTGATGCAATGTAAATGTTCCAAAACTACAGAATGTATATTTGTGAATGATCTCTGGTCTTTTCAAACTCACTGGTCCTACTAATGGGGTCTTTTGAATGATCACTTATTCAGAAAAATTCAAGTCTTCCATTATCCTGTCTTGTGGTTTGTGCAGCACTTTGCAAGTCACATTGCAGCAGTTTTTGATTGTGCATGGAGATTTGTTCTTTTTGTACCTCAGTGCAATAGATAAAAAAGTTCAGCTTTAGTCTGCCCAAAGTATGTTGTTTAGAGAAATGAAACTGTGTATAAGTGTAAATACTTTTTTCACAGGTCTTAAGGAAGGCCTGATGCCATGATGCTTCACTGAATGTATCTGGGACTTTGGTGTTTCAGAGCCTTACATGGAGGCTTGAAGCAGGGTCAATGCAGACTTTCTGGACAGAGTAAAAGTTGTGAAGGTTAAAGAAAGTAGGACTGTCATGAAGAAAAGCTGAGGATGTTTGAGACTTTAAGGAATGAAGTGGTGAGCAGTGGGGGACTTTAGATGGAGGAGAGAAAGAAATGAAAACTTTTATAATGTCTTGTCCAAAATGAAGCTAATGACTGCTGATTATGACTTTAGGTTTTTCATTTTGATGTGTTTTGCAAATTTTTAAAATCGCGTCACAAATACTGAAAGAGATGTTATATTAGTTACTGTTTGTAAATGTGTTTGTGCCTCGTGAAAATTCAATAAACATGAAACCTTTTTGCAAACCTGTCTGTTATCACTTGCTGGCTGACCAGATGGAGTTCAAGTAAGGGATGTAAAGAACAGGGTTAGCCTGCTTAGCACAAGGACTGGAAACAGCTAGCCTGACTGAAAGTTCACCTACCAACAAAACATACTGATTAAAACAATGCACAATACAATTTCCTGCTAGAAATGTTGAATTATTCCTTTAAAAGCAGACTGAACACGTTGGAGATCTGAATTGAGTGATTATCTTTTACTTGACTGCTTAGTCCCTTGATCCTTGAACCTCGGGACTGGGTGGCACATTTGGACACATGTGACCTTACACAGCGCCAGTCTTCTAGTTCTGGGATCCAGTGTTGATAGGATCTGTATGAATGTACATTTATAAGTGCGCTAATTGGATGGTAGTGTCCAAGTTCAAAACTATACCTATCAACACCTCTAAATCCCACTGATTTACATGCTGTATCTGATGTATTTAATCCTCACACCAACAGACATTGACAAAATGTGGTACTGGGTAGTACTACTTCAGTGCAGTGACTGTATGTGCAGCTTCCCAGTCTTGTCATGTCAGGTTGCTAGTTGTACGAGACAAAACCAAAGCCTGTGCTAAACCCATATTTGACACCTGTGGTATAGCAAGAAATACCACACAGAGGTGCTGGGTGGATGGATACTGTGTTATTCATCAAGAAATAGTTCCAGCATATACCTCACCTAAAACCATAAATTGTTGGTTTAAAATGTTTGAGTGCTGATTGAAAAATGAGACATGTTAATTAACAAGCTTTAGATATGATGGAATGTGCATTTTTAAACTTGGGGAGAGTTAGCTGTTTCCCTGTTTCACATCTTGCTAAGCTAAGCTAACATCCATGACTCCTATTGTGTATTTAATACTGGTATTAATGTGAAAGTCTTTCCCTCAGAAAGAGAGATTTCTCCAAAATGCTGACCTTTACTTTTAACTTAATAACTGAGAAGACGACATTAACTAACAGGGTAATTAGTGTGGAGGACATGTTGGCGTGTTAGCAAGGCTGAAAACTGACTTAGCACTGTTGATGCTGGAATGTATGCTAAATAAGCAGTCGGTGTTAAAGGCTTCTCTGCTGGCCTATATAGTAACTAGGTTAGGAGGGAACAGAGGCGGGGGATACAGGATCATGTTGCAGAGCCCTAACTGTACACACACAGGCATTTAATCCCAGTATGTCTACAACGCATTCCATTACATCCTGAGCCATAAAACACACATAAGCCTCTGACAAGTTGCCATGCATTCTGTGTTGCAATCAAAAACCTTTATAAAGGGTTTATATGTCATAACTAATGTATTTATTGATGTTACCTTCATTAATGGGCCCCTAATTCAGCACTTAATTTCCATTATTGTCTATCATCTATTGAAAGACTTTCATTTACATACACTTAATGTGATCATTTAACTGAAGCTGAACTTTGGGTGTTCTGTACTTGACATAATATAGCAATACAATGGTACAGTGTCTTCTGATTTTTCTAACATATAGCATCAATTGCAAAAGTAAAACCATGTAGTAAAGCATAAAGCATAAGAACCAAACTGAGATGTTTCCTTTTGTTGTCACTTTGTATTTCAAACACTTGGTTTTGAACAGTTTGATCATGACAAAAATTCTTTGTAGAAACGTGGTTCACGAGTTTGGCTGCAAAGGAAAACACGAGAAAAGATGAATATTTCAGACCAGTCTCAAGTTATTAAACACATGGAAAAGCTGCTTTCAGACTTTTGCAGAGACGTTAGTTTCCTACCTTTTATATGAGAGTGTTCATTCTTCACGTTGCCCTCCCACCTCCTCTCCTCTCCTCTTTTTTTCTCATCTCTTCATGTCTCTCATGGCAGTTAAAGACATCTCAAAAGGCGTCTCAAATCGTCCTCCCACCTCCTCTGCTCTCTTCTCCTCTTTTATCATCTTTCTAAAAGAAAAATAAAAGATAAGCAGGCTGTAGTTAAAACTTTAGAAATCAGGTAAACTGAGGTTTAATTCATCGTCACATGAAAACTGATAATAACGTGAAATATTTACCTTTTACATGACTGGGCAAACAGGACACACTGCCCTCCCACCTCCTCTCCTTTTTTTCTTCTTTAATTTTCTCCTCTCCTCGTTTAATGATTTTCTTCATCTTTTAATGTCTCTAATTGTTTCTCCTCTTTTTAAAAACAAATGGCAGACAAAAGATAGTACTGGTTGAAAACCAAATAACTAAATAGTAACTAATTCAATAACTAAATAATGAACGTCATCAAATCTGATAATAATATTGGATAAATGGATAATTACCTTTTACATGAGAGGATTTACAAGTCATGTTGCCCTCCACCTCCTCTCCTCTTGTTTTCTTTTCATTACATTTTGTCCTCTCTCCTTTTTCTTTTCTCATCCCCTCAGTCTCTTTTTCAGTCATCTTTTCTCTTTCTAAAGAAAATGCAGAGAATTTTCAGAGAATAAATGTGAACAGATGGATTATTCATATGTATCATTTAAACAATATGAAATAAACTGATGCTTATGTTTTTTGAGGGATGGTTGACTCTTCATGTTGCCCTCCACCTCCTCCTCTCCGCTCTCTGAAGGAAAAATAAAGACAGAGCAGGCTGTAGTTAGAAACTTCAGACATTAGGTTAATTCATCATTACATGAAAACTGATAATAAAATGACATATTTACGTTTTACATTAGAGGGTTTACACAACATGTTGCCCTCCCACCTCCTCTCCTCTCCTTTTTTCCTTAATTTTCTCCTCTCTTCTTTTTAATGATTTTCTTCATCTTTTATTGTCTCTAATTGTTTGGCAGACAAAAGGGAATAATAGTTAAATCCTCAAGTAATGAACTAAATGAACTCAGAATCTGAATGTCAGCCTCTTTGACATGGTGTTTCATTGTGGCGCTTATTCAAGAATTAAAAACTATTGGTCACTAGATGTATTACTTATGGTGTAAGTTAGAGGATATAGAAACGTTATTTTCATTCATAGGCTACAACTCAGCATGCTAACAGTTCAAAGTGATTAAAGGAGACCGTAAAACAAATCAAGGAAGTAGCGCTTGGTTTCTTTAAGCAAGCTTAAAACTTAAGACAAACAAAAGTCAGTCACATTCGTCTAATTACACTGGTAGTTGAAAATATTGCCAGTATTAGCAGTCAATGCATTGAAAACAACATGGGTTTAAAATGAGTTTTTTTTCTCACACTCTCACATTTCCCAGTGAATAATCCTCATCAGTGACAGTAGCTGTCAGGTAGATGCTCAGATAAGATGCGTCGTTGTTGCTGAAGTCGTAGTCTGTGGTCTCTTTCTCAAAGAAATCATCCAGTGCAAAGCGAATGTTTTTCTGATCATCTGGAGGATGTTTGTGTTTGAATGATGATCAGGTCTGAGTGATACGCCTGAAAAAAAAAAACATGGCAACCATGGAACCTTCAGGTCCATTCTGACAGCACGCGTGTTCTGACAGTCTCATCTCACCCTGAGAGGTTTCATCATCATATTTAACTATAAAAAAAACTTAGCCGTAGACCATACCTGTCTGGTTTCAGTCAGTTGTAAGTGTAGCTGTGTCCAACCACAATTTTATATAAAGTTAAAATCATTAATCTTTTATTAGGGGCAAAAACCCATCCCTCCCTCTGAATATGCAGCATGTGACTATAATTAATCAAAATAATAAAGTGTTGAAACTAGAACATGGTGTATATATATGAATATGCACAAAGGTCCCATAACTTATTGACAAAATATCACTGTTAGGGGCAACTTTTCATTATCAAGAATCAAGAATTCTTTATTGTCATTATGCATACACATAACGAAATTTTGTTTGGTAGCTTTCATCTTACGAAAAAGACAGACAAAGACACAATACTTAAAAATATACAGACAGAAAAACCAACTATAGACACACTATACATATGTACATTAAAATAAAAATAAGAATAGAAAAAATAAAACTGAATAAAATAAAATAAACAGAATAAACTGTGCAATGGATGATATGAAAAGTGCAATGAATAAAATGAAATGTTGCACCAGGTTGCACCATGTGTTTTAATGCAGTTTTATATGTATTTATACTGTAATTTTATATATGTATATATTACACTTTTCACATGAGGGCATGACATAAGGAGGAGGAAGAGGAGAACGAGAACGAACAGCATCAGGGCAGAGTCCTGGAGGAGCAGGAGGAAAGGGAGGAGGGAGAGAAGTGTGAGCGGAGGGACTGGAACGTGAGCGTAGTGCAGCTCTGATCCACAGCTACTAGAAGAGCTTGTTTGACGTCATTGCTGCTGAAGGAGGTTCAACCAGTTATTGAATCCAAGCGATCACTTACTTTTTCTACCATCACTGCGATGTTGGTGTGTTCAATAAAGATAATGAAGATTAGAATTGTATGTTGTTAGTTTAAGCACATTGTGTTTGTCAGTACTTGTGACTTGGATGAATATCACATCACATTTTTGACTTTTTCTTGCACATCTCTCAAGCAAGTGTGACAGACTTTACAGTCTTACTGAACTGTATGGTTTACTAGTTTAGTTTATTTTGATTATGTTAAATGGAAAAAATATATATATAACAAACAATACAGTCAATAAAATGGAATAGTAAATGTATAAGACAAACATTCAGTAAACAACAAAATAAATATCACATGTCTGAAAAGGAGTAGGAGGAAATAAATAACTTATCTGATCCTACTCCCTCTCTTTACATAATCAGTGTACATGATGCTTGTCATGACTGGTCCAACCACTCCAGTGTTCATCATACACAACTTAAAGCCAGATTTACAAGCCAAATTACCACAGCAAACAGAGCAATGACTATTCTACTCCATCCAAGTTCTGTGACTGTGACTGATTTGGTCTCTCTCTCTTCATCTTTTTCTTTTTTCCTTTTTTTTTAAAAAAAAAAAATACATATTTTAATAGTTTTTGCCTCCTCAGCCTCCTTGTTCTTGAAAACTACTGCCAGGTTCTGCAAACATGCTGCAATGCTGCACCATCTCCAACACCAAAAGGTTTTTTTCCTCTCACAGTTGCATTGTTAACATCACTTGATCATGCATTTGTGTCTTGATTGCGACATTTGCTTAACAAAACAGTTGATGAGACAGTCTTGCAGGATAGCATTCCAAAATCTTAAAACTACAAACTTGAAAAAATCATTATTAATATGCAATAAGAAAAATGAAAATACACCCATAAACTACAATGAAGATTAAAACAGCTCAGCTCAGTGTACTCTATATAGCAGAACTAAAAATAAACTATTATGAAGCAGCTGAAAACAGAACCAAGCCATGAACCTCCCACTGGGGACACAGTGCTCTCTGTAGTTAGGGAATGCTCCACCAAAGCTACATCAGTGTGTGTGGCACCTTGAATAAAACTGTTGTACTTCTGCATCTCTTGAAGAGGGAATTTTTTGTCTTCTACCAGCTTCCTTCGAAGGCACTGGTGAGGCTCACTGCTGTCTAGAAAAACATGAAGCAAATAATGTGGTTATGATATGCAAAGATGTGCTGAGTGGCACAAAAAAAAAGGAAAATTGGTGTCCATGTGCACAAATCAATTTCACAAATCATTTTGTGACTATTTCACAAACTGCCATGACACTGGGTTGGCATATTATTTTGGCCAAAACTACACCCTGAATAAAATGATTACTTTAATTAAATGATTTCAGTTAATCCGGATGACTCTGTAACCTTTTCCAACTTTATGCAAATTAACAATTCTTGATCCTAAGACCTCGGAGATCTTTTTAAGGCATGGTTCACATCGGCAGATTATTCTTTTGAATAACAAACTCAAAATGTTTGAGAGTTTTGAGTCAAAGTAGCTTTAACCCACATCTTCAATCTGGTTTCATTGACAGGACTTGTTTTACTAAATCCTGATTCCTGTTAGTTTTTTTTTTTTTTTTTTTTCAAACCTACACAATGTTCATATTATGTATAAAAATGGACAAGAATAATATCATGATTTCTGTATTATTAAATCATATCCTAAGATGAATTTAGACATAAATGCAGATAATGCCAAAGGGTTCTTTTACTTTTTTCTTGCCACTGTATTGAAGAGGATACCCTCCAACATCTGAATCCACCACCCAAATCCCCATTGACTTCAACAAATTGAAGGCACTAAGTTAATATGTTTACTGCTAAAAAAAAAAAAAAAAAAAAAAAACCCTGGGTTATTATTTTTCCAGACATCTGGGATTGAACCCCAGTATGGTCCCACGTGCTCTATGGATGGGAGCATTGTCATCCTAGAAGAGACCACTCCCATCAGAATAGTAATATTTGACTACAGGATAAAGGTGATCACTCAGAACAACTTTGGACTAATTTGCAGTGACCCTTCCCTGTAAGAGGACAAATGGATCCAAACCATACCAGAGAGGAGTACAGACTCCTCAGTGAGAAGTATGAATGATGTAGTCCTTAAGCTAAGGATCTTTCTAATTATTTTTGGGTCCTCTGGTGGCTGCAGAGAATATGGAGGGTATCAGTAACTCAGTGTTATACTTGAGTGCAGTGAGTAAATATTAGTTACTTCACATTTGAGTTGAGTTACTCTGGTGAAAAGTAGCTAGTTTGCATATGGAACTGTAGCTAATTTGCATATGGAATTTGAAACATGCTCCAGAACCTCTAGAAATAATGATATTCTAGAACTCACGTCACACACCAGGAGTTTGCTTGGTGCCAGTTCTGAATAATCCTCAAGTCATTTTACTAATTTTATGTAAAAGTGTGAAGAGAAGAATTGAACCTCAAACCTTTTAGTAAACCAAAACAACTCAACTGACTGAGAATCTCAGGTGATACAGGTAAGTGATGGTTTGTTTCTCTCTTCTCACACTGAAAGTCAGAGAGATGAAGGATTCTTTTAGAAAAAAGTCAAACAAAGCTGAGGTGTCAGTACAAAGTGGAGCTTAATACTCAGTCTTACTGTTGTTGCATCATTTATGAAATGTAGTTTTCACAGAATCTCAATCTACGTGTATGTTTCCAACTGATATTGAAGATGAAGTCATAGCAGCTGGTGGTTTGGATCAGTTTGGTTTGGATCAGAGCTCAGGGACACAGCTTAACACTGAGCTCTTTAACATCAGATGATCACTTAATGAAAAGGAATCAACATAACTTGTTCTTCTTTTTGTGCTCTTGAAGAAAATCAAGATTCATGATGAAATGTAGAAGTTCATCATCCGGTTCATCCATCAGCACCTTCAGCCCCAGCAGATTCACTGCTCTGCTGTTCCCCAGAAACTATAAGGTGGTGAAGTTTCTGGGACTGCCTCTGGTTGGATGAGGACAGTGGACAGCAGAGTGAAGCATGGTGAGATGATGTCAGTCATCAGATAGAGGACAGAGATGGAGAAGTTAGAGCTGATTCGGGAGTGTGTGTGTACATCATGACACATCAGGAATCTGATATTAACTGTGTGTGTGTGTGCATCTATGTCTGTTTTTAGCCCACTGGATTGGCTTGAGGACAGTACTGATAACAGTCCAGTGGAGAACTGCAGGAGGGATAAACCCCACCCTCCTTCTGTACCTGAGGGTAGGGGGACACAGAGCTCACTGACAGCACATCCAGTAGGAAACACTCACCTCCACTTGTCTCTGAATTGTTAAAGTCTTTGACATTGTTGTTAATTCTACTGAGGACGGCTGGAGTATTTAATGTCCTTTGGATTTTCAGACGACACAGAGCCAGAGGAGGAGAAGGAGATGAGGATGAGGACAAGGAGGAGGAGGGGGACGAGGACGAGGAGGAGGAGGAGTTCCTTCCAGCGCTTCCTGACCTGGATGAGGAGGACGTTCTGCAGCTGCATCGACGTTGATGAGGAGGAGTGAATCTTTCTGTGAAGGTTTTCCATCACAACTCCTTTTCTTGATGTATTTCACACAGGGCACCTGTAGAGTATGCATGTGATAACACCATCAGTGTTAGGGCTCTGGGTGGAGCTGACAGGAGGTGTTGTCACAGGTATATCCTCTTTTGACTCACCTGTGATTTTTGGAGTTGTGTTGGCAGCACGGCAGTTTGGTGGTTAGGACTGTGGCCTCACAGAGAGCTCCTCAACTGTCCTCCGCTCTTCTCTGTGTGGAGTTTGCATGCTCTGCCCGTGTCTGCGTGGGTTTTCTCTGGGTACTCCAGTTTCCTCCCACAATCCCAAATCATGTGTAGCTTAGGCTGATTGGAGACTCTAAATTGACACCAAATCTGATTCATCTACTTCTGAAACACTGGTTTGTCAGAGCAATATCCCCTGTACTACTGTCCTCTCCACACTGCTGTCCTCCCATCACTACTGCCTTCTTTCTCTCTCTTTCTCAACCCAACCGGTCGAGGCAGATGGCCGCCCACCCTGAGTCTGGTTCTGCTCGAGGTTTCTGCCTCGCCACTGTCGCCTAGTGCTGCTCATGGTGGGAATTGTTGGGTCTTTCTCTGTAAATGTAATCCTTATTTCAGCATGCAGACCAGAGTATATGTATAATTTGAACACAATCATAATAATTTGGACAATAAATATTTCAAGCACAAAAATTCATCAGTTTAATTTCCTTCAATAAAACAGTGATATACTTTGTGATATAATGTTTGACCTGTCTTTGTATTACTGTCTACCTGAAAACAGTAACTCCAGTGAAATCTATCAGAATAAACTACCTGTTTAAATGTGGTTCAAATAGGGTAGGTTATTCTGACAGGCAGGAAATATCTATCAGAATAAACTAAAGAAGAAGAAAAAACTCAAGTCCACTACTTCTTTCACCAGGCTGAATATTGTATGCACCTGTGGAAAACCATGAATTATAGATTTGCAAAGTGACAAACTATTCAAATGGCATTCACATACCTTCTCCATATAGGTATACCAAAAGGCAGACTAAAGGTATAAAGAATAAGTCATTATATTTACAAAATGATTTAAAGACTTATTTGATTCTAATATAGCTATTTAATGATGAAGCTTTTCTTAAAAAGAGAGCTTTTCCTATCAAATGTAAAGAATTTAGCTTAGTGATCAAAGCCATATGCAGTGGTATATTAGAATGAATGAAAAGCTATTAAAAAAAAAAAAAACAGTAAGTCCTTAGATTAGTTTACTTTCTCTATGTAGAAATGGAATTCACATTGTTAACAAAAAATGCACCAACAGACATTTCAGAAAATGTTTCTGCAACGCCAGAACAATCTGTTTCAGAAAATACTTTGTATGATGAACTGATTACCCTCTTATAACAAAATAAAACATTTGAAAAATGTTGGTTAATAAATAAAGAGATGGTTTAAAGCGATACGTTTTCTGGCCGCTCCACCTGATGCTACCTTCACGGGCCCGTTAGCTGCTTCAAATTCGGCTCTCGTCATTGGTGCTGCATTCATGATCACTTGTAAGTTGGCAGATACTGTCTAAAAGATGACTTAGGTGTTTTTTGTCTGTAAAAGTCACAGACTGTAATAGACTTTTTTTTTTTTTTGGAAATTTCAAACTGACTCAAATTTTTTTAAATTTGAAACACATAAAAATGTGATTCTTATTTTAACACATAACCACACAACACTATCATTAGTTTTTGACGTTGCTTTGTGTACTGTCAAACTTGAAGGTGCGTCTTGCCAATTTACTTATCAGGTAGTTATAAAATCGTTTTTGTAACCGGTTCAATTCGTTGGTCCGTAACACTTCCGACAGCATGAATGCATCAGGCGCGGCTAAATGACGTCGTATATGCGCCAACACAGTATACATGTGGGACAGTTGCTGAGCAGAACAGCCTGTGCAGTTGTTTGGTTTGTGTAGCTGGTGTGGTTGGGTTTCAGGACGATGACTGACTTTTAAACTAATTTGTTTCCGGCGAAAAGTGAAGAACCGCGACCTGTTGTTAAATGCAGCCAGCAGCCAACAAGCTAACATCAACAGCTAGCTGACAGGGCAGCATTAGTAAGCAGACAGACCTCACGAATGGCTGACGACAGTGTGAAAGGTGAGGCTTCAGCCCAGCAGCAGAGGGATGATGGAGACAACAAGAAGACCGTGGGCAGTAATGGAGAAGGAGCAGCAGAAAACCAAACAATGTCCAAAAGGCAAATGAAGAAGCTCCTGAAGCAGCAGAAATGGGAAGAGGAGAGGGAGCTGAGAAAGTGAGTGAGGTGTTTGTGACTCCTGCCAGCAGCACTGTCAGAGTCAGCACTGCATTCAACTACAGAGGTGTCATAGCAGTGTGTGTTCATGTAACTTGTCATGGTGTCAGTGTTCTCCTCAGTCATGCCAAACTCCATTCAAATATTGGTCAATTTACAGTTGTCTTTCTTGTAGTGGCTCCTGTCCATAAAGAAATGTAAATAAACTTTAAACCAGTATACCACTCATGCTCTTTGGTGATAAACTGTATGCAGGCAATAGAAATATATTATATACAGTAGTTCCATGCTTTAGTATAAAGTCGTAGAACACAGTGCTGCCCAGTTGTAACAGCACAAAACTAAAAACTGCTTTAAGGAAGAAGCATTATTCAAAAGAGGTGACTATATCTAATAAATCAGCTACTTAAGTAATCATTCAGCTAAAATGATGTTTTTCAGTATTTAATGCTGGTGTCTCATTGTAGCCCACACTGCAGCAGCTGTCTTGTCTCCACTGCAGACAGAGACGAAAGGAGAGGAAGCAGCAGCGTCGCCTGCAGAGACAGAATCACCAGGAGGAGGAGGAGGAGGGGGGAGACGCCCAGAGCGCCAGGAAGCGTCCACGCAGAGAGGTGACGCCCAGCTCTCTGAGGCTGGTTGTGGACTGCAGCTTTGACAACCTCATGCTGATCAAGGTAAGCAGCTCTGGGAGAAGCTGCAGAGGTATACCAGCATGTGATTAATCTGAGGCATGAAGTGAGGTACTGACCACTAATGTTGATTGCCTTTTCAGGACGTCCGGAAGCTTCACAAACAGATCCAGCGGTGCTATGCTGAGAACAGGCGAGCAGTACATCCAGTACAGGTATGTAGCCACTGGACAACACATGAACCAGCAGAGCCAATCCTGTCTGACATATAACCACTGCTCTCACTTCTCCAGTTTTATCTGACAAGCCTGGGTGGACAGCTGAAACAGAGCATGGATGAAAAGGACAAAGGATGGGTGAACTGGAAGGTAAGAGGAGCTGTAACAATTAAACATCTAAACTCTTGGTGGATCAACTGAAAATTAATTGGCAATCAAGTCATGTTCCAAGAGAAAAGGGGAAAAAATATGTTTTCTGCTTTTTAAAATTGAGAATTTGCAGCTTTTCTTGGTCTGACAGTATATTAAATTGAGTCATTTTGTCACCCATCTGTGCTCTAAGCCAGGTAAACCTCTCCAACAGCATCTGGAAAATGGTGTGACCTCTAGTAAATAGGAAGCTACTACAGTAACTTCCTATTTACTTGCACAGGCAGTGTGTTCCAAGCATCTTGGAGAGGTTACCCACCATCCCCACCTTTTTTAGATTGACCTGTGCTTGTACCATATGTCTAGGTGTGTCCTTGCATGTGTGTGTGCAGGACATTACCATTAAAACTGAGCACTACAGTGAAGTCGTGGCTAAGGAAGATCTGGTATACCTGACGTCAGACTCTCCCAACGTGCTCGAGGAGCTGGACCAAAAAAAGGCCTACGTGATCGGAGGCCTGGTGGACCACAACCATCATAAGGTCTGTCTGGCTTCAGTGCTGCTGAACAGATGATAGAGACATGCTTCTAACTGCGTCATGGTTTGAGCTGGTCAGTTTTCTGTCTGGGTGTCATTTGCAGGGGATTACCTTTGAGAAGGCAAAGGAGCTGGGGATCAATCACGCCCAGCTTCCTCTGAGCAGCTTTGTCAAGATGAACAGTCGGAAGGTTCTTGCAGTCAACCACGGTGAGTACCCGTATTAGACCAGTGCATGAGACTGATGAGTAGTTTCAAACCACTGCATAAATAAAAGTAGTATGTTCTGTCTTTGGCAATGACCAGTTTTAGTTGTGATTGAGTGAGTAAGTTGTCCAGTAAAAGCAGAGCAACCACTGCTTGGCACTGCAGATCTTAAAGATTTAGATATCTTCATATGTTGAAGGGACATGCCTTCGCGTCTGTTTGGAGCAATACCTGGTATATAAAGGCTTTGTTTTAGTCTTTCCAAGAGGAAATGGATTAATAAGTGTGTCTGTTCGCTGTAATATAAGCTTCTAACATTAGCACACCTGGCTAGGTTAGGCTAACATTACCAACACTGTTCTACTACTCTACTAAGTTTACATGAGATGTCTTTGTCAGTTTCATCAGTTTGTCTTTATTCCTGGGATTTTCTCATGGAAAAGTGAAAAATGCTAATACTAAAATACTGTGGATAAATCAACTTGTGGTACTTGTAAAGTAATATTTATTTATTTCTATGCTAAACATATGAATGGATATAAGTTAAAAATAAATAATGGTGTATTTCCTTAATACTGTATCATAATCCCTACTGTAGGCTAGCTAGCTTTACCTTGCAATACAACACTTAGATTTGGATTTGAGGCCCGTAGGATGCTAACTTGTCACCTGGGAGCTATTAGCTTTAGCGTCATCATTTGTATTATTATGTTTGTGGCCATTACTTGTATATTTAAGACCATTTTTGGGGGCAGTTTGTTTGTTTTGTTGTTGTCTGTTGCTAACTCATCAAGCTAATGCTATTTAGCCAACTAGCTGCACCTGCTTTCAGCCAGCAAAATGGACAATGAAAAGTAGAAAATACAAGGCTGTTTTTTTCTACTTCTGTTGTAACTCTACAAACTGTTCTTTCAAAAACTACCAATGGTAAACCTCTTATTATCATAGACTACATTGAATGACAGGTGTAGCAATTATAACCAAGTAGGCAGGGTTCAGCAGAGGACCAACCACCCAGTCTCAGTTTTGTCTGAGTGTGGTGCTGGCTGAATGAGGAATTCAGCAAAGTCCCACTTTGACTCTCAAGTGTACTTTCATCCCTCCTGCAGTGTTTGAGATCATCTTGGCGTATCTGGAGAAAGGCAGCTGGCAGGAGGCCTTCTTCACCATCCTGCCTCAGAGGAAAGGAGCTGTGGCTGTCGACCAGGATGGAACAGCCGTTCAGGACAAAGAGGAGGAAGATACAGACTCAGACTCTGACCCCGACCCCACACCAGAGCAAACTGAGAAAAGCCCAGATGGACAACTCCAAACAAAGTTATAACATCTGATACTATGGGAACGAAGAGGATGGGGAAATGAAAATGTTTGGATTTACTGATGCTAAGGCTATATTAGAAAGTTTATGTTTCTATCTTCAAAATTTCAAAAAGCTTTTTGTTTTTTACTAGATATTTATTGAAAATTTTACTTTGTGCTGATTTAATTTCTCAGCTTAGTTGGACTGCTGATATGAATGAAAATTTCAGTTTTGCTGAAGATAGACTTATTAGATTCAAGAACATACATTTTAGATGTGATTTTGGATGTATACATTTTTATTTTGTTTGGAGCTGAAAGCTAAAGCTGTCAGACCTGTGCCAAAGGACCCATTTAAAAGAAACCATTTAATACAGAATGAAGTCAGCTCATGACCATCATTCTCACTGGTCCTGGAATTCCTGCAGTTTATGGAACTTTTTGACAATATTGTCAGGATATAGAATTTGATATTTTTTTGTATATTTTTATTTTGTTTGTAAATTGAAGTTACAGAGAAAGAACATGTCAGAGTGACTTATGTTTTTAAGATTCTTGAAGTGTATTTAGATGATGTGTTGTCCTTGGTAAATCCAAAAAGAGTATTGAGGACTAAGGACACCAACAGGAGTATTGTACAGTGTGAGACTTGGCACTATTAGCCAGTTTTAAGTGTTTTGGCATAATATGGCCCTCTGGGCACAAGTTCCCACTGTTGCAGTTAGTTTATGGTAATTTGGTAAGACTACACTCACCGCTAAAGCACAATATAAACCAAAATGTTAAGAGCCTTAAAGTAACATCCTATATTATTACCTGACCTTGAGGCCGAGGCTTAAATCTAGTTTGAAAACCTTTTTTATTATTACATTACAATAAAGTAATTTTTCTTTTTTGCTGGGGATCTGTAAGGACCCACCACTTTACAGACCCTGTGTGAAAGCTGATCCTCAACTGTCTCCATAGGTTAATCATAATCCATCAAAGGTTAAAATATATTATACTGTATATATATATATTCAAAGCCACAACACTGGGAAACTATGTGCGGAACACTATCAATTGTCAACAGCGGCAGTGCAGACAGGTAAAATTTAGAGAAAGATTGTAATGACACATACTGTATGAATAAGGTCAGGCATCTAAAACACGCATAGGTACGGTACTGATGAATAGGATAGACAACCGTGGTTGCTCTAGTAACTGAACCCGGAAGTTGTAGTATCCATGGTAACAAGGTAAGGGGACGCGAAGGCGGAGAAGAGTAGGCTTTATTTAGATGAAGCTACAGCTAATCCGTCTTATTACCTCAGAGTGGAGAGTCCAATGTCTCGAAAAGCACTGAAAGTGGTTGTTGAATTAAAGTTCAGAGCGGTAAGATTTGTCCTTTTTTTTTATAATTAATCCCTAAACTGCTCTCCTCCTACAACTTTATTGGTTGTATGTGGAGAGAACGGCACGTCAAACTCCAGGCTACAGTCTAATCACTATCATTTAGCTCTTAAACAGACGAAACGCACACGTCTGTTAGCACTGGACTTACAACTGTGTAGCTTTAAGGGATTACTCTACAGTTCGGCATATACCCTATGCAGCCAATACATGTTTAATGTATTAGATTTCAACTTGAACACTCAGTTCACCGTTATCTGCCTGACCACCGAGCGGGTCTGCACAGTGGCTGGGACTGAGCCTGTGTTTTCCCCTTAACTGTAAGAGATTTTACTCCACCGGTGGTTATTTAGTAATGCGGTTGTTTTATAGAAAGCAGTCAATAAAGGTTAAGTTACCTTAAGCTTTGGCGAACGCTTAAGTATTTTCATGTATTATTTACACTTACTACTCCATCAGTTTCTAACTTATTAGTTGCAGTGCAGAGGGCACAGGATATATCACAGAAATGTAAATCAATTAGAAAAAGAGTGTCTCACAGCAACTGTTTTGACCTCATTACTAAGGGTCACACTCAAAACAGTTGCTGTAGGTCACATAGCTGATAGCTGTAGGCTCTGGGTCATGGCATTCATTACTGCTGTAAACACAGGTTAGATATCTGTGCAACTAAAATTAGCCAACCAGTGAAAAATACAAAATAAATAATACAAATTTTACAGTAAAAGACCTGTATAATTTTAGCTTTGCCTACTTTGTGATAGTTACATTTCGCTCAAAATAACCATTGAGGAGAGGTCAGGGAAGGTGTATCAGATTGTTTTTGTAAATATTTATTTAAATTAGAGAAGGATTTAGTTGATTTCCTCATACGTGGATGAAGACATAGGCACAGGGAAACAGCATTTTTCTTGTAATAGTCAGTAAGTTGGTCCAGTACAAAATATGCATCTGTGGACCCTTCCTATAGTGTGTAATAATGATTAGACTTTTCCAACCTTAAAGTGACATGAGAGTATATAAATATATGACTGAAGGGGAAATTGAAACCAGATGAAACTGCTAGTCTAATTCAATCATGGTAAAACATTGTGACAGTGTTCCTTAAAGCAGCATACAGTAATATAGGACTTTATGTTCATTTTTACTGACAGCCAGTAGAAAACAGCTGAGGCACAGTGCAGATTTGGCTTACAATCATCTTTAATTGAACATCCACGTTCCTCCATTTTTCACAGGTGTCCTGTCCCGGTGTTCACCTACCAGCCAAAGATGACATCTACCTCAGCATGTGCTTCATGGGCCAGTACCGTCAGTCTGAATGTCTCCCTGCCGTCTTCCCCCTGCTGTTTCACGAGAAGATGACTTTTGAAAAGGCAGGTCTTTACTATCCATGAGAAAGGGGCAGAATAATGTTTGAATAATCTGAAATTAAAAAGATATTGTAAACATAATACAAATAGTCCATTGAGAACTTTGACTGTCAACTCCTGGAAATATTGTATATTGATAATATTTGGGAAATAAAGAGGTTAAATGCAACAATACAGCTGAAATTTGTCTCTAGATTTTCAGACATGCAGTTGACCCTGGAGACATCGCTGTAATGCTCGAGTGTAAGTCAGATTTTATTGTCTACAGTCATTTGTCCATACATTGTATTTGTTTGCCTAACCATATTTTACTACTCTGATTTACATCATGCAGACTGGTCACTTTATGTTTCTCCATTTGTTCAGATCTTTGTTCACAGTTATTCATATTTCCCATTTTACACCGTATTTATTGTGTAGACGTTTTACTCTTTCTAAATGAGATAAAACATTTAATAAAATAATCTTAACTCAAGGTTCACTCACTGAATTTATCCACAGCTTTCAACCCAAACTCATGGTCCTCCTCTGTGGATGGAGCTTACATAGTTGTCATAGCTCAGTTGATCTTACAAGAGAAACCTAAACGAAACTCAGTCATGTGATTACAATTGAGCTATCTCTGGGACTCTGGGAAAGCTCCATCCGCTGATGAGACAAGTGAAAGCTCAAGAAAAATGCAGTAAGTGAAGTTTGAGTTTCCAAGCTAGTCTTTCATACCTGAGATAAAACATATTCACGCATTAGAGTAACTTCAGGTTCAGAGTATCTCACAGACACAGGCAGTAATATCACTGTGCTTTGGAGATTTGTCTTTGTGGTGATTCTGTAGATGTCTGTGAACTTTTCTCAGATGAGACAGTCAGAGTTGAACTGGTGCAGCTGGTCCCTCCTGGTGAGACTGTTTGTTTTTCATGTTTATATTTTCTATTCTTTGTTCACTATAGAGCAGGGGAAGCCTTAAATTGTCCATTAAGAAGATTCCAGCTTGAATGTCCTTACAGTAGTTGTTGAGTTGTTGGGTGTCTGCAAATAGTATACAGAGTAGTAGTAGTCTAGACATGCTCTATATTAAAACTGCCTTGAGATCACTTCTGTTGTGATTCAGTGCTATATAAATAAAATGTAATTGAACTGAATTAACATGAGTGTGTTTGTGTTTGCAGTGGGGGACACTCTGGCCTCCTTTGAGGAAGATGCTCGACGGTTCTTATTCCCAGAACCAAGACTGGTTCCCTCCTTCTCTGGAGTGGACCGAGAGGTTCTGATGACCCGAGCACCTTACTTTCCAGTAGGTCCAAGCCTTTGACACATTACCTTAAGGCATACAATATTGTTGTCCATGTTCAGCATGTGGCTTAGAGTTAGTATGTGTAACCTTTTCACATGAATACATCACAAGCACATTAATTGATCTGTGATGACAAGTCCCCTGCTGCTCCTACAACTCCACTCAACACCTGCTGCTAGAATTAGAAATTACTTATACTGCTATTAGTTGTATTGCTGTGTAGCAGTTAATACTTTAATTATCACTACTATCACTACTACTGTTGTATTACTGGCCTCATCTTACATCTGATATGGAACCTGTGTTATGCTATGTTCTTCTTTCGCTATTCCTACCCCTCTCCCTCCTCTCCCCCTCTCTCCTTCTTAACCCAACCGGTCGAGGCAGATGCGCCCACCTGAGTCCGGTTCTGCTCGAGGTTTCTGCCTCTTAAAGGAAGTTTTTCCTTGCCACTGTCGCCTAGTGCTTGCTCTTGTGGATTTGTTGGGTCTCTCTCTGTAAATACCTATTTTAAAGAGTATGGTCTAGACCTGCTCTATATGAAAAGTGCCTTGAGATGACTGTTGTTGTGATATGGCGCTATATAAATAAATTGAATTGAATTGAATTAATTTTGACATTCATTACATGTCGATAAATGACACTATCTCTGTTCTAATGTTAATTTTATTTCTGTTAATAAACCTCAGAGACAAAATATTTATTTGTCGATCGACCTGGTTTCACTTTCTCCTTAAAAAGACCTTAAAAAGGTGATGCAAAACCATGAGGGTAATCTTTACAGTTTAGTGTAATTATGTTTTTTATGTGTGTTTTCCAGGGTATCGCTCCGAGGTTGGAGTTCTCCACCAAAACCACCATCATTGAATGCTCAGCTGATGCAGAGATTAACATTTACCCCAACGTACCCATGGTAAAGACGATATCATGTGGCTCAAAATGTATGTAGATGATGTAGAATAAGTTAAACTACATCATACCTGAGGTGACTACATTAACTGGACCAGATTAGATTTTTGTTAGCACCACTCCCAGTGTCTTTTAATGGTTCCTTGAATTCAAAGTGTGGCCCTTTTAGCAAAAAAAAACAATATAAAACACAAGATCAATAGAAGAAAGAAGAAAATCAAGATGTGATTTTTGATGCAAACTGTAGCAATCAGGTTAAAGTACTTTATTGCCTCTAAGAGCTAATGTATGGATCATATCCACTGCTGCTGAGTGAAATAATAACATTTTAAAAATAATTCCAAAACCTCCAGGAGGCCAGTGTAATGGCACTGACAGGTGGGATATGATCTTTTTTTTTTTCATTCCATTAAAAGCCTGGCAGCTATACTCTGAGCTATACTCTGATACTCTGACTGAGACAATACAGAAGTGCAAGAATCTAAAGTAATCAACTAACAGCTTCAGTTCTAGCAGAAGGTTTAACATAAGCAGTTAGGAAGCCCATCTGTTTGTGATACGTTCAGGTTTTTTGAGACATCCACATTTCTGTTTCCAGAGGCCGGTGGTAAAGAGGAATACAAAGCGCTCCAGCAGACCCAGGACCTCCTCTCCTCAGAGGAAACAACCTCAAACCCCTGTAAGGAGACGAGGCGGCAGGATGGCCAAAGGAAGACACAGCGCCTCCAGGTCGCTGTCACACATTCCCAGATCCCAGTCCCTGTCCCCGCTAAGAGCTGGAAACACCCAGCGTCTGGCCCGGCTCAGCCTGGACTCTGCAGCTCCTTTCTCGGCCAACATGGACACAGCCAGCACCTCCCAGCCTGTAAGTACAGCAACAGATTTGTTTAAAGATTGGCCTCCTTTTCCAGCCAGCAGATGGCAGAGAAGAGCTGTCACCTAAAAAATACTCTCTCTTGTTAAGTAGTGTTTTACCAACAAGGAGGTTTGAGATTGAGCTCCAGTGGTGTCACAGCAAAAAATTACTTTAGTGTAATCTGAGGCCATGAGGGGGATAGTTTTAAGATTTACTACAGATCTACCTCTTAGTAATCTTCATCTTTTTTCAAAAATATACATACACATAATATGTATACATCTTTTAACTTTATTCAATTTAAAATCAAATCTACAACACAATTAACTGTGTAAAAATTGAAGTCACTGTGCATGTAGCAGCAGTGTGACCTGCAGGTGTGCTCACTGTGTCATTCATCTGTGTCTAGATGCTGGCCTCATGGCCCGGAGCCAGTCGATCTGACTCACCCCACAGGTCTGCGGTGTTTACCAACTCCTCCTCACCTTTGATCAGGTCTTCATCCACAGGTAGAAATCCTCATATAAAGCTGCTTTGCTGCTTCTGAACAAGGTTTATAGTCTCAAACAACTTACCATCACTGCTTATAAAAAGTACTATAATTGTTATACTGCTCTGTTGACATCGTGCAGTTACTGTAAAAAGCTGTTTGTTTGATGATGGTTACCTATCATGCTGTAACCTACTTACTGTCAGTAAATCTAATATTTTTTCCCTGTTTTTGCTGTTTCAGTGAGATTCTCTCCAACTGGCAGAAGAAAATCTTTATCCAATGGTGTGGTAGGGACATTTTACATTCCCTTCTTGGACAGGAAGTTATGAAGTCAAGACGACATGATCCTAATTTAAAACATAAGCATTAAGGGAATATGTCAATATTTTTGGTAATAGGTTTTTTTGCTTTCTTTGCTAGAGTGAGATGAGAAGATCAACACCAAACTCACATCTCTGTGCTTAGTACAGAGCAGTGGTCAGTACATGGTTAGCCTAGCTTAGCTGGAAATAAGTGTGGCTCTGTCAAAAGATTTTTAAAAAATACACCTACCAACATCTCTAGATTAACATATTGATATTTTTTCTCCACATTCCAAGACTCAAAAGTCACTGGCCCTGGTTGTTGTTTTCGAGGTAACTGTTCCAGCACAAAGAGAAAAATCACAAATGTTTTTACATTCCTGTTTTAAGAAATGAGATCCTTCGTATTAAATGAAGAGATTTTATGTGTTTGTAGGTGTATTATTGATCTTTGGACAGAGCCAGGCTAACTGCCCCCCCCCCCATTTCATCTTGCTAAGCTAGGCTAATCACATCCTGACTCCAGCTCTGTAGTTATTAAAATCTTTTAATTTCACTCTTGAATAAATACATTCCACATGTTAAACTATTCCTTAAAGGCACACACTGGGACCTATCTATCTAATTCAACTATTCTGTCAATGATTTACATGTAATGTTTCAATACACAGGCCTAAATGTGAATTATGAGGTGTTGAACAACACATAAAAGTGCAGATTTTCCATCTGTAACGTAAACTCTTCAATTATGTGCCTAAATATATAGCATAAATTCAGGTTATCAAAAAATGATTGATTCAGCCTTTGATAACTTCATTTAGACCAGCATTAGGGAATGAAATTAATTGATTGTTAAAGATGTATTTATGTATTTAAGTGTCGACTGATTTCAGCTTCTTTTGGTAGGTTGGAGGGATATCTGAGGACGACTCCAGCTCTTCAGAAACACACGACCCTTCTGACTACCGTCATGGTCCTGACCCCTCAGCACTATGGAGGTCTTACAGAGAACAAGCCAGACACAGCAGGTCAGTTTCTTCACTACGGTTGACACTGTCACTAATAGTATAATCATGCACTTGACATGCTTTTTGTATTAAATCTAGCTCATTTTATTGATCCCTAATCACCACATCAGGAGGTAGAGACAGTTTGAAGCTGTTGGTTTTTTTCCACCTCAGATGGAGCTAGGCTATTAGTTTCCTCCTGTTCCCAGTCTTTGAACTAAACACATCATGGCCTCTCAGTAATGTATGCACAGAGATGGGATCTGGATTAATCTCCTCATCTGATTTTGAGTTTCACTCCAAACAAGCATATGCAGATGACACTAAAATGTTTATTTTTCAAAACAACCATGGCAGCATCTGAAACGTCAACCAGCTGTAAATTCTCTGACTGTGTTTGTTCTGGTCTCTGTCCAGTTCTCACAGAGAATGGGAAGAAGTCCATGAGCGTGTGCGAGGACTCCTTACAACGCCAAAAGCTGTACGCCGACTTCTACACGTACGTAATGAAAAGCTTTAGACTCAGTACGTTCAACGTTCAAAAACGAAAAGAGAAGTGATTGGAATTAAGTAGGGAATGAAACCAGTAATTCTGTTACAAAGAGCAATTAAGCACCACAGAGTAGTGAGTATGACATGACTGTTACACTGATGGAATTAGTGCTGTAGAAATGGTCATTATACTGAATAGTCCTCTTTGTTGTCTTACTACTTATTTGAATACTGACTTATATTTTTGAGTTAGTTGTAACTTAAAACAAATTTTCTTACAGGGCATACATCAAGGCTTCCCTTTGTGGTTTTGAAGGCAATTTTGGACTGCACTTAACAGTAACAGCACAGACTGATGATATAACAATGTAAGGCAACAGACGGGTTTTCTCTCACATACATGATTGCTGTGTTTTAGGGGGCCACAGTCTCTGAGGTAGAAAGGGTTTTGGCCAGACGGTCCATCTCCCCAGGTCCGCCGTGATGACCTGGCCAGGCTCTGTAAAGGTGAGTTGGAGCTGCTCTATGTTTCACTTTTCACTTTGAAAGCTGCTGCTTCACTGGTGCGTCCTGTTGGCCAAGTGGTTATCGTATACCATGTTACTGCAACGCCACCACTCTCTTTCTTTCTCCATTTTTTCTATTTGTACACTGTTAACTATAAAATAAAGGCAGAAAATCTAATCTAAACTAATTTTCCTTTCATGTTGAAAAACTATAGATTTCTGGATATGAACCTGTTGAAGCTCTGGTAGTTTATCTCAGATATGTGAAAAACTGTCCATATAGTTGACTCGATTTTTCATTTGTTTTAAGTCAGTATATGCTATCTGCTATCTTAAAGTTGCACTAATCCATTTTTGGCCTCTAGAGGGCAGTAACTAGACTTTAAAACAAAGTCACAACAAACTCACTGTACCCACTGTATTATGGGTGCCAGGTTAGGACAATCTTAGTAAAATGCCATCACAGCAAAAATAACTGTGAATCATGTTGTTTTTATGTGCGTTATGTCAGACATGTGCCTTTTTCCTACACTTTAGGGAAAGGGACCACCACCTCGCCAATGGAGTCTTCAGATGTCATGACTCTCCTGTTGTGCATGTGTGTGTGCAAAACAGAGGTGTGTTTAAGTGCAGTGGTTTGATAAATGTCCACATACTTTGTTATGATGGCAAAATAATGTGTTTCCCGTTTAAATAAACCTCAGTGAAATTAAACTCATTGTTATATCGCAGTCTGAGCACAGCCTGGAGGCAGTAGTACGGGTTTGACGTCATAAGTCTCAATATCATTAATCTATCAAGCTGACATTGTGGAGTCCTTAGGTAAATCACCCAAGGGCTATTAAAAGCGAATTGTGTCTACGGCGATGCAGCTCTGCATGAACTACCATCATATATCAGAGAAATAGCCGCTCACCATGACTGTGAGGCATTAAGCACCAGCTCTATCAGGAACATTGTGATCTATTGCAGAATGGCTGCTGAAACAGATTTCTATTTTGGTGTACCACACAGGCCTCAGTGGCACTGCAGAGTTTTTCAGTGGTTTGCTTGGTCAGTTTTTACACAAGTCTTTAAATAATACTATAAATACCAGGCAGTTTGGAACTAGCACAGGCTGCTTTACTTGCTTGCAAAGATGGCAAAGGTGTGAGGTGATGGGAGGCTTTAGCTCAGTTCCATTGCAAGGAACTCTTCTGCAGAATGCAGCTGAAAAGGTGTTGTCTTTGGACAACAAAAGGTCTACACAGTCTACACAGAATCATAGTGATGACCATAGTGTTGATCTTTTTATCAGCCAAGAATGAATCTCAATGCATTTTACCATCCATCAGCTGGTGGCATGGATTTTCCATGTGGGTGCCATTAAACCTTTGCATAACAGGGTGCAACAAGATGACATCATTAAAAGAGCAACCATCCAACTTCAAATGATGGAAAACAATGTGGAAAATATGATGGAAATATGACATATATGTACATCTGGATTTATTGGATATGTCTATTTGCAATATTTACAAATTTATGAATATCTGCTTATGAAAACAGGTGGATGGAAACCTACCTATTGTGAGTTCCTAGCCTTAGCCTTAACCTTGTGGAGAATTTAAAGTCTCAATATCTTTTAAATGACTTCATCATGGTAAATATGAATGTAGACGACAAAATCAGACCAAAAAAACTGAGCAGCTTTCTTTTATTAGCTTGCAGTTACACATAATGTAGTGCATGTTGATTCACATACTGTACTCAAGTAGTAGTCTGTACAGAGAAGGGGTAGGCTGATGCCATCATAGTGTGCTTTTGAAATGTAGAATACAACCTGATTTGTGAAGGTTATCTGCACATCATCTCTGATCAGTATTGAAATACAAACAAGCATCTTCCTTAGCCCACATTTCATTTCAAATGTGGCCCTTTTGACAGAGTAGGGACGACTGAAATTGTAACACTGAGACAAAGAATGTATTCCAGACACAGTGGATTCGGAAATTTTGACTTTTTGGACAAAAGTAATGGGACAGCCCATCAACATGAAAGCCCAAGTAAGACACTTAATTTGTTATCCCTAAGGATAGAGTCATGTGAAATCACTACTAAACCTAACAGCACTCTTAAAACTTCATCACTTTATTGAACATTTTTATTATCCTGAAAATAGACAAAGTTGAGTTTTCAACACGTTATGACCATAAACTATCAAAACATCAACATGATACTTGGTTAAAGATAAAGCTGAAAGGTAATGTAGCATTTTGCAGTTGCTAATTTTTCTGTGCTGCTAACATTGCAACGTATTAACACATTAGCTCTCCCTTTCAGAGTAGCATTTAACATCAAGTAAAGAAGGTGTTTCACAGGTGTTTCCTCTGTGATTTTTCTAAGCTAGACCACTGAATTTAGCACGTCTAGCTAGCAAGGAATTTTTGAGAGTAGGCCTAGTGTTCGCCATTGCTAATTTTCTACGACAAACTAGCTAACTAACCGTTACGTATTAACATATTAGCTGGTGTTTAAGGAGCTGTACTTTACACAAACCAAGGAAAATTTCACAGGTGTTGTTATATTACTTTTCCCAAGCTGGACCACTTAAATTAGCATTTCTAACTAGTGGGGAATTTGTGATATCCAACCTCAAATAGAACACATTGTACATTATGGTATTGTGCTGTAAACTACTCTGGCAGTTTTATTTCTATCACAATCTGAGCAACAAACTGCCAAGAAGCTTATGTGTCATGTGAATGAAAGGCTCAGGTTCAGACAGTTTTGTTGTGATGTACAAATCATGTAGATCTGCAGAGTTTGCTGAGTTATGTTGCAATTATCGTGTTTTCTGCCAGGAGATTGGGACAGGTATTTGGCTCAGACTTGAGGGATTTTCAAAATGAAATAAAATGAACCATTTTACTTCGAACTATAAATAATGATAGTGATTATCATGCTGGGAACAGTGGTCATGGGACCAGCACTGGAACTGTACTTATTCAAACATATTGTATATGATTAGCATAAATAGCACAACAGTATACAACAGTACACAGTAGTACAGGCATACAGTGATACTAGTGTTGGTCCCATGCAATTTCTTTTCAAGTTGACCCCGCCATCTGAACAACTCCTAACCACTAATTCCAAGCTAAAGTCCTGTATGTGCATATGCAGGCATCAAAATATGCAGCTGCTGCATGGAGTCAAAGACACAGTTCTGTTACAGACATGGACATACTGTATGTATAAAAGAGCATAAGACCACTATTATGCTGTGAGCATCACAAGTTAACAGTGCAGCCAGGGAGCGTTACCATTAATGCAGACATTTGTGGTATTTAGTTTGTGCTGTGATTGGCCAGCTGTGTGGGGGTGAGAGAGTCACAGCCGACTTTTCAGTCCGCCTTCCACTGTGGTAAACATTTTTGTTTTCAATGTGGTTGCACAGCACGTCTAAAGAGCTAGTTCTGAGAAACCATAAACCAGCTCTTAGCTCTGCGTCTGATAACAATCTAAGAATAGCAAAACCATGCACATGTTTATGTATTATGCCCAACATGGGTGTGTTATGGGATGTTATGAACACTGCAGTCTAGCCCATTTTAAATTTATAGCCCTATTTTTCAGTCTTGTGTTGTGGCAGTGCAACTAACCAATCATAGCCCAGCCTGAAACAACACAATTGTCTGCACCCACATTTAGCTAACTAGGCATCTAGGCTCAAAGTAGACAAAGTATACTATAACATCAAAAAAGAGGGAAAAAAGAAAAGTACTTATACATTTTTATAGGCTTGCTAGTTAGCTATTACAACAGTTTCTCTGATCATTTGTCATTTTCCCATGCCAGGAGTTTCCAACAAAGCTGAACATTTGTATATGTGTATATGTAATGCTCAAATTAGGTCTTTTATCTCCTCGCCCTTTGCCAAACAAACCCTAATGTCCTCATGTTAACTAGCTAGTAACAAGAAAACAGCACCTGTAGCTTTGTTTGCCAAGTGGGTGATGGTGAACTGATAACCTTAGGGTGCTGATGACCTCAAAATCAATATCTGCTTATCATGGGCATGACAGGGGATGATGAGAAAAGGTGCGCCTCAGACAGAAGTGCCAATATTGTTATGTAATAACAACAATAATAAGCATTTTGTTCCAGCGAATGTTCTAGTTTGCAATCTTATCGCTGTGGCTACAAACCAGATGTTTTCAGGGGCTGGGTCATTTTGAAATGTTATAGATGACACTGCTGCTCTGAATTTTACAACATTAGATTTTTAATGCAGCAGTTGCTGTGGGAAATGAAACTACTAAAGAAAAAGCTGCCCTAGCTCTCTGAGTGCTGTATGCACCGCTGTGCATCTGAGCCTAAGGTCTGCAGCTTGTATTAAAAGAATACATTTTGGGAAATGTGCTCTGTATTTAATACACAGATATGAGAGTGGTATTGATAGTCTCAGCTCACTCTTGACAACAAAGCTAAAATGTGTGCTTCCCAAAAAAAGTGAAACTATTCCTTTAACCCGCTGTCGTTTCAACAGAAATGTTTATAACCAGCTAAATGAATGAAAGCTTGCCGTGCATCGGTGTCATAGCTGAGCTACCATAGCATTTAAATATACTTCATAGTGAAAATAAAGTAATGACACTTTTAAAAAGCACATAAAAAGACACACTTTGATTATCAGATTATTGACAAATAAATCCATTAGCCAATAATTAAAATGGTCTGCTTTGAGACGGTACAATCAAGGATGGCTAATATACTGTGAGTTTTCCCCACGCTGCTTAAACACAGACACTATTTGTGATTATTATTATTACTTTGCAAAGCATCAATAAATGTTAGCGATTTGGTTCTGAAAAAATGTCCTCAAATTTCACAGTGTTCAGTGACTTCATAAGCCTTTTTGACCATCTCCAGTCTCTGTGAAGTCTTCATAAAAAATCAGTCTACAGCCAGCAATCACAATCTCTTTAACATATTGCCTCATGCAACTCGGTGAAAAAACTCTTTATATGTTTGGCACAGTTTAAATATACAGATAGATATACAAGCAGTGCATCATGGGACATAGACATTTACCAACAGCCACACAATCATTCAAATCATTTTAGAGAATTAATGTTGAATCAAGGAGCAAATAAAGTAAGTGAACGCACAGTATATCCTCCTTTTTTGCAGAGTACATATACACACCTCAATTACATCCAAAAAGAATATCCTCACACACACACACACACACACACACACACACAGCTCTTCTTTTAGGTGCATCTTTGCAAGAAAGAACACGCTCTTATTCAAAAGAAAATTGACTTTTCTTAATCTTGGCACAATTTGAGTAAGAGGGAAGCACTTTAATCTAGTCGTAAATGTTCGAAGTGAAGGGTGATCATCTTGGATAATCTTAATGGAGGCTGCTATTGCTGATGTCTGAGCTCGGATGGGTCTGGTTGGATAGTTTTCCTCTCTCGTTGTGGTGCTGATACATGATGGAAGGTGTTCTGCTTTACATCCCTAGTAGCGTGGCACTTCCTCCGTGCCTCTGAGCCGGCCAGAGGCTAAAACTGGGAGGTTTCAGTGAAGGAGATTGCATCTGTCTTGTCGACGGTGAAGCCTCCGTTCACGTAGGATTTCTTCTCGCACTCTTCGTCGTCCAGGGTGGCCTCCAGGGCGAAGGGGTTGGCGACATCCACGTCTGATGTCAGGTCCATCCTCTCCAGCTCCCTCTTGGATAGTTTCTGGACGATGCCGGCTCCGTAAGCATCACCCAGCACGTTGATCATAGTGCGGAACCGATCCCTGAAACACATCACATAATAAATCTACAGCATCGATCATGTCGGGGTTTAAAGTTTTTCATAGGAAAGGTAGGAAAAACAATCCAGAGAGAAGGACAGCAGATAAACCTACAGGAGCCAATCCACAGCTACTATCAGGGTGACGTCACTTGCAGGTAATCCTACGGCTGTTAAGACTATCACCATGGTGACAAGGCCAGCGTTAGGGACTCCTGCTGCTCCAATACTGGCAACTGTTGCTGTTATACTGAAACAAAGAGATACAATGTCACAATTATTCCCCTTAATAACATTCAGAAATGACAGGTTAGGGCTGCATCAGAGAATATTGATAAAATGCCAACCATGAGGTTTGAAATAAGAGGACACATGAAACTATGACACAGAATGATGCCAGGGAATTGGGACAAAGTTACTACACTGAAGGTGTGTTAAAAAGAAACACAACTGGCACATACCCAGAGAGATAAGATTAATAATATAAATTGGAAACCTATGCAATATACGACCATATAAATTAGATATATGAATAAATGCATGATCCACAGCACAAAAACCTCACTGGTAACTAACGCTCCTAGATATAACACAAAACATTTTACCAGTTCTGTCTGTGCAGTAAAGTACTAAATGTCCTGACTGATTCGTAATCTTGTTTAATTTGTTTTAAACTCTTCCAGCAGTTCCTGTGTGGATGCTCGAGATTAGATGTAAAGTTGAGAATTCTGGCTCATTTTGTTTCTCCAACGTAGCTGCAGTGTCTGATTTTAGCATGAAATTTCAACTCCTGTTAAATCCATTGGTAAAGATTGTGGCACTTTTGTTTTGATTTTTTTTTATTTTGATTTAAACAGAGCTGTGTTGTGCTTGCGTCCTAGTCAGATATGTATGTTTGTATGTTTGCAGCTCCTAAAAAAAGCACCTACCTGCACATGAATTGTAGAATGAAGGTATTCATACATTTATCCTAATCCCAACCCTGAAACTGTGAGCTTTATTTTCCTAGTCAATTCCATTAAGATCACTGTATTTCTAGATTGCTCTGCACAGGAACGATTGTAGTTGGCTGTCCACATACAGAAGATTCATGTCTTAACAATATCATTCATGTTGTATGGTACATTTTAGATGTTGACCTAACTGTGTTGTGTTATGCCTCTGAGTTACTGAACTGTACCTGATGGTAACAATCTGACCGACATCCAGAGTGTAGTCATTCAGCTGGGCGATGAAGATGGCAGCCACCGCCTCATAGAGCGCTGTGCCGTCCATGTTGATGGTGGCACCCACCGGGAGGACGAAGCGGGTGATTCGCTTGTCGATACGGTTGTTCTCCTCGGCACATCGGAAGGTGACGGGCAGAGTGGCAGAGCTGGAACACATCCATCAGACTCAGTTTGCTTTATTACTGTGGCCCTAAGGTCACACAGTGGTTTCCCTGCTGCCCTGACTTTAAATATACTGCTGTTTTTTATGTTGTTTTAGGACAGTGTATGCAGGAGTATTGTCAGTGTTGAAATATGCAGAATATAATTTAACTTTACAAACAATACGGAGCGTGGAGGATTCTGACCTTGAGGAGATCATGAGCGCTGTCACCAGGGCCTGAGCCATTCCCAGTGTGAATGTGTATGGGTTCTTCCTCACAATGATGAAGAAGATGAGTGGCAGACAGACGGTGGCGTGGATAGCTAGACTGAGAGACACAACAGACATTATTACAACAAGCCAATACTGTATATTATCAGGACTTTTATTATTAGACCTTATGAAGATGTTAATCATCATTTATAATAATATATAAAGCCACCACTCTGGTGCAGCTTCTCATTTGTCATGTCCAACAAGTCAATTATTCAGGTTTTTAAAGACCAAGATAAACCTTAGCTTATGTTTAATGCAACACGATAACAATTTTTCATGTGAGAAATACACATGTGATTAAGCTCATTGTGAAATTAACATTTAAGATTAGAGAGATTTAAAAATTAAGATTCTAACAGGTTTAACAGGTGTATCACAATTTGTTACAGTCTTCTACAAAAAATTCTAACCAGTAACACACATAGTGCCTGATTGAAAATCTATTTTCAGTCAAGCCACTGTTTGAAAAGAGTTGGGTTGGTTAGGGTGTATGAATCTTAGTTTGCCAGGAACTGAGAGGATTGTTGGGGTGTGTAGTAGCTGAGTGACACATAAAACATAACTGCAGTGTCCACAGTTCAATTCCTCTGTTACATGTTGTCCCCCCCTTTCTCTTCATCTATTGTCACTACCAAATATTAAAGTTCCTCCCTCCAAAAAATCTAATTTTTGGTAACTGTATTTTTTCCACTTAATTTTAATAAAGAAATTGAGAAATATAATATCAAAATGGAGTGAGAAGAAATACAGCCAATCAACAGCCCCAATCATTTTTGGTTCAGTTTCTTAAAAGGGTGTAATGTTCACAGGTGTGATCACTGTCTGTAGCTTATTAGTGACTGTAACACACTTCACTTCTCACAGCCCTGATGAAATTTTGATCAGAAGTAATGGCCAAGGCTTTCATACTGATAAAAGGCTGAATTAAGGTGGTGCAGACTCAAATGTCATTTGACAGAACTAACTTCTCAGTGGATTTAAGCTTCAGTGCTTCTAAAAGGCAGATTTAAAGAGATTTGTCTTCACTTTGACATTCAGAAAGGGGGGGAAATTATTAATTTCTATTAATTTTTAAACAGGTATTGAATGCAGCATTCAGATCACTAGCAGAAAGCATGAACACTGCATAAAAAATAAGCCTGATATCGTCACAGGAACACTCTGAGCCTGGGACTAACCCTGCGACCCAACAGAGGGGGATTTACTGTACAGTCTTTTAATGGTGTCACTTAGATTTAGAGGTGTGAGCGAAGCTTTCATTACTGCATCTGCAGGTTGAGCAGTTTTAAATGTCCTTGGCCCTTATCAGTGGCCACACAGAGCTCAGCTTTTACTGTATCACTGGGGGGAGAATCGGCCCAAATGTCAACCATAAATCCCAGTGTCTGGAACCGGCGGATACAGAGTAATGGGACAACTTACCCACTCAGCACCGTCACCATGTAAAGACCCATCTTCCTGAAGATCTCCCAGTCTTCCACCTCAATGATCTTTGCAGCAATTAGGAACAGGATCCCTACAGGCATGTAGCTGGAGAGAACACAGGTAGTCTGAATTATCTGGGGTATAGAAGCTGAGATTATAGTCAATATTGTGTATTCAGAAATCCATTTTTAAAAACATAAAAGCCAAAAACTCTTTTGTTTCTGCCTCTCAATGTGACTACTGCTGTTTTCTGGTTACATGAATAAATAAATATTTGGATTTTGAACTGTTTGTCTGCCAAATGAAGAATTTTGAATATGTCAGTTTGCTGCTGGGAAAACTGCAATGGATATTCTACTGATTGGTACTATCTGACATGCTATTGACCCAGCGATTATTCTAATCTAGATGTTATTTGGACACAGTGTAAAAATGTGTTTCAATATTGTATCATCAAGTATCCAGAGAGTTCTGGCATTAGGTTTCTGGTTGGGTTTGGGCTTAATTTACATTACATTACATTATGCGATGAACTTAGCTCAGGTTTGTCATTTCTAGATGTAATTTATTAGGAACGTTCTCTTTTTATCTCACAGACTGCTGTGTCTCTATGTGTTAAATGTTACACAAGGCTACAAAAATCCAGTGGAAAAGAGAGAGACGTATCATTAGCAATACCGTACATTAGCATGGTGTTAGCTTAGCAGTGGCAGAAAGCAAATAAGTACATTTACCTTTGTTCTATAAATTGGTGCAATTTTGAGATGTTTCTACTTACATGTATTTTCATATATTTCCATTTGATTCAGCTTTATACGTCTTCCTCACTTACAGGGAGAAATGTTTGACTTCTTACTGCCTTTAAGTTTAAAAATATGGTGCATGACTTCATTAAAAATGCTGCTTACATGACAATGCTTAAGTTCATAATTCACATCTATAATTTGTACAATAATAATATCACATAGACCTCTGGATGATGAGTACTTTCCCTCTAATACTAAGTATATTTTGCTGATAATTCTTACACACCTCTGCTTTAGTAACATTAGGAACACAGGAGTTTTGCTTGTAATTTTTAAATTGTGGTGTTTTTACTTTTATTACATAAATGATCTGAATAGCTCTTCGACTCCTACAGGTGAGGCAGTTGTAAGACGCTTGAGTGTCATATGCTGCCACTAAACACATGAGAGAAATAACATAATGAGTCTGAGCTACTTGTGCTGCAGTGTATTTGTTTCACGTTTCCCCTAATGTTTGTGCTTTTCACTCTCGTATGTGCCTTGTCCTTAAGGGCCACCGTACACACCTGTAGCTCAGCCTGTTACACATACCACATAATTATCTGGACCAGTTTCATGGTTGCTTCGTTCAGGGCATCAAAAAATTCCAGGAGGATGCGTCCTTTTTCACCCATCTTCCCAATGACAAGGCCAAAAGCGACGCAGAACACGATGAGCCCCAGCACGTTGATTCCATCCGAATATGTCCCAATGATTTTATAGTTCTTAGTAATATTCTGCCAGGAGAGGAAACAAGGAGGCGATTCATTCAGTGAGCTAAGACCAGGCCAGGAAGCTGCTTTCACAACCACATTAGTTGACTCTAAAGGCCCATTGATAAGCTGTGCAAATGTTTTCTTCTGGATCACAGCCCACTGACCCTGAGGGTACTTATGGCTCATTATTGGGTCTTCTGATGCATTTAGATCAGATGCTGGTAGCCAGGTGCAGAAACATGAAACGTAAAGTGGAGCTCACATGGATCAAAGACATATAGTCATCACGTAAAGATCAAAACCCCAAAAGGCATGTTAATGGATCTTCCCAACAGAAGACACTGGTGAACTCTGGTGAAAATGTAGCTTTGTTTGCTTGACAAACAAGACAATGCATAACAGCATTAAGGTAGAGACTGCTATAGATGAACAGAATAGAGTAACATACACACTCACCTCCACTGCCGCCATGATAGTCGTTGTGAGAGGTGGAATTGTGGTGGTGTCGACCGGAACTTTTGGAGGCTCCAGCTCTTTACGCTTGGTCTTGTACTGGTGTAAACAGTCACATTTTACAACATCAGAGTTACATTCACATGGCTACATACTGTATACTGACGAGACCTGACATAGGATTAAACAACACTTTAAACATGCACGGGAAGAAGAAGGGGAACGAATGATGGACGTGCAATTCTTCTCACCTGCTGAAAACAAGCCTGCACCAGATTTTCTGGAAACATGTTTCTGTTGATGAAAAAGACAAGATTGACTACTACTTAGTTGTACTTAGTGTACTTAGTTTACTGCTCAGTCCTTGACAAAAAAGCAATTTCAGTCCAGGAGGGAACAATTTTTATATTCAGAAAGAGACTGTGAGGCAACAGAGCTAGAACACTAAAATCAGTCATTTGGAGATGGCTTCCCCAGTGATGACAAGATTTTGTCAAAAGAAACTTGTGGAGATTTTTCGTACATGCTACAGTTGGATTAAAGGCAGCCTCAGAACTCTGGAACTAAAGGCCTCAGAACTCTGGAACTAAAGGCCTCATTATGCTACAAACAAAGTAATTTTCACCCTGCTTCGACACAAAACTGATTTTATGATATTGAAGAATTTGTAGTTTCAGTCATATGACTGGGAGGTCACCTGATCAGGTCCAAGAGTGTGTCAACAGTTGTGACGTTGGGCGTGGTCCCGGCCCTGTCGATGTGCTCAGTTGTCTGAGAGACTCCCGGTTTGATAGTCATCACCAAAATAATTCCTGCGACAGATGACAGAGAATGCATCATACAATAGGTTTCATGTTTCGACCTTAACATTAAGATCATTAAACACTTTTACATAACTCTATGTGATGGACTACAGAAATAAAGAGGAGAATTACAGTGCTACTGAAAACCAGAGAAGAGAGGAAAGGCTTGAGAGAAGCTCACCCAGAATAACTGCAATGATGGTTGTTGAGAAGTAATAAATGACAGCTCGCAGACCTATCTTCCCTGATACCTCAGAGTCCAGGGCTGCGACACCTGTGAACAAAACAGCACAATGTTTAACTCAAGTTCGTACAAGACTCACCACACCACCGGGTACCAACACACACAATCTGATCTCACACTCTGTCTGTTTTGTAGATGGATTATAGATAAAAGGAATGCCTTTGAGTCTTCATGATCTTCATGATCAATTTGATTTCTGTGCTTTTAAGTCAAGAGGGCCGGGAGATTAAAGTGAAGTTGATGATGAAATTCAGTGTATATGTGTTTTATTTTACTTTTTAATGATATTAACTCTTAATTCTGTCCTTCAGTCAATCAATATTGCAGAGCTCCATGGACAATGAAATGCTGATGTACAGACTGATACAGAATACTCATACCTCATATACCAAATACACCATAGAGGTATTACTTTCAATGCTTATTCGTCATCATTACTATAAGGAACCTAGATTTCATACAAAAGCTGAATAAACTGAGTGCATTCACATGATCTCCCAGCAAGGTGGATCCAGGCCTGATACATATAACTCCAACAAGCCTTCCTACAGCTGTGAGTAAGTCAGACTACACAGTAGGAAATAAAGATAGCAGGTGGCAGAAAACTCCAGGGAAATGCAGGTGGGGAAAAACAAATCCCAGTAACAACAAGGAATTCAGGATCTGGTGTTGTGGACAAACAATGGAACAAAATGCAGAAATGGAAAAGTCTTTTTATTTGCAGCTCTGTCACACTGCAACAAATATTTTCAATATTTCTCTGTATCAGCCCTCCAAAGTCAAGTCAGGCCAATTTTATTCATATAGCACAACACACACAACAAAAGTCATCTCAAGGCACTTTTCATACGGAGCAGGTCTATTCTGTACTCTTTCTATTATTATATTTACAGTGTGGGGAATATCTACAAAAACACTATTCTAATCATTTCTACATTATGTCTACTTTTAGTATTGACCACATCAGCTGCCAATTTAAAGTATAAAGGTGACAGCAGTGAGTTTTATTCAGTTATATTATCAATGTAGACATTTTTTTTTATTATTATTATTACTTCTTTCCAAAAGTTCTAAATCTTTGTAGAACATATGGATGTAAGTGAATTGTATTATGTACTATGTCTCCTTCTTTTGCCAAATTCAAACATTAGGTTGTCACCAGAGCTATGACAGAAGGGTATTTCTGAAGTGTAAAGCATGTGCACGATTGTTCCTCATCTCTACAGAGCATCCTTATGGTTAGAAATGATGGGGCTGATATTCAGTTTTACTAGTTTTTGAGGGGAGGGACTATTTTTACTCCCAGGTGGATAATCACAGAATCACTGAATTACTGGCTCTCTCTTCCCCTGATGAAATCTGTCTGCTCGGGTTTCACTAAAGTGGTTATTAGGGTCAAGCCTCTGAGTTAAATATTAGCCAATATCTTTGTATCTAATGAGCAAAACTGGTCTGTGTGATGGGGAGGGGTTGGATCTTATCCTTTCTCCAGGATTAGACTGATATTAACTAGTGTCATTGTTTCAGGCAGATGATGCACTGATTCAGAACTATACTATAAATGTGAAATAATTCTAGGGAATGCCCAGTGTTCATGTATTTTAATGCTGTGTCATTTCTCTCTCCTGGATGAGTTCTCCCAGCATGCTTTGATCATCCTCTGTTAATGTGTGCAAACTTTAGAGAAGGAAGGACTCCTTTAGTTTCTCCTTTGTGCTATTTTTATCCAGAGTGGACAGTGTTTTAGAAAATGATGCAAAGACTGAACTAATTCCTTCCTCCCCACCAGCCTTTATAGCTGCTATTGGGTTATTATTATGACGTTGATTGATTAGTTGAACCAGACACTAGGTTTATAGCCATATTCATACAGATGCTGTTTCAGTGTTGTTGTGTAAAACTGAATTCAATGCTGACCTCACCGTCTGCATCTCTGTGAGATTTGATTTTGTTGGATACATTAAATGGATCTGTCTCTGCTGCCTTTAATTCCTTTTCCAATGCTTCCTGTCTCAAAAGTAAAGTCTCTTTCCTGTTGGGCAGATGTGAAATATCTTAAACATGCCTCTTCGGTTTCCCACTGAAGCTCAAGCTTGGTCCTCATTATCATTAGTTTCATGAGATAAACCAGTGTCTGCCTCCAGTCTCTCTAAATTCTGATCGTTTAATAAATATGATGGGAATCTCCACTTTCTAAATCCTTATTCTCATCTCCATGTATACCAGGGTGTGGTCACAAGCACGTTTTGAGTCAATATTGCAGGAATTTATTGATCCAATAGACTGGGAACACAGGGACAATAAAAAAAAAGTAATCATTAATAAAGTTATATGAGTTCTGTTCAGTTGGTCTTGGTCCAAGCGGAAGGAAAAACAAATCTACCACTCTGCATTATCTCTGTTAAGTTTAAGAGATGGGCTTAACCTGTGAAATATTCCACTTTGTCTCTCTTCATTTTGCAGCTATCAGCTGTCTAATTCCAGCCCAGCGGGGAGCCTTGCTGTGCTGCTGTGGATGTGGAGCAGGGATTAGTCAGAGCCGATGTAATGCAGCTCCTCAGTGACATTCTTCAGCAGTCACCTGGAGTATCAGTTATCCTGTCTCCGTGTATACGTTGTGGATGTGACTCCTCAGAGCTGAGCGATATAACCAAATAGACTGTCATCTTATCTTCACTGCACACAGACTTGCAACAGCCTGACACACTCTGACTGCATCTTATTACTGGAGATTACTATCAGCCTTAGTGACAAGATGTATTAGTCTGCAGCTGCACACAAAACACTTGTCTTTGGCTTTCAGTATTATTTTATTTTGACATAGCTAGTAAGTGCTAATTATTAACTCCTGCAAACATGTGACTGTCAGAATGAGACTAATTGTCACTTCTTAACAGTTAATCTCTTAACTGTTCATTAATAAATTGTGTAATCATTAAATTGTCATGAAATAGTGAAAAATGTGCATCACAAGTTCCCAGGGCCCAAAGTGACATCTTCATCATAAAACGACAAATCCTCACACTTTGGTTTGGGAAATCTTTTTGTTTTACTTGAAAATGAGTTCCATGACTGATGGATGATGAACTGTTTCAGCTCTACTGTCCATATACTGCTTTTGTTTCCATGGTTACCCAAAAGGTTGTTGTTTTTTTAGTTATTTCTTTTCAGATTTTACCCTGAGTCCAGTTCAGCTCGAGGTTTCTGCCTCTTAAAAAGAAGTTTTTCCTTGCTGTGCTGCTCATGGTGGGATTTGTTGGGTCTCTGGTCTAGACCTGCTCTATATGAAAAGTGCCTTGAGATGACTTTTGTTGTGATTTAGTGCTATATAAGTAAAATTGAATTGAATTGAAATTGAATTAATGGTATTGTAACACTATGTACACTAACACTATGTATGGCAATGTAAGTAAAAGACAGTGACAGAACAAGGACTCTGATGCACATTACCATGTCAACACTTTACTTCACACTGGCTCTGAACATTGGCAGTGAACATCAGTTATGTTCTGCAGAAATGTTTAATATGAACAGTTTTACTGGGTAACATGAACCTCAAGAGTATTGTTTATTTAAAGGCAAACAGAGTTTCATTTATTATTTTAAGACATACTGATCTTTGTGTTTTCTAATGCAGCAGCCAGATTGAAGTTACCTGTTATCATGCTTGAAATGATGAGAGGGAGGATGACCAGCTTCAGCATTCGCATCAGGATCTCTCCAGGGAAGCCGAAATACTGCTTGTGGAGATGAGAGAGGGAAGCATACTCTCTGACCACGACACCCAAACTGATCCCTGAAAGATCAGGAGAAACACAGAGTCAGAAAAAGAGAAGAAAAAAAAAGACATATCAAAGTGTTTGACTCACAGAACAAACATCTGTTATCTCTGTGTATTCAGATGTGGAAGCAGGATTAACAAGCGCAACGCAACTTCATCATAAGGAACATTTAAATTGGTGTCAGCTAAACAAATACATGATCAGCACTGCATGGACAACTGACTGCATTATTTTACAGGTCAGTGGTTTATGAGGCACAATGCACATTAGTGTACATTAAACATTATATAAATTTCCAGCCATAAATGCCACATATATCCCAGGCAGGGATTTTATGAATGCACTCCACACCACCACCATCTGTGTTATCGCACATACCAGAGCACCGTTAAATATGCCTGTAAAAGACTGGGATGACACAGCAAATTGTAGCTGGATGATACAACAGCATTTCTGCGTCAGAGTGTGACCCAGCGTATACTGTGTAAACTCACTCAGTCACACACTCACTCATACAGTCTTAATGCTTCAGCTGCTTCACAGGTGGAGCTGTTCAGTCCAGGTCTCCATATATAAACCTGCACCATGACTGGTGGTGATGGTTGCTGCTGTTTTAACATTTGTGTTACTGCTGAGTGATTTTTTTTTTATATATACCTGCTGCTTTACATTTCACATTGGTCACCTGTTAATAAAGTAACATCATAAGGTCACACACTAACCTATATTATATTTAATACTCTTTAATATACTTGTGGCTGTAACACCACATGTTAGATTTGTAAGATTTTGAAAAATAATTAAGAGTTTATTACTGTTCCTGTATGTTAAATCTAAAACTTAAAGGAATAGTTCTGAAATTTAGGTAACTTTTCTTTCATGTGTGTGTCAGTGTGTTAAGTTCAGAGCTGGAGGCACAATGTGGTTTGCCTTGCTGAAAGTGCTGGTATTATCCAACAGAAGTGCATGTGGAATGGTGGAATAGCCATGGATGGATCATGAGACAGTGGGCCACTGGGCACAGACAGGTAAAACGTCCCCCAGCCCTCCTACAGAGAAACAAGACCCCTCAGACCGGAGCAATGACAATAACTGTCTCTCTTTGTGGTTGTTTTTGCGTCTCCTTGTAGTAATTTTGACTCTGCCTGCAGCCTCCGTTTTGAGGCATTTTGTAGTTCTGTGCTGTGGCTTTGCATCTCTTCATATTCATTTCACGCCTCTTTCAGTGACATTTTGCAGCCTGGGCTTCACCTGTGGTATAAGTGAGGTCATCAAGATAAATGAACAACAGGGCATGACAGCCTTTACTCCTGCAGTATAACCTAACAAGTGTAGTATAACCTACACCTGACTTCATTCTATATTGCTAATTTTCTGTTTCTGTTATTGTTTTCTTTTAGCTCATCTATTTTTTTCTTCTGAGCAAATCAACTCTTGTTCATCTCCAAACTAACTGGTCATAGAGGACACACAGTGACACTCTAAGCCTCAAACACACATATTGCCTGCAGGTGGCATGTGTCCAAATTGTAGAGGCCTTTACTTTTAACTTTACTCTTGGATGTAGGTGAAGCACATCAGCCTGTCTTTATCTGCAGGTCTAAACTGTGCACCTGTCTGCTGCTCTGAAACCCGCTGGGTCAGATTTTTGGGTGCTTTGCATCAATCACTCCGTGTCCTTGTTAATTTCAACAGCTGCAGTTACTGTGCAACGATGGCAGTCATAAAGACTCACACCTTGGTTTTATAACAGCACAAAACAGCTTGCAATTTCCTCCCAGCCCTCTGATTATGTTTGAAACTCAACCTTGAACTGTGCTGAGGTCAAAACAAGGACAGTAAAGTGTGTTTTGGGGGAAAATTATTAAGTCCTAAGACAAAATTAAGACCTTTACCTTTAACACTGATTTCCATTTAATGCTGCATATGCTACAGGAAGCAACAAAACGTTTTTCATTCTGCCTTAATAAACTGATTTGTAGCCTAATAAGAAAGCAGACTGGGAGAGGCTTGTTGGAAAGTGAGGCCATCAAAGTAATTGAACAAGAGACTTTACTGCTGCTGTATAACCTCAGCCCTACGTCTGTAGAAAAACACAATGCAACATAAGATGCTGTTAGACATCAGCTAGTAAGCTAATATAGCTTATTGTTATGGATATTTTTTTTCTCAAAAACGTGATATACACAACATACATGTGCCATAGCAAGGAAAAACATTTTCAAATGAACTCAAATACTTGATAAATAAAATAAAAATAGTTATGAGGAATAGTTCAACATTTTGGGAAATGCACTTATTTGCTTTAATTCAAAGAGTGAGAGGAGAAGATTGGGATTCATTTATTGTGCATTAAATACAGAGCTAGAGCAGGGAGGCTAATAGCCTAGCCTAGCTTAGCGTAAATACTGGAAGCAAGGGGAACTGCTACTCTGACTCTATCCAAAGTTCATAAATACACCTACCAACACCTCTACAGCTCCCTGATTTAGAAATGACCCTCATGATATCTGTCTCTCATTTGCTTAATCAACATATAAAGTTCAAAACACAATTTGGGAGTTACATGTTGGTTGGAAGGTGTATTTTTGAGCTTTGGACAGAGCCAGACTAGCTGTTTTCCGCTGCTTCCAGTCTGTATGCTAAGCTAGGCTAATCACCCCCAGACTCCAGCTCAATTGCAAAGACATGAGATTGATATCTATCTTCAAATCTCACTCTCAGAAAAAAATAATGACATTTCCAACTATTTCTTTGACATACATGAAATTTGACTTAATTCAGTGACGTAAGCAGGTACTATTAACTAACGTTTAACAGAGGACACACACATCAGGATAAAATCAAATATATCAAAATTGAATTTAATAAATCAATTAAAGGCATTTTAACCTTTTGCTAGCCTGTGTGTTTTAAGCACCTGCAGATGGTTTGTACTGTACAGAGTCTATGCACTGTGCTGTGATGCCTCAGTGCTGGGATTCCTCATATAGACCCAGCATCGGCTGTCACTTTAGTCTGGTCACGTTTGACTGAGACACGTCCAGACACAGAGGGAGAAACCTGCTCTGGAGGACAGAGGCTGCATCTCCTATAACACCACACTCAGCACCTGTCCTCTATTCTTTTATTAAATATGATTATGAAATACAGTGCATGTACTGTATTCCTTAACACATTACTGTTGCTGTGTGGTCAAGCAGTGCAAAGCTGGTGCAGAAGAGGCTGATTTATTTCAACAGTGACAGCAGCAGAAAGCAAGACTGAATGGTAAAACAAAAAGGGAGGATTAGATGTGTAAACAGCAATGAAGATAAGTTAAAAAAAATGGCACCAGTGAAGGTGAAGTGTCTCATTCTCTCAGCATACATGAGCAGACATTAAGGGGCTTCCACATACCGAGCAGCACTGATAAAACCGTGGCAATCAGAAGCCAATTCCTCTTCAGCAAGCCTTTGAAATTCACGCCTCGTCGCTCTTTGTTGCCCATCATGTCCATGGTGTTGCTTTTTTCTCTCCGAAAAGGGTAGAAACAACAATGGCCCCCGTAGAGACACAAAAGACTCCTGCAGCCCGGGGATGTCAGATGCAGACGAGGCAGAGAGGGATGGAGGAGCAGCCGCGTTGCTACAGCAAAGGATGCAGCCGTCAGACTCTGCTGATAGCCAGCGTTGGTGTGAGGGAGGGAGTGTGTGTGTGTGTGTGTGTGTGGGGAGAGAGAGGGAGGAGAGGAGGGAGGGAGGGAGACGGTCGGCTTCTCCCTCCACCACCCTTCCCCCACACAAGGTGTCTCTGACATTTTCTCCTTTCTGTGACACCAGCCTGTGTGATAGGAGAGGAATTAGGAGGAAAAGACAGGTTGTGGTGTGGAGATAAATGTAAGAACCCAGGGGTTTTACATGATGACACAATCTGATTACATCCCCTTGTTGCCCCCCAACCAGAGTCAGAAGGTGATATGCTTATTAGAATCAATCATGGATGGAGGCACAGGCCAAGAACCCCTTGACCAGACCTCTGTATAAAGTGATTTTTTTGTAAAAAGTCAAACACAAAATAACCACTCTTTCAGTCTGGGCATCCGCTTCTTATGGAGGAATGGGGGCCTATTTATATGTCTGTGTCCAGGGGTCCATTCCCTCGTAATCTGTCTAACTATCTGGGTTATTTGAAGTGTCTGGCTTTCATTTATTACCCTGAATAAACAATGTAATGTACAGTTTATTATTGCCAAGCTCCTGGGCTTTGAGTATGAGCCCTAACTAACCCATGTGTATTAAAACTGAAAACACAGGATTAGAACCAGTTATCACTCTCATAATGATCAGCTGGTCTTAATACAGGGGCTAATGTTACATAATAACTCAGTCTAAAACTTTTGTGATGCTGCTGAAAGTTTATTTTGATCAGATAATGATAAAACTGATCAAAACACTGTAATAAACTGATCAGGTTTCCATTAAAAAAAACATGTTGTAACCCTTAGTACTCGACTCCTCACTGCTTACAGATAGCTCCTTACAAATGTAGTATGTGACTCTGCTGCCATCCACTGTGCTGCTGACAGCTCTCTCATTCTGTCACACTCACATATATTTCAAACTCACATCAATTTATATGTATTTCAGGTCAGGTCAGGGCAAGATACAAACACCCATATCATGAGGCGCAGAATCATAAAATGTGGACACAATGACCTTAAGTGACCTTTGACCTCTTGCCACAGATGATGACGACTGAGCCAGCTCTGGTCTCTGATGCAGCTGAAGAGTATAAAGTAGATGAGGCTTTAAATTCCTAGTCCTTGCTTTGTGCAAAAATATATTTTATCCCTCATTTCTTACAGTGTTGTGTCCATTAAGGATCACGTTATGACCAGGATATAGAGGATATATGATATATGATAGATATATGATTCTATTAAGGTGGAGCTAAATTTGACTTAAATTGTAAAAAAAAAATTACTTATCCTTCAAAGCCAACGAGAAGTATAAATGTAATTCTGCTAATTGGTTATTACAGTTACCTATATGAAATGGGAAATTTGTTGTGTGTCAAAAGACAAAATGTATGAGAATATAATAAAAGGGTAGATTCATATGTATGGCTTAAAATTTATTTAGATGACCACCCTCAGGATAAACTTGACCTTTTAGCACTGCTGCTTGTAAGGCTCTAAGAATAGCTGTCTTAGTATGTTGCTCATTTCATCCAACAGTTTTGTACTGTCAGCTGTAAGTGTTTCAGTGTCTAATGGTTTCTGATTCATTCACTCGAGTCGCAAATAAGCAACATTTGAACATGGCTGGACTCCTGGTCTTTCTGAGACTTTGCTGTGGCTGATTTGGACTTGGACTTGTCAATAACAGACTGCACACTGTTGAGGCCAGCCTCTATCTGGGTCAGACACACTTCCACTGTCCCCTCCCAGCACCAGAGCCATGGTTCTTAAGTTGAACAGGAAGCACAGCACAACCACTCCTGATGGTGTACATTGATAGCTTTGTGGCATATCTAGCAGTTGTTACATAGGAGGGGTCTTCCTGATAACTAGCTAGCTAAAAAGACAAAACAAGCAACAAACGTTAATCTTGTTAATGTCTTATAACTGATCTATAGAGACATTAATGAAGATGATGGTGTTTTACTCCTCCTTTCTCAGACTATACATGATGTTTTCAAGGGGAACACAGCTCTTCACAGCTCTTATTTATATCAAGTATATCATTACTATTAGTCATCTCTATTCATAACAATAATAGATAAAAAAATATTTTGACATATTTCAGTCTCAGGTATCTCAGCAGACATAAAGTACACCATAAAAGAGAGGGGAACTGTAGGTGACCACAGTGCCGCTCTGTGGACAAAGAACACTGTATCAGTCACACAGACTGTCATCCATTACTGACTTATGTGTATTTACATTGATTTATATTTTGTACATTATAATGTCAGTGCATTCTGAGTGGACACTGTGGTGAGATTATTTTGTTATCTAGGAGTCCAGGTTATTTTAAATTTGTACATTGCTTGTTTTCCTGTCAGTGAAATGACTAAAATGCATTTTGGCTGCTGGCTGTCTGACTGTTCTTAAACACACCACCAAGGGGACCACAGCAGTACCATCCAAACAAAACAAAGTAATGTAACTATTATTTGGTTTAAAAGCAGGGCAGCCGGTTTCCGACAGCTTCCTCTTTCTTCTTCTGCTTTTAGCAGCTATAAAAAACCTTTTAAACCCATTTGATTGAAAAATGCATGGATGGGTATTTTTATATTGGGTTACAATCACACATATAGTGTATGTAGCTGTAACACTGTATATGTCTGCTCCCCTGGAAGGATGTAAATTTATAGTATAGTGCCGTAATCTTTATTTTGAAAACTGACTTCAGTGCTCCCAAATTCTTTGGTCTGTGTCCCCTAATTATTATTATTATTTTGCGTCCTCTTCGGAGGTTCCATTGGGAATCACTGTCTTTCCATGTGGGTTACTACTTTTAATTGGGCAAATGATCTGGGTGCTTCCTCATGGTCCGGGTAAATGTCTGCTTGGCACGTGACTTAGTGCTTTCAGATGTCTCTGGCTGCCACCTACCGGCGATTTTTCCAATAACATTGTGTTCCTTAAGAAGGTTTTATTTTGAAGTTTGTTTCCGGAAGTCCTAATTTTCATTCCGTTTGGATGAATTGACTGTGGCATGAGACTGAGCCAGTAGTCCGGGGGAGCGTCAGCCAGCAGGTCTTGACTGTTGGTGTGGATATGAGAGGAAGTCAGATGTGTTAACCTGGTAGTCAGCCGGTACACAGGCCGCTGCACAGCAGCATCCATCTGAGCGGGACTGCCCGACCGGCCCGGCGGCTGTTGTCGCTAACTAACTGGCTAGCTAGCTAGCGAACCCAAACCCGCTAACTTCACCAGTTTAAGGTGGTTTAATTGACGAACGGTGTGGGGAAAGAGGGGCCTCCGGCTAGTGCGACTCGGTTAACTGCTGCCCTGGAGATCTTAGCTGCCCGGTTTATTTTCCGGAGCAACATCCTGCTGAGATGGGTGAGTAGACAGCTAGCTAACCAGCTCGCCCTGAGCCGAGTTAGCTAACAAGAACTGTTTTCACCATTTATCTCAACCAATAATGGTTACAATGAACACGTCTGCAAGTAACAACGTATGGGTGATTGTTGACGTTATGAATCATGCATTAATTCCAGAAGAGCATGTCGGCGACCCTCATAGTTTTCTGCTGTTTTATTTTAACGGTGGTCATGGGAAAAGCTGACTGTGGCTAAATCTTGTGTACGTGCGCGTGTCTGCCTCAGTGCTCGGGTGGGGTAGCTTCCCTGACTCCATCCACTATCCGCTCTCAGTGGTCGTTATCTTTTCCCTGTAGCAGTGCTATTTCTGCTAATGTTATGCATTCTCATTGCCTTTGTTGTTGACCGATGTGATTCAGCAGAGACTTGAATGGCTCGAAGGTCCAAGTTGCTGTGTGAATGTACATCCCCTGAAATGGCAGTGTGCTGTTGATGGTGTAGATGGCACTCCTCCATCTCCACAGCTGTTATGCAATAGGATCCAGCAGCCCACTTTGTGTTGCTGTTTATACTGCACTGCTCTCTATAGTGTGTTTTTGCTGGTTATTGATGATAGATATACACCAGTTACTCATTGTGACTAATCTGGTACTGCATCTCCATCATAAGATTGAATACAAATTGACATTAAATGCCTGCTGTAGCTTCTTCAAAAATTACCTGTATATCCATCACATTAGAAAAGCACTGTCCCTATGAGGTAGTGGCATCCCTGAATGGCATCTTGAGCAATATTTGTCTGACAGTTTCTGAGCTATTTTGCAAGGTCTAAGCCCAGCCTGTATCACTCATGTTGTCATTTCATACAAGACATCTAGGGATAGAGGGATGGATGTGTGGGTTGTGCAGTGCACCAGCAACTGACAGAAACAACCAGGTCACTGCAACAGTGTCTGCAACCCTTATGCAATACATCATCACCTGGTTTGTAGGCACAATGCTGGAATGACTGTTAAAATAATTCCCAGTGTTACTGCAACGATTTTTAGCATTTGCTTATTCTCTACTGACGTTCAGTCAAATATAAGAGAAAGTAAGGTGGCAGCCTTCAACTAACTGGAGTACATTCTGGATGAAACCTGACAGGTCAGTCCTAATCAGGTTTTGCCTGGAACATAGACTGTACAGTCTGACCTGAAAGCAGTGCTGTGAGCTGTATAGACCCAGTGAACAAGCACCGTTCTCTCTAATAACATGTACTGCATTTAAGCTGCTTAATTAATTAAGTATTATTATTATTCAGCCATTCTTCAGTCTAGTTGTTTTACATGATCAATATCAGCCTATTGGCTCTGACTGTAAGTAGATCTATCTGGAGTATAGATCAAGTGAAGTGATATCATGCTGTACAGGAGATGTGGAGCAGTTGTCAAACATTACAAAGTGCAACTCCATGAAACATTTCTGAGAAGAGCCCAGAGGGAAAACATTTATTAAGCTCATAGTCACCATTATATGATTTTATGAGGAAACAGCTAGCTGGTAATTAGTTTCTTTCACTTATTAATAGGTATAACAGGAATGATAACCTAATCATTTGTCATAGTATGTAATGGATGCACACCAGTTCTAAATCATTGATTCAGTTACTGTTGTTAACATGGCTGGCAGTACAGCAGATTGATGGCTCTTAGTCCTCACAATGAAGTAAAGGGTAGAAGGGTCGAGATGAGTCAAGCAGAGACATACAGTAGAAGAGCTGTTTAAAAAAAATCAAGAAGACAGAATGTTTTAGCTATAATTGGTTTGTAGGTTCCTCATTTGGTTGATTGTTGACATGAAGTTAGCTTGGTAGCTCCATCAATCTACAAGATAAAAATAACAAATGTCATTAAACCTCCAGTTTCATATTTAATTTTTAAATTGCATTGGAAATAAAAGAGTTTTTGTTAATATTCTCATAAAACGCCTCCCAGAGGGCAGCAGTGCAAATTGAGTGGGTGGGTTATATGTGTTAGAATAAAAATCTCCCAGCTGGTTCACAGTGACTTTACTGCTGCACTGACCAGCCTAGATGCCCATACTAGGATGTTGAATTGAAGGTTAGCACTCATACTACCAGTGCCTCATATAACATCTCCAGAAAATTCTGGCTAATGGCAAACTGAGCTAATGTTAAAGTGGAAGATAATCACAGAGTGGCTGTACATGAACGCCGTAGCTAGTGAGCTTAGCTTTGGACAAAGTTTGGACTTAATGTTAGCTATTTTGCCAGTGGGCATGATGTCAATATGTTAAGTCCGTGAGGAGTGACATAGTGTTAATAGAACTGCAGCAGCTTACCAATACGGAGTAATGACATACCACTAAGAAACAGCATATGCGACTAAAACAAGAGTGTTACACATTCAGCTACTTTTCAGTCTCCAAAGCAGGTAGAATCTCAGCACTCTAAGCCTTTCAATCAGGGACAATGTGTTGAACAGTTTTGTCTCTTCAAGTAGGGGTTACATCTGTAACTATTTTTTCCAGTTATTGGTTGTAACTAATTGGCATAGATTAGCTTTGATTATTTTAGTCTTACTAGTTTAGAGAATAGTTTGATAAAAATGTCCACAGACTACACTGAAGGTGTTGATGTACAAGGTGAAGCATTTATTAGCACAGGTTTTGTGTTGAATTTTTCTTATTTAGAGACATCATTTTTATTGCGAGAATATGAAAGGAGAATGTTCATGAGGTTATTTTGTGAAAAATACACTGTGCTGCAATATGGGTGGGTGAAACACCATCATATGTAATGATTCAACACCTATATTATCATGGTCTATCCTGCTGCTTGGAGTTTTCTTACATTTTTGTGCTTCTGTTGTTACTGTTCCTCTGATACTTTAGTTTTCTGATATGCATCATTTTTGCTGAGGCTGTGGTGAGGTGAGGATCCAGAGATGGAAAAACAGAAAGAATTGTGTGAATTTAGATTTAGATGAACCCCTGCTGTGCAAAAAGTCAGCCAGTAGTTGGTTGCTTAAAATTCATGTGTACACTGTGCGCCTGTAGCTGTTGTACAATGAGATATATTCACCACCTGCAATAATTACTTCATCACTTATATAACTCTTTGAATTGGACTTGGATGGATTTTATGCAGATGTGGTGCACTATGTGACGGCAATATAAAAACCTTTCACTGTAAAGCTATATACATTTACCTCTTCACTGTCTGAAAAACTGGTAATTCACAAGACCTAACCCCAGCAGTTAGCACAATGGCAAATTACTATAAATTATTATCACTGTCAGATACATAGTCTTTAACGTCTAACATCTTATAGAGTATTTAAAAGTGAAGTGTATGAGTATGGAACAAGATTCATCAGAATTTGTCAGAAGATATTCAGTCCATGCACCTATTCTCTTAGCCACTTACTCTGTTCAGGGTGGCAGAGGGTTGGAATCTATGCTAGAATCAATCAATGCTAGAAGATACTAGAATATTTGTTTTGGCCAATATGGCAAAGAGGTTTTTTTCCAAAGTGGTTTATCCCACAAGTTTGGTTCATTTTCTTAGATTTGAAAATCAGAATCAATCACTCAGTGATCGGTTTCAAGTAAACTCAAATTAAACTTGAATTGAAAACCTGCCACCTTTTTTTTCTGTTTGCAGACAACCTGAGTGAAGCCTTGGAGAAGCTGAAGCTAGCGTCTACAGACAGCGCCACTGACAGCGTGGAGAGCTGTCTGGACTGCCTGCTCAAAGCACTCGCCAACAACAGTAAGTATAGCCTGATTCACTCTAAGTGTGTAGTAAAAATCATTTTTCTTTTGGTCTGCAAAATCACTCTGCCACTAGACTTACCAGTTCTGTAATATTTTCCACATAGCTCAAATGTAAATAAGAACAGTCATCAGATTTCAGCCCTCTCATTACTGTGGTCAGTTGTTAATTTGATAAATCATATCTGGATTGTAGTCAGATAAGAAATATATGCGTACTGAAAATGAGGCCTTTGACTAAGCTGGTGTCTGCCTACAGACGCATTTTTGGACAGTGTGACAGTCCTTGCCAGACAGCTGAATAATGTGTAAGAGTAGACGTCTTGCTTTTGAATGAGTAATTCTTCTCCTGCTGATTGTACAGCACGTCCTTCCTTATCTGGAGTCACTGTCATTCAATGCCTGTGGTGTTAAACCTGTCTGACCATATGGGTTCAGTGTGTTAGCCATTTATTGTTCCATGTCATGGACTGACCACTAAATGCCCATATTCACTGGTTTTTCTGTTTCTGACAAAAGCTGACATTCATGAAAGAGTCATCTTTGGTTGTCAGTCCAAAACTGTTGTTCTCAGTCACTGTGTGAACTCTTTTCCACCAAATTAGCTCTGGTTCTTGAGCCGGTTCTGTTCAGGATTCTTGGAACGTCAGTGTTATTCAGCGACTCAGTCAATGTTTCCACCAGTGCTGACCTGAACCATTGTAATCAAGGATGTGTCATCAATGGAGGGCATTGTACATCCTCTCCTTCCAACTTGTAGAGCATGACATACCCACTGATGGTATCATTGCTTGAACTGCAGGTTAAGGAAAGCCTGCTGTTTTTTGGTCCCAATGGAGAACCAACGTTTGGGTTCTGAACCAATTTATTTTTGGTCAAAATGCTGCGAAACATGACCTCATGACATCAATGTTGGGTGTAGAGAAGAACACATCTCACTACACCCAAATGCACCTTTAGTGATGCTGGGTGTGGTCAGAGGTGAAACAGACTTTTCAAACCCTTCAACCATAAAGGCAGTGGAACATGGCTTTTCAGCCTGCTGTTTGTTTATTGCTGTAAATTACTCTAATGGCAACCATCGTTACCATCTTAGTTTAGTATGCTAGCAAGCTAAGTTCTAATTATCGCTAAATACAGAGTACAGCTGAGGCTGATAGGAATGTCATTGGTTTTGCAGGTATTTGGTCACAAACCTGAAGAACTACATCAGTTGAAATGTTGACCTGATGATGGCGCTAGATGAAAATTCAGTGGATAACCAAAGTTCATCCTGAGGTGGACATAACGGTCTGATCCAAATTCATCCAAATTCACAACTCATTCATTAGTTTTTGAGACATTTCAGTCTGGACAGCTGTCAGACAGACTAACATTGTCATCCGCAGAGCCACACCAGGGGTGTGGCTAGCCACAGAACAATTTCTTGACAAACAACCTTTTGTCAGTCCACCTGATACCTCTGTGCAGCATCTCCATCTATTGTCACATATTGTGGTATTTGTTTTTACCAGCAATAATTTCTGATTCTGAGAACATGTGGGCAGCTTGTATTTCTGAAAAAGACTGCATTAACGTGATTGAAATTGATTCTGTTTTTTCTCTTCAGACACTGAGGCCAGTGTGAAGATCCAGGAGATGGGCATTCTTCCCCTGCTCCCCACCCTTCTAAACCCCCAGTCTTCCTGCACTCCTAAAGTAGCCAACATCATAGCTGAGGTGGCCAAAAATGGTGAGGTTCGGTTTCCAAGTCCATCCACCCAGGAACATCCTGACTTTCTGTTCATCCATTTGTCAGTATTCAATTTTTACACTCTCTCTTGCTCACATCCTTTTTGTTTCTCCATGTTGTGTTATTGTTTTGATGTAAATGGAGCAACCTTGTTTGTGAGAAATTTTGTATGAATGAAAATATTTGAAGAATTGAACAGTAACGGGCAGCCCTTCTTGGTGTTTCGGAGCTAAGCTGTCACTGGAGGTATTGTGTAAGGACTCAAACCTTGCATAACTGCAGTGTCAGAGAGCTTTCATTTTCCATAATGCGTCTGTGTGAGCACAGGAGAAGCTTTTAAAGTAGAGAAAAGCAGACATGATTAGAACTTGGGGCAAGAAAAGGTTAGGATAATGAATGGGTTTTTAGCAGCTTGCAAGACTACAGCTAATGATCACTCCCCAGCAGTTTGCCAAGCTTGGCAACAACCCGCTGGCATTTATCTGTCACCGCTTCCGGAAACGTCTGCAAGCAGCCAAGTGACTGCTGGGCTAAAGACAACTCCCTTTCTGTCTGACAGTTTGAACTGACTTGATTGTTTTAAAGCTGCACCAGAACAAGATTTAATGCAAAAACATGTTGACTTGTTATCATACATGTAAATCACCAACACAGCAGAGAGGAGTGTCTCATCCCTGCTAAAACCCAGCAGTTCCACCCTGAAAATTAGTATGGTCACTGAGACATCCTCTTCATATACACACCGCGGTGACTCCATGCTTACTGTCGGTGGGAAATGTAAACTGTCTCTTAGACAGCAGTGAGTAATTATTTGACCCAGAGAAATCTGAGATTCTTTACTGTTTTTCATCCAATTTGTAACCCCTGGTAAACAGCATCACAGCTGGGTGGGGAACTATGAGGTGTCTGGGGTTAGGTGATACTCAAGAATAGTTTTATTTACTGACCCCAAGTTCAGAGGCATGTGCTACAAAGCAAGTTAAACATATCCATGATATCTTTTTGTTCTCTGGCTTCATTAAACCTAACAACCACAGTCTGGCTAAGCGGTCATACAACGGTGGTTACCAACTCATTAAGTCAACCCAGGATTTCCAGAGCGTTCACATGAAAGAGGTGGAGTTGTTCATTAAAAGCAGTGTTGTCAGAATCATTAGTAAAATACGTAATCTGATATGAAGAATAACGTTGATAGCTGCATGTTGGTGCAGGTCTAGCAACATCCACAAATGACATTTAACAAGGTCAAATGTGAACAATATGATCACATGACTGGAATAAAAACGCTAGAATTAATTTGCAGTTATTAAAGTCAGGATTTGTAAATAAGTACAAAAATGATTGTTTCTTACTGAGCGAGTGTTTTTGCTCTTTAGTCTGATGGCGATTTATTCTGCGTTATTGTGAATATGTGATGCAGATTAACAGTGACAGTAATGACAGACTGTTTCTGCTGCCAGAGCAGAGAGGAGAGAGTTAATGTCTGATGAGCTCAGTCTAACTGAAATGTTCAACCATTCGATCTTTAGTATTTGTCACTTTACTGTAAATTCTTTTGTCCTTATCAGGATCCTGTAGAAATTATGACGTTACTGTTATGTTCAGGACTTAAGACAAAAGGTTTAGACATTTGACTTGCTGCTCTTGAACTGGTAATTGACTCAGGACTTCATAGCCAAGACTTGAGACATACTTGTGACTTGGTCTCAACTCTCTCTGAAATCCACTACATTTAAAACAAATACTACTATTGAAGCTCTGGTACAAATGTGTGTTTGATGCTCTTAACTTCCCTCAGACAATTTTATTCTGACCTGTTATCCGATATTGTTGCTTCCTTCTAGAGTTCATGCGGAGCCCCTGTGTTGAAGCTGGCCTCATCCCTCCTCTAATTCAGCTGTTAAACTCCACCGACCAGGAGGTTTTACTGCAGACTGGCCGAGCTCTTGGCAACATCTGTTATGACAGCCGTAAGTAGGAGTGTGCTTTGCTTAGGGAACGTTGAATCCCTCATGAGCCTTGTCATCACCGTCACAGACAGAAGAGAAGTAATGAAAAGGATGCTGCGTTTGGGCTACAGTAGACCGTAGTGCTTCAGCTACACAAGCCTTTCACAGGGTTATAAGACTGTATCCATGGAAATTTTGTCGAGCTCTGAGTAACCACACCCCATTTACTGCATTCACACAGAAAGCACTGCAGCTACTTCCCTGCTGTCTGTTAGCTGTGAATACTTCAGTTGAATTTCCCCTGACATTAATTGTTTGTTTATTTAGAACCTGTATTCACGATATTACTGGAGTCCATATGAAGGTATTCAAGGTAACAAACACACTTATATAGAAATTAACTTTAATGATATGTAACATTACATACAGTACAAGACACAGTCAAAAACTAGGGCTAAAACTATAAAAATCCACTACTGTCTGTCCTCAGTCTCTTTTCTGAAGGTGCTTTTTAATAATGATTTAAAAGTAGACACACTTGATATGTTACACTGAATTGAGTTTGTCCTAGTTTTGGGTGATATGAACTACAGCTATACTGATACTGATACTCCTACCTCTAATATTTCACAATATATCAGCCCATAGTAATTTTATTAACATGAAGACATAACATAAACAAACAATCCTGATGCAGAGAAAAGTCACTAAGAGTGGAACTTTTTACAGTGTAACAATCAACTTGTCCTCAGTCGACAAACTCTGTAATATAGAGACTATTCCTAAATTGCCTCAAACCTAGTTTAGCATTTCGGTACTGCTTTTTTGTGCTACATATCTGCTGATGTTTACACTGATACTTATACATCTGCAATAAGCTAATATCAGCTGATACACTGGCTGATTTATTGGTTTACTTCTAATATAAGCTGCCATTGAAATTGCAATATGGCTAAGAGCAATATCCAAATCACAAGAGCTGCAATTATAGGTAAAATGTCTCCCAGCACATCATTATGAATGAAGTCTTGTGGTATTACAGAGATGCCCCGCCTTACAAATCATTTTCTCCAGTTGTAAAGGAACATGCATGCTTTTGGTACAGACCCCAGCATATATAATGAAGGTGCTTCATAAAAGAACAAAGCTGCAGCATTTGACTTTGTATATAAAGCCCAAAACTTTGATCAGAAATTTCTAATATGGCTAAAATGTAAATGTCACACATAACAAGCTCCTGTTCTAAACCTTACTTACTCATTTGCAGCAGAAAGGCTTCAAATTACATGTACGACTGAGGTGATAACATAATTGGAATGGAATTACTGTTTATTATTTCTAATGTACGTATGATTAACAAATATGTTTAGTTATTCAGTGATTGAAGTTGAAATTAAGGAAAGGGCTGTGTGTCAGTAAAGCCTTGTTGCACATTAATCTCATTTGTTAAGTCATATGTATAAAAACTAAGGTGTCCCAGCTTGTCTGACAACATTATGACTGTTTAAAAATGCTATATTTGATCTAAGAAACGTCCTTAGTGAATACAGCAGTGGAGTATTTGAGTATTGACCTCAGGGAGGAGCAGCAGAGTTTAAGCCTGATTTTGCAGCCAGCTTTAGAGGCTTTAATCACAGCTGTCAGTTCTGGTGTGTAGTTTGTCGTCTTGTTGAAAAGCTGGGTATCTGTGGAATCTGGTGGGATGTGACATTTGTTGGAGTGGAGGGGGGTCTCAGTAAGCTGGCATGGTTGTATGGTAGACGTACTGGGAGAGTGTGGACAAGCAGCTGCTCACTACCTTCCAGAAACACACACTTGTGATATGTTAGACATTGCTCAGACGTTACTTCAGTAGAATAAATGAAACAGAATCTTCTGAATCACTTTCATTGCAACATGATGGAATGAAGGTTTGAACATACAGGATACACACTTAAACATGAAGTGGCACATAATCACTGTAAAGTTTAAAGACCTTTGATTTGTTCATTTCATATTTTTAAATACTGTGTTAAATCACCAAGGACCTCACAGTATATTGAATGCAACAATATAAATGATTTGATAATGTGAAAAAATATCAAAACAAAGACTTTGAAGAAAACAGGATATATATAATCAGGATATATTCCTGTCACAAATTTATTAAGATGTTTTTAAAAAGTCTGAATCTTTAATGTAATGTATACTCAGACATCTTTATTTTATTGGTAATCAAGGGAACAGTAGAATCAGATGCCTGGCTCCTCTCCCTGTCCCTAAATGGTTCAGTGCACAGTCAAAGCAGAGGGTGTAGCATGAGCAGAATGTTAGCGTAGCAGCAGTAGCTCTGGTGGCTACACAGGAGGTGTTGAGGCACAGTACTGAGTTGTAGGTCACTTACGTTTTGGAGGCGCTGATAGCCCAGTACATAATCACTGTCACTACATGCATGAAATACAGAAAAACAGACTGAGTGTAAACATTGTACACAAGTAAAATGTAAACATAGCAGCTGTGCAGACAGCTGGACTGATGTCGCTCACTTTCACGTGATGTACTAGTACACCTGCACCCACATCGACTCCAAGACACTGCTTCACTTGGGACTTCAACTTGTTCACAGCTCAAAGGTGGCCAGCCACTGCTGTAAGTACAATGGTCTCAGATTTGGAGGTGCTGACCCTTATCCCAGCCTTTTCACGCTTACTGTCACACAAAACTCATTCTGCAAAAAGGTGATATCAACAAACTGGATGATTTCCTCTGGTTAGCTGTGCAGGAGATGCTATCCATGAAAATCACAGTATAGGCAATAAAGGACTTCTCCAACAACCTCCCGCTTTAGAGAAAACAAACCCAACTCTTACACTCTGACTCACAAAGGCTGGATGGTCTGTATCAGAAGCTCCAGCACCCCACATTACTGCAGAGGCCCCCATAAGCCACCCAGAGGGACACAGGCGAAAGCCCTCTCCAAGTCCACAAAGCACATGTTGACTGGATGGACTGAGCTTATTGCAGGAATAAAGAGTTAGTCCACTGCCCTGTGGCCAGGAAGGAATCTACACTGCTTCCCCTGAGAGTGAGGTTCAATCACAGAAGCCTCCTTTACCAGCAGTCTAGTGGGCATGAGTTCTTCCATCTCTGTGGAGTGTTTTTTGAGACTTTAGACTATTTTAGCCTATTTTTGAGACCAATTTTAGTCAGTATTTATACAAAATCCATGACAATATATGAGCTAATACTGAGTTATTGAGTTATATTTTTGATGAAGATTTCCTGTTAATTTGGTTCATTAAATAGTTGTAACAAAGATACAAATTCAGCAGGACATTTTACAGTTGAAAGATAAACTTGCCAGTATTTCATAAATATGGTATTTAGATACTGCAATTCTTGTTCTTTTTATTTATCTGCTGACATATAGTGCAGATATATCTGTGATGAGTTGATATCTGACAATGATACATGCTGGCCAATTAATTGATCAGGTTCTATTGGAGATCCTCAGCAGCTGTATTGTATTGTATTAGTTGTATTGCTTGAGCCTTTTTCTGTAACCACCCACCAAGTTGTGGGATTGCTGTTTGCCAACATGTGTCCTTAGGTTCAAACCCAACATAACTCTGAACTTTTTTCAAAAACCTTCAAATCATTTCTAGGCAAATATGTAGTTGTTTTGTTCACTGTCCCCGGATTTCATATACCATGCCCATAACAAACAGATGTTTAGGCTGAAATAATGCTCAGTAACACTTCCCATTGGGAATTACAGCTAAAACTGCTTCAGATCCTTATAGGCAGCTTTCATATAGCTTGATACCTTTGTGTTAGCTAAGGAGTAGCCATAAGCTACCACAGTCCAGCACTAGTCACTCTACTCAGGTTCCTGCTGGCTGTCTCTCTAGTTCTGTGATTAACTCTGCTATCTGCTTATTGAAGTGAAGTCCTGCCACTGCCTTTTCATGAAACAAATTGTTGAGTTGGCATCAACAGCAGCTTCACATGAACAGAACAGAATATTATGTTGATGACATTTCCTTGTTGTCGAGAGCCCAGGCGTGGCATGCTGCCATGAGTGATTGAAAGTAGCAGACGCACTGATACTGAGAGGACTGACTCATGTACCGCTTCCTTTGGCTGCTATTCTACCAGACAAAGCCCTCCTAGAGAGACCGTTATCACTACTGTGCATTTATTGTTTCTCTAAAGAAACAAAGAAACAAAAGAATAACAGTGATGTAGGCACTTGTGATGAGTATCAGTATCAAAGGTAAAGTGTCCTGGCTTTCAAAGGATTACTATCTGGATATGGGCACCGTATAAAGGCTTGATTATGCCAGACATCCACTGTCAATGGTCGGTTTATTCAAGCTTCTTTTCTGATTTTTTTTTTTTTTTTTTTTTTTTTTTTTTTTTTAAGATTGCGGTTCCTTTGATTTTGCTGTTGATTGTGCTGAGTTTGCTGTTACAAAACAGTTATATTAACTGTGCAGGGAGAGCTATAGCTTTATTCTGTTGCAACAAATTTTAAAAGACAAGGGAAGAATTATGGCCACCAATGTCAGTTGTGGCATTAAAGAAATCCAACTCCAGGTTCCTGGATTTGAATAATAAAAATCCTTTATCAGATGGACAGTAAGCCTTTAAATCCCTGTGAACCACACTCAGGACGTAGGCTTGGATTTGCTTCATGCCATATAGTTGTGGTCATAACTCTTTCCTTTAGAATTATTTTATTCAGCAGTGTGACCATTTTATAGCCTTAGTTTGCACTGATGTTTTGTACTGCTTGCGTAGTATTGCTTTCACATGTATTTTCAAGTTGTGGTTATTTTTCTTTTTTTTTCCTTTGCTTTGTGGTTGATTTGTGTCCTGGCCTCTTTGTTTTGCAGATGAGGGCAGGAGTGCAGTTGACCTGGCAGGAGGGGCTCAGATAGTAGCTGAACACATTAAATCCCTCTACCAAAATACTGAGCCGGAAAATGAGAAGCTCTTGACTGTCTTTTGTGGCATGCTGATGAACTATAGCAATGATAATGGTAATGACCATCTTCCCCCCAAGAACAACTGTTAACTAATCTCAACTAATCAGCGAATGTTCTCTTTCTTATACACAGACAGTAGGGTTGAACTGAACCAGAGGATTCTATTCTTTTCTGGTTTGGACTGACCTTTCTCCTGATCTTTCTGTCGTGCTCTCTGTTGCTTTTTCAACTTCACCTCTGAGGTAATCTGCAGTTATTAATATTTGCTAAGAGCCAGCTTTCATTGTGGTAGTACCCTTCCTTCCACTACCATCCTCTGTAAGTCTGCTTTGTTAATAGATCCAGCAGGTATAACATATCCATTAACTAGTTCCTCGTCCCTACTTCCTCTACTTTTTAGCCATGGTAGTGGCATGACTTTGGAGATGGCAATGTTGGATCGATCAGTTGGACCACCACTTTGGTCCAGTCTGAAATATTTTGACAACTATTTGCTAGATTGTTGATTTTTACGGACATTCAGGGTCCCCGCATGATGAATTCTAATTACTTTGGTAACCTCCTGGCCTTTTGCCCAGCAACATAGCAGCTCAATTTTGTCACTTATCAAGTGAAATATCTCAAAATTCACAAGATGATTGGCACAACATTTTGTACAGACATTCATGGTTCCCAGAAGATGTATCTCTAACGACCTTGGTGATCCATTGACTCTTCTTATAGTGCAACCACTAGGTTGACACTTTGAGAAGACTCTATAGAAATGTACCACTATTGGATGTGTTGTTGTTAAACATGATACACAAATTCAAGTTCGTTTAAGGATGACATTTATTAAGTTACAGTCAGGTTTTCTAGTTAATCCTGACTTTCCACCTAGCGATATCATTAGGTCAAAATTTGAATTGTGCAGTCCCATTCCCATCAGCCCCCTGTCCTGTGTTTAGTGCTAATTAGCTTATGTTAGCATGCTAACACACTAAATTAAGATGGTTACCATGTTAAACATCTGCTAAACATCAACATGTTAGCGCTTGTCATTGTTAGAATGTTGCATACTGACTTTAGCATTTAGCAAGTACCGCCTCACAGAGCTATTAGTTTTAGATGTTTGTAGACTCTTGTTACATTTCGGTTTGTGTACTGATTAAACTAATAAGACACAACAAAGTCTTACTTAATGAGCTTTGGAGTTGTTGGTAAGTGTATTTTTGAATTTAGGACCAGACTAGCTGTTTCCCCCTGCCTCCAGTCTGTATGCTAAGCTAGGCCAATAATGTCCTGATTCCAGCTCTTTACTTCATACTGTTTTCTTATCTCAATCTTTGAAACAAAGCACCTAAGCTTATTTAAATGTTGAACGATTTCTTTAGGATGCAAGACAATTTATAAACCTGTCTGATAACTTGTTTTTTAGAAATACACTTATCCAACAGTCTAGTGGTAAGTAAAACACAGTGTTGTCCTTTTTTCACTTGCAGATTTTCTACATAAAATACCCTTTTTTTTTTGTATATACTGAAGTGATTTCCATCAGATTTTATTCTTTTGTGACTAAAAGTTTGCAAGTTATCCTGCTGTTAAGCACAGTTTACATACAGCTTATGCTTTCTCTTCTATATGTCTCTATCTTCATCATGTATTGCCATCACTTCCATTTGACTTACCCTCTTATTTACTATGTATTTACATGATTAACTGTATTTGCCAGTTTGAAAAGGTGAGAAAAATGAATTTACCCTGCACTGTATTCCTGTATACATTTTCTCTTGACTATCCTGCAGTTTGTGTCTTTGTGATAACGAAGCTTGTTGACAGCAGCAAGTATGTGATCTGACAGACTCTGAGCTCCTGCCAAGGTGTCTTTTGGCACTGGGTGGTGGTGGGGTTTGTTTGGCTGGGTGATGGGAGGTTTGGGGTTGCACTATCAGAATGGATGAGTTTTTGAAGCTTTTTTGCAGCTTTCAGCAGCTTTCAGCATCTAGCTGACTCTTCAAATCTAGCTACTGTTGAGACAACAACCCATTTAATAACACTGAATCAGCTGCATCAGTTAAATGAAACCTCTTAAGAGAAGGACATGAATCTATTTAAGATATTCCTGTGACAAACATGGCACTCAAATATTTATGGTACACATATAATGCTTGATGATGCCTGTACTCTTACAAGACCATATAATGTTTTCTAAATATAAATGTTACATTATACAGTATCTGATCTGATCTTAAATTACTATTTAAAGTCATAAATGCATTTACATACCATTCAAAAGTATAATGCTTGTACCATTGCTTCTCGAAGCATCAAATACTCGAATTTGCATTAATACTTAGAGATGCTTAGGGCTTTACTAATGAGCTTAATAGTGACTTACTGAATGGTTAAAGATTTCTAAAGTATTTGGAGGTGCTGTGTATAAACATTAGACAGATATGTTTTTTTCAGGGCCAATACAGATAGCAATTATCAGTAGTCACGGAGGCCGATAACCAATATTTGGAGCCGATATTCATTTGCAGTAAAAGTGAAAATATTGGTGTCAAAATTTTGAATAATACAAACTCCAACACTTAACTTTGTTTATATGCCTTTAAGCATATGTTTATTAGACAGATTTGCAGATTTGCAACATGTTAAAGGTTTTTTTTTTTTATCTTAGACAATAGACATCTTTGTTTTAAAATTCTAACAAAAAGTACAGGGAGCTCTCAGGCTCAGCAGCATGTCTTATAAAGTTAAATGAAAACTTAAACAAATAAATAGCTCCTTAAAGTTTTCTACAGTAAATGAAGTTTTCCAAAATTTCAATATAACTGAAATGTTATGACGTCGATATGCGTCAAAATGCCCAATATCGGTGCCAATACAGCCGATAATCGGTCTATCCCTTAAAATATATGTAAATACTTTAGATGAGGCCATGGTTGAGTTGATCAGTGACTAGTGCCATTTGTTCTGTTAGCACTTCTCAGAATGCTAATGCTTCTTGCCATTCTCCTCTGTATAACCTAGTAGCCTTAACATTATATCAATGTTAATTCAATATCAATGGAAGTGCCATGAAATTAGTCTTTGAAATGATGTACACAGTGTCCTCATCATGGCTTTTTTTATTTTTTCCATCTTTAACTTCTGCCACCCCCTGCCTTTCCAAAAACTCTGACCGTTTTAGTTTTATTTAAACGGCGAGAAGTGTCCTCTTATTGTTTTCTGCCTTTCAGGTAGTGATCCATCAGATTCTCCTCTGTATCTGATCTTTAAGGAACACTGTACAAAGCTGTGGGGGCTGAAGTAATGTAATATTTCATTGGTGTTTAAACACTGTTGTGCTGGCTCCAAGTATGTTATGTTATTACTTAATGAATAGTACTTTTTTAGCTTAACTTTTACTTTATTTACTGACTGTTACTTGGCTCTTTGGTTTAGCTTGTGCTGTTACTTGTACTGTTAGTTCTTACTGACACAGAATAAGGACCTGAAAAGATCTTTTTGAGCATCAGACCTTTTCCTTCTCTCTTCTGTTCTGTTCTGCCCCGTTCTTATCTTCTACAGCTGATTCATTTACACGTGTTTTTTTATTTAAAATAATAAATCTAAATGCTTTCTTTTTGCCCTTCAGGTGCTTCTAATAGCTCTGCCACTTGCTCAAATGAACAAATCTACACATTTCATTTTGGGTTTTGGGAATTTGAAGCTGTTAATATATTCAATCCTGTATCAAGATATGATGAGTGTTATCATAAGGTTTGACTGTGATTTCCCAGATTCACACGAGGCAGGAGTGGATTTTTGGTGACTTCATTACAGTGTGAATGTAATATGACTTTAAGTGGTAATTAAAGGATAATGGTAAACATTAAATGTACTGTACAACAGTCGTGCATGTACATGGAAGTTATAACTGACTCAGTAGTGTCAGACTAGTTAACTAGTATTAGCTACTGCTCCTACCAAACCAAGTAAGGCTTTATAGAAGTATTTTGAGCTTATATGTTTTTTAAAATCATCTTTTAAAACCAGATTTATACAAATGGCCATTGGTTATTTAAATACGGCATCTCAGCTTTCAGACACAGTCAATATGCCACATGCTTTTCTCTTGATCTCCTCAGCTCTGCATTATGTTTAGAACAACAGATCCACTGCCTGTGTTTCTGTGTCTCTGTTTATTGCAGATTCCTTACAAGCCCAGCTGATCAATATGGGTGTGATTCCCACTCTGGTGAAGCTGCTAGGCATCCATTCCCACAACACAGCCCTGACAGAGATGTGTCTAATTGCCTTTGGGAATTTGGCTGAGCTCGGTGAGTACATCTTAGTATGTGTTTAGCCAAGTAAATTAACTTACTGACGTGCTAAGTAAGTTTGGATGATGATTCCCTAATCATAGCATCATTTGTGTGTTACCTATTTTTAATTTTATTTACTGTTGAATTAAACAGTGCCTAGAAATGTCTGCACTCATGCAGAGAATGTAATCATTAATCTGAATGGAAGGCACATAAGATGTTCATAAGTGTGCAGACAAGCAGGATTTTGACTGGCAGAGACTGTAAAGGAGAGTGTCTCTGTTGGGACACGCCTGTGATAATCCTCTTGTGTTTTCAGAGTCCAGCAAAGAGCAGTTTGCTTCCACCAATATTGCTGAGGAGCTGGTGCGTCTCTTCCAGAAGCAGACAGAGCATGAGAAGAAGGAAATGATTTTCGAAGTCCTGGCTCCACTTGCAGAAAATGGTAACGTGTTTTTTTTTTTTTTTTTTTTTTTTTAGCTTTTTTGATCATTATTAAGCTCTACAAAAGACCACATCCAAGTCTGATTCAAACAGAACGATGAGAGACTTCAGCATTCCCTCATGCCTTTAGATGAAAATCATGTCTACCTACTGTATAGTAATTTATCTGCTCAGTGTGAGTCATGCTTTCCAGGCTAGCTGCTAACTGCACAGTCATGGCAGACAGCTCCTGCATTTGCTCAGCTGCTCTTTTTCAAACATGTCAGCGTGTATGTGTGTGTGTGTGTGTATGTGTGTGTGTTTGAACGCGTGTGTGTGTGTGTGTGTGTGTTTCAGCAGCAGAGAGAGCATCTTACTGGCTGTTGTTATCACCATTCCAGGCACACTGGGTGCTCCCACATTGTCAGTCTCCAGGACAACGTCCTACTTAACTCCACTCTAGAGAAACCTCGCTCTCTCTCTATCTCACCAGCTCTTTCATTTGTTGTTCTGCATGTTTATTAGGTTTCTACAGAAACAACTATTGAACCCTTCTTCTTTGAAAACATCAGAGAAATTATGGTAATTTAAGAGTCAAGTGGTGTTAAATGTCTTAAGGTTAAAGTGGTTTCAAATTGGAAAAAAGAACATTAAAGTGGACAATGAGTGTCTTTTTCTCAACACTCATACATGACGATCTGTTGATTATTTCACTTAATTGTTTGGTCTATAAAATGGCCTACCTTCATTCTGTTGATGTTTTCAAATCAAGTCTGCAAATGGTTGATAAAGGTTGTTGAACCTCTAAAGACATTTAACAAGAACAAACTTCAATGTTCTCACTCTAATCTATGCTCTCAATGGAATCTCATCGATACAGTACAACATTAGAATACTTGGGAATTTGGGACAATACTTCATGAATTAACATTTTTTAAAAGTATACATATGTATTTTTTAAGAATTGTCACCAAGATACTGTACATGCTAGACAGGACATTTTACAGATGAAAATTGATTTGTCATTGGTCTCTAGAGGACAAACTCTGTAATGGTTATACAATTCCTACATGACTTCAAAGCTTGTTTGGGATTTTGTACTGCTAAGCCATCACATACACAAATATCCTCAGTAAGCTGATAAACTGTAGACTGATTTATCAGTCTAGCTCTATAACAGAATAGACCAATATACCTGTCTGCTCATGCTGCTGCTACCCGCTGGATTACATTTTCATTGAGACTAAAGCTTCACTAAGCAACAACCCAACATTCCATTACTGTGCTTCATATGCAAGACTCTCATGGTGTCATGTGAGGCATATCATATGATTCACTACTGCACTGCAGCAGGGGTGTGTTTCAGACTTACACTGTGGTCTTGTCTGAAATGTCTCACCATCCTTCCCCTGCCAGATGTGATAAAGCTGCAGTTGGTGGAGGCCGGCTTGGTGGAGTGTCTGCTGGAGGTGGTGGCTCAGACTGTGGACGGAGAGAGGGAGGAGACATCGCCCAGCTCAAGACTGCATCCGATCTCATGGTTCTCCTGCTCCTGGGAGGTAAACACTAATACATGGAGCTAGGATTAACTCCTCATAACTGGATTGTCCTGCAACAAACCTAACAGGGTTGAAGTGTTCAGTCATAAACACCATATGCACAAGAACCCATCTTCAGATTCCCTACGAAGCTGAACTTAAAAGGAACCTTGTGTAACAGTAATTAAAAATTCATACTTTCTTTACTGTTGCAGCACAGACCCTGCAGACAGCTGTACAGGGCCATAAGGGGAAAGGCTCATCCTTCAACTGACTTAATTAATGGATAAAAAATTCACCTCCACACATATATGACCATAAATATAAATGCACCGAGTCCTCTGTCCAGCATTGCTGTAGAGAATTAATAATACATCCTTCATGTAAATATTTTATTACAGCAGAATAGAGCTGTGTGTTATAAATATGCAGACTGGCCTCTCTGCCACTGGTCTTAACAAACCCATCAGTTCAAGTTCTGTTCAGTTCTTTAGTCTTACACTCTTATTAGAAACCAAGCTGACAATATTCCACTCCTCTGATGTGTGTGTGTTGTGACAGATTATTGTCTGTTATCTAAGAGCCCGATGAGAAATACACAACACCACAAATCACAGTCTCAGAAATGACCATAGTTCAGTTGTTGCTTCATAACACAGAGCTATATGTTGCTACAGTAACTGTCTTCCTCTCTGATGTGTAGATGAGTCCATGCAGAAGCTGTTTGAGGGAGGAAAGGGCAGCGTCTTCCAGAGGGTCCTGTCCTGGATACCATCTCATAACCATCAGCTGCAGCTGGCGGGGGCTCTGGCCATCGCCAACTTCGCTCGCAATGGTAAGTTTCACTTCACACTAAGGATGAGGTTCATGGAAAATGAAGTAAACACCGAAAAATGAATAGCGGGACATTTCAGCTGCAGGGTTGGGTTGGTTTAATGAAGAAAACAGTGCTGCTGCTGTTTTTATCTCAGCTGAGACAGTGATGTCTAATAACAAAATAAACAGGAAAATGCATGTCTGTAGCAGAATGTCAATAATCAAACTTGATTCTTGATGTTTAAAAATAGTTGTGAAAGTGATGACATACTGGGATTACTGCTGCCTTTGATGCAGATTTCTTATGAAGTACAGTCTCTGACACAGCGTTTCTCCTCTCTTTGCATTTTACGTAGATGGGAACTGCATCCACATGGTGGACACTGGTATCGTGCAGAAGCTTCTGGAGCTGCTGGATCGACACGTCGAAGAAGGCAACGTCACTGTTCAACACGCAGCTCTCAGCGCCCTGCGGAACCTGGCCATACCCGGTGAGCTTCATCTTGTCATCTAGAGGTCTTCACAGATCCACATGGTTCCTGGTGCCACCGTCCCTCAGGAACCAAGGAAACAAGGAACCAAGCACACTCGTATTTTCTTAACTTTTGTGATCTTGGCCTTGTATTTTGAGAGTTGCCATCTGTAGTTATTGTTGTATAAGGTGCTGATGGTTCAGTGTCAGAACACTGTTTTAAATCGACCCTCTTCCCTCCCTCTCTCCAGTGGTAAACAAATCTAAGATGCTGTCAGCAGGCGTCGCGGACGTGGTGTTGAAGTTTTTGCAATCAGAGATGCCTCCAGTCCAGTTTAAACTCTTGGGAACATTACGTATGCTCATCGATACACAAGGTAGATATTTGATCACTTCTTAATCTTCATCTTCAAACTACATTCTTTAAAATCCCCACAGCAAAACCTCATGATGAATATATCGACTCTGACATCATGTCATGTTCCACAGACCAGGTCATTAAGTTTAAAGTTGGCAGCAGTTCTTAGTTCTTTTCCCTCAGCTCAGCTCTGTTTAAGCTTTGGTACGATCATCAAGAGATTCTCAGCCCAGACTGCAAGAGCCTCAATTCTGAGTCATTAAGACACAAATATGGTAACTGCTGCTCAAGAAAGTGCACTCACTGGACAGATGGTTTCATATCAGAATGTCCTCATACTCAGTGGTTTGAAAGAAAAACACAGTTTGCTTCTAATGGAAAATTGACTCAATTCAACCAAATGCATTTTTGGTACAAACTGCCTGGTACAGAGTGGTGGTGGACTTTGGTGGCAGCAGACACCAGGGTAAAAAGACAGTAACGTTGTGCGCTGTGTGTGTGTGTTGTCAGCCGAAGCCGCAGACCAGCTGGGAACCAATGGGAAACTGGTGGAGAGACTAGTGGAGTGGTGTGAAGCCAAAGATCACGCAGGAGTGATGGGCGAGTCCAACAGGCTCCTGTCGGCGCTCATCCGACACAGCAAGTCCAAGGTCAGACGCCGCGCTTCCAGACTGACTCTGACAGACTCTCTATGTCAGTGTTTGTGTCATGATAAACACAGGAAATGACATACAGATGTATGTATGTATCTATATTTGTGGATTTTTCTGGATTTCAGGAAGTCGTCGAGAACTGTTATCCAGGGAGGAGGAGTCAAGCACTTAGTTACCATGGCAACTAGTGAGCATATGATCATGCAGAACGAAGCACTGGTGGCTTTGGGTCTCATAGCAGCACTGGATTTAGGTAAGAGTAAAGATGGATGAAGGAAAATAGTAATTTTATTTATTGTTTATTTGTATTTACAGTCTGAATGTATGCAGTTTATTTAAAATGAAAAAAGTGAATCTAGAACATTTATTTGATTTCTTGTGATAGATTTTTCACCACCTGACACAGGATCTGTGATCTCACAAGTCTCACACACACTCACAAGTACTGCATCACCTCAGGGAAATGCCTTAATAAAAGAAAAGCTGACTGCTGTACAGCCTGGTTCTGCATAAAGCGTAGTCATAAATACAGAAACAAGTACAGATGGGACTGTTCAGAAACCTGTTATGATGGAAGACAGTTTGAGAGTTAATGTGTAAATCTAATGGACTGTTTATTTTTTTTTGATATTTTCTGATGAAAATATTTGACTGAGTTTAGACAAAGACAGAGTTCTCTGTGAGAGTCCTGGAAACCGTCTCAGTGACTCAGTCCCATGACTTCTGAGAATTGGAGCAGAAAGCGTTTTAGCTTACATTATTAATCATCTCCCTAAAGTAAGCTTGACAGTCTACTCTGCAGCACATACTGTGGAGAACCTAAACACCTCCTCATACTCGTAATGGTAACACACACAGAATTTTTTGTTTAGACTTGTGTCTAAACAGCAGAATAACAGACAGCCACTGCTCTCCAGACCTCGAGGCCATGTCTGTTCAGTGCAGACCGTTCTACCTGCCTCGGGAGCTCACAGTGGTCATTGTTACTGCTGTCTACATCCCGCCGGATGCTAACGTTAGCTCAGCGCTAAGCCACCTTCAAGACATCATAAACAAACAACAGAGGAATCATCCTGACGGCGTCCACATCATCGCCGGGGATTTTAACCAAGCATGCTTAAGGACTGTACTCCCCAAATTCCACCAGCATGTCAAATGTCCAACCAGGGGGGAAAGGACACTTCACTCATGTATACTCCAACATTAAGCATGCTTACAGATCGATGCCCTTCCCCTACCTAGGACAATCCGACCATCTCTCCCTGCTCCTCATCCCGGCCTACACCCCACTCAGAAAGCAATCAAAACCAAACACCCAAACCATCAAGACCTGGCCCGAAGATGCTCTCCTCCAGCTACAGGACTGCTTTGCTTGCACAGAATGGAACATCTTTGAACATCAGGACCTTGAGACACACACAGAGACTGTCCTCTTCTACATCAAGTGCTGTGTAAAAAACGTGACAGTCAACAAACGCATCCGGGTTTTCCCAAACAGGAAAAGGGCTATCTGATGTGAAGGGGCATCCAGGCCTTAACCAACTACATCCTCCAGCAGCAGCAGCAGCAGCAGCAGTACACTGGCAGAGGAGCTTAACAACTTCTTTCTCCTCCACACTCACACTCAGCACTGGCTCCCCTCAGGGCTGCTTGCTGAGCCCCCTGATGTACGCCCTGTATACCTATGACTGCACTCCAACACACCCAACCAACATCATCATCAAGTATGCAGATGATACCACCGTGGTTGGGCTCATCTCTGATGGGGATGAGATGGTATACAGGGCTGAGGTAGAGAAACCGTCCCTCTGGTGCTCAGCTAACAACCTGACACTGAACGTCCAGAAAACTAAAGAACTCATTATGGACTTCAGGAAGGACAGACAAGACCACACCCCCCCTCCTCATAAATGGAGAACGTGTGGAAACTGTGACCACCTTCAGGTTCCTGGGCACCCACATCTCAGCCGATCTCTCCTGGACTCACAACACTCTAGTGAAGAAGGCTCATCAGTGGCTGCATTTCCTGCATGTCCTCAGGAAAAACAATCTGGACAAGAAGCTGCTGCTGGCCTTCTATCGCTCCTCTGTGGAGAGTGTACTGACATACTGTCTGAGTGTGTGGTACACAGGCTCCACAGCCGAGGACAGGAAAGCTGTGCAGAGGGTCATCAACACCGCCCAGAAAATCATCGGCTGCCCTCTGCCCTCCCTGGAGAACACATCCAGATCCTGCTGTCTCAGGAAAACCAGAGGCCATCACAGGAGACCCCTCACACCCCGCCCACCACCTGTTTGACCTGTTGCCCTCAGGACGGCGCTTCAGGTCAATCAAGTCCCACACCATCAGACTCAGCAAACAGCTTCTTCCCCTGGGCCATTCGGACCATAAACAAACACTGACCATACCCCACCATACCCCTCACCCCACCAACAACACACCTCACACACACACACACACACATGCACATGCACACACAGAGCCAAGGACACTATCCATCACTCGCACCTTAAGGTGACTCTTTGCACAATCGCGTGCTGTTGTGTGTATGTAGATTCTATTTAAAAGTGACACTTGTAATTTTTTTTTGTATTATATCGTATACGTCTTGTATATTGTGTACATTTTTCATATTTCTATTTGTATTTAAATCTCTTCTATAGCGCATAGTCGGTCTTCGCGGAGCACCCACAATTTCATTGTACTTAACTGTACAATGACAATAAAGCCTATTCTATTTCTCTGGATTTCAGTTGCAGCTGAGAAGGACTTTGTCGGAGCCAGCCTGGTGTCTGTGCTTCACAAGCTGCTGTCAGATGAGAGGAGTGCTCCAGAGATCAAGTACAACTCTATGATCCTCATCTGTGCAGTCATGGGATCAGGTAAGACTTAAATACGTTTTCATCCCTTAATTAGAAAGCCAAAGTCTCTGGGTGTCTCTCTATAGCACATGTATATACATGTATATAAAAACTGTTTAGTTTTATTTTATTTTAAAGTTGATTGTTGTCACCTCCTGTTGGCATGTGGCTTTTAATGTGAAACATCTGCAGGGTAATGTACATTTCCACAGTATGGTCATGGTCAGTTTCTCTTCCTTAACAGAGTTACAGTTTCCATACACTGTGCTTACTAATGTCAGTACTACTTTGCCTTTCTGTGGATTACTGTAAAGGTTTCACTATAAAATTCTACGCTTTCTATGTAAAAGGTTTCACATTAAAGGTCCTGGAGCAGCTCAATGCTCAGCTGGCATTATCCCTCACTTTTAGGCTTTTATTGTGAAAGACATGGAAGAAGTGCTCAGGTTCATTGGTGTAGGGCCGGGTGATAAAACGATCTCGATCTGGGATTGCAAAATAAATAAAAATAAATGTCAATGAAGATGATAAGTTTTTTTTTATTTGATCTGTCCATTTTATTCCAACAACCTATCACACACCAGGCATTAACACAACAGCAGCCAGTCAGGCAGCAGTTTCTGGTTTGCATTTCAAAGTACATCACACCATTTCCTGGACGTATAGGCGATAAAGAAAGTACCAAACTGAGAGTGTAGAAGCCACATTATCCTCCAAACAGGAAACTGTTGACAGGAAAGGTCGATCACCTAAGGTGGTTTTGTTACCTTAAAAGCGGAAGTCCAGATTAAGCTCTGACATGAGTCATTTTGAAAAGCCTGGTAAAGGTGTATGGTATGTTTGTTGTTTTTAAATAAGTCCCTTAAGTGAGCCTAAACCTGCAGCTCAACAATCTCTGCTCGTCTCTGCTTCACGACGGAACGTTAGTGAGGAAGCTAGCTGATGTTAGCTAGTTCATTTTTATCTGCCGCAGTACCAAGCCTATAGCGTTATTTCACCGATGCTTAGACATACTAACTCTCATAGCTGTTGCATACGTTCATTTCAAGACGGCTTTACCTTGAGTTTGGCAGAGTGACCTCCTGACCTGAAATAGTCCCACAGCCGATTTCTTTCTTCTTTTTTTTTGTTTGTTTTTATTTTTGACGGGGGGGCGAAGTTCAGGGGTGTCACCTCCTTCTGCCATTTATGAATACAGGTATTGTGGTCCTATTTTTTTGGCCGTATCACCCAGCCCTAGCAGCAGCAGCAGAGCAGCAGAGTCACTGTGTTGTTGAACTGAACCATTAATTGAATACCAGCTTTTATTAGAGAATTCATGACACTTCTTTCCTGTTTCTTCTCATCGTAGAGCCTCTTCACAAAGAAGTCCAGAGCCTGGAGTTCATCGACGTGGTGTCCAAGCTGAGGGCTCACGAAAACAAGACGGTATCACACCAGGCATCGCTCACAGAGCAGCGACTAACTGCCCAGAGCTAAATGACTGTGTCCGAGCCCACCCACCCAACCACCCACCCACTTAAATGCCTGCCTGACCACCTAATCACCCAATGACACCTCATGACTGCTCTCCCCCCTGTGCCCCATCGTCATGTGCCAAGGTACCATGTCGCGTTAACTGCCAGCCAGACATACAGTTATGTCTCTCCCCTCGACCCCTCCGCCCTGCCCACCTCCACTAGGGTTAGACTGATGGTGGGTTTTAGAACGCACGTACTCTCTGCTTCTGTTCAAATCATAAATCTGAGCTTTTTCTAATAGAAGTTTTATTTAGAATGACAACCGTTCACCCAGAATTAAATAGTTGTTAGGGTGGCAAAGCCTCTGAAACTGTTTCTAGACTATCATGGGACACCAAAACTCTCCTCTGAAAGCCATAATAATGAGATTTATTTAGGTGGGTTAGCAGGTCCTTAAGGCAGGGTGAGGCAGGCTTCATGTCAGGCTTTACAGGCTGACGCCCCTTAAATGCTCGATAGAGTGATCTGTCTGGAGGTCGACCCCACTGAGTCGCTGGTATCTTCTCTTTTTTTTTTCCCACTTTGCATCAGTCTAGCCCTAGTCCCCACCTCTACTTGTGCATGCATCTTCTGCTACAAGTAGCTCCACAGGAGCTGAGGCGCCATAGACAGCCTAACGCAATAGATTAAGAGACAACACTCTTACGACCATAGCTGTGATCCCATCCGCCGGTAACCCACCAGTGAAAATGTGCACAAAAGAACAAAAAAAAAACAAAAAAAAAAAAAAAGACCTCCCTGTTGTGATTTTTCTTTCATTTTTAAGAAAAAGCAGCCATCCATGATGTGCCCAGTTGTGTCCCATGTAGCTCAAGTATAAATTGACTAGAAACTGTGCATGTTTTAGTCCTGTTGAAGGTGTGCCAGTGTTCATTTTACCTCTCTACCGCTCGCATACTCCAAAGTACAACCTGCCCTCCTCTACTGACACCTCCAGTCTTGTTTTTGCACTTGTTCTTTAAGACTTGGATCTAGAGATTTTATTCAGATTTTTAATTCCACAGTTGTCCAAACACACACACACACACACACCACCCCCCCCACACACACCCACACCCACACACACACACACACACACCCTGGGTCCAGCAGCTGTACAGTGAAGTTCGAGGCTCCACCTCCTCGCTGAAAGAGAATCATGTAAGAACCAGGTGAAGCATATGTGGTGAAGAACAGGGCTGTAGTGAGGGACAGCTGAGTGTCGCCGCGTTAATGAAGCCAAAGTGGGAAACTGAGAGAGTGGATTTTATAGATTTAACCATCAGCAGAATGTCAGCTCTCTGCTCGGGTACTGTCATACGACTTATCACAGTCTTGAATTGCCATCTCCCAGAGGTTTTAGCTGCTAAACAGCTTTCAGATTTACTGTGAAGAGAATGGTAGCCTTCTTCTTAGCAGGATACAAGGTGGGAAAAAACAGAGTCAGGTGGGTGGAAGGAACAAAAATGTGATTTAGACTGATCATTTAAGTCAATACAAACCATATAAAATAAAAGATGGCTGCTGTGATGCAACCTTTCAGACGGTTGGTACTGGCTTGAATTAAAGAGGTCTTTCTTGGTCAAACTTGTTTTCTCCCATTTTATATGTTGCTGGGAGAACTGAGTATTTAACATCAATCTCTCTCTCTTCTCTTTGCATGATAAAAATTTCTACAGAGGTTTGTGGTCCTGTGGACAGAATTAAATACAAGATCATTTTTTTTTAGTATTTTTAGATGATCAGAAACCGGGCCAGAAGCTTTGAAGAGCAGCTAAGAACGAGGAAAGTTGGAGGAGAAGTTAGAAAAAGCTGATTCAAAAGCTGGGAGTGCAGTAATAAAGCAGCGCCCGGTTTGTGCGTTGTGGATGCACAGCATGGAGCATCTTGTGAGAGCAGGTAATTGAATGGAAACACTGCGTCACTGTATTTGTGCTGTTGAAACCCCCCCCCTCCCCCCTCCTCCTCCAACCACGGCCACAGCAGCACCACTCCCTCCAGAGGAACAGGTCTCTCTCATGTGTGACGGTTGGTTTCTTCTAGTCAAAGGGATTTCTGCTAACATGCACATCTCAGCATGTCCGACACTGTACTGACACCCTGTTAACATGCCGCAGTGTGTTTCCTGGTCTGGGCCCCACACTTTTTTTTAAAAAAGGTATGAATGGTTATTTATCAGATTTGTGCTCTTCTAAAGACACATGCCAGTGGAGATGTATCCATAGTAACTGCGTAAAATACTATAAACTTAAATGTTTGTTGTAAATGTCATGAGTTGTACATTTGGAGGATTGTAACTCAGCAGATAATTAAAAGACGATAGCTGGTGATGGCTGATGTGTTTATTCCTGCGCCTCCTCCATAATCAGCTTTACAGCGAAGATGTGTTCTCCCGCATTCGAGCGGTAGTTTGGAGTTTGGATAAACAGGAACAGCCTTATTAGCGAATGACTTCCATGTTAAATGTCTGTCCCGTTTCATGAAGCACGCCCTGTCGTACACACAAGTCTGTTGAGTGTGGTCGTCTGCAATAAACAGACCTCAGACTAGATTGTAAGAGCTGCGACAGACACCAAAGATGTCCAGGAACACTGACAGATGATGTGTGGGAAGTGCAATCCATAAACACATTTATCAGCTCCTGGTGCCAACAATATGTAGGAAAAAAATCCAACTTTAAAGACACACGATGAATGAAGGAGGAAAAAAAACTCTGTTTTTGTCACCTTTATTAAGTAATTTCACTTGATATTAAAATCAGTCCAATTTGAGCGAAACATGAGACAAGCAAATGAGAGGAGGTAGTTACATTACAATGTTTTGTGGGACATACACCGATGAACCGAAACATGATGACCGCTCAGAGATCAATAGTGAGCAGGTGTGTGTCTGACAGGGGCTGGATCGTGGAGAGCTTGTAGAGTCCACACCTCGCAGATCAGAGCTGTTTTGAATGTTGAGACTCATCAGTGTATGATCATGATATAAACAATCTGTGGAGGTGGAACAGGTAGTGATGAGTGAGAGGCCTGTACAGCAGGACTGTGGAACGTTTAACAACCTCTTAAACCTGGGCACATAAACTCAGTCTGCAGTGTGACTAATAAGCTTCAGCTGATCAATACAAAGGGAAATTATAAAACCAAATCCAATGTACAATAAATACAAGTATCAAAAACTGTGTTGATCCCTTTTAAGTAGCTTAGCACTCACATTTTCAGAGCGGTTCCACATTATCAACCTGAACTGACTGAAAATACTGTAAATACTTTGTAACAAACAAAACAAGTGACGCATCACTTTAAACTCTCAGAGGAAACACTGATAAAGAACACTATTTTAAATTGTTTGGTAATATTCAATATTGTGTATACTGATCAGAGCTGCCTCAAAATACACACAGTGAGAGACAATCATGGGATACATGTGCCAGATTTGTTTTCCATTCAAGTAAGTGCAGTAATGAGGAAAAGAGGGAACATGTACAAAAATGCCCATCTCACAATATGAAGAAGTCGTCAGCGCCAAACAGACGAACGACTCGTTCCTTGACCCAGGTTCTAACGTTCTGCCGGACTTCACTGAAACCTCAGAAGTCCTGCAAAACGTGAACTCCTTGGCAGAGTCGTAACCACAATATGAAAACAACAGGGGGGTGAACAACAACATCAATTTTAGAAGTCAGTTGTGCATCAGGACTTGAACACACTTAATAGTCTGCAAACGTTTTTAAAAAGATGGGAATTCAGTCATTTCCAACCGTCAGGTAATGGACTGTAATAAAAACTAGTGACCTCTTCATATGTGATGTGGTGTGATCGGGACTGAGTATCCACTGATATTTTTCAACACAAGTGCCAATACAGTATCAGAATTTTGCCGCTATACCAAATACCAAAACCACACGTTCTCAATGCCATAGTGTCTCCACAAAGTACTTTTCATTTTACTTTCCATTTAATGGAATGATTTGGATTTCTTAAAAGTCACAAGAAAAACACTCTGTATGCACGTTAAGAGAAATCACTCCTGCTCTTCGTACTGGCTTTGAGTCGATTCCTCTTTAGAGCAACTACACTGTAAGAAATGAAGGACAAAATCCACTGTACTCATTCCACGCAAGGGCAAAATCAGAAGCTACGACTGCTAGCAGTCTCAGCTAGCGGAATCAGTTGTGCATTCTCAAATGTAACGTCCTTTTTTCGTAGAAAATTCCGTTGTCTCGAACAGTGTTAAATTGCTGAGTCATGGGAGCAGCACACGTCCTGGTGTTTGCATGTAGATTTGTTGCCGAGGGAAAAAAACACACCTGCAATAAACCTACATGTGAACGACAAAGATAAGCTGACTGAGCTAACTCAGGCTGCTGAGGCCTCACAGTAACTTCAGATTAACTCTGGAACATAAGAGTTCGTCCTCATCTTTTAAAGGCTTGTCATGATTATTTAAAGGCTTGGAATGATCACGCTACAAAGTACTACTATCAAAGTACACATGGCATGTGACAACCTGCATCCAAGTCTATTCTTCCGACCAAAGAAGCCGAAGTTTTAACATGTTTTATTGCTTGGAATCATCTGAGCAGAGAATAAGTGAACAAGTTTGGACATCTGACCAGATATTTATTGACACTGGCTAATTCCCTGTGTGTTTAGTCAGTACCTAACAAGAATACAGGGTTGATCTCCAGGGTAAAGCCATGGGAGATACAACCATGCTGCTCAGAATCTGGAGCAACACAGTGGTAATGAAATATTGTCTCTGTTAGTAATGGGAAACCTCCATCACATAATTAAGTGAGGTCCCTTTTAGTCCATTAGCGGAGTAGTAACTCATTATGCTAAACAGTTGAAGTAACGTGTGGTGATTTCCTCCAATGCTGGATGAGTTAGTGTTTGGAGAATATTTAGCTCAACTACGCAAACAGAGTGCACAAACATCCTCACTGCTGATCAAACAGTCACTGAACAGAAATCAAAATTCATTGTTAGTGTAACAACAAGAAATCAGTTCATCTTTGTAGATAAAATGACCAGAACCTGGGCAAGTGGTGGAAAAGTAAAGCAAGCACTGAACTTCGGTTTCTTTTATACACTATCTCACAGTCCTATATGATGGGTTTAGCAATGGAGCGTTATTTCCACAGTGAAAAATACCAATCTAATATCAAAAAGATGTATCAAAACTCCTACTCTCTACACGTAGCTATCAAAACTGGAGCATTGTGACGATCCGCATGTAGTGCATGTTTAACCATCCTCTCCAACAGTTACCTTTTTACAGTAGTCACACACAGTGTTATATACAGAGCTTTTTCTTCACGTATTAGTGCCTTGAGAAAAGGTGCTGGTTCAGTGAACAAAATGGTGCAGGTGATCAGTGACGTCCTCTGAATGCTCCCTGGCGTTCTGTTCCAAGGAGGTGTGTTCAAAGACTGGCAAAAAAGTCAGACAAAAATCTAATGAATACCACTACTTTATAATGTGATTCTGTTAGACGCTATATTTAATTCATAAAATTGTATTGCATTAAAAGAAAGGGGTTACCTGTTAGAGTTGAAATGCTGTTTCAGCATTAGGTAAAGAAACTGGAAAAGACGAGATAAAGAGTTGGATTATTAAAAAGGATCGACTCACTAACAAGGCTCCAGCACTGCTGTGGTTCGACTATTTTAGGACAGAGGTAAAGGAAAGTAGAAAACAGTGAAGTTAAGGGTTAGGCTGGGAACAGTTTTCTGCAAAGGGTCGGCAGTCTAAAGAGAAGATCTGGGATTACAAGTCAAGGCAGAGAAAAGACAGAAATAGAAAAATGTGCTCAGTTGGACACAGTGAACAGTGGAAGAAAGAAAGGATTGTTGTCTAAGTCACATGACTCCAAGCCTTATTAATGCAAACCACCCCAACTCTATAGCTCAGTAGGGACATGTAGGGAAGTCGCTGACATGCATCACACTGGAAATGGTTTCTCTGATCTGTGTATCTGATCTAATCTAATACAGTTTTAATAGAATTTCAGTGGCCTCACTCCATCATCCCCAATCTGAATTTCCCAAAGGTCCAGATTCAAACTGACAACTGACGTGAAGCATAAAGTATAAACAGTTACCTCTGTAAGCAAAAAAAAGTAAGTATCCTGAGAAGTGGAAATGTATTGGAGCAGAGCTCTGCTCCCTTTACTACTCCAGAACTCTCAGCAGTGCTGTACTAATCTGCGCTACCTTAGCTACAATGCTAATGTTGTTGTTGTAGTTTGTTATTGTACAGTTCTGGAAGTCTTTTTTTTTTTTTTTTCTTGGGTTCAGGCAGCGGTCAGCAGCGAACAGCTACGGCCATTAAGGTCAACAACTCTGAACCTTTGGGCGCACCCTCTCTGAACAAACCACTTCCAGGAAGTATGAAATGACTGAATGAATGAGTGAATACACCTTAATCCTACAGAACAATATCTGTGTGCAATGCGACATTTTAAGCTCAGAAAAGGACCTGTAACTATCACTGTAAGTATCATACAATATAGTGTCCAGATATAACTTTGCAAAGGAAACCCAGCATTTCTAGATCAGCCATACAGCTGTCATCAGCCTGTCAGGATTTTGCAGGTACATACTGTCAACAACGTTATTTAAATTCCTACTTGTCTGATGCTCCAGACCTGTCAGAACGTAGGATATTTTAGACTTAATCGTCGTGTCAGAATCTGTCTACCCTGTGTTTTCCGTGATGCAGTGATATAGTGTCACTACAGCAGCATACACTGTCAAGTGCTGCAGCATTACTTCTAATTACGTGAACTTAAAGGGCAACACACACGTCAGCATCTCGATGTGTCGGAATGTGTCAACCAGAGAAACAATATTCACACACTGTCTCACTGGTTTGGAATTACCTCTGTCTGTGTAGCACTTTCAGTTTGTGCTACATCATTTGATGTGGTCAGTGTGTGTTGCACATAAGTTATAGTTGCTAACTAGCTAGCTGTCACATACTGAGATAACAGGAGATGCTGCATGCAAGAGCAGAGCAAGCAAAGTTTCATGTTTTTATTTATCTTAGATTGAGTTTTTAAATGTACAATTATAATTAATTGTATTTCTTGTTTAAATTGGTCATTGAGTGTAAATCTAATTATTAGTTATGCAGAGAAAGGCGGTTAGATCTGATAGAATAGGTGGTGGAATTGTTAATACATTTTTGATGACTTGATTGGTTGGATTTTTTTTAGTTACACCCACCAGTGCAGTGTGAGGTCACCACTGAAGAGCCAGCCTTTTTCAGGAAGTACGAATTTCAAGTGTCAATTTCATTAGGTCTTTAAATTTATCAATTCCTAAAATATAATTTAATACTGACAAATTAACAAAAAATGACTCCAGTGGCACACTGTTGCCTCCATACTCTTTAAGTGTAGAGTGACCACAGCTCCATGTTTCCAGTTTTGGATCTTAAATGGGACACAACACAACACCAAACAGAGATCATCCACCCAATCACAGCAATGCTCAAGACACAAACAAATCACCAAATGGATCCATCACACCCACCGGCTACAAACACACATACAGCATGTGTGTGTGTGTGTCTCATGAGTAGTAAGCCGATGCTTTCTTGCTGGAGTGTGGTGGGAGTCGACGCATGGAGAGAGGGGGGGGCACCCTGACGAAGCATGGAGGAGGAAGAATGAGGTGTGAGGTGAGTTTTGGCATCGTGATGGTAAAGCTCAGCAACCCCTCCTCCCTTTACTCCCCTCAGCCTGCTGTGGAGTTACTGCTCAATTCAAACATCGTTCTTTAGTGAGAGAAGATGTTTGATGAAAAGCTGCACTTCTTCTATAGGAGCACATGTTTAATGGGCACCTACAGCTCCAGTGTCAAAATGATCTATTTTTCCATATGTAATTACTTGTGTTTGTCTAACTGTCATTGTCTAGTACAGTCATCTTGCACAGATTAAGATTACTCACAGGGATTTAACTATGGAGCACCTGAGTTCTCTAACACAATATGTGGAGTTTGTGAGAACAAGATAACTGGTATTAGAGATATGACCTTGTGTAAACAATACAGCAAATGCACACAAGATATGGATGTTTTGCTAACAAAAATATGGAATTCTTTATAAAATAATAAGTTATTTGCTAATTATAAAAACATGGTACAGGGGTTAAATCACATTGATGTCCTGATGATCTCTTGGCAGTGATTATCCACATTGCTAAGTGACTACTGTAATTCAAACAGGATATCGTGCCTCCATGTTATCCACAGATGCATACCTTGATTTAACGTAGAACATAAAAAAAAAACAGTGCACTAAATTTGAATTTCAACCTTTGCTTGTATCTAAAATAATTTATCTACAAAGCAATTAAGCAATTTCCTGTCAAGGATCAATAAAGTACTATTCTCAATATAACACTTATACTGTAGCAAAGAGCTGAAATGTCTCATGTTGTGAAATGGAAACAGTAAAAACAAATGGGTGCACATCAAGGGAAGTGTGCTTATAAGGATAAAAATGTGGATACATGAGACACAGAACTGAAGAGGTGAAAGTGCATATATCATTTTCTCACCAACTCGCCCGCACAGCCTCGATGTCACTCACTAAGTTTTGGGCCAAACAAATCCCAAAAATCTGTGGATGAAAGAAAGAGAAAACAACATAATGACAACATTACACGATTTCAGAAAAGAAATATGAAATGATGCTTTGGTTTCATTTTTTTCTGGAGCACCACGTAGGTTTTAATATATATAAATGGAACTGGCCTGCAGTAGTGCAACTCCTATGAAGATCCCGGCCACCAAGGTGAGGTTGTCCTGTAGCCACTTCTCAAACTGCGGCACGCAGCCTTTCACGTTAATGTAGTCCTTCTGCTCCGAGTCCTGTGTGAATATAACCACCTGTCATCACCTTTACATTCTGAGTGTATTCACCCAACACATTTTACAAACCAATCTGGCATCTTCAATCTTACCTACAGTCACATGAACAGATATTAGCTTCATTTCATGGTTTACATATAACAACTATAGTATTCATCAGTTCTAAAATGACTATTAATACATAATTAAATCTCCATACTGTATCTATACTGATTTTCCCACTCTCTCACTTTTTGGTGATAAATTGGTCATTGTTCTAATCTTGGCCTTAAATGGTCACATTTAACGTTAGCATAACTACTGTCTATTAGCATCTTTACTCCAACTGTGACCTGTCTTCAGAAACCCTGTAAGGAAAATCATTAACACCAAATCACTAACAGCAAACAGGGAGAGAAATAAAATATTCAGTTTTCTTGAAGAAAACTGTGAAGGTATTGATATTAAAGAAGAAATAAGAGTAAGAGTAAGAGTCCTGCAGATGTTACTTACTGGTTTAGCTCGAATGTCGTATCCACACTGAGTGTTTATTACATCCTCCTAGAGACAGAAAGAGTAAACTTTATAGTAACTAAATGTATATATATATATATATATATATATAAAAGCAGAATTTTGAAGTTAGCAAATACAAAAGTGTGTAACTTTTTGTGTACAATGGAATAAGAACAAGACTAAGCGACCTACAGCCATGCTAGCTGCTCTGAGAGACTCCGTCACAAAGGTACTTCAAGCTAAATGCTATTGTCAGCATGCTAACAAGCTGTCCTTCTTTGACTGAACTCTGACAGAAGTGCTTCAGGTTACATACTAGATTGTGTCTAGTTTAAAGACCTCTCGGTACACAAGCATTAAATTCACATGAATATCCGACAGACTTAAAAGATAACAGCTTCAAATGCACAAAAAAAAAAAACATAAACAAAAGCAACAAGAAACTCAGAATTAAGCAGACATTATATTCTAAGGTTTTCTAATTTTGTCCTGAGCCACTGTTCATTTCTGGCCCTGATGCAGACGTACATGTGGAACTCTTTAAATGTGAGCGTGCATGCATGACTCCTACCGCTGGGTCCTTGGTGCAGCAGGAGAAGGGAACTCCACACTTTTCCCGACTGGGATTCCCATCAGTACAGTTAAAATAGATGTTCAGGTTCCAATCGTCTGCTCCAAATGCACCACAGCACTCCCACTAAAGTCAGACAGAAAGGAAAATATTGCTTGCAATTATTAAAACTATTCATCACTCCTGTCGTTGGAATTCAAAACTGTTTCTGTCAACAGTTTTAGACATGAATTAGTGGCCTGATGACCTGACTGGCTCCATTCAGTAAATGAAGTCCAATCAATCCAGTTTTCAGCATTTAAAGTGTAAAGCCTCCACACATTAGAGGAGCTGCTGTTATCTTCTGCTCTTTTTTTAACAATAATGCATTATTTCTTGATCTCAGCAGCTAACCGGATGAGTACAGTGCTATCATACTTAACAGAAATGAAATGAAATAAAAAGGTATAAAAATAAAGTTTCATTCATAGACTGTCCCAAGAGTATTTAGAGCTAAGGATAAAGAAAAGATAAGAGAGTTGTGATGATGTAATATTATATACACAAAACTTGCTAACTAAAACTTGCTAACAAATTAACAGTTGAAATCATGTTTCAAATTCTAATAGCTTAAATGTACAGATGTTAATGCTGTAGTAGATACTCTTAGAATTTTAAACAACAATGACTTGTTTCACTTTTTGAGGAAAACCTATGAAAGAAACTCACTGAAACATAACATTGGCTAACAGAAGCTAGCAAAACAGCAGCTAGCTTGGAAGAAATGTCGTGACTGGCTCTTTATTTTTACTGCAGGTTTGCAGTTTCTGGTCATGTTTTATTACTCAGTAAATGTTTCATGTTAACTATTTGTCCTCTGAGTCTGACTTTCTAACGTGCACAGGATCGCGCACCAGTGTTTCCCAGCCAACCAAGTTCAAGATGTCTGACCTTCTCACAAGCAAATGGACTCACGATTGGACTTCAAATTCACTGGCAAAACATTCAATTTCATTATTCCAAACATATAGTACAAATTATACAGTTTATTAAGTTATAAAATAAATTACATTTTTACAATGTAATTTGTATATAGTGATGTGATTATAATCATATTGTAGAACCTGATGTTCTTGAGCTGTAAATGTACATATCACATAATAATTTTTATTAAAGGTCCACTTAGTCTTCCTCAGCAGATTACAAACTTCATCTGCTGAAGGAGACGAGGAAAAAGCAACTAAGTGGACTTTGTGTTAATATATTACAATATCTGAACTATATTACATTCGCAGTTGGAACTTTCTAGGAATATCCCGCTGTCTTCCCTACTTACATATTCCTGAGTGAAATCGATGAGGTTCTGTAGATCGATGTCATCCCGGTACGCCCTGATGTTGTTGTTGATGAACAGGTTAAGCTGGTCTTTAATCCAGTCCTTAAAGACAAATGCCAGGATCCCCGTCGTCAGCTCCAAGAAAAAGATGATTCCCAGAAACACAGAGAACTACAACAAAAAGAAAAGAGAGAGAAGATGAAAGATGACACATGGCTGGATTTCTGGACCATTAATCTCTGAAACATGTTCATATCATGGAACATACAAACTTGAGCAGGAAGGTGTTTTCTCGCAGTGCTCCGATGCATCCGGCAAAGCCCAGAATGAACATGACCCCCCCGACCACCATGAAGAGCCAGACTGGGTCCAGACCCCCCAGGTCTGTGATGGAGGAGATGTTGGACAGAACCCCCTGGAGCGAGGAGACAGAGCACAACAACACACTCAGTATGAGCCAGGCAGCTGCGTCTCTTCAGGACAGAAAACATGTTTGCCAATAGGGTCACAGTGACATTAAACAGAATGGAACTTGAATGAACTCAGAGAGGAAGTAAGGCTGCTGCAAAAATGTATTTTGAATACTTCACTAGATATCTGTTATCTGCACTGAGATGTTCTGATTAGACATGCTCTTATTTCTGTTACCCTGGATTCCATGGAGAATTCAAATAACACTGATTTAGTCAAGATACTGTTGGCCTACATTAAGTTTGAAAGATTTACATTCAATAGGGTTGTTTCAACTGGAATTTAAAGCTGCATTGGTAGATTTTTCTTTGCCCACTAGAGGCCAGTCTAATAAGCTGCTAGAAGCTACACAGTGTTTATTAGCTAGCTGCTAACTTTATCTGCCTGCTGAGTTTATCAGGGCTTGTTGGCTGTTGACTGTTTAGATCAGGAGTATATTAGTACTGGCCTTTTGTAAAAATCCTTATTGGTCAAAATGCAATTTAAATGTTTAATTATAAGATATAAATATACACTTTTAAAAAAAAAACTGTATTTCTATTTTCCAATAATGACTCAGAGTGTCTACTCACCTTCTCACTCCATGCCCACAATCCAATTCCAACTAAGGCCATGCCCAACAGCTGCAAGAGAGAAATCACAGTCATATCATATTACTGTGAATACGTGTTGATGTAAAGTGACATGACGGCAGTCTGTCATGTTGTTATTAAATGAAAATACAGAGACATCTCCTCTGAGGCCACCGTGACCCTGAGACGAGGGACGTCTGTGATGGTTGCCTGGATCCTGTCTGCTCTTAGCCTCTGTTATATGTCGTAATGGCTGTTATTTATGTCTCAATACTGTATATAAGTCAGTGTCTATAGAAGTTATTTTCATGTTGGCCCATCAGACTAGAGCCAGTATTATGTGGTTTATGGTTTCTGTGAGAGTGGGAAGTCTAAGCTTGTCATCTTAGTTATGTACTTTATATAATATAGTTTTGCTGAATAAAAGCATGATCTTGTACGTCACAACATACCTATTAATACTGTATATTTCCATAGTGTATTGTCTCTTACAACACTATCACATTTGAAATATTAGTGAGCATTTTTTCCACCTTTATATCACTGAAACTGGTGAAAGAATAGATTTCCTCCAGCAGCCATCGCACATGAGCTGCAACTAACAACATCAGTTGATCTGATGATTCTTTTTTCAATTATTTGGTTTCACAATAAAATGAGAGTCAGCAGTGAATTGACAGTTATTATTTCCCTCAGTCCAAGGTGATGTCTTCAAATGTCTAACTTTGTCTGACCAGCGGTCCAAAATCCAGACACATTTCAGTTTATTTTATTAAATATTTGACATATTTGTAAATTAAAGAACAAACTAAAACAATTATTTGATTATCAAAATAGTTATTTATAATAGTATAATAGTTGCAGCTCTAATGACAATTATTCAATGTATGAAAACTTCCATACAAATAAAGGGAAACGTCAAAAAGTATCTCTGATTCAAAAAATGTGTTTACTGTTGACTTTTTCCAAAGATTCGGAAAATGTACGTATCAACACTAATGCATACGTTTATGATTATTCAATCATATTTTTAAAAATCTGTGAAGATTTAGAACGTGATCACTGTTAACTTTAAAGAACTGGACTGCTGACAAAACAAGACATCTGATGACGTTACGCTGGGCTCTACCACAGCGTGACGGACTTTTTCACTGTTTTCAGATGACTAATCGATTTAACAAGAAAATAAGTCATTATTAGCTTCACAGTAAATTATGTTTTCTAGACATTTGGAAAATGTATTATCTAACTTAAGCTTAGGTTATGGTTTAATCCAACTTTACAACTCACCTCTTGTTCTACTTACAGGGGAATATGTATAAACGAACAGAAGTGTAATTGCTAGATTGTCAGAGCTGACACGGTTGGTAGTGCAATCGATTAATCGTTTGGCAGAAAATCCATCGGTCAAAATTCGAATAATCAATTCAAGTGTAAATGCAAGAACCAAAAAAAAAAAAAAAGCTGGTCCCGGCTTCTCAGCTGCAGAAATAATGAAGCCGATTTTCTCTGGGTCTAAAGCTGCTGTCTCTGACATGTTAAGTATTCTTAATCCATAATGACAATAACTGATATCATGCCATCCTGATATACATACAGATGATTTAAACATCTACTACCTTGACCTGAATGACATCACTTTAAAAAAATGACGTACTGTCTAAATATACAGTATGCAGCTGACAGTATGTTAACAGTATGAATGTAAGTGTGTCAGAGATATGAATGTGTCAGTTGGATGTTAAGCCTGCAGCCTGTCACTGAGGAGCTGAGCTGTCATTAAAAGCCGATTAGCTCTCTGTTGTGAACTGAGCTGCAGCTGCTTTTATCCCAACCTTTCTGCTCGAATACAAGCAGAATGACAGACTGAAGCCATGTTCAGTGTCTCTGAATATGAACTTGAAAGATAACGGACCCGCGATAAGATGTGATGATAACTCGGGCCTTCGTCCCTATTGGCCAGTGGACACGATAATGACCGAAGTGTACTGGAGAGAGGCGCAGACGCGTACAATAAACAAATAAAACCATAGCTCTTACCCAGAACAGAATATTGAATCCGAAAATGAAGTATTTGATGCAGCAGCTGACTTCGTGTCCTTTGTAATGATTCCCCGACATGTTTGAGCATCATCCGCGCGGTGTCTCTGTGAGGGAAAAAACACGGCCTGCTTCACAGGCTTTGTGTGCGGGATGGAACAGGTTCAGCGCTCCGGGGATGCATTTCACTTTGTCCGCTTCAAATGTTCACACAGACGCTTCAGAGCCCCATCAGGGCCATGCTGAAACAAGCTCAGGACGCGCTCACACACCCGGCATTAAAATTATAAACGGACATTAACGCCGTAAACGGCAGAATAAAAAATTACCGTCTTCTCTCTGGGCGATTTGCGCCTACAGGAGGCGGCACCGTTACCGCGGGTGGTCGTTAATGATTGGTTAGAAAAAGATTTGAAGGACTGAGACTGCGACAAATCAGATCAGAGGCAGTATGGGCCACTTCCTGTGTCTCAGATACCGATACTACTTCTGCTCATTTTGTATAAAAGTAAAACTCTGAAATGTACTTTACAAATTTTGGGGAAAAAAAATAAATAAAAAATAAATTATCTCCCTACATTATTGCTTTGAGCCAGTAAATGTAAATACCTCTTTATGTCATAATAAAACCCCTAAATTTACAGATATACATCTGAAGACAGGACCTCAGGCCTCAGTGGTCAAATTAAGCGTGACTATGAACATATCTGTCAACATAGGTTCTCTAACACAGGTTTGAGAGTGGATGAATGGAATATTGAATACAAGAATGAGAGTAAAACTCCTGTCACATTCTTCTGCCACCTTCTGCCACACGACATTGTTTTCCCTAAAGAAGCTATATGTAGCTTTTTGCTATTGCTAAATAGCCAGTGTAAGCAGTTAGCATTAAAAGCTATTTACTTTCCAAGAGCTTCAGCCATTGTTGCGTTTGGAAGACAAGATTAGAATACACTGTACTATACTTCTTTACCCTCTCATGGTGAACTGAGAGCAGACTGGACACCAGAGTGACTCAGTATTGCAAAGTGGTATTATGAGAGGAGTGGGACAGGCTACCTAGTCAGCATGCTACCTTAAGTGGAAGAAAAGTGATAGAAATACAAGAGAAAAAGAGTGTACGTTGCAGTTGCAAGTAAAGGACTGAAGTTCAATGCTGAACTCACAAAGTTGCCCCTAGACTGGTAGGTAAACAACTGTAGCCTATATGTGGTTGGCTATACAGTAATAGCAAAAACTTACATACAGCACCTTTAAGTCCCAAAAGCCTATTTGAATTTATCAAGAAATCTGTCACACAAGTAGCAAAGTATCTTATACAGTAAGCTACAGATGATCATATTGTTTGAGTGGCTACTATTAATACAGGTATCATTAACGTTACTAACATAACTCTTAAACCCACATTGTAAATAACTGATATATTTTCTCTCTCTCCAGCAGATAGGTTTGATTCCATTTGTTCATATTTTGAACTACTGAAGAAATCTGTATGGAGACTGTTTACATTGTGTTCTGTAGAATATCCATAGTCACTTTTACTCGGGAGAAATGTTACTGTTAAAAATTTTGAAAGAAGTAACTTTTTCAAGGAAACAAAATTTCATTCACTTCCACTTTCTTGGGTGGAACCACAAATATCTCAAAACCTGGACAAATAAAACAAGATCACATCCTGTACAGTTAGATAACATTACAGGTGTGTAGGAACTGTGTCTTTTGTAATTTTGATGAATGACAATACTGAGATAATAATAATAAGAATAGCTGGCTAAAATAAATATGATAACAGTATTATATCATTACCACTGATGAATGTGGAGTTTTATTCAATCAACATGACCCTTAACAATTCTTGTTGATTATCATTTAATCACCATCTTTTACTTTGAAAATCTTCAAAGGAAGAATTTTTCACAATTCAGTATCTGCATAAGAAACTACAATTGTATCCAAACTTTTTATATAAAACTCTGTATTAATACACCTGTTAGCAATACTGGTGTTACTGGTGTTACTGATATTGTTACTGATAATAACAATAATAACAATAACTGTTAGCTGTATTGGCCGATTGGATTAATGTTGTGTTGAAGTTACTCACTTGTCCACTGGAGGGCAGTAAACTTTCATGATTGTAACACTGTCATGTCAAGTATCAACTCCCCCAGTCTCAGGTTAGACATTTAGTGCACCACCACTTTCACTTGAAACTTAGATGTGTTATAAAATATATATATATATATATCAGCTTCACATGTCATTGTAACACTGTACAGTGGTCCCAGTGACAGAGTTAGATGTGGAGGGGGTGTGCTTGGTAAAGCACCAGTAAGGGTTCACTCAGAGAGCCCCTGTTCAGACAATACAGACTCTGTGTCAGGGCGTCATGAAGGACCAGACTCCCACTCTCATCTGTATAACGCAAGCTGAAAGCCCACCAACTCAACAGGCCTCACGGCCAGAACAGCTGACACGTCAAACACATCATATCCAGACGAGGGCCGCTGGTCCAGGGTCAGCAGTCTCTCCTCCAGAGCTGGACTCTCCTGGAGCGCCCCACGTGAAGCAGTGACACTGTGCAGGGTGACAGTCACGCTGAGGGGACGAGGATGGAGGGTTTTTCTGAACAGGACCAGCTCTGCACCCAGCATGGAAGGGTTCAAACTGCTGACGTTGAACCAGATCCAGCCTGGAGGAGCCGCATCTGGACCTGGGTGAGCCATGAAGTACAAAGACAAGGAACGGATTAGTTACAGCTGATACAAAATTAGGGATGCGTTCCACCAGTTTTACAAATTAAGATCAGTTTACTCATCAGAAGGAATACTATCCAGCCTGTAAAACGGGTCTGGAGGAGCTGTCAGGTCTGAAAACATAACCCTGATGATTTTGTGGATATTTCCAGTATGATGCTAATATGTCACTGATCCCTCATTTAATGCTCAATTTATCATTATACATTTTCTGTCACATCTTATTCCAATCAAAGCTGCACTAATCAATATTTTTATTAGCGAATGATGATGCATAATTTGAAAAGTTTCATATGCACTCCCGGACGGCTTTTTAGTCTCTTTTATCTTATTGTTTTGGTTTTACGGCCTATCAGCTTCCTGTTTCGATTCAGTCTCACAGCTCTCATTGACTTTGTTGGCAGCAGCTAGCAGGTGTTTTCGAGAGAGAAAGAACTGCAGACCTTTTAGCTCCTTTTAGCCCATTGTTAGCAGCTATATAGAACTAGATGTTGGAGACCGAAACAGAGCTAGAGGTAAAGCGCCCTGTTGACTGTGGACATAAGCAGCTGTTAGCTAACATGTTAGCAATATCAACTTTATAGGGGAGGAAATTCTGTATGTTACTGTTGTGTTAACATGTTTCTCTACTGCCTCCAGGTGGCCAAAAAAATCAGTGACGTACATTAATGAACACGTTATACCAAAATAGTGCACCATCAACATTATCATTACATAGTGGATACTTTCAGCATGTTATCTAGCATTGGGACACTGTATATCTGTATACTCTGTTCTATGTATAGTATATATCTGGTAATAATCTTAATTTTCTTTCTTCTTCTTTATCCTTAGACCAGGATAATCTTTAATTTCAAATCCTTACCGACAACACTCCGAAAACTCTGCACCAGCGTCCCATCTGATCTCCCAAAGTCTTGAGCCTCCAGTGAGTCCAGACGCTGATAGATCCTCCTCATGTAGGGATGTGGTTTGGCCTGATGGCTCGCAGACACTTTATTGATATGTAGCATTTCCAAAATAGCTTTGTTGAGTTCCTGGTCATCCTCTGCATCTCTGCGTTGATCCATCAGCAACAAACCTGTGACAGAGCACAGCAGGAGGGAGACCAACATTACATCCAAAAATCCCAGACACACTCCTCGAACCATTCTGTGTTTATTTTACTGCTGGTCCAATATGATCCAGTATCTGTGCTTCTGTTCCTGTCAGAGTGCTGCTGAAGTTTCCATCTGGCAGAGTAGTGTAACAGTCTGTACACTAATAGGTATGCAGGAACCACAGGGGCTGTCAGGACTTAGTGAAGCAGTCCCATTCTGAAGCTGAGGAATGTTGCTTCCTTTTGACAAACACTCTGCCACGGACTGTAATGAGCCACTAGTCCTGCACAGCGTCTGAACAGACAACCACAGAGCTGATGCACTCACTGGAAACACTCCACTTTGACTTCATGAGCAACAACTAATGACTGTGGTTGTAATAAACCGCAGTCTCATGTGTGATATTTGTCACACTCACAGAGTAACACATGTAATGTTTTCTTCATCATCAAGCATCTAATCTAATAAAAGAAATGGACAGGATTCTATTCATTATCATTTTCCAACACAACTCTGTATTAGAGAGGATTACAGAAATTTTAAGAATATTGTAATATTTTGAGAATAAAGTAATAATTGCACAGAAAAAGGTTTTAAATTTTAACAATAGACTCGATATCTTTTGGTTGAAATTTTATGACAGATTTTATAATTTTGAAAGAAAAAAAATAACGTTATGAGAATTAAGTCAGAGGTGTACCAGAAACAACACATTTATGAGAAATATATGATGTTTTGATATCAGAATGTTGAACACTGTATCCCAGAAACCACTGGTCCAGTTTGACTAAACAGGAACTGGGCTGATGCCTTCTGACGGTGTGCGTTCTGGTCTTTAAACACTACTTGCCTGATGTGAAGCTCAAATGTTCAGATTTTCAGCAGCGACACAGCTGCTTTACCTCTACATGATAAATCACCTTGAACGCATCGTCACCTGTAATGTTACATTCAGGCAGGGATACAAAGCTCTGTACAAAACTACAGTCTGGACATTTGTAGGGACATAGTCACACTTTTCTGCTTTTTAAAAGCTATTCTCATGTGCAGAAGCATGTATGGTACATGTTTACATTTTGCCTTTTTCCCTGTTATTTCAATAATATTTGATTATCTTTTGAAATTATAACGAACTTACCAGTAAAATAAGTTGATGAATAAACAGAAGATTAATAATCAAGCTGCAAATTAAGGTGGTGTTTCATAACAATATGCTTGTGTGACTGAAACTGTCCCTGAACCCCTGATCCCTGTACTGTACAGTGATATCTTGACATAAACATCATTTAACACTCATCCTTAATTCACTCTCAGAAACTCTCAGTCGCTGCCCAGCCCACTGAAAAGCACTGCACCTCCTGACAGGGATATTTGAGAACAAACACAACACTGCCTTCCAAAGGAAAACAGCAGTATATTCTCTTCATGACAGACAGCTCTTCTGGTTCAAGTCCCTGTTTCTCTGACTCACACCTCTCCTCTGTGGTTGTGGAGAGTGTGTATCCTTTTAATAGAGTACAAATACATGGAGTCTATTTTTTCTCTGTAGGTCATTTCCTTACATTACTGAACTAAAGCCTTTTATCTTCACCCACTTCTGTTCAATAATGACAAACCACCACACACTTTGGACAAGACTTTGATCTCAGAGCCCGGTGTTTGTCTTTAGGTTTTTCCGCTCCGATTACTGATCCTGCAGCAGCGACAAGAGGAGGAAGGAGGCGTCCCCGCTCGGTTCTTCCTGCCCTCAGCCCCTCAGCCTCTGCTCTGTCTCTCCCTCCCTCCCTCTCTTTCCCTCTCCACTCATCTCACTCTCTCAGGGGTGGAGTTTGTCACTGAGGAGTGAGCCAGATTCTGTCAATGAGGTAGTTGCTGTTGAAAGCAGAGGAGAGCAGACAGGTAGGGGAGAAGGGGGAAGAAGAAGGAAAGGAAGCGCCAGATGTCAGCAGATCAGGTAAGGACATGTCTAAATGTATGTGCAGATCTCTGCTGGGGAGCTGCACCAGCATAACGTTTGCTCGGACGTCCTCTTCTTCTTCTTCTCCCTCTTTTGTTGGTTAATTTTTCTTAATTCTAAATGTTTGTCATTATCAGGAGCCCTATTAACTGATGTCTCAGTGAGCTCCTGTAGTCTAAATGCCTCACATTGTTTTGTCAGTGTGGTTTCACAGTCACATAGTCAGATATACAGTGAAGTCTGGTGTGTGTTACAACTCAGATGCCATCATCACTGATGGCTTATTTATAGCTATATTAATGTGAAACTGTAAAGCATGCTGTTCTGTCTGGAACACCTCATGCACCAATGTTGCAAAACTGCACTTTCACCACTTTTTCACATTGCTTCTTGCAGTTGGGGAGTATTTGGGAGCTTTTTAAAACTTTCTGGTGCACATTCTGGACTACGCTGCTGGACAGCAGCCAAACGTTAGCGAATGCCTTCTTATTCCCCAATGGCCCGTCCTTCTTTGAAAATTGCTGGCTGCTAAGGACCCTGTCATTATTAAGATTAGAAGAAGAAGCTGCTGCTGTGAATGGATGTGAGAGGCATTCCCAGCTGTGGAGCGAAGCCACTTGTTACATGACACATCACATTCCCTCACAGCTGTGTGTTTTGTGTCCGTCGCTAGTTTGTGGTTTGGTCAGGGCAGGATGTAAATCAGCTGTCTTATGGTAGAATTATGAGATGCTGTGTGATCTTAATGAGCTTTTATTATCAGTTCGTGTTTTCGCGGTGTTGTCTTTTTAAGGAGGAGAGTGGGACAGTAAATCAGACAGAAAGCATATGTTCTGTTTTTACCCGCTGGTTTTATCTCATACCTGTGCTCCATATAAATAAAATCTGACATCTGACACATTCGTGATGTATCCAGTACACTGTCAAATCAGAAGATGAGGGGGATTAGCAGAGACATATTTGAAAAAAGCACCAATATTTCACTTTGTCGCTCATTTTTTATCAGTGGCTCTTGGAGAATGATCCTGGTTTTAATGTACATCTCTCACAGATGGTATCCTGTCTTCTCCTGAGTCTGTTTCAGTTCATAACAAACCATTAATGGGGCACACTAGAGAGTTAGTGCTGCATTTGCATAAAGTTGGGGGACCCACGAGAAACAGATTTTTAAAAAGGATGTTCAAGATCGAATCAGCAGTTGCAGAGATCCTGAATTTCCCATAATTCAACTTGAATGCGTCTTTCCATTAGAAAGACCTCCCTGTTCATTCAACTCCACATCCCCAGTCTTTAGCAGGCTGTCTGTTAAAAATGTGTTTTCTCTAAATCCATGCTAAGATAACCCTGATGATATCATCAAGGTTTAAATAAAACACCAAAGAGGAAACAGCACAGGGAACATTTCATTTATCAGCAGCAGTTGCTCAATTCAATATATGTTGGTCTGGTATGACCAACAGGATGTGGTGGCTAACGTTAGCAAACTTTAGACAGATATTGTTTTGTAACTGACACTGACTTTGTGACTCTTTTCTACTTGTGATACTTGTGTATAGTGTGTTTTAGCATTCATCATTATCACATAATTGACACTTTAATGTCTGCTCTTCACAAAGGCTCACTTTTAGTTGTGGTCATTGTTCACAGCAAAATTCATCCACGTCTTTAGGAAATAGACATTGCTAAGCTTTGTGACTTCTCTCCCAGTATGATTTCTCACTGGCACCATTCAGCTGCAGTAGCTCCCAAGCTATGGCGAGCCAGGTAGGCCAGCTGCAGACCAGATAATGAGGTATCGCAGTTAAGTCACAGTTAAGTAAAGTAAAAGTTCATCAAAGTTGATTTGCTTTGCCACCATGGTTGGAGCCACTGACATGAGCTGACTTTGTCCTGAACTGTGATTGGTTTGTGAGTGAAAGGCTCTCTCCAAAGACTCTGAGGACATTATACAAGTGTTTTCACAAACAGAAATATACACCCTGTGTTGAGTAAACTGTTCACTTGTGAAACTTGTGGAGTGCTCCTTTAAGAGGGTGTGAATCAGCTGGAGAGAGTGGTACCATAACATCCAACACTGATGTTTTGTTTAGGTTCAGATTAGGGAGTGCATGTTGTACTACCACAAGCTTACTGGGAATGTAAATCTGGTCTGTCATTAGACCTGCTGGCTTTGACACTGAGCAGATGCTGAGCCTCCTCCTGAATGACATGTCAGTAGAGAAAACACTTCAGTCCTGACATGTGAGGTTAAATCAGAGTGGTGTGGTTGGTGGTCTTTGTCTATTCAGGATCTAAACCCACAGTATACGTTACTTCCCAGGATGCATCTTGTTGGCATTATATAGTAAAAGGACTGTAACATGAAGCTCTGCCAAAACAGGAAGAGGATCAACTGCAAACAGGGACAGGACTCTCAGAGTGCTCCAGGCAGCTTAACATTAGGACCTTTCCCAGCACTCCCACCTCCCATCTGCAGCCTCCCCACTGGGACTCCCATCAGTCAGAGGGCCATCTAAATCTTTAACAGGACAGATTACTGAGGCCTTTGTGCTGTGACACCAAGAGTAAATATCAGTGACACGCAGTCATTTAGTGTGACACAATGCTGGACAGGCCGTTATCTGCTAAAATGTGATCTACTCTCAGCTTCGGCATGCAGTCGGACTTTGTTTTGCTCCAAATCTCATGTCTCACAGAGCTGCATGGGAAATAGTATGGATGTAGGGAATATACTGCACATTGTTTTTCTTTGATCTGACTGATCTGACATACATTTGGCAATATAGCATATGACTGCTGTTATATCTGAGACAGGGCACCAGCTATGAGAGAGGTAGGCTATATAAAAACTACGATCATTCTCCAAGATTCATGAATAAAAGTAGCTAAAAGTATACACTTGAAATCCTTGTATACATAAATTCAGATCACAATTTAAGTTTTAAAGCTGCACCACTAAATATTTTTGTATTATCAAAGGATCAAATAAATATGTGTGATGTGAAAGGGGTGGTTCATAATGACAAACCCACAGAGAATTATCACTAAACTCTGCAGTTCCCTTCAGGTCTATGGAGTGTTTTAGTGTCTTTCAGCCCATTGTTTTTGGTTTGTACACCTGCCACTTTATGCTTTCTCATCAACTTTTTTTTTCTTTCATTTTTTCAACGAAAACAAACTCACTGTCCACTACCTGCTCAGCAGCAAACAGCAAGCAGACAAAGTTAGAGACTAGCTGGTGAACATAGAGGAGGATTTAGCAGCTAAAGATTTTTTTTTCTCAAAAGTGGGTGACGACCAAAACAGAGCTAAAAGCAGGGTGAATATCAGGCTGACATTCACGCAGTCGGACACAAAAATGAAGTCTAATGTTGCTCTGTCTGCTGGATGTGAAAATATGCATCTGTTTGCTAACACATTAGCCTCAATAACCTATGAGGGGATCATTTGCCAGTGTTGTACTAACAGCTTATTGTCCTGCCAAAAAAAATGGCTGCAACTTTAATTTAACTTTAACTTTACTTAAGTTTCTTCTTTTCTTGCTCTTATGAGGGTGTTTCTAACCTTCCTTACTGTATCCTGACTGTACAGCACTACCCATACTAATTTAAGCTAATATTTGTGACAAAGGTCACAAGAGGTCATTCAAAGTGTGCATTATTGCTGTCAGGTGAAACCATATGTCACCTTTTCTGGGATTATGTTCACTAACAGTCTTGTTTTCAGCTGAACCAGCACCGATTTTACAATCAAAAATGTAACTGAGGTAAAAACATGAAATTGACCTCATTTAGATTTTTCTCAGGACACACCAAAACAGTACATTCTCCACTCCTGATGGAGTCTGAGGTGGTGGTGGTGGTGGTGGTGCTGGGGTTGTGACCACTTGGAATCCTGTTTTTACACTCCACTCCTTGAACATGATATTTCCAGCTCCCTAAACACAAGCATTGTTCATGAAGACAAGCTATAACATGTTCCCCAATGCAGCAACTGATTATAAGGCGCTTTTCTGTTCAAGGTGCTTTCTGTGTGAGGTCTGGTGTAGGTGTCCTAAACAAGTGTTGAAGGAATGTGGCAGGATGACATCTGAAGGCTGTTTTCAGATACAAAACAGCTCCACCACATCTTGAGTGGGATCTAAGGTGAGAGAAGATGAAACTTTATTGATCCCTACAGTGAAAGAATGAACAAACAGCAAAGCAGAAAGCAGAATGAAAACAAGTAATGATTGCAAAAGTAAGGAAGATTAGTGCATTATATTCTGAAATTTAAGGTACCCCTGGGTTAGTTTAAAGAAAGTTTTAGAAATGGTTTTATAAGAAGTCTGTCTCCTACTGCTTTTAATAATCACGGTAAGACCAGTCTTGTATAAAGGCCCATGTTGGGGGTGACTCTTTAAATGCTGAGGGTCAACTGAAAAAATCATGTCATTACTAGAGAAGCTGTGTTTAGCCTCAGGGAAAGGCCAACATTTGCTCATAATGAACATATTTCCTGACAAGCTGAGTACAAAACAAGTCACAAAGTTTATAAGAGATGTGGAACATGCCTGGAGCTGAGTAAAAACTCTAATTATTGCTGTACGCTGTCATATAATTACAAAAACAATGAGCAACAACTTAACATTCCGGTAGTTATCATAAACCAGCAGTGTTGGTCTAATCCTGTATATGAGGGTGTGCTTATATTGGTGCTTGTTTATGCTTCTCTGGTAGACATGTATTGTTTCCTGTGGTGCCCGTGCATGAGATTGATATCAGATATAGTGCATGAGTACAGGATTGGAGTTTTGACATATTTAGCCTAGCTTAGCGGAAAGACTTGAAGCAGGGGGAAACAGCTAGCCTAGCTCCGTCCAAAGTTCAAAAATACATCCAGAACAACAGTTTGTCGTGTTGGGGATAGTTTGGTTATGTTCTGGAGCTATTTCTTGATGAGTTTATCCATCCACTCAGTACTTCTGTGCAGCATTTCCAGCTTTAGCAAGGCTTGCCAGATATGGTCAGTGAGTACAGGTTTTGGATTTGATCTCTGCATGATTGCACCAAACCTTGTAAATTCACGGTTAGCCTATAACAAGATCCTGTTTTTGAGCACCTAACCACATTTGTTTATTTTTACTTTTTTTGTTTGTGTATAGATTTAGCAAATAGCATCCAATATGTTAATTATTGAGCTTCAGAGGTGTTGCTAGGTGTGTTTTTGAACTTTGGCCAGAGGTGGGCTAGCTGTTTCCCTTCTGCTTCTATATGTTAATGCTATGCTAGGCTAACCATGCCTGTTGCCAGCTCTGACAAGAGACAAGAGTTTTGAAATGAGTTTCTATAAAGTCAAATCGACTGAGTACAGTAGATATTGATGTAGTTGATTGCGAAAAGCACTGTACTTTCAGTATGTGATGCTATCACACGTTGACATTTTCTGACTGATTGAATGCAGAGGGTCACACATTCACAGAACATACTCCACCAGTTTTCCCACATTTTTGCACCATTGTCCCTGGCAGTATGAATCCTACAGGATATCCAGCAGGAAAACAATGTCATCATTGTGTAGCATAATATGGATGATGTCCCTCATCATCATCGTCATGGGAGAAGCTATGTCCTAAATATGTTGTATAGCTGTGGCTGTGCAAGGCTAACATTCTCAGCATCAGCTCAGTGTTTCGGTTTTCCAGCCTCCAAACTCCACTCTCAGCTTGAGTTAGAACTACACTTCAGCTCTCACTGAATCTTTTGCTGACTGTCAATGAAATGCTGCTATACATGCTTATGAAATACAGTATTTTTGCTCTTTCTCATTCTCTTCAGTGAAATGATGTGGTGTTTTTGGTTTGTTTCATTGCTGAGAGTGGTGAAATAGATATTGATTTTAATATTTAATAACCTTTTTATTTCCTTACAGCTCCTGATGTTTATGTGAACTGGTGAAGGCTCACACACACATGCAGCAGAGTCATTGTATAGCCGAAGGAAAATGTAACTTCTCAAGAGGAAAGACTCCCTCGATCTACTGAAGTCTCCCGCTGAAGTGTGTCTCTGCAAGTGATCCTGCCTTTGTTTGGAGCCAGTCCTCGAGGACCCTACAGGACGTCAAGCTTGTGACTGACAGTGATGGGTTCACAGAGTCAAATGCTGGCCTGGATGTTGCTTCCAGTGCTTCTGCTTGGGAATGACCTGCTCATTGCACTGGCTCCCTCGTCAAAGTCAATAAGGGTTTAAAGGTGAAACGAGGTCAGTCGGCCTACCTCGATGAGAGCGACCTGCAGTTCCATATTCCCCGTCAGAAGGATGCGTGCAAGGTGGAGGTGGTGTTAAATGAGCCCATAACTCAACGAGTGGGAAAAGTCATGCCTCAGGTAATGGAAAAATCCTCATGCAATGAAACCCCCCACATGTTCCAGGCAATTTACCTTCTCTAGTAAAACAAAGCTGTATAGTCTGAAGGCATGCATTACACTTCCATAGCACTGACAGCTAACATGGAGGAAACCATGTAATATATTATTAGCATTCTGGTAATGATGACAAGATCTCAGTGCTTTACTATTCCAACTGAGTCCATCGTGTTCTTATGAAATATCCCTTCAGACCATAAGACCTGACAGTGTGTGATGTCATTTTGGTTTTACAATCTGTCAGAAATACATTAAATTAACTGAGTCTGTTATTTGAAAGATATAAGGGGATAACGAGAAGGGCAAAAAAAAAAAAAAAATACTATGGTTAACAGACATCCCCTGTCTCCTCAGCAGGACCGTATTACTGTATGTCCATATCTTGAGCAGCCTAGTGTTCAGTCAAGAAAAGAGATATTTTGGGGAAGAGAATGTGAAGGGAGTTCTCTATACTCGTTCCTTTGTTTCCAGGTAGACAGGCCGTCTCCTGTCTAATGACTCTGTGCTGACAGATACAGTTGTCTGTTGAATGTCCCAGATGAGTCCTTCTTCAGGCTTAAAAGTAGAAAACAAAACTTTAGGATTTAAACATGAAACATTCACTTCACTATAAGTGGGTCCACACAGGATTTAAGCCTTTTACCTGCTTAGGAGTTATGATTTTACACTTACAGTGAGATACAGTTTAATTGGCTGATATGCACCATAGCTAGTCACTGTATCTACCACAACCACAGCTTATAATATGTATGTAAGATAAAATTAGTGTTTAAGTATTAGTCATAATTAGCATCTGATTATATTAGGAGGTATTTAGCAAGAAAATGGTCAGAATGCAGATTCACAGGTCTGAAAAGTCACTTCTTCACCCAGGCCTTTGGCAGTTAGTCTTGTTTTGTTTTGTTTGGACATTGTCTCTGTAAAGCGTCCTTGGGTCTCATGAAAGGTGCTATAGAAATTCAAGATGTTATTATCATTATTATTATGTTGTATATATCCATTGAACCTGAGTAGATATTCATTCATTATTTATTTATCACTAGAAATGTTATTGTCCAGATATACTGAATTGTATAGCTTTCCCATTTCAGCTACCCTGTTGTATACCAAATAAAAGACTAGGTTATGCTGGCAATTAATTGACATTAGGTATTTAGATATGTATCATATGACACTTGCAATTATCTGAATAATAAATACCAAATGACAAAGTTCAACAAACATGGACCTGTAAAATGAAACATTATTTTAGTCTCTGATCCTTGATTTAGTAGTTCCTCTGCAGATACTCATTAAATCTGGTCTTAAATCTGTTACCATGTGGTTTCTTCATACTGTGATGTAGACACAAAGTTAAGCGAGTTTTAATCTGGCTGAAACAAAAAAATCCAGTCTGATATTGGGGACACTGTCTAATGTTCAGGTAGTTCTACTCACAGTGGGCCTGCTTCATTCATTATATTTGATCATTAAGAGTTCTGTTCTTTCTTCAGGTCTTTGATTGCCATTATCTGGCTGATGAGGTGAAGTATGTCCATAACGGCTGTCCATTGCTAAAAGAGGACATAGTCAAGCTTCGACTGTACAGGTACAACGCCTAGATATTATTTAAAACATTCTTATTCTACCCTGCTCTTGTTGTAGCAGCATGATCAGCTTGTGTTTTTATTTTACCAGGTTCACAGACTCAGAGACTTACATGGAGGTGTTTTCTCTCCATGTGGACATTATGGAACCTGACTGCAGCATCATAAAGCTCGGGCCTAAATCCTTGGAGGTTCCTGAATTCTACGGCCTCTCTGATGCCTGTTGATGGCAATGTGGTGTCCTTCCATTATGAGAGGAGGTCTAGCCTGGAGTGTAGTATCCATCTGAGCAACCATGACACCCACCTGCCAGCCCACGGCCAGCTGGTCACCGGGGATCCAGAGAAAGCCACCAAGAGAGGGGACGAGCCTGAGAGCTTCATCCACCTACGTCAGCAACTAGGTAGCCTACCTGCATGGCTGATGATAGGAAATCCACAATCCCTAGCTTATCCATGAGTGAAGAGGAAACATTCCACATATACAAAACAACAAATTTAATCTAGAAATACAGATACAACACTAATAGCTTCTCAATAATGTTTCATCCCTAGATGTCCCAAGACATTATATTCATTTATACTAGGTAACATAAAAATACAAAAAGTGATATGTATGGTTTTGTCATTACTCAGATAATAAAGAGAGGGCGATGTGTAAGTCTGAAGACTGCCTGAAGGGTCTGAAGCTGGTGAAGTTCACTAAGATTCCCTGTGATGACTTCCTGATGATGGGGCTGAGGTATCAGCACATAGACCCTCCATCTCCTGATATAGACTACATTGCAATCAGACTGGACCTTAAGGACACCAGGAGTGGCAGCATATATCAGGTAATTTGGCTACAGCCTGTGCTAACTCATTCATTTTATTGTAAATGTTTCAAACCGAGGTACTCATTAGGATTAGCTCAATGAATCAGTGCAGGATATTTACATGGTAATTAGTTTAGGCTGAAATCTGTATCTAATGACAGACCTTTCGATGGTCAGTTGCTACAAACCTATGGTAAATGTGACTAAAAACACAGAACATTTCTTTCGAAGTATTAGTCTTTGTGATTATATTCTCTTTTTTTACTGTGGTGTAGTCTGAGCAGTCCTGGATTCCAGTTCGGATAGTCGGTGCAATGCCCAACCAGCCTCCCAAACCATCCTTCATGTCCATGTTCATCCTGGAAGTAGACCAGTTCATCCTCACTCCACTCTCCACTGCTACACTAGATGCTGAGGATGAGGAAACTCTCAAACAACTTTTGGTTTTCAACATCACCAAACCCCCTGTGGACGGCTTCATCGCCCATCTGACCGATCACACTCGGCCAATCTCCTCCTTCACATGGCTGGATTTAAATGACATGCTCATTGGGTATCAACCTCCCAACTCCTCACATACCCAACGCAGGAATTACGAGGTAGCGCTTCCCCTTCTTACACTATGTGCAGTATATAAACAGTCATTTTGATTTTGTCAGTTGAACTTCTCTGTCATCTGCCCGACAGGTGGAATTTGAGGTTCATGATTTTTTCTTTGAGAAGAGCCCATCAATGACTGTTCACATGTCTGTAAGGAATGCCGACACAAATGCACCCAGAGTGTCCTGGAACATGGGTATGTTAGCACTGACACACTGCAAATGCAATTAAGTTGTTTATGCAATGACTTTTTATGGGACTTTAACAGGGACATAGGGATAGGGACCCAACTTTACAGCTTTATGGAACTTTTTAGCCCCTTTCAGCTGATTACTTTGGTTTTACAACACATTAAAGTTCACTATTTCTCATCAACCTTGCCTTCAATAACACTACCTGTTTACCACCAAACAGACAAAATCAGTAATTAGCTGGTAAGGAAAGTCAAGCATCTAACAGCTAAGGAGCCAGTTATTTTTCTCAGGAGTTGGTGGACATCAAAATTAGCTAAACGGAGAGTGATTATTAGACTTACATTCATCAGGTGGCCAGAAACACAACAGAATGCTAATGAATGCTACATTTTTGTGAGTCTTGTGAATGTGTAAATAGACCATTGTTAGCTAAACCACAAGCAATAATAGTTTTATCAGGATTTTGCTGAGTTTTCTGCCCCCTGCTGTTCAAAAAACAAACCAACAAATAAACCAATTAAATTCTGTGTAAAGCAAATTCAGAGATTTGTCTGTAAACACATGATGTCAGAAAATAGTTCCTGAAAACATGTGTAAAATCTGTAGACTATATGCATTGCATTGTGAAGTTAGACCGTTTCATAGTTTTCTATCAGTTTCATACTCGGGATTTTATGGGCGGGTCTGAAACGGTGGTCGATGACGCACTGGAGCCACCACTCAGCATAACCCCACCCTTAACACGTAACCGTTATAAAGAGCAGCGCTGCGTAACCAGTCGCTTTCCTCCTGTTCGCGTGCAAACCGTTGTAGGTTTTGCTAGTTAGCTACGTCGTCGTCCCGCAAACGCATCTTCCATGGATGCCAGAGTTTGCAAAACAGCTCGGTCGCCACCTTGTTTAAAATTTCAAAGGCGTTAAGAGGAGGAACTTTCATCGCAGACAACGGGAATTCACTGGTAATTGCCTGTCACTTTTGAATGAGGCCGAACCAACCGTACCTCCCTCCACCACACCGCCTTCACCCTCCTGTCCCGCTCACATTGTTCATAGTGTGTGTGTCAAATGTGTGTATCCTCTGGTGGCTAAACTACGGAACGTCTGCACAACTCCAAGGCTCCTAATATCTGTTTTACAGGTTGTGGCGCTAGCTGCTAGGCTGCTAGCAAGGTGCTAACAGGGTGCTAACGGTCACTGTGTTGCAGCGTTAGAGTGGGCGTGGTGTCAGCACATGCAGCGGACACGCCCCCGGCGTTTCAAAGTAGAAATAGCTGCTTATTTTGTCATGATTTTGAAACCTACTTTTATATTTTTTAACCGTTCAAACTTAGCTGGGTGGTTCATAGCACATTTTCCTGTGGTGTGACTAACTCAGAACGCATTACTATTACTGCTTTACTCGACTTTAATACAGGTGTAAGCTGCACAGACAGGTTTCTGTGTGAATTTCAGCCATATAATTATCATGAAAGCACATAGAGACTGATAGACACTGAATTATCTTGTGTAAAGAAGAGTGAACTCAACTGTATCCGAGCAGAAGACAGTAAGTCTCTGAGCTCTAGATATCCTACAGAACTAGGTTTGGCACATATAGCGCAGTGTATTTGGCTAAGTGTGGTTTTTCTCTGAATAACTTGTCTTGTAGGCCTCAGCCTGTTAGAGGGGCAGTCTCGTCCAATAACATGGGAGCAGCTCCAGATTGTGGACAACGACAACCTGAACGCCGTTCGTGTCATCACTGTGGACGGTCTGCAGCACGGACGGCTAACTGTCAGAGGTACTGACAGAACTGCCAGTGGACAACATCAACACACACATCTCCACCTCTGTTTGGTTACCTATTAAACACTGATAGATCAGTTTGAAGTCATGGTAAATTCAGTTGGGCCATACTGAAGCTGTGGTAATCCATTATGATCTAGTCAAGCTAGCTTGCTTGCTGGCTGACATCATTTGAATTCTGCTTTTCTGATTCCAGGTGGAAAAGGCTTTATGTTCACTGTCAATGACATCAGAGCAGGTGTTGTTCGCTATCACCATGACGACAGCGACTCAACTAAAGACTTCATTATCTTCCGTATCACCGATGGTCGCCATCAGACCAGGCACAAATTCCCTATCAAGATCCTGCCAAAGGATGACAGCCCTCCTTTCCTCATCACCAACATGCTGCTGGAGGTGTCTGAGGGCCAAACGGCTCTGCTGAGGGGCTCCACCCTCCAGGCTTCAGACCTGGACTCCAGCGACGACTACATCCTCTTTAACATCACCCGCCCCCCACAAGCAGGAGAGGTCATGAAAATCCCAGGACCAGGGCTCACAGGTTAAGGGAATGGACTTTATCTTTTAATCATACGCAGAGTTTGTTTGTGTTTTTAACCACCATGTTGTGTTTGTGTTGTTTTTAATCCAGGTTATCCTGTCAGCCACTTTCTGCAGAGGGACCTGTCTCAGTCCATGCTGTACTACCGACATCTTGGGAATGAGGTGTTTGATGATTCCTTTGAGGTGGTGCTGTCTGATTTCCATGACCCTCCCAACCTGTCACAGCCTCAAGTGGGTAACACTAACACATCTCTGATACACCATTATGTAGTAACAATATGATATAATACAGTACAATGTCACAGCAGTGTAGAGTTGATCAGTGCCATAGTATTTGTCAGCTGGAGGCCCTTTACCTGAATTAACACTAACTTTTTGGTGTAATTGATTTCGTTGTTCCACATTTTTAATCATTTCTCAGTTGCAATGTATGTGTCCTCACTGGAATGGACTACCACTTTGACAAGATTTGCCCTCTGTGGGAAACGCAGATTATATGGACATTTAACATTAAAATGTTCATGATGTCTTTAGATTAATTAAATTAATATCCTCTCCAAAATGTAGCTATTGTCACATTCAAGTTCAAGTTCACAAAGAAGTACAATCCTTTATTGTCCAAGTGTGGTTTTTTTTCCTACACACAGAAAGTGTGACTTCTGTATTCAGCCCATCCATGAGTAGTGAACACATACTTGGAGCAATGAGGACACATGCCCAGTAGCAGCTGGCAGCCACACTGCAATGCCCAAATGGCATTTGGAGGGTTAAGTGCCTTGCTCAAGGGCACTTCAGCCATGGATGTTGATACTGTTCATTCTCGCCCCCCACCCTCATGCCTGGGCCATTGGTCCCATGTCCACTTCTTTAACCTGTAGTCCACAGCTGCCACCAGGCCATATGCTATTCATGCTTTAATCACTGCATATTTCCCACAGCTAATACATTCACATTCTTTGATTGACTTTATGATGTAGAGCGACAGTGAGAAGGTTTGTTTGTTTTCCTCCCATTACTGCCGCACAATTGCAATATTGATGTTCTTTTATTTACTGACTGGGAGTGGCACAAGTGGAGATGGCTTTCACTATCTATTCACAATCAACAAACTCCACTACCATTAGAAACTTGTTGGAAAAAAACACAAGCAGCACAAGCTGAGCATTTGCTGTTCCTGCCATCTCCACTAGGTATTTCCACAGCTCTAGTGTGTAGTTATGTTTTTTTAATTAGCAGCAGCTACATGAATCCAAAGGTACACTGTAATCTCTTAACAAAGAAGTATGAATTAACTAATTAAGTCTACATGTTAGCAGTTCTATGAGCTGTACTTTGGCAAAGCGGTGCTTTGATCTAAATGCTATGACCAGCATGCTAACATAGTCACTAAAACAATGCTGATGTTTTGTGTTAAAGACAAACTTTTTTTAACTGAACACATACTCACATAGATTATTGTAGATTATTTGACTGAAGGGCTAGAATTTGTACCACTTTACTATTCTACTACTACTGCAATGAAATTCAGTCAGACTTGCACTTCATATGTGAGTCAGTGCTCTATAATGGTGTCTTCAGGTGGTGATGGTGCACATAGAGCCTGTTCCAGACCAGCCACCTAAAGAGGTTCCTGGTTCCAGCCGATGTCTCGTGGTCAAAGAAACTGAAGTGGTCCATATAACAAGACAGCACCTTCACTTTGTAGACCAGGAGTCCCCAGACAGTGAGCTGACATACACAGTCACCACTCCACCTTTTTACACTGGTCCCCACAGGTTAGTATGTGCTCATCTTTTCAGAACACTCCAAACAGTGGAAAAGCATTCTTTCTGAACTATGAGCTCTCCTTTTATTGTGTAGCACTCCTGATGCTGGGAGGTTGTTCCTGGTGGACAGCATCCCCAAATTCACCAAAGACTCCAGTGCACCAGTGCTGAGGCTCTTCACACAGGTAGTTCTTTTAGTTTTTAATGCATTAGAGGTACATGTGGTGAGACTGGCTTATCAAAAAAAATCTTTTTTGTGCTTGTTTTCAGCATGCAGTGAACTTCATGAAAGTAGCCTACATGCCTCCTATCATGGACATCGGCCCTTACCCCCAGTATATCCAGTTTGTTCTCTCTGTAACCAACCGTTTGGGCAAAACAGTCACTGGGATCTGCTTTAACATCACTGTGATGCCAGAAGACAACCAACCACCACAGGTGAAAAAGAAAATGATATCATTCTTATCTCAATTAACGCATGTTGACGTGATGGATCTGTATCAAAAGTATGGATATATTCTGTTTCAGGTGATCACCAACGCTCTGACAGTAGACGAGGGAGGGGAGTGCTGGCTTGGCCCTGAACACTTACTGCTGTCAGACGTGGACTCCATGGAAGAGGTCCTGCAGGTGGAGCTGCAGAGGGAGCCACAGCATGGAGCTCTGCAGCTTGGAGGCCTCCTGCTAAAACCAGGCCAAGCTTTCACTGTGCAAGACCTGAAAAGCTTTAAAGTTAGGTCAGACATCCCAGTTTATTTACGTCCTTTACTTTCCTTTACTAATGAAGACCACAAGGTGCAGGTGAAAGCTCCAGAAGAAGCTCATCAGTAAACCTTGAGTCAACATTATTTTGTCAAACAAATGTCTAAAGATTTGCTTCTGCTTTCAGACTATTACTAAAAGCACAGTAGCAGTTAATCATTGTGTCTATCAGGAGCTATCTGTAATTCACAAGATAAGCATTATTTGACAGTATCAGCCAGATTTTGTCGTTTGATGTGGAGCAAGAGTAACCTCGGTTGCAATAATTACATTTTATTACATTATCAAGATCGCAAGTTAATGATCTTGATGTCTCAGGATAACAGATTTGGTCATAGATATAAACAAAAAGTCAGTCTTGGCTTCTGTGGTTTCAAATGTTTTTCCAATAAAGTCAAATTAGAAAATAAGTAAATAGTCACACTTTGCAAAACAAAAGTTACAAAGTATTTCAGAAAAACCATTTAGTGTAGTCTGTCAAGCAGGCAGGACGGTAACAATAAGAGTAACTAGATAAAATGATTGCATAAGTTTCTTGTACATTTATTTGAGATCATAATATCTGTTAAAAAACACTTGTCGGCATAAAACTGAAGAGATTGATTAAAGGGTCCACTGGTAGGTGGGTGGAAGGTTTTACAAATGGACTCAATATTTTAATTCTGTGACTTAATTTCACTTTAAAAACATTGCAAGACTGGTAATTTTGTGACTCATCAAATCTTTATTTTGTGTGTTATCTGTTCATGCAGGTACAATCACGACAGCTCAGAAACTGTGGAGGACAACATTGAATTTCACTGCAACAGATGGCACCAATTCAGTTAGTTTTGTCCTACAAGTGAAGGTAATTGCTCTCATTGAGAGTCTCTTCGAGAGCAATATCACTGTCTTAACACACCTTGCACCAGTAATTATTTCACCAGTCTGACTTGCCTGTAATCTCCAGGTGAAGCCCATCAATGACGAGGTCCCGGTGTTGGTCGCTGGTTTGAAAGCCAGTACTCAGCTGTGCAGAGGGACAGGAAATAGTCATCACAGCAGAGTATATCTATGCCTCTGATGCAGACAGCGACAACAGCAGCCTGGCCTTCTTAATTGCCCGGCAGCCATATCACGGTGTGGTGCTGCGAAATGGTGTCGTGGTTGATCGCTTCATCCAGGCAGACATCACTGCAGGGATCATCACCTACAAACACACAGGTACACAGAAGAGGGTTGACGAAGGTCCAGTATTTTTATTAGGGTCCGGTACAGTCCGAGTCATCAACTTTAGTGGTAATTGAGACCGAGAGGCGATATATATTTGATGTGGTGCCATATATTGCAAGGCCCATTGTTAACACATTCCTTGATCAGATATAAACATAAAATCACTGTTTTGTTCATTTTTACCTTCTTTTTTTATTTTTTTTATAACTGAGCCAGGCTTGCTGATTTCCTGTTTTCTAGTCTTCATGCTAAGCTAAGCTAACCACATCCTGACACCAGCTTAAGACACAGATATGAGTTTGGTATCAATTCTCTTAAATTAAATGAGCATATGCATAACTACAGTAACTATATATAATGTATTGCTAGTGCTACGTAGCCAACATTGGCATGAAACTACGTTGAGACAAAACTTACATATACATTTAAAAAGGAGGTTGTAAGTTCATTATATCCATTGCAGCTACAATACCAAAAATATTTGTTCTTTACATCTGTATTCACATTCAAGAAGCCATATTGGTTGAACTTGTACTGATCATTTGGAGCTGTGCAGCACATACACGGTATAATATAGTCAGGACTGTCTCTGAAAGTGCTCTATATGATTGCTGTTTTAGGACTGGAGATTGGTCTCACTCCTCGCCATGATACCATCACCTTTGTTATTTCTGATGGAGAAACAGAAAACTCTGCTCTGTGCTGCGGTGGAGGAAATCCCATCAGGACCAGAGGCACAGCTCAGCATCGGGACAGCCTGCCTGTGTACGACCTCCATATCACAGTGTTTCCAGTTGACAGCCAACCACCTTCACTTACAACAGGTAGGCCGTCCCTGTCTCAGTCAAATGGTACAGAACAATAATATCTGAAGTTAATAAATGAATAGAAAAAGATTTAAATGTACACTTGGATCAAGAGGGATTTTAGTTGGGTGTTTTAGAATTTTCTTATTTGTTTGTAGGAGACATCTTTATGGTGGATGAAGGTGGAACTGCCCCAATAATTGCGTCTCATTTGAAGGCCTCTGATGTGGACACTGTCCAGGATGAACTGGTGGTCAGTCTGATTTCTCCACCCCAATTTGGCTACATTGAAAATGTCCTACCCAGTCCTGGTTTTGAGAAAAGCAACATGGGCATAAGCATAGGTATATATATTATATGTTATTATAATATATTTTCATCACATGTGATGGAAATATGAATTTCATATGTTTTTCTGTTTAACCTCTTTTAACAGCTTCATTTTCATACAAAGACCTCATTGACGGTCACGTGAACTATGTACAGTCCAGACACCAGAGGATGGAGCCCACAGCTGACCAGATGATGCTCTGCGTGTCAGATGGGAAACACACTTCTGCCCATGTGCCCTTCTACATTATTATTAATCCAACAAATGATGAGATCCCAGAGTTTATGGCTCGTAACATCACAGTAAGTTTTTATGGTCATTCTCACTTCTGAAGATCACAATAACCAGGAGACATTCCCATGAGACTTTGTTCACAAGATAACAATATTCATTGATGTTCTTCTGTGATGAGGTACGAGAAGGAGAGATGAAGCAGCTGGACTCATCAGTGTTGCACGCAATGGATCTGGATGTCCCCAGGAACACCCTGCTGTTCAGTATAGTTAAACCCCCTCATCATGGCAGCATCATTAACCATGACAATGAAAAGGCGGTCAACAAGAGACGAGAGGCCAGTCCCCAATCCCCTGTGGTCGACTTTACAATGACAGATCTTATTAATGGTACTTTTTACATATCTGTGTTGTAGAGACTGTACTATCCACTATAGGCTTTCATTGTATCTTGGTTTAACTTCCAAATAAGCCAGTTTAGATAACTGGGTTAAACTGGGCATTCAGTACAGTATCTATAACACTCACTTGTTTTTTAAAGTGAGGTGAATACTCTGAGCTACTCTGGTCCACATACTTAGCTGTTCTCTAAGCTTTTGACTGTATCCCATGGCCTTCTTCAGCAAATGGCACTTGCTCAAGTGTCATCAGAGACCATCTTTAATGAGGGGTCCCCATCTGCATGGGTTATTAGGTGATACCTGATGGCACCTCTCTGAGTATTTACTATAGATATGTGAGAGATTCTTATGTCAACAGCAAGGAAACATTGACGTACATGCTTTTCGTTTAAAATTTAATTTAAAATCATTTTGTGTTAAAGGCTTTTTGAATGCTCTGATTATAGTATGCAACTAAGCATTCAGACCTTTGTAGAATAATTCAAACTCCCTTTTACATTTTTCATTGTTGGCTTACAGGTATGGATCTGATGTACGTGCACGACGACTCTGAGAATATGGTCGATAGCTTTACCATCCAGTTAACTGACGGCAAGCACCAACTCCACAGACAAGTGATGGTTAAAGTGCTGCCAACCAACGATGAAGAGCCTCATATCATAAGGTTTGACTACCACCTTCACCACAGTTCACTTTTAAAGTGAGTCATCACATGACTGACTGTAGAAAAGAAACTCAAAGCGCATCTCAATTCTCTGCCGTTTAGGAACAATGGGCTGGAGGTGGAACCAGGAGAGACTCGGCTCATATCCAGTGTTACACTGTTTGCACAGGACAATGATACTCCCTCTTCAGAGGTCATGTACATATTTGAGAGTGTTCCTACCCAAGGACTACTTCAACTTAAGGTTGGTGCAATGCCATTATGTTTTAAAGACATACTTATGTCCCCTGTCAGTTAAGCTGTATGAGAACATTGTGAATCATCCATTTGTACCCAGTAAATGATTTGTACCAGTGCTCCATACTGACACTTTTCTCAAATGTGAGAAAATTGGAACTTGCAGCTGTTTTGAGGCCAGATGACAAGTAATATTTAATAATTCACAGCTAATTACTGTGGCAGTGGGGATTAGTGGAAATGAAACATGATATACCAAATTCAAAAAATAAAGCTTGCTGCACTGGTGACAGAGTTCAAGATGTTTTATTTTTTTGAGTGATAAATAGTGAGGGGTCTTGGGATGTGCCGCTCTATACTAGGCTGCCAGTGTAAACATAAGGAAGGCACAGGGAGGTGTTGTGCTCCTAACTGTGACTGTTCCTGTCTCAGGAAGGTCCAGACTGGGTGACGCTGACAGCTGGGAGAAACTGCACCCAGGAAACGGTGGACATGAACCTTCTGCGCTATGTGCACACAGGCCTGCACGCTGCCAAAACACAGGACTTCTTTGTCTTCCACTTGCTGGATGGAAAGAATCAATCACCCCCACAGCACTTCCACATCTCTGTCAAAGATCTTGAGAAAGGTACTAGAAGCCAGTCTTATATTCTTCATTAGATTAGGTTTGGATCAGATTTTCTACTTTTACTGATATCCTCGTGACTGCTGATCCACATGTTCGATGTGTTTCCCTGCCCAGTGTGAATTCATACTAATGTGGCCTTCCTTAATTTTGATGTAACATTTCTGTTTCCTCCACCATGATTTTCAGGAAATATTGCCATCTTTGTAAAGCCAGTGAACGTCAGTCGGGGCGATCGTGTGGTTCTCACCACAGATGTGCTGCTAGCCACAGACGGCACAGAAAAGCCTGAGGAGCTTCTGTACACCATCACCAACGCTCCCACTCAAGGACACATAGAGTACATCAAACATCCCGGACTGGCCATCTCCACCTTCAGCCAGATGGACATAGCAGCAAACCTTGTAGCTTATGTGCATGACAACCGAGCCAGCACACGCAGAGAAACCTTTCAGTGAGTCAAGAAGCTAAAACTTCTGATATACCTGCTTTTAACCTGTGCTTAGCAGCTGACAAGCAGTTTCCCAGTTTTAATTTTCTTTATGTGGCACAGATCTTTTTCTTGGGCATAATAGAGTGTAGATATGAGGTACAAAATTAGTCAGGGTCTGTAGAGTGGATGTGATTTAAACTCGCCATCAAGCCTGTGAATATTCTCATTCATCCAGGTCATAGTTATCGCAAGGAAGTTTTAATCGAAAGCAACTGGACTTAGTTGTAGTCTAGGAAGACGTTTCACCTCTCATCCAAGAGGCTTCCATCAGTTCGTGTTCGCATCTGACCAGGCTGGGACTGGTCCAACTGATTTTTGGTGTGGACACCCAGGTATTTAACCTCTGTGGGGGCTTTCACAAGCCATCATCACATCATCTCAAGACATCATCGGTCTTGTGATGATGTGATGTTGCTTTCGATTAAAACTTCCTTGAGATAACTCGCCATCAAATTTGTTAGAACTGCCAGATTTAATTCTTACAAATTTGGATGGACTGGTCAAAATAGGTAATTTTTTTCGCTTTGGTCAGACAGCCTAACACTGTGTCTGTCTGTATGTTTCGACAGGTTTGTTGTGAGTAACAGTAAGACTAGTCGAAACGGAAGCTTTGAGATCACAGTGGAAATGGTGGATCGCATCCTGCCCTCTCTGTCCTCTAACAAAGGCATCACAGTCCCCCAAGGTTCCTCCATTATCCTGGGTCCTGACTGCTTGGCCCTTTCTGACCCAGACACTCCACCCAGCGCCCTGACCTTTACCCTCCTCCAGCCTCCACAGTACGGCAGGCTGCTTTTAGCTGGCACCACACTAACTGCTGGGTCAAACTTCACCTACGGACACATACAAGAGTTGGAGGTGTCATATAAACATGACGGAGGGCCGTCACAGATTGACAGGTTCGCCTTCACTGCCTCTGACACCACCAATAGAGGCTTCCTCCTGGATGGGCAGTTACATTTGGAACCTGTGTATTTCACCATACAGGTAAAGTAATAACGACTGTACTTCTCTGTGTCTGCTAGCAACATGTGCTGTTCATTGCCATCCTATATGTATTCCACGTTCCAAAAGGCTCTAACTGCACAGCTCACAGTTAGGAAGGCCTCTGAGCCAGTAGGATAAGCATTACCCAGGTGTGTGATCATTTCCTGCAGAGGCAGACTGATGTTGATGTGTGTTAAACATCATCTATCTGAAGTTTGCTAACATTGACCACGATGAGCTGCTAGTCACATCATACCAAGTAAGACTGTAGAAGGAAAGCTTCTGAATGAATGACCTGAGCAAGGGTGTGTTTTGTTGCTTATGTATTAAACTTTTCATTTGTAAGAGAGAGAATGTTATTTTTACTTTCAAAACATGCATAGCCTTGCTTTAAGTAGCATTAACGTAATGTCAGACGCCAGATAACAGCCAGGGCCAATCCTACCTAAACACTGTTTTCTCCAGTGGTGTGACTGAAATACTTGGACAGGTTAGCTGAACAACTACAGGGCTAAACTGGCTGAAATGAGATGAAGTACAGCATGTTGGACAGGAAGATATGAATGTGTGTACGAGGGGGCTTGAAAAGGTTTCTGGAAAAAGTACATAACTAAAAATCATATGCAGGGATTTTAATCTCAATACACCTGTACGTTCTCGTACTAACGTGTCATAACATGTTCTAACATGAACTCTTAAATGCATGTTTTAACGCAAAAATAAACATCATAACCGTTTTTTCCAACTGTCCTTTTTCCACAAACATTTTGAAGCCCCCTCGTATGTGTCTAGCTGTAAAGTCTAGTGTCATGGATTATAACAGATAAAAGTCCTAACAAAAATGTATCAATATGAGCGATTTATTTACATACTGCCCTCAAAACTATAACAAAATATAAATATTTAAAAATTATATGTATAATGCAATGTTTCAATGTTTTCTCAGGATAACAAGGTAATGTAATGTGATACAAACAATATCCAACAAACTAATTTAAAAAAATGTTTTAGCTAAATAGCATTTTATGTTAGCAAGTGGATCTCAATCTTCACTAATGCTAAAATGATAACAGTCACTAATATTTTTTAACAATGAGATTTTGAACATTCCACTTCACAAGTATGTGTATCTAATGGTATTTTTTTAAACAGAAGTTTACAGTACTGTTATCTTTGAACCTTTGAGTTAAAAACATTGCAAAAGTAGATATTTTGTTTATGTAATTCCAGGAAAAACACAGGCGTGAATGATAACATCAAAAATGTTTTCCATTTGCATGAGCTGGTTCCAGGGTCTTATTGTCATGGTTACAGGGACACTTGATGAGAATGAGCCACAGTTAATGAAATTAGTTTCACCTATGCTTTTCCTGCTATGACAAATCAAAAATATCTACTGTGAAAAAGGTCTTCATACTTTTGTAGCAGTAACAGATGACTGATCAACAGTGTGGGGCAAGCACAATATGCATCATTGGCGCTCTGTTGTATCGTTGTGCTAGAAAAAAAACATGCAGCGTTTTAAGTTAGATTTGTGTTCATCATATAGACCATGTCATATCATTTCATAAATCTAAATGACTTCTTTTGCTACAATATTCATGTTAACCCGTATCTATCTTATTAACAAACCATGTATACTTTCAGATCAAGCCTTTGGATAAGTTACCTCCTGAGGTGGTGAAGATACTCGATCTTTGGAAAGCAGAGGTTTTAGATGACGGACGGTACGGCATCTTTCTGTCATCCCGGGAGCTGAAGGCCCAAGACTCGGACAGCAGAGAGGAAGAACTGATATTCTGCATCGTCCGCCCACCATACTTTGGCTACCTAGAAAACATTACTACAGGTTGAAAAATGAATTTTGTTTTCATTTACACTTCAGCTTAACTTGGAATGAAAAAGTAAGTCTTCCTCTTTGCTGTTACAGGTGGTTTTGTGCCACAGCGCTTCTCTCAGACAGAGCTGAATAAGAGAACCATCGTCTACATCATCAGTCCAGAGAGGGAGTCTCTCTCAGACAGCCTGGAGTTCAGAGTGTCTGATCCTTTAGGGAACACTGGGCCATCACACATGTAAGAAAACACACAGTAACAGTGATTTTTATGGCATATTAAATAAACAGTTTAGTCTTCACCATGCTTGACTTTGTCTTTGCAGACTTGAATTCAGCTGGTCCAGCGTGGAGCTGTCTCAGCCTGAGTACTCTGTGTGTGAGGAGCAGGGAGGCGGCTCGCTGGACATCATCCGCAAAGGAAACTTAGCAGAGTCCTCATACATCACAGTCAAGGTCTGCAGTCTTTTCTTATTGAAACTGAGCAGCTGTCATGAATTTTCTCGTTCTCACTAACTTTGCATTAACAGTTGTATTATTAAAGGTACTCAGTACCCCAAGCAGCAGGATTCATTATTGCTACCTGATGTTTGATCCTCCATCAGATTTTAAGATGTTTGTGAATCATGTTTCTTCATTTAGTTAAAGGCAGTGACTGCAACAGCTGGGAAAGATTTCCTCATAAGCCCTTCTTCCCTCATTCAGTTTGATCCAGGTATGTGCTCATTAATTTAGATAACTTGCATTATGCTTTTTAAATTAAGAGTCTACCTGTTTTACAGACAAAGATCAGTTTGCTTGTAATGGAGTACAACACAGCCTGTGAAAACAACTTGATATCAACATCCTTGATCCCTGAACAAGAATCAACAGAAGAGTCAACTGTTGTGGTGGTTATTCAGGGGTTTAGTAAATGTTAGTGCTCAACTAGTATCCTGCTAATGCCCCATTATACACATAGGTCTTGTTTGGTATTTTCTGCTTCCCACGGGAAGCTTAAGGAAGCAGTTGGGCACTGCTCCTCACCTCCTGTTATCTACCATTCATCTGAAGCATTTCCACTTATAAAACCAACACATGCTGGTTGAAAACGCTGATAAAACATAAATCTCAAAAAGGTTAACTTCTCCATTTCCACTCAGCCTCTTCCCTAAGTTTTAAAAGGCAAATAGCTGTCTGTTTTGCAAACTGAGCAAAAGGTGTTTAAAAGTTGTGTTATAGTGTACTATGTGTTAGATCTAATTTTGTTACACTCTCTGCATGTTGTATTGACCCTCTGAGAGGGATAGCATTGTCTTTCACTGTCACAAAAAATCTTATTACTATAATTGCTATTGCTAATATCATCCCATTACAACAACCACAATTGATTTTGGTAATTTACAGTGTGCTGCAAAATATAAGGTACAAAGCAGGTAAAGCCACAATAAATCTGATCTGTTCCAACTCTTGTTTAGAAGCTGTGATGTTTCTCTCTATGCAGGAGTGTCAAAGAGGAGCTGGCAAATCGAAATCATTCGGGATCACCTTGAGGAGGCTGAGGAAATGTTTGAAGTGCTGCTGATCTCCCCTGAAGGCACAGTGATTGGCACCATCAATAGGGCTCAAGTCACCATCAGGGACTCAGGTAAGAATAAATCCCAGCTGTGTATTTTTAAGATCCCAGGACTCTTTGCAAGGCTGCATCACTGCACATTAGCCATTTTTACATGGCCACCTAACAAAGAAAATCATTATAAACTAAGGTAATCAATATCTGCTAACAGATACTAACATGACAAAATTTCAACACCACAGGACAGTGTAGGCTGAACCAGGATCAGGAGGCTCCTGTCCTTGGAGGAAAAGAGATCAGGTCAGACACATACCCCCAGCATGGATCCATTCAGCTAGAGAAACTGCCTTTAGGCACTGAATCAGTCATCTGGGCCCGTGGAGACAGCATCTCCAGGCCTGCAAGTCTCCCGAAAAAGAAACTGAGAGTTACAGGCAATCCAAAGTCTGTAAGTACCTCCTCTCAAAGTTCTGGCATTTTTCAGTTTTTGTTTTGGCTTTGTTCTAATTTAAAATGCTCTGTAAGCTGTAAACTCAGTTCTCTGTTTAATCTTTCAGATTGCACCATCCTCAGTTTTTCACAATGGGACAGACATTGTTTACACGGTAAGCAGCAGCAAATGGCAGATTCGAAATCTGACCTAACCTTTTAAAGTCAGAAAACCCCCTAACTTATTTTGCCTTTTTGATTCCAGTATCACGGCATCATGCAAATGCGAGTAGAAGATGACACCTCTCCATCCAGGAAAGGCAGAAAAGCAAACATCCGTGTGGTTAGCAGAGGGGCACAGCAGCAGGTGTCAGCAGTGCCTACTGACTCAAAACTGGATGCTAAAAGAAAGGTCTCAAAATCTCAGAAATCTGCACTGGCTAAAGTACGTGTGAGTATAAATTCCACTTGTTCTTTTCTGCTTCTTGGAAAATTTGCTCAGTTCTCCTTTGCCAAGATGTCTTTGTCTCTTTTTCAGCTTTGCGATCAGGGCCACGTGGAGTTTCTTTAGCCCTGGCAATCAAATTAATTCGCTGTTTTCTCACTCTTGATTCTTTTGGCTCATGTTGGCCAGTTTCTGTGTGAAATGGATTATTTTCCAGTAGCAAGTGATTTGTCAGTCCCTCCAATTACATTTGGAAGGTGTGGTTGCTAAGGCCAAATGTGTTTTTATGTCTGCAAGTCAACTTTCAGCAACCCATAGAGCTTATTGATTATTGATGTCTCAGTTTTTGTGGCCAGGAAGATGAACTACCTATTCTTAACCCCACCCTACAAATCTGTGATTGGTCAACTTTTTCTCCAACTAGGTTAAAGAGCTGTCATTGGACCTACTTGAAATGTTGAGCAATTTTTGTCTCAGGAATTCTGAGGATTTTAGGATCCATCCATGGGAAAATGTTTCACTTTGTTTCATAATTACTATGCATACTAGTTGTTCCCACTTGATACAATTTTTGTGGTCCATAGGCTACAGCTGATAACTCCATCCCCAAGCCCTGTGTGCCAGAACTGATGGGACTCCTGCATTTCAACCAAACCACCAATCAGCTCTTTCACTGCAATGGTGTCTCCTGGAAACCCTGGGCACCGACTGATCAGGTATTCCAGCCTCACAACACCTACTTTTAAAATCTATTTGTAATAAAAGCATGCAGAGCTTTGCACCTCTGGGAGAAAGTAAAGGTCTGATCATGACCATATGCTTCAAGTAATAGAATGCTGGTTTTTTTTAACACCCAAATGTCTTACTCAGATAGTAAATTGTAAATGGCAGGCACAGTTTTAGATCAAGAGGATTAAGAGCAATATAGAATTGGGTGTCATCTTCATAGAGTTTAGTGTCAGCACTGTAACAGCGCCCTCTGCAGCCACAACAGAGGCTGCTCACAGGATGCTGGTGCATTAAATTTTGTTGGGCACCAAGTCTAAGCAGTTACGGGTATTGGAAACAATGTAATCCAAGAAGACTCCATAGATCTCTAAAGCATTATGCACTTTACGCAAGCATTACGTTCTTCTTGTGGGAGATCTCATCTGCTTAGCCCAGGTTACAAAGTGCAAGAACAGGCGTTCAAGGCAGAAGTGGGAATGAAAGTGGAACCACTCTCCCTATTACAAGTCAGTGCAGCATCACAATGATTTTGAAGCTGTGATTTCTATGTAAAATACATAATGTTGCTTTAACATAAAGACTGAAAAGTAGTGGCTCTAGGATAGAACTTTGTTTTTCACTCTTATATTCACCTACAATTACTAACATTTCTGTACATTTGCTCTTGAAACACAGATAGTGAGTGCTCAGATGTGTCCTCAGGGCTGGACCTTTCATGGTGGCCACTGTTACATCCTCAGCACTGAGCACAAAGCCACCTGGAGCACAGCTAACAGAGCCTGCAGGGAGAGGTACGGTTCACCATGAAGCTCATACTCAACATACTTGGAGAGAAATTGTGAGGCAGAAAACATGGGCATACATGCTTCTGATTAGTTGTCTGTCACACACAAGAACTGTATAATCTCATTTGTATGCTCTATAAATGATCCTTTCAAAAAGAAAACACAGTGTTCCTTCTTTTTCTTTTTTGTGTCAGATATAAAGGAACTCTAGCAAGTGTTCTCTCTAAAGTGGACATGGACTGGCTGTGGAACTTCAGTGGAAGAAAACCATTCTGGATAGGTGGGGATTTTTTACTGATTTGTTACAATGGGTTGGGTTCCTGTTTGAAATACAAAGAAATAGAACAGATAATATAAAAATATTTAATGTGGAATGGCCAAGCTGGTACTGATCCAGTGTATAATATCCATGCCTCTCACCTGCCACTTGCCACTTGCCACTTGCTTGTTGCTAATGCCACTGCTGTTTATATAGCATTTCATAAGCTCCACCTGTAGGCTCTGGGGCTTTATTTGCTTTAAAGTTTTTTGAATTACATATATCTTTTCTAGAAATGTTTTTTTTTTTATTGTAGAGTACAACTATTTTACTCTAACAGACCATTTATTCTCCAACTGTATAAGGTCTGAATGACAGGGAAGGCAGAGGACGCTGGGAGTGGGCAGGCGGCGAGCCAGTCAGCTACACCAACTGGAGAAAGACGCCCCCTCGGTCAAAAATGAAGGGAACCAAAACGTGTGTCCTGGTGTGGAGAAGGGCAAAGTGGCAGATAAGGGACTGTAAAACCAGCAGAGGTCATCGCTTTGTGTGTTCGGTCAAGACTTGAATTTGACTTTGTGTACGGTATCGTAGCCATGAACCACTGTGTTGCAGCTGCAGGAGGAAGGACGTCTGAACTGCACAACAAGACAACTTTCCAATAAGGATTAGTGGGAACTTTGCAGGAACTGTTTCTACAACTTATAATGAACTTTGCAACAATTACTGTGTCTAAAAAGTAACCTGCTACACTAAGTGACATTGTTTACACAGCATTTATCCTAATTAGCCACTGGAAGTATTGTTATATATGTGAAGCTTACTTATTTTAGATAGAACTGAGGCTGGATTACTGACAGGAGCCCCAAAAGCCCAAGGCTCACTGATTGTCAGTTGAGTTGTGGTGTTAGTAATTTGGTCACAAATTAGTTTGTTGATATTGTACTTTGTGCAAATTTCCTGCAGGTCTTGCAGTGTTACTTTAAGGCATCTTGTGTCCAAACCTAGATATCAAACTTTTGTTATTCTAATTTATGTTGTGCTTACACTGTATATATTTCTAAATCCAACCCAACTGACACATAGTATTCCAGCAGAGGAGTAGTGTTCGGTTTCCATGTCTACAGGCAAAATCATAATGAAAATGCCATGTCTGTGTACACTGTACTTGTTGGGAACTTGGGGGGTTAATAGGGCTTCAACAGCAAAGTTTCTCCCTGCACCCCTTAATGTAATACCACTTTGTTAAAGTTTAATTTCTGTGAAAATGAAGATGAGGCTTAAGCTCTTCATTTCTTCAAAAATCATCAAACCTCATTAATTCCACTTATAAACATGTTTATTTGGCGATGTAAAAAAAACATCATATTAAAATTCAAGGTTAAATCTTCTGTAAATTAAGTTCTAATTTAATATTTTTGCATAGTCAGTTCATTTGTTTTTCATGTATAACTTTTTGAAAATTATCCTTACAGTATTTGCAAGGAGAGTCAAATCAGTATTATCAGTGTGGAATCTGCAGCTCCACTGTAACTGATCATATGTAATATCTTTGTGTATCAGCTTCAAAATAAGCTTTTATTATAGAGATTATGTTATTTTCAAATCCATTTAAGCAATTATCAAGCAACTTTCCTTGGGTGCAGTAGAACTACATTTCATGTTGATGTTTCTCCGTTAGTTTTAAGACTCTCTCACTGTTGTCCCTTTTTTGAGAATTCAACACCACCAATGTTATTTAGATCTGGGCCAGTGGGCCCTGCAAACCACAAGGTTAAGCGGCAATGTGATTATCCCCATCATGTGATCTACAGCTGGGGTATGAAAGAAGGCCTTTTATATGGGCTGTAAGCAGTTCTCAGAGGTTTGCATGCACTGGAAAGATACACCATCTCCTCTTCAACTCGGTGAGTCCAACTAAAACTCAACAGATATACATGGATATGATGCATCTATATTTGACTGTTTGACAAGGAGACATGTTGTGATGATTGATCTCTACTGTAAATTATAAAAAAAAAAAGTTCTTTCTAAAACGTACAATAGCAGCACTTAGAACATCCGTCAGTCAGAAGATAAGTATGTTCACCACCAGTTTTGAATGGAACACAATCTTTTGCTAGTAAGTAAGTGAAGTGTACAGGCAGCTGCTCACTTACTTTACATTTTATCATCAGCAGTTGGCTAACTAAACTGACTAAAATTCCTCTCTTTACGTGTGCTTTTAATAGAAAGAGCAGCCCGGTTTTATTTCAGTGCCTGTCTGTGTTTAATCCCAAGTAAGATTTGAAATAAAGATGGTGACATAACACACTTTGTGGCCTCAGGATCCGTGAGGAGAGTTTCTGAGCTACTTTTGAAGGAAAGTGATTTTTTTTATTTTTTTTCCAGAGACAATAATGTTATATTGTCAGCTGCTTAACCATAGTGTCAGGGGAAAAAAGAATACTGTCTCTGAGTAATGTGATTTGTACTCTGAAGTGTTGGTAGGTGTATTTTTAACACTTTGGACAGAGCCAGACTAGCTGTCTCCCCCTGCTTCCAGTCTTTATGCTAAGCTAGGCTAATCAACCCCAGACCTCAGCTTCACACTTAGCACACAGACATGAGGTTGATGATAATATCTTCTCATTTCACTCTCAGGAAGATAACAAATAAGCGCCAAATGTTGAACTGTTACTTACCAGACACAGATCATTGTGCAATGCTGTATTAATCTATTTATTTCGGTCTAACCCCCAAAGCCATAACAGGAGAGGCTAGTGTTTTAGTGAAGAAAAAAAATGCTTGCTCACAGACTCTTTTCTGTGGTATGCATATCTTTTACACATTTATTATTTTGTTGTTTATTCAGGGTCTGATCATGGCATAATCATCTGACTTCCCTCCTAATCATCACCACAAGAGAAGAACTGAAGAGGTTACAGTGCTGTGGTTTTTGTCATGGAGCATCATACATCAGGCCAATCCAGCCATGCCTCAAGTTTTCAGTGGCTTTCTTTTGCCTACCAGGGCCTGACAGAAATCCCTTATGAAACTATACTTTCACAGACTGACACTCTGGAGGTGTTGGACCTGAGTTACAATCTGCTGGATGAGTATCCTTTTCTTGTTAACCAGAAGTTAAAGGACCAACTACAACAGCCATTTACTATCATAGTTTGCACCCAATCCCAAAGCTTAGGTTATTTAAAATTAAAGCTGCACTGGTCTATTTTTTATTTATTTATTTTTTTACCAGTGGTGGGCTGTCAGGGCCAGCAAGGCCTTCTCTGCTGGCCCAAACACTGTCACAATCACTGAATTATATTTTAATATATGTTTTTTCCATTAATACTATATGTATTAAATTATTCCCAATAGGCTCATCTCATAGCTTTCCTCTCATTTGCGCTGTTTAATACAGTCTGTTTATGTTATAGCTTTTATCTAATCAGATTTCCGCGCTGCGTTGCCAAGTTAAAAGAAATCTGCCTTGAGGCCTTTAGAATCAATAGTGCAGGCCCTGGTAATTCAAAATGAATGGCAATGAAACTGTTGCCTCGTGGATCCTTTAACCAATCAGATTTCAAGTCAGGCAAGAGCAGGGCCTTCTAGCAGGCTTTTGCTAACGTCAACATTTTCATGTCATTTGATTGAATGATCAGAGGTTGTGCTGGTCAGAGCTAGCGAAACCGCTTCTATTGCTACTAGTGCATGCTAAACATGCATAGATTAATATCTGTTTTCTCCATAGACTATATACAATCTAGGTTTTCTCAACCCACAATGGCTGAAGGAGGAGGAGGAGTTCAGTGACTCTGTTGTAGAGGTTATCTGTGCATCTCAGTTCCAACAATAAGTCCTTTTCTATCGCTGTGGAGGCTAATGCTGAAAGTCGAGTGTGATCGGTCATATTTCTCAGATAAGTTTTAATTCACTTTAGGGCTGAGAATGTTCGCTCGACAGAAGCAGTTTTTGCATTTGTCTTTAAATAATCAGCAGTTTTGATGAGTGAAATGCATTTTACCTACAGTATATTTCATTGTTTATGTTTTTTATCATTTTCTGAGTTAATACTGATGCTTCTTCTGGAGATGATGTGTATGGAGCAGCTGTGGCTGCAGTGTTTGGAGACATATTGAATTGTGTTAATTGGGTTTTTATAGCATTATATTGTTGATGGTTTCTATATCTGTGACGTTAAGGTATTAAGGTAGCCTATTAAGAAGTGGGGTAGAGGTAGGACACCAGTGAAGGCCTAGGTGTGAAATGGGCCGCCACAGATTTTTATATTATAATGGATGAAGTTACTGGAGTTTAAAAGGTGCTGCTGGTAGTGACAAAATCACAAACCAGTTATCACCAATGCTGTTGTTCTCCTCAAGCCTGCAGGACAATTATAAATTATAACGCATATTTCCCCGGTAACTGAAACGCCCAAGCAGCTGTATTTCAGTGTGTTCTCCTTCATTCAGTCTATATTGGAACCCGGCTCTGCTGGGTCAGCTGGAGAAGCTCAGCACTCTGATTCTGGACTGTAACAACTACACATCTCATGTCAAGTTCCCCTACATGCCCAGTGTGACCACAGTGTGCATCAACAAGAACAAAATTAACAATCTGCCCGTGTTTGTGGAAGAAATCCGACGAAAGTTCCCAAATATCAAGTAAGTCTGGGATTGTATTTCATTTCTACAAAAGAAGTGTTGTTTTTTTTTACACTGCATACAACCATGATTTTCATTTCAGGATTCTGAGTATGATGAACAATGAGGCAGCACCTAGCTATTTCAATGGAGGAAGTCTGACCCAGTACAAAGACTATAGGTGAGCATCAAGGTATAACTTTTCACCATCTGGTTATTTCTGGTCACTAATTATGAAACCATGAACAAGAATCTCTGTTTCGTTGACTTTACGCTTTATTTTATTTGGTCACAAAAAATAATGTTACAGGTTGTCACTTGACTTTATGCTTTTAAGCAGGGCCATGCCATTTTTCTGGGAATCTGGGAGCTTTAGCAACCTTTTACAATTAAAATGTGAGTGTTTTATAGCCTGATTCAAGTATTTGTATACTCAGTGTTAGACTAAGTATATACAGTTGACTGTTAAGCCAATAAAAATGAACAAACAAATAAACAAATGTTTTATTTCACCACCAGAAATATGTGACAGGCAAAGGAACAGCATTTAGCTCTCCATGTTATATAAAATAAAATGTAAATTAAATTATTAGAAATGTGGACAATCCAAGACGTGAGTTTTAGAGACTACTTTGGTGTGTCAGGAGCATTTCATTATCAGTATTTCTAGATGTCATGAATGATCCTGCTTAAAAGTAGGTTGGTCTAAGTTTGACATTTTTACTTGAACAATGGCGCCCTCTTCTGGCTCATAGGTGTAAAAACATAGTGCTAAGACATGCTGGGTTGATCAAGTTGAGTTGAGTTTGAGAATATAGCTTAAGAATTTAAAACAATACAACGACTCAACACTGTACAAACATACAAGCTGTCCATCAAATCCATAACTGAAGTCTTGGAGGACTGATAAAGCCATTTTCACTTAAGTTCAAGTCCAAATGTCCTTGATCTAATTCTGTATTTTAAAACAGTCAGGTTTGCATTTTTTGCCAGGGTATTCAGTTTACAGCTGTTAAATATAACAAACCAATGGACATGGTTTGATGTCTATACACAAGACTGTTGAAGGTCTCTTTTCCAGAGCACAGTGCTGCAACAGGTGCATCAGTGTACCCTCCACATAACAACCACACCAGCATTATACTGTACAACCGATCCTCTTCAGTATGCACACTGCCCTGCGTATTGTCTTTGTTTGTTTATGGTGCAGTTGAATAGCTTAGCATTGTTGTATTGTGGAAATGAGTGGGCCCACATCATGTTCCATGGTTGCAGTCTGTAAGAGAGAGGCACAGCGACCTGTACCTGTTTACCAAACTGTGATGTGGAAAGACAGCCAGATCTATTCAGTGTTTGAAAAAATATGAAAATTTGACCTTTAGCTTTATGCTTCTATCTATGTGTAATTTTCTATAATGTAAAACACAAATCAAATAAATCATCATCATAACAGTGTGAATAAACCAACACAATAAAAATGTGATTTTTGCATCTACTTGTACAAACTCTGCTGTATAGATCTATATTGCTAACAGTGTTTTTCTTTTTCCTAGACAGTACGTCATCAGTCAGATCCCAGGTCTGGAGATTCTGGATGACACGGAGGTCCTGGAAAAGGAGAGAGCCCAGGCTAAAAAAACGTATCCGGCTGCACCAGAGCAGTCACAGCAGCAGAAAGAGGAAGGAGGATTCATCCAGGAAACACACACACATGCAGAAAAAGTCAAATACTGTCATAAGACACTAGGATAGGTTTTTTCATTTTCCCATAATGTCAACATTATCATATACACTGTAGCTGCTTGTTCTAATGTGTTTTTGAAGCTACAGTCATGTTTACACCTCATATTCAAACACCACATTCTCTATAGCTGCACTATCAAATTAAAAATTGGAAATATTCTACCTGTGATCTGCATCATTTTCTACACCTTTTACCATAATTCTGCCTGACATATTTGACAATTTAACATTCAGTTCTGGTAGGTTCAATGCCTCGTCATCAAAGTTAAAGCTGCACCAAGCAAGATTTGATGCATCTTTCGAATCATTCTAATGGCCTAGAGTTCTTGTTTACTGACTAATTAGAAAATTCTTGTGAAATTCAGAGCAAACTGTGTGTAGTCTCCAGTAGTTTTGGGTCAGGTCCATGGCTGGAAATGTTTGCATTTACAGCATTCAAGTGTAGTCTTTGCTGATACCAGTAGGGGGCAGCGAAGTCAAATAGAAAGCTGCGGGGGCACCGGGTCATTCCCAGAGTTTGAATCAACAACAATGACACAGCCTCCTTATTATCATCTCTCAGTGTGCTGACCTTACTGATGTCAAATTATGTGATTTATGGGTAATGTAGGAGCTCAAATTATGATCTATGAGATTTTGATATTCTGAGCTGATTTTCAGAAATCAGTTAAAAATGTGGTTATATTGCAAGCCTCCAAAACTCAGGGTGAAATTTGTAACTGTGGAAAGAAAACTGAGAATGTCTAAGAGAACAACTGTTGTATTACCTCTCTGTTTATATTTTAAACACAGGCATTGAAATTATTTCTAAACAGCTCTAAATCATTTTGATCCTTATTAAGCCTGAACAAGTTCTCGAAGTTCTTGCTTCAGTTTTTTGGACAGAAATATGCATTTCATGGTTTCTGAACAATAATGTATCACTTTAATAGAACATTATGTCTGATGTTTGCCAAGTGTATTGACCTGATGTCCCATTTCAGTGTAAAGAATACGACAAAGGTGAGTACACCCAACATCATCAAATGATTCAAAATCATATATCATAATAATTGTATAATGAGCATCAGTGGGTTGCTGAACATAAGCTGAAACACTATACTACCAATAACAGAGGGAACACTGGCCATCCTTGAAAAATGACACCAGGCATAGTTTGCTATTTACTCAACCTTGCATTGAAAAACAGACATGTGAGTGCCTCTGGCTAGGCTATGGAGGGATGATCTGTGGAAACTGATGTGAAGGATGTTGCAGTGTTTGTGTGAACCTCTGCAGACAGCGTCCAAGAAAACGAGTGCTCACAAAACAGCACAAATCTGTAAGATTAAACTTTGACAAAGAGCATGAAAAGAAGCTTACTGAATGTTAGCAACACATCCACTTTATGGACTACCACAGTTACTGCACAGTGCTCAGAGTTTGTTTTAAAAAAGAAAAAGTAAAAGCTCTTATCAGGCCAAGTATGCTGAAAGGAGGATGGAAAAACATTGAACATCTCTCCATAGATTTGTATTAGACTGGTATCCATCAAAAATAAAGGCAGACATATAGAATATGAAAAGATGAAAGAGTAGAATATCACTAATGAAGGCTGTAAACAAAAAATATATATACTGTGCTCAGTTTTGTTGTATAGTATAATTCAGTCTGTCAGCTATCATATTAAAGAAAAAAACTTAACTCAAGGTCCACTGATTAGTTTGTTTGTTTTTTGTTTTTTTTCCAGAGCTTTCAACCACATCTCAGAGTCTTCCTCAGCAGATGGAATATGGCACTTGTCTTTGGTGACATGGTAACAGATAAAAGTTGCATACACCTTACAACAACTGAGCCATCTCCAAGTCCATCTGCTGATGAAGACTGTGAGAGGCAGGTGAGAGCCCAGAAAAAGCTTCTGCTAGTGGTAGTGGACCCTGAGAATGCACTTAAGGATAAATGCTAGAACTAAAGATACACATAGAAAAAACTATTATTTATACACACTAAACAACAACTGTGAACATTGTAATACTGTTGCAAAAAAGGAATCCTCTCCTTTTTTCACTCCACCATCCATGTAACTTCACTCTATTGAAATAACTAAAAAGGTTTCATGTATAATCACACATTTTCTGGTGATTCTTCTGTTTAAAGAAAATTGTCATCTTATAAATGGAATGTCCCAGTGAAACAGAATTGTTGTCAAGGAGGTTTAGTAAAATAACAATTTTCTATTCATATTTGAATCCCAAATCAAGAGACACTGTCATCCTCGCTGCTCAACATAAAAATTCATCTCTTCAGGTAAACCATGAGCTAATAGCTGAATAACATGAAGAGTCGCATTTTAAAACAATCTGAGGTGCAAATGTGGATTCCTCTTTATTTCATATCACTCTCTTTTTTGGCTAACTAGTTAACAGGGATGGATCAGAAGGAAGTTGTGTCCGGTAACCCGCACCCATTACAGGAGTTTACAGACACCATGGCTCAGTGGTACCGCAGCTTCAAGGCTGCAAGGACAGAGCAGGGAGGTGAGAGGAGACGGCCCCGGAGCTCATACCCCGCCGACACCTCCCCCTACTGGATTGTTCATGTAATAGACTTTTCTAACTCTGAGTCTGCGGCGAGAGGGCTGAGGAAAAGAGGGATAACCCAGTCTGAACTGGGTGAGTGTATACACGCTGTTGTTATACAGAAATATAGATAAATGTTTTTTCATGGCTCAAGCTAGGTCAACTTTAAGTTTTAATTCTTTTCTTGGCAAATTTCAAATTTTAACAGTTCAATGTTAAATTCAAGTCACATATCGCATAGTTAGCTACATGGCTAGCTAGCAAAGCAACAACAAAAAGCAAGTCGTTATACATATGCCTGTGCTTAGGTACTTTAAAGTTACACACACACTATAAAAATAACAAATTGAAAGCCAACTGAGCTACAAGTAAGCTGTTTGTCATTTGGAGAGAAAGAGCTCAACATTTTGGGGTAATGCATATATTAGCATTCCTACTGAGGGCGCGAGTGTAAGATTTTAAACAGTATTTATCTCCGGTTTGCGTGTGGCTTAAAATGAGTTAGGACGTTTTTAGCTTAGCTTAGCGTAAAGGCTAGAAGACTAGAAGGAGTGAACAGTTAGCCTGCTTCTGGACACAGTTTAGAAATACACCTACCAGCCACCACCTCTAAAGCTCATTAATAAACACTTTGTACTATTACCATATATCGCCTCCTGCTTCCAGTGTTAAGCTAAGCTAATGTATTCTACCAGTTGCGTACTTAAGACAGAAATATGACATTTATATCCATCTTTTCATCTCACTCTTAGAAAAAGGCTAGCTACTTAGCTGAGTGTGAGAAAACAAGTTTGAATTTCAAATGATTAACAATGTTAGTCCTATTGGTAAGTGTTACCCAATAGACCATCTGATCATGCCCACACATTGGTCATTAGTGCCCACGAGAGTAATTCAATAAACAAATTATCTACTTAATGCACAGATTTGCAGGCTCACATTGTAACTGCTTCTGCTTTCTGTTGCATCTCTCCAGGGAAACGCGATGGAACAAGTATCCTGATGGTTACGGATGCATCGGGGCTCACCCTTGGGTTTGACATCCTGGACCAAGGGTGGTCCTCATCTTTTAACGGCCTCACTGAGCAGGAATTGTTAGGAACCGTGAACAAGGTAGTTCTGCTGCTGCAGAGGTGCATGGATGCCCCAATGGATGGTGGGATGCCGCGTCAACCCAGCAGACTCCGGATCAATGTCAAGATCCTGCACAGGTGTGACAGAAATATTAGCAGTAGACTTATATAAGAGGGGCAGATACTTTGACCTGCAGGTTACACTTGGTTATAGGACCAACCTTTCCAGTGTGTTGTGTTGCAAGGCATCAAGCAAGAGTGGAAATTGTAGATTTTTGGGTGTTATGTCGTGCTGTGAGAAAATAAGTGAGTGCATCTATAAAGTGGTTTTCCTGTTTGTGTCACAGGAGTACTGTGTTTTCTCTGTCCCTCTTTCTGTTTGGCATTCCTTGACCTTCTTTTGTGTCAAACGTTGAGGCTTTGTTAGTGCTGTGCTGAGCTGGGATGAAGGAGAACAAAATGTTCCCCAGAACAACCCCCTTACCCCAACCCTCTCAGGCACCAAAAGGAAAGTCTGTAAGACTGCTTAACAGCCAGTCAACTGTTCACTTACATTTCTTGTAAATGTTATGTCCCATGAAGGTTTCAAATGCAGAAAATGATTATTTTCTCTGTATTGATTCATTTTGATGTCCTAAAAGTAGTCTGTTTTTTTAATATATATTTTGACTGGAAAATATATACTGGAATCAGCTTATAAAATGTTCATCAAGTATGTGTTTTTAATTGTAAAAGTTTAACTTACAAATTAACTCTCTACTAAGTTATAGTAGAAAACAATCTCAGAAATAAAACTTAACACACCACTTTTGACTATGTCTTGTGTATTTGCAGAGTGCTGCTCCAGGACACGCTCAAACAGGGAAACAGTAGGTGGGATATAGCTCTGTGGAACCAGGTCCTGAGAGACTGGAATCTCATGGATCAAGCAGTGGCTCCAGACTTCAGCCCCCGCTGGCCTCCAGTATATTACTGTAACGTCTGTAAGAGGCGCTCCTTCCCCACTCAGCTTCGGGAATGGTAAGACACTGATGTAGATTGTGCATTTAGAAGGAGAGTACTTACATACATGTCATATATCATTCATATCAACTCCCATACACACTTGAGTACAAAGTTGTGTTGCGGATATACTTTTTATTCTAACAAGACTTTATGTGTTACTGCCAATCAATATAACTGTTTCTGGGGAACTCCAACAATTTAGTATTGCACTGACATAAAGTTGGGGAACTTGTGTGAGTGCGATTTAAAGGGATAAATATACTGACCTGTGGTCCTGACCCTCAACTACTAGTCAACTCTAGATCCTACACTTCCCATAATGCGTAATTGTCTTTTGTGGTGAATCAAAGTAAAACCAGAATCTGATGCAGTGTATTGTGGGATGGTTCAAATGTTACTAATGCTATAAAATGTTAATGCATAGTTAAAATAATTTGGCTTTTTTGACAAAAATTTACAGAAGAAAAAAAACAAATTTCTACAAAGTGATGTCAATTAATTAAAAATATATGATCATGAAAATAAGTGATTGCATAAACATTCACCCCCTTCAAGTCAGTATTTAGTAGATGCACCATTAGCCACTATCACAGCACTGAGTCTGTGTGGGTAGGTCTCAATCAGGCTGGTGCATCTTGACACTGCAGTTTTTCTCCATTCTTCTTTACAAAACTGCTTAAGCTCTGATTGGGTGTGAATGACCCTTATCAAGTCCAGGCCATCACATGTGAAATTTGTGGAGTGCTCATTGAAAATCTCAAATTTAGTTAAAATATGTAGAATTCTTTACCTTGGTACATGTTTTGGATATTTTTTAAAGAAGTTTGATTAGAAGTTTGTTAGATCAGGACTTTCAGTTCTACAAAATGCAACGTAAAATCTTTCAGCCAGTTTCATATCATCAGCATTTTGGTCAGAGTCTGTCACAGGCTACGACTGTAATCATTTCAGAGGTGTTTTCCACTCAGAGGGACTACAGGTCAAGTTTTTTCACTTCATTCTCTCAGCAGGGAAAAGCTATGGATCTACTCTAATGTGGCTACTTTGCTGCATATGCAAACACTGTCAGCACTGACTAATGCTTCTGTTTACTGTGGGCCAGGCAATTCCTTAAACCACAGGTCTCTCCAAACTGTTGTCAGCTGTCACTACAACTAAACTGGTCACTTTGCTGTGAAGTAGCCAAATGGCATTCATGTGTCACCTGGCAACCTGGCACTTCAGTAGTCCCAATGAAAGAAAAAAATTAACTGGCTGAATTTCTGAATAATTAAAAGACTTCATTACTTTGAATCTGCAGTTCGGACTTTTCACTTCCTGTGTGAAAATAAACTTCATATTTCAATAGTTTGCATGATGCTAAATATGAGTCTTTACTTTGTAGAGAAGTGATTATGGGAGTCAGGGTTCTGTGTTTTTAGCAGGTGCATGTAGGAGATAATGGACTGATTTACATTATCAATAGTTTCAGGAAATGAAGAAACTGTTTGACTTTGGGGAACTACATGCTCTGCAGGTTATGTAAAACAGGCCACGACAGAAAGCCTGTCTCTCTTGTGAAATGTTAGCTATTTCCATGCATTGTTTCCCTCTTGCTGACACATGCCAGCTTCTTACCACACGGCTTTGTTCTTTTAGTAACTCCTTTTCTACTCTACGTGCTTTATAATGCCATGGTGTTTTCATATCACTTCTCCTCTTTCCACTGTTTGTTATCTTATCTCAATTCCTTCCTCTGCTTGTGCTCAGAAGGCCTGCTTTGTTACTGGATGTTCTTTTTGTGCCCCCCTGTCTTTAAATGCCTGTCTCTGTGTCCCTCCACAGCTCTCCAATGTAAGGCAGTCTTTTATTGTGAAAACAAGTGTTTCCCAACTGATTCTGAGCACCAGCGCTGGTGTGCCAAACTGGCCGGTTACATGGACAATGGGGCTCAGCTGGCCGACCTGCCATTCAGCTATGCAGCAGGTAGAGACATTTTGTGGCTTTTCAATTCTAAAATCTAGAAAACCCTGTCAATTACATTATTATAAGTAACATGAAGTTCAATACATTCATTAGAAACTCTAACAAATGAAAAATGAGTAAGTGAGTGTGTGTGAGTTTTATTCTCTGTTAATACAGTGGATTCCATATGGCAGGTTATACTCTGTGTATCTGTGTGTAACTGCAGTCATCAACCATACATTCTATGCAGCCATTCTACAAGTACAGGAACTGTTACTTTCATTTAGGAAGAAATTGTTTCCATGAGACACATGGTAGGGGTGGGCAACATGGATGACATCCTCCATTGTGGTACATGTGATTTTATATTGAGATATCACTATGTGTAATGATTGAGTAGATTGTACAGAAAGTCAGTTGAGAAACTGATCTAACAACTTAAACTGGTACTTAATCATGTTGATGCCAAAATCTTTGCCCATAGTTTCTTTAGACACCAAAAGATATAAAAGGAATATCTAACTCAGTAAAATGTATAGCAGAATATCTGATGGATAACAAATGTGTATTTGCTCATGGTATATTTAATCATATTATTAACCCTAGCACATGGACAAGTGCAAGATATAATAGGAGTGTTTTATATAAACCTTAATATATTTTGTCCCTTTAATAAAAACAGTTCAGTATCAGGTGATTTGTGAATGTGTGAATTCTTTACAGTTGTACATTTCACAGCACATCCTGTGGAGTATGTATCAAATGAATCACTTCCTGTTTAGTGATAATTTGCAAATATTAGCATGCTAACATAGATACAACACAGATTTTAGCATGCAAAGAGTTTAGCATGCCAACATGTAGCATATAGGAGTGCTACACTCAGTAAACCAATTGAGTTTAACATGTAAGGATTGCCATGTTAAATGTTAAATGTTAGCATTGTCATTGTGAGCATGGTAATATGTTGACATGATCATTTAGGTTAAAGCACTGTCTGCATCATTAAATTGTCAGATGCAATTTCCCTTTCTTTCTTTATGTCTCTCTGTCTCTCTCTCTCCCTCGTATCTGTCCTTCCCTCTCTGTAGAAGTCACAACAGAGAGCTTTAGTTTGGAAGACTTCCTGTGCAAAAATAAACTGGTTGGCAGCTACTGGTTGCACTGGAGCCTACTGGTGCATTCTTCCCAGCTTCAGATCACCCATTCAAATGCCTACCACAGCTGGCTTGAAGGTTGGTTCAGGATGATTCTGTAACTGAAAAGAGGCATTTTCTTACTTTTTATTACCTAATCCTAGCTCTGCGAATATTTACATATAAACCAGTATAAAATCCCCCCAAAAAAGAACCTATAAAAGATTCAGGAATCTTAGTTGTTCTGTGAATAGGATGCAGCAGAGGAAATCAAATTTAAAAAATGATTTATATAAACCATGTGTGTGTCCAGATCACAGCAATGCCTATGAGCCTCTGAAACAGGAAGCAGACGTGTTGATGTTTGGCCCAGACCCCCTCAACCCTCCTCACCTCAAAAACCCACTCAGTACGTAAAGAGAATGTGAACTGAACACCAGGATGACCTGGATGTTATGTCCAGAGTTTATCTAATAACAGTATGTGGACTCCAGTGAGTTGTTGTGAAATAACTCACTGTACTGATGAATTTCTATTACTGATGCCTATGCTAATGTCTTCTCCTCAGTGTCATGGCATCAGTACTATGAATGGAGAGGTCTCCAGTCTGTCCTCTGTAGTGGCTCCTGTACTAAGTTCTGCTCTCTCCGTCTACTACATCATCACTTCACTGGTCCCAAAGCACTGTAAGTTGTTCTCTTGACTTCTTTTGGCACATGAGGGTTTAATGTCTCAACAATAACAGGAAATAAGGGGAGAAAGAAACTCCAGCTGTTTAAGGTTAAAATTTGATTTAATGGATCAGTGGTTGTGTGCAATGTAGAAATGCATTGATCCACAGAGAATTTTCAACAACTCTGCAGTTCCCATCAGCTCTACAGAGCTTTTTAGACTCTTAGCTCATAGCTCTTAGGTTAGAACAAGCATAATAATCGCTAACTTAATAATTAGCTTTTAAATGATAGTGAGTTGTATAGTGTTCATATTTACAATACTATGAGTGAGAGGGAGTGATTAGACATCTTTATCATTTCTGTAATCACTTAAGCAGTACACAATGTAAATAATAAACAGTGTATTTTATTCAAAGGTGTTTAAAAGTGTTCTGTTGATCAGTGACAGAAACAGATAGCCTGGTTCCAGACCTTTGAATCACTGTCATCTAAAGTTTGACCAAAAAAATGGGACTGAAATGTCTGTGTTCATTAAAATGAAAATACAGACATCAAAAATTGTAACCTGACAATGTTATTGTCTTATATTGATATTTTTTCTTTCACAGTCAATCTGCAGTTTTTTCTTCATGTCTGTCACTGGTTTTCAGTTTCAACTTTCTGTCACTGTTTCATTCAGAGATCCAATAATAGTCACTCTGTCATCATTATCAGAAACATTACATAGAACTGAACCTTTCACTGTCACTGAAGGTGATGGGCAGTAGTTGTCTGGTGTTCTGTATCTTTCTCTCTCTCTGCCTCTGTATTGATATAGAGAACAAGTTCGTTGTTCTTCCCTTCAAGCCCCTCCTCTATGCCAGGAGAGAGGGCGTGACAGGAAGCTGAAATTGAAAACTGTTTTGATATTTTAATAAAAAATATGAGATAAAATAGAAATATAATAAATAGATTGATTTTTGATGCCTCCTCCCAGCAACCATTGCTTCAGACTCTAACATTACTTTAATGACAAAAGGTTTGCATGTTAATAGGCTAACTTAAATATGTTTCACATTTCAATACATGCGATACATGATAGTTTAAATCAGTCTATGACAGCAAGTTTCTATATTCCCGCTATTATGTACTGTATCTTTGCACATACATGTGTATGTGTGTGTCTCCTTTTTCAGTTCCTGACCTGAATCTCCTGAAGAAACAGACTCTGAGGATTCACATCCTTGAGTCCTATAGGGAGTTCCACACCATGTTGACCTTCTGGGTGAGACAGCTGTCCTTGTCATTTAACTAACATGGCTTCCTCACATCTTAACTCGTCCCAGCAGGGATGCAAGAGAGAGAAAGAGACGTGGGGATGGAGGGAAACATATACACCAAGTGAGACATGAGGGCTTACTCAAGTGTCATTTTGAAGAGATGGGAGCTACTCATGATGTACAGCTTCTCAACAAATGTGTAGAAAATACTCAGTTAAGAGCAGCAGTTAAACAGAAAAAAGAAATGACAGAAATGAAAATATGTTTATATGTTTATAACCAAAAGAACAGATATAAGGGACCAATAAAATCGGCTAAATGTTCTGGCCTTAATCAAATCTACAACCTAATTAATTTGAGAAAGACAGGTACAGTGAGTCTGATGTTGTTTTCTGGTGAAAAACGTTCCCAGTAGGATACACCTGGGGTTCCTTGTCTCCTCTGAGATGCATTTAAAGGATTGGAACATCCTCAGTGACTGTGGACCTTGATCAGTTTCTGTCTCATGGACCAGAGGAGTCAGGGAGAGTATAGGCGTAATTAGCACAATGCAAAGCGCCCATACTGTTTTTTTTAATGTTGTTGAAAGTAAAGTTGAAAGTCTGTGAGTGATTTCTAGTTTGTCTGCATGTACCCTAAAATGTCACCTGTTGCTTCAGCTCCAGTAGTGATTTAGGACAATATGTGTGTGTGTGTGTGTGTGTGTGTTACCAGTTGTCATTCGGTCTGAGCCTCTTGTCTGTCTTTTCCAATAGGAACTATCAGTGCTACTACCTCATGTGACCTTTGAACTGGTGTTCATTGGTGGACATCTTCCCGGTTGGGGTGACAAAGTTCTTCATCATTTCTTCATACAGAAAATTGTGAGTACTAGCAGAGAGAAATAATTTGTTTATATGACCAACAAGTGTGTGTGTGTGTATATATATATATATATATATGTACAAGTTCTTGTTACTTACTGATACAGTATCAATAGGGCCATTGTACAACGATAGGATCAGTGGCCCAAACAAGGGCAGCCCTGACACTTGACTTTAATTTAACACAGAGACAATATTTACGTCACATGGATCCATGTGGTCATGTGGATGCAGAAATTTTGAATTAAACCAGTGGTTTTTAGTAAACCAGACTCCTCTCTGTCAGAACGGCAGTGTGAGTATCACTGACTCCAGCTTGATCCCAGATGAGGAAGCTGACAAGAGGATCATCCGAGTCACAGTTCACCGCTGCACCTACCACACACTGCAGGGGCCTGTACCTGACCTGGTCGTCGGTGAGTCCCCACTTTACACTAGATGCTTGTTTTGTATGTGTCTGTGTGTGTGGAGTGTATTGTCTGCTGTTGAATGGTGGGAAGGAAGCCAGAGTTTCCCTTCCTTCAACAGACAGCCTTTGTCTATGAACTAGTGTTTTATGAACCCCACTGAGTGCATGTTCATTCACAGGTTTCAAGCCTGCTTTCCTGCGCAACGACTCTTGGTTCAGCACTCTTCCAAAACTCCAGGTGATAAAAAGAAGGAACACATGCAAGCACACACAAACACACATACACACACACACTTGCCTAATCCTAACCCTTACCCTAACCTTAAAAACATGTCCTCATCTTAAAATTCAATGATTTACGTCATGGGGACTTGTTTTTTGTCCCCATAAGGAAAACAAGCCCCCATAATGTGACTGTAAACAGATTTAGGTCCCCACAACATGAGAAATACCAAGACCACACACACAAACACACTCATAAGTTAATCAGTGAGCTAAGCTCGGCTAACCACATCCTGACTCCAGCTCTGTAATGCACCAGCGGGAGTTTGTTATCAATCTACTCAACCAATTCTTGGAAAGAGAACTATTCTAATGTGAGAGTCTTTGGTTTAACATTCAGTTACTCTAGCCTCTTTTACACAGCCTGCTCAAGGTGGGAATGTTGCACAGTTTTTCCTCCTCCCTGTTTTGAGTAAGAGGAATGAACATGGAATGATAAGGATTTGTTGTCCCACCTTTAAGCTGGCAGCAGAGGTAGTCACAGAGCTGAATTGAGGTGTGTGTAAAAGGGCTGGTACAGTGCATCAGGCACTGACCAACACTGCTGTGTTACATGCCGTACATCTGATGCCACTGTACCTGCAAGTCCCATAACATCAATAGTCCTGCGACTGTGACTGACTGTCTCCTCCTCTGTGTCCATGGCAGACTCTGAGGGTTCCAGCCTTCTTCTGTGAGATCAGTGAACTGAGATGTGAGAGCAGTGAGGAAGTGATGAACAAGGCCACAGGGGGCACTGTCTCCCCACCAACGATCAATCCCTTCCACTGCCCACTGCGCATCAACGGAGGAGACAACAGGCTGCCACGGTGAGGACGTTTAAATACTATCATGACACCACATCTAGTGACTTGGAAATATAAATTGTTTGGGGAGTAATTTCTGTATAACATTTTCCTCACACTATTACAGTGAGCTGCTGGTTTCAGCGGTTAAAATGACAAACATGACTGGCAGCAGATTTTTTGTTGTAGAGAATTCATGCAAATTCTTCAATGACTGTTGAACTTCTACACAGAAGAGTTCTACACTAAGACCTGGAGCAAGTAACTTGTGAGAAAAATGGCGTAAAAGTTGGACAGCAACAGCTGATACTTCAATTTATCAAATACGTTATTGTTCTTGATTGTAGCTGCAGGTTTTGAACATTGTTTCTGTCTTCTCAGCTAATAAAACCTGATTATGCATCTTTGATATCTAGTTATATAACTGAACCTAACCACAATCAACAAGTGATTCAAATTTGAGAAGTGAATTTGATACTTGATTTGAATTCAATCAAAAATACTACCAAAACCAAATCAGCCAATACACCAACACCAAAATTGTCATGACTTGGAATTGCCTAATGCTAACTCCACTGTTAGCAGGGAGAACTGTGAGGTTACAGCCCCTCGCTACCAAGAAGCTGTGGTTACAGCTGTAAACAAGATCATGTCGTTAATAATACAAGAGTGTCTTATATTTTTTCTTGAAACTCTATGGTAAGAGTTATGGCACTACACCCTCACCACAAATTCAGAACATACGCAAAACATTAGCTGTGTATAAGCACTAATTTACAGTCCATCTGTTCAGTCTACTGAGTCAGGATTCAGAGGTGGGTGGTGTCGTGTCAGCGTGAACTGACACATCTGTAAAAATGAAAGCAGATTCCATGATAAAGACAAGTGAGAAATGTCAAGAAAGCCTCCAGAAACATGTTTAAAACTGTGGATTGTCCTTTTTTATTCCAATTAAAGCACTGATTTGTTAAGTGTTGAAAAGTTGAATCTAACAAGACAAACTATGTGTGAAGATTGCAGCACTGATCTACCATCATATAAACTCTGACTCATCAGCTGAAGAAGTTCCTGTTAACTCAGGCATGTTCTGACTGTGCTGTGTGTTGTTGCAGCACTGCGGTATTCAGTCTCATGGTTATGAAAAGTTTTGTCTGATCTCTGTTCATCATTCCTGCCCTGTGTTACATTTGAATCTTTTTTTTTTTTCTTTTTCTGTCATTGCCTCCCAGGTATTCCAATGGCTTCATCTTCCACCTCATATACAAGCCTTTAGCAAACGTTCAGCACCCGCAGACTGTCACTAACTCCACTATACAGTCTGACCATACACCATCTCCTGTAGAGTCACCACACCTGACTTTCTGGGAGAGGAGGGCAGCTGCCCAGCACTGTCGACACAGCCAGGCAAAGATAAAGAGAAAAAAAAAGTTCTGCCGTTAAGAAATAAAAAACTGAGAGCAGGAGGTTCACTGTTTTTATTGCTGGAGGACATAAATATTTAAAGGCAGTAGTTTCTCCTCTGCAAAACATGACCAGTCAAGTGACTGACTCGCTGCATATTTGTTGGGGCTATGACAAGTATTTGTCTTGTTTACACATGAAAACTAACTCAAAGCTCCTGCACTTCAAAGAAAGAGCTTTTCACAATCATGTGAGAAGGTCAGAGTTCCGAAGACAGAAGCAGCTCTGAAAAGAGTACAGAAACACCAGAGGATCTGAACAGGGAGCCCCAATGCTCACAGAGGCTCCTGGAGAGAATATCAGGAGTCCTTGAGTGTCACTGAGGGTGTGTTATTCACTAGTCAAATAAAAATACTGACAAGTATTGTTAGAATGTCCTAACAATGTTCTACTGAGTGTAATGTTCAAGAGAGTCCTGTGCCAAATGTCTGTCTGTGGGTCTGTAAATGTAAATCTATCCAGCCACTTACGTCCATTATGTCATAATAAGCAGCTATGGCCTGGCTCCACATCCATTAAATCATTACTGCCTGTCAGTCACTAATTAAAAAGGCATGTTGTAGCTCTCTCCCAGTCTGCTGTGCACTGAAGTATGGTCTGCTTCTTATTCCTCAGGGGGATTTGGAAAAAGGCCATTCCACCACCACCACCAGCAGCAGCAGCAGCCCACCTCCTCCACCCCATCCTGCTAAAATTGCTTGGTTCAAAGACTTCCTCTTCCTTCCATCTGGCTACAACGGTCAGTGCTGCAGGGTGAGTGGGGAGATGAATGGTCTGGGTTTCTTGCCTGGGGACCTGGTTGACTGATACACAGAACATGATAGAGAAAGAAACACTGTAATGTTGCACAATTCGGCTGAGCCTACAAAGTAAATCAACTTGAATACTTCTTTCTGACTTTAATATGGTGCTTTTATGTTGGAGAGACTTAGGTTTGTGATTAATTAGAAATGTGTTTTGTCATAAATATTATTAATAAAATGCTGATCTATGTAGTTTTCTAGACTGATAGAATGATTGGTGGATGGAAAATCACTGCCATAAATCATAGACAGTAAATTGCAATAAATTAGTAATAACACTCTAAAATGATGGTGCCTCATAATGCATCTAGATATACAGAGTTACAGCAGGTTATAATACAGTCACATAAGAACACAGCAAATAGATATGTATAGGACTTTGTTATATAAAGAGTAATATTGTAACACGGGGGCTATGAAATACTGTGTAATGAATACTCCTGTATAAACATTGTTGGCAACTCGTTGCTGTAACATTATGGGAGGTGTCTGTCTAGGAGAGGCTGAGGCACTTTATAAAAGGTTGAGATACTCAAAGACACAGAGGGGAGGGGGGCTCACACAGTGCTGCTCTAACAGGATTACTCAACAGGGACAGACTGTGCATTTAAAACAGATAACGGGAAAACCGTTAGCACGGCACGGCACGGTTTAACGGGCTTCCTGCTTTTATTCAGCTTGATCTGTCCTTGTTCTGTCTGTCTTCGGCCTGCCGAGGACAACTAGCAAAAATACAAGGAAGGAAAAACGCAGAATGATTAAAGCTTTGAATTACTTCTGTACTCCGTTGAACTGCCTGGAGGTACGCAGTGAGCGAGAACGAGACCGGAAACTCAGTGAATTTGCCTTCAAAATAAAAGTCAGGCTTTCCTTTTTTTCTAATCCAAATTTGCTTTATAATCAGCCCTTCCAAAACGTGCTTACAGTGTTAATGTAATAATACAGATTGCAATAAAAAATAACCATATAAAATGTCTGAATATTATTACAACTCAGTGTGCTACCCAATGTACAATACAGTGCAGAGTAAGTATTACAGTACGTTGCAATGATAGAAAAAACACTAAAGAAAGTAGTATATATTTTAAGATGAGATTAATAACAATTAAAAAGAGGAGGGAGATTTAAGAAGCTCAGTATCATTTCACAGCTGATCTGCTGTGGCAATATGAGTTTTCCCCACAGAGATTATACATTTTGAATTGGTCTGAGAGTGTTACGTTATCATCATCGTTCATAAAAATTAGTTGGATTCATTACTCATAATGCAACTTGAGATCACATAAAACCAGAGATATGTTTTAAAAAACGGTTTTATATTTTTGTAGAAGATGTCACTGAGAAGAGCTTAACGTTATACATTCTTGTTACTCAAGCCTACTATTTTACAGATCATACGTATTTACAAGAAGACTAGAGTTTCTCAACCTGTCGGGGCCATGACGTCATTTATAGGTCCCGAAATGACCCTTCATTTTACTAAATAGAAATTACCATGTTGATTTGATTTTTATCTACATATATAGAACTATCAAGTGTAGAAATTTTCCCAAAACTGTCTGCATGAATGACAGCATGTGGGACCCCAAATGAATTATTTTATCTCCTCCTTGTAATGATAGGGATAGCAGCACTATCATTACACTTAATCGTCAAAGCCATCTTTTCCACTTTCTTTAGAGTCTCCTTTGACAGTAATGTGCACAATTGTTGGTCATGCAATATGCCAACTTGACCTCCTAAGTGTTACATCACAAGCTCTGGGTTTTATTTTGAAACTCAAAACAGGAACCTCAGTGTTAATGGACGTGTAACTTGACGCTGGTACCTGTCAAACAGTCTCCCGTCCTCACTGTTCCGCTGAAATGCCGGCTGGCTTCACGCTCTCAGGACTCAACACTCACGGCAGCGTACTGGCTTTCACTCGTAAAATATACGTCGAAACCCCCGGTTACAGAGTGCCGTTTTTAAACATGACCGTGCGATAAGGGACTGGACACCGGCTCACATAACGTTTTCTCGTCAGTCCCTGTGGGGATTTATTCCTCTCTGCGGCGCCCTGCATTGCAACGGAATGGGAACAGGATGAATTGAAACTCGGACGTGGATACGGGCTGAAAGACCAGGAACAACAGGAGGAACAGAAGCCTGCAGTAGCCTGATATAGCTGTCATGGCCAACATGACCTACATACCACAGAGCTTAATGGACGCATCTCCAGGACATCTCTGCTGTATGGATACATTGGACAGTAACTGACGTGCTGTTCAACCTTGGACCGCAGTAATAAGTGACCTTCATTTTTATTTGCTACTGCAGAACTATGCATAACAAGACACGTGAATGTGCATATGACTGAACAATGAGACAGATCATGTCCTATGCAAAGTAAGGGAGCAAGACCAACAGCATGATAAGCACGCCATGCTGGATGTTGTGCTGACCTTCTGTAATGCTCAGGGGTCAAAGAGGGAAACGTAAAGGAAAATTAATCAAGCAGGTGGCCCGGGGCCTCTAGATTCTGTACCCTCCCTGCAGTTCTCTCCCAGGGTACTGTTAGAATATACAGCGGACTGGCTCTGCTCTTTGGATTAGCCTACAGCTCACGAGGGCTGACAGTGGAGCCGGGATCAAAGGTCCAAAGAAAAACAGCGTTGAAAGGTCTTTTTGAGCTGGAGCACCCTATAGATGCCTTATCCACTCATGAGCAACAGATTGTATGGTAGTGATCACTAATTATGCCGTGGTCAGCAATAAAATCAACAGCCAAGCAATAAAAACTGAAGTGCTTTGCAGGAAAAGGTCAGATCCTAAACCACTAGTTTGGCTGTTAGCGACATAAGCTGTCGCCATCATGCTTCTGAACTGTGGTCAGCCGTTACCTCTTCTGAGGCATACAGACGTGCCACCTCGAGTCATAGAAAACTTCATCCTGACTGGTTACCGCTTCCCGAATTACAGCCTGAGGGATTGTTTATTATCAGCATTCAGGCCAACCAATGAAACAGGCAACTTCTGGACGCACTTCCTCCCAGTTTTCATTTTTTCGTACTATTTTGTGGAGGTATTTGGCTGGGAAGGTGCACCACATGGTGATGCCCCGTTCTTCTATCCATTGTGGAACTATTTTATTGGGGTGTTCTGTCTGCTAATGGCTAGCAGCATGGCCCACCTGCTCAACTCAATGTCTTTGGTGGTAAGAGAAGTGTGCTTCTTCGTGGATTACGGCACTATCAGTGCTTACACGGTTGGCTCATCGTTGGCGTACTACTACTACATCCACCCTCGGGCAGGGATAGTGGAGACAGGAGGCCATAATGGCTCCCATATGGATTTGAAACATGAACCTGCAGGGGCTGTTATATCATCCTATGCAATCCCAGAGTTCAGCGTGTTTTTTGAGACCTTCTACATTCCGTGTGCTTGTGTTGTAGCTATCATTTGTGTTTTATCTTGCTGCAACACTCGCCAGAGATGGAGGCAGCATCGATACGTCATCCGGACCCTTGTTTTCCTCCTCCCATTCCTCATCTCTTCCACACCTGTCTTCTATCGCCTCCTCACCAGATCGCCTTACTCCAACACCTCCTCCTCCTTTGTTGCTTCCACTTCCATGCCCAGTTTCTTCTATCGGCACTGCCTCTGGCTGCTGGTGTCAGCCGTCTTCAATATCAGCAAGTTCCCAGAGCGGTTGGCTCCGGGTCGCTTTGACATCTGGGGGCACAGCCACCAGTGGTTCCACTGCTGCACCTTTTTGTCCATCCTCGACGAACTCCACATGATCAAGGCTGAGGTGAGGGCCATCCTGCTCAGCCCGACTCTGCTGCTGCCCCCCACCACCCTCGCCCGCCTACCTGGACCTACCATAGCTTCCACCTATGGAGTGATGCTCCTCCTGCAGACCACCATCATCTCGATCATCGTGTGGTTTTCCTGGCATGCCAACTGCATCTATGGACCCCAGAGAGACCAGCTAGCAAAGGAGCACCTCAAGAAACACCTGAAATGTCACTGATGACACGGACATAATTTCTTTTCATGTTGACTTGTGACGGAAGATTTGCACATGCATACAGAGCCATGCCACAAAGAGAAGCGCACAAATAACAACAATATTTCCCATCCGATTTCAAGTCCCTCATGTGTTCCAACCCTTATGGGAGCATTTTTCAAGCTTTCATGAGGGGAAATTGGGGACAAAGGGAGATGAAAGGATTATATTCTGAGCTCACCACAGGGTGGCTGTCTGGTTGAGTGGATATTGAAAGACCTTGCCAGCTCTTTCCCCTGAGCTGTTCCAGCATGTTCCAACAGGATGTCTGAGCAGTGGGGATAAAAACTACCTCTAGGGGCTGTATACTTGAGGACAGAGGAAAGGTGTTGGTACCCAGGAGAACACATGTTCCATGTAACATTTGGGTATGCAGCTTAAACGTCAGCGCGACCATTTACAGAAGTTGTCAATAAGTTGCCTGCTGTCTTTTCCTTCCTCCAGTTGCACTTCCCCTTCCTCTGACCTTAAATGGCATCTTTTGAAAATTCTCTGCCATGTTCAGTTGAACCCATTGTTTCGTAGTGAATTAATCCTTTTGCCTGGCTTTTGTTAACCATACCTTCTCCTCTCTAACTTACACACACACGCAGTCTCATTTCCTCTCTCTTTCCAAGGGACCCTTGCTGCAGGAAGTGTGGTCGCCTTGCTGACGTAACAGAAATAGCTGAGAGCTCATATCAGTCTTAGAGTAAAGCACTTTCAGGGGGCCGGTCAAATTCGCCCTGTCATTAAGAAGCCATGCTCACTTTCTAACCTTAAGGGACATAACATTTCTTAAGCATATAATGATGTCCTGCTGACATGTTCTGTTGGAATATTTGGGTTATTTATGTGTGAAATGTATTCATGGTGCAGTCAATACATCAACTGTTTGTATGATTTTTATAACATTGATGACTAAACCCCCATGCATCACATTCACATTGCTTGAAGTGCTCTAGTTCAGATTAAATATGATTTAGATGTGATGTGTTCTAATCAGTATGAATAACATATTGGATTTTTTGATTTTTCTGGTGGATATGAGAGTAGTACCCACTCTGTGCAGGCATATCTTTTTGCTTACAACTGATGAAATGTTAGCAAAATTTATAAAAAAAAAAAAAAAAAGAAAGAAAGAAAGAAAGATGCTCCTAGCCTGCAAATATATCAGGTGAATTACAGCAATCTCTCAGACAAAAAGCCATACTTGATAAAAATGATAGTTGAATAGTATTTAAGAGTATGTCATCAGGAATTTTCTGGATGGTTTTGCGCTTGACAGATCAGGTTAGTAGTTCACTTTGCAAGTTCGTACCTTTCGTGTATTATCATTACATTTGAGTCAAAGAGCTAAGTATCCATTTTACTGTAAAATATACACCAGGCAACCTTTGAAAAACTCAGTGGGTCATTTAACAGCACATACAGCTGTTCTGATGGTATCTCCATAATCCTCAGTGTCTCCTGTACGGAGCCTTACAAGTCAATCACTTCACTCACAATCACTGGTAATACATGAGAGGCACAAGCTGGAACTGTAGTTCACCGTGTAAATTAAATACTAACCTTACCAGAGAGGTGACCATCTGTTTATTCACCTTTTAGTTGCATGAGGCGAGGTTAGCCTTATTGTTAGCAATTATTTCTGTGCTGTAGGATTATCTCCTGCCTGCGCCAGTGTTAGCTAATACCCCTTATACCTGTGTAGATACCTGCTTTCCTATCCTCCATGTTTTTTTCCAGAATTCCGCTGCCTGACTCAAACTCTGCAGGCCCCATTTCATTGTAAAGCTTTGAACCTGGGCAAGGTTTGGGTTTGGTTATTATAAATGCAGTTAATGAAGAAATTTTCTTTTACTCTTTCTGACTGCACCACTTGTCTGCATCTATGTTTGTCGTGGGTTTCAAGTAGATTCGCTATTTCCAGAGAGAGGAGGGAAAAAAAGGGAATGTGTTGAATGTGAATGTGCGTAATACGCCAACCAAAAAGAAAACAGGTGTATTTCACTGAAACAGGATTTCAGTCCAGAATTATATTTAAAAAATGATTCCCTTTCTCTGAGTTAATATGCACGTTGAAAATGGGCCGTGACTGTCAGTGCTCAGATGAGGATGAATTAGGAGAATGTGTGTTTTCTGTGTGAGTTTCATGTTACTCTGTCATGTCCTTGGTGAATTTGTTATGCATTCTTTTTCAGAGGGAGTTAGATCTTAAATTGTGAGCTCTTGCTCATATGTCATATTTACACGTTAATAACTCATGTCAGTTTTGCTTGTCAGTGTCTAATTTCTAAAATGTTATGATAACCACTGTATTAGTTCTACTCATATCTGCACATTTACTTGTGATTTGATGCGTTCACTTGCACAACAGAAAAAGATGGAAGCAGAGTTGTTTATTATGTACGACACTGGAATAAGGACCATGTTGAGTGGTTGTAATAATCATGCTGTTATGGTGCACTTTAAAGCTTCTGTAAACTCCTCAAAAATGTTCCTTTAAGGGTCGACCCTGCAGTACTGTATTATTTCAGCACATTTCAGGTTCAGGTAGTGCTTTCTAATGAGTAGTCAGAGACATTCATCAGACAGTGATGTGTCCAGTGTTAAAGCGATGCTTCTACCTCAACACAGCATCTGTGTCACTCTGTCACTGAGAAGAACCATCGTTGAAACAGATTTCGTCCCCTCACCCTCTCTAGACTGTGGCTGCTAGACTTGAATCTCCCTTTGTTTAAGCAGTGTTGAATATGTGAATGTTAGACTTACAGATTACTGTATCTTACCTAGTGAAGTACTCAGGGCTGACTGAAGAACGACACTAATACATTATTTACACATGCACTTAAATTATGAATTACTAGAGGTGGAAGTTAATTATAGTACTCTGTGTGTGTTAATGCTAAAAAAGTGAAACCCTCCTCCATTATGTTAATTGATATATCAAATAGCACTAATAATGTGGATGATTTGAGGTTTATTGAATAAATTATGCTGAAAACTGTTATCATGGTGACTCTTTTTGCAGTGTAGAGGTAATATTAGCAGCACTGATGGCAGTGTTTAGGAGTAACGCTAACACCATGGTAAACAACAGCATCAGACGGTAACATGCCAAATATGGAGTCTCAAAGTGGTCAATAAGTAAATAATAAATGAATAAAAGAGGCATCTTTTATTCATGGTAATTTAAAAGAACTTATTCTCAACTTATTATTATGAAATGTACATGAAATACTAAATGTTAACTGCCTAACATTCTCAGTTTAAATGTAATATGTTACAAATCATTTTGTAGACATGTTAACACAGTAATGTCAGCATGGTATCTTACATATACTGTGTCAGCATAAATCCCATTAAGCAGTTACATGAGCCTGCCAACCTTAGCAATCAATACACCTGAGGTTGACAATTAAAGGAGCAGCTAACCATTTTGGGAATACACATTAGACTTTGTGTTCTGCTGTGTAATGAGCAGCAGCTCTCAGAGCTGTTAGCATGGCTGTAGATGTGTAGACCTGCACATTAAGAGTTCGCAGGTTTGAATAATTCAAATGTTTTCAAATGACTTTCAGTCCAGGCGCTGATTTGCAAGTCCAGCACTCCCTCAGCTTTCAGGGCATACGTATTTCTCTGTGAGTATGTACACATGCTGTAGGTGTAGTGGACCTTGGCTGGAGTGTGTGTGTGTGCGCAACATATGCAGCTGGCTTTTTATGTCAAACTCCGCTCCTCCCCCACACAGGCTTTTTACACCCCCTCTGTCTCTTTTTACTCGGACGTCACAAACAAATGGCTGGTGAAACATGAACCACACAGAGAACCTCCTCAAGTAGAGCTACTGCTAAATCAATGGAGTCTCAGATAGACCAGTCACTACTCAGAGCAGAAACTGCCAAATAACTTCAAATGCAAAAAAATCTTTTTTCCATATTGAACATGAAAATAATTCTCCACCAGAAATACATTCTCTCTTTACTATGCACATGGTTGTGGATGTTTATGAATGACAAAAACAAACTGTGACTTGTGCTAAAATCTGCTCTTTGTTTGCTCCAACAGTTTCTGAGCTTTGGAGTAAAGTGTAGACGACACATTTTCAGTGGTGCTGAGGTAAGGACATGAAATAAATGCAGTAATCAGTAACCAAATAGCAATAAAGAAAAATACATGTCAGTTGAAACACGGAAAAATAACAATGCTATAAGTGAAAAGTGAAAAAAATCAGTGACATTTATAATCAATCAAATTAGCCATTTAACTTTGGAACTGGTATTAATGAGGTCCACGTAAAGTTTTGTTAAAGCTAATTCCAAGTATTTGCATGAGTTTTTGTCACTTGCAGGTTGAAGCCATGTCTGTGAACAGGTAGCTTTAGAAATAAGAACTGCTGATATAAATCTAATATAAATTAGAACATTTAATATTAAAAAAACATGGTGTTTTATAGCCGATATAACCCATTTAGCATTGTACTTCTTCAACATTGTCAGACTGATGATGCCTTTTTTTTTAAAAAAAAAAGACTCATTCTTCCTTGTCAAAGCCTGGTGCCTAATCAACTTGAATTTAAGTATTTCACTAGTACATGAAGTACTGCAGCCTCAATATTGCGCTGGATGCACAATACATATGTGATATCTGGTAGTTTTTAATTTATAACAGCCTACAGGGGAATGTAATAACAATACATTGTGTCTATACGTGACCAACACCAAAGCTCTGGTACTTTATGTTCAAGCCGTAGATGTGAACTCGTATGTACTGTATCTAGTGTAACTGAAAATTTCAGGACATATTTACCATTACTGAGTGTAATCTTGCTCAGTCTTTAGTGGCTAAAATGTACAGACTAGATAATAAATGCTGACACACACAACAGGAAGGTTCATGAGATACAACTCAGCCGACCACAAAGCTCTCACTTCCCCTGCTGATGTTGGGTTTTTGAACAATAGTACAGTAGATAGCTTGATCTTAAAAACTCACTCTCTTCTCAGAAGTGTTGGCAGTTTTGACAGAGATCCAGGATCAGTGAGAGCAGTGTACAATCAGCCAGCAGACTATTTATGGAATTAAAGGGCTTTTAAGTGACTATTTTAAGGCTCATATTCTCCAGTGTGTTACAAGAAAAAGAAAAGCATTCCAATATAGCCTTGTAACTGTGTGTGTTTAAAGTTTAGGGGCAAAAGGACTGCAGATGAAAACGAGCTTTACACAGTTATATTGGTCCATTACTCAAATAAAGCAAATTAAAAGAGACACACAAGGAATGTGACAATGCAGAAGCAAAAAATAAAAATCACATTTTATTCTCTTTATCAGTAGTTTGTTGTTTAATGCATTTAGATTGGAAAGAACATTGAACACTTAGACGAGAATATGGTTTGTCTTTAAAATGATTAATGTTTTAGGATAAACACAAACATCATGACTTATTAAGGCAGTTGATAAGACGACATGACGCACCGACAAAAGTAGGTTTACAATGACATTTGGAATGTCTCGAAGAACAAACAGGGATGTGTCTGTTTATGAAATCAATCATCACAGCAAAGAATGAGCTTTAAATCTCAACATGATCCTGGATCCTAAAGAATAATCCTGGTTTATTACAACTTACTGTCATGAATTTTCCACCTGCAATGAAAAGGCTTCTGCCTTTGTTGGCACATCACCTATAGATCCATGCAACAGTGCCTATTTCCTAGGAGGTGGGACTAGTGGTCAAACTGTGATGTCCAGTTTTCATGACCGATAAAACAGAAATTAAGAGCCAACTTGTGATAAACTGGAATAATCCACTTCCTGGTTCAGATGTGACACGTGAGGCAAAAACTCCTGCTGTCTCTGAAACTGTGCAGACCCAATGACAAATGGAAACCTGGAGATTTAGATCCACACAGAGCAGGCTGGAATTGAATGATTCTGATGAGAATGAAATAATGGAGGATATGAAGCGAAACAAAGTTGACTTTTTACCTGTGGCATTTTTAAATCAAATATCTTTCTATCATGTAGGGCCGCACGATTAATCTATTAAAGTTGCGATCTCGATTCAGAGCTCTGTGCGATCTTATTTTTAAACGCTGGCGATTCTGCTGCGTTCTCATCAGGGACACCAGCTTCAACAAACACTGCTATCTTCTCCATCAGCAAATGACAATGTACCGGAACACCACGTGATTCAGAGCAGCAGAAACACAAATAAAACTAGCGAGAGCCAGTGAGTGGCAGGCAAATGAATCCAGAGGAAAACCCCGCCGATCACCCTACTGTGCTCGTGCCGAAAAAAGATTTACTAGTTCAGTCTAACGTTTTCTCTTTTCCCCCTTTGGCTTCAACTGGGAATGCATCTCTCAGCAGGTAGAACTCACCTGACACCGGAGCAGAGAGAATCAGAGCGAGTCACACTGCCTGTATCATGCTGTCGCTCTGCCCATGGTTTTCATCAAGTATGCACAGTTCGTTTTGTGGTTTGGTCATTTCAAGACCAGATCTGGTTAAGTATATGGCCTGTTCTGTATCAGCCACCATCATATTTTCTGCTCTGCTTCCTCGTGTGTCGGGTAAATGAGTACAAAAAGCATACTGAAAAAAATCAGAAGAGAATCGTGATCTTAATTCGAAGCAAAGTAATCCTGATTCTCATTTTTTCCACAATCGTGCAGCCCTACTGCTTTGCATATCTTCACAAAATATTAATATCACATATATTCACCTCAGGTCTGCTCTGTAATTCAAACATAACTAGTAGCAGCATTCTCAAAAATGAGAGTATTGTGATCAACCTAGTGTTCTGTGCCTGTAAATCAGCTCTCTGCGAATGGCTCTTTGCACCAAACATGGGACATGATTTATTCCTGGACGGTATTCTTCTGTTAGCTGTTTAAAATTAAACATGTTGCTCTTTTTCTGTGCTGTCCTTGGCATCTTCAGACATCTTGCGGATCATGTAGTTGAGGATTCCTCCGTGGTGGAAATATGCCAGCTCCACGTCAGTGTCGAACCTCATCCGCACTTGGAATGTTTTCCCTGTGTCGAGCTGTCCAAGGCAGAAAGAGACATCAAGTGTCACATTATGTGAAGAATAGAATTATGTCCCTAAAGTCCTGTAAACTCTTCCTTAACAAACCTTAACAGTGACGATCATCCTGGGTGTGAGCTGCTCTGGGATGATGATGGTGTATCGCTCTCTGCCGGTCAGTCCCAGACTGTCAGCGGTGTCTCCTGGTAGATACTCCAGAGGAATCACTCCCATCCCAACCAGGTTACTGCGATGGATCCGCTCATAGCTCTCTGCTAGAACTGCCTTAATACCCTTTAAAAAAACAAAAACAAAAACAAAAAGTTCATTCTTGCCTCTTTGAAACATTAGATTTTTCCCAAGCTTTTTTTCCAGCCAAATCTCAGTCTCAACTTATTTATAAAGGACTGTAGTTGCTTTGTTAAATAGTGTGGACTTTTTATTGTTCATTTACTTCTGCTGTCCATTACAGTTGTTCATATGTCTTGTACTAACCAAATTGCATCCACTGATGAAGACAGTGATGTGGCTGAAAGGTCTGTGAAAAGCTAATATGTTAAGCCTTGACTTAAAGGGGCTATATGTAAACTTTCTCTGCCGCCATGGTGGTGACGGGCGCTTGCCAAGAGCTTCAGTCCACCGTTGCAGTAGAAGTTCTACTTCTTCTACTTCTTCTGCAGACTGGACGCTACAGTGAGTCACTATCGGAAAGTGGTGAGACGGGTCGGCTATGCTGGTTAGCATGCTAACTTCAGTAACTAAAACTAGTGATTGCACTAGAAGCAAAACAAGTAGTTAACATTAGCTTTGCATCCCTCCACTGGAGACAGCTGTTGGTGAGTAAAGGAATGTTCAATGTTTCCTCTAGACTGGTAAGTAAACAGCTGTTTAATGCTAACATTAGCTATGAAGTGATAGCAAAACGAACAAAAAAAATGTAACAAATCAGTCTAACTTAGTTTAATACATTTAACATTCCAGTGTTGTGTGTATGTTCTTTCAGGAGTAGGAAACTGAAGCGGAGTGATCCTCACCAACAGGAAAGGTCCTTTTGCTGCCCAGTCTCTGGAGCTCCCTGAGCCGTACTCCTTCCCTGCCAGAACCAGCAGAGGGACCCCGGACTGCTGGTACCTCTCTGCAGCATCAAACACATCAAGCTGGACGAAAAGGGTGAAACATACAGATTTGGTCAGTAACAGTTCATCACCCTACATAAAGTTGAATGCAATGAATGTGTGCTGATTCATAGTGTTGTGATGTAAGTAGAACGATAACATGCAGAGGCACGTCATCAATTAGCAAAATGCTCACACTGTATTAATGTGTCATATGTCATTTTATGCTGCATTTATTTCACCTGTTTCACCTGCAGGAACCTTTGCAGAGGTTAAGGAAGAAAACATTATAGTCTTTAAATTGATGCACCGGCATAGTTCCTCTTTCATAGTTCCTGGTGGCAAGAAAGTCCCGCTGTGGTTTTAGTGCTTCCTGATGGCCACAGCAAATATAGAAAATATAGTGATGACTGTGTTTTTGTTTCCTCTTCATGTGGTGGATTTTATTTGCTAATTCAGTTCCTGATAGAGCTGAAGGGATTATCTGTTTTTGATAGCTGAACAGTAATTCAAGTAAATGATCAAGGTAGAACGCCAAACATTCTCTGCTGTCGGCATCTAAAATGTGAGAACTTCCTGCTTTTCCCTGTTGTATTTGATTGTAAGCTGAGTATCATATTATAAATCCTCATATGGGTGAGCTTCCCTGATCAGTATCATGAAAATGAGACAAAACAGTTAACAGAAAAGCTTTTTGTTGGGATAAAAGAATGGCACAGAATGAGAATGACATCTGATAAGTGTATGCTGACTGACCGTTTCTCCAGTCGGCAGATGAATGGTTTGCGGTGCCTGCTTGTTAAGGAACTTGTTAAAGAGACGGATGTTTGCGAATGTCCCTCGGGCCATCACGGCGTCGTTGCCTCGCCGAGAGCCATATGAGTTGTAGTCTCGAGGGGACAGACTGTCAAAACACAAACAGACTGATGTGACTTTTATGGATATTTATAGATACAGATTTTAATAAAAGGTTAATTCCAGTTATGATCAGTCTGTATTAGGGTAGTAGTAGGGTTGATTGTGTCAGGTCCATTATTGAATAAAAGTTGCTATGTCTTGCTGCTTACACACTATAACTGTGTTCAGGTAGGAGATAAAGGAACATAAGATATCAACATTTTCCTTATGCAGTGGGTTATAAATAACCATCACTGAAACCAACTGAAGTCAGTGTTTATATATAAATCAGGGAGATTGATCTTGTGACAGTAGTGTGTTGTCACTGCAGATTTACATCTTGCAGTGTACTTCTCAGTTGTTGCCTTTTAGCTCACTATGACTCATTTGGTCATTAAAAATGAACAAAAAAGAAGACCTACATAAAGACTGCTACAGTTGAAAGCAGTGAGCTCACTCACCCTCTGCTGGTCAGGTAGCGTGCTGCAGGACTGTTCCTGGCTATGTTTCCTGCAGGAGAGATGTGGTCTGTGGTGACCGAGTCTCCCAAGTTCAGCAGCACGTACGCATTAGTTATGGACTTGGGAGGCTGCAGCGTCATGGTCTGAATCAAGAGAAGATTTTAAGTAATAAAGATAACAATAATAATACTGATGATGATAATGATATGGCTGTCTGATGCTGAAACAATAATGTCTAAATGTTGCAGAGAAAATACTGAATTATGTTAGTGGTGGGGAAGTCCAGGGCTGTCAATAATAAAATGAAGTTAGTTTGGAAAAAATACACATATTTTTATATACACAGACACACACTTAAAATGAGATAAAAACAACTTCAATTTAATTTTCCATTTCTTTATGCATTATGTTAAAAATATTAAAATACAGTCGTTGTCTGAAAACACATAATTACTGTGACCATGAAAACATTTTACTGTCATTAGAAATTACCTAAAATAAGGATGATTATAAAAGCAAAACTGTAGTCTGCAATTTCATTTTCACATTCAAGTCAAATGTTGTCTTTTAATTTGACAATTAAGTCTACTTTATGTTCAGTTTCATTAGCATATATCTGTGTCATTTTGTTTCGGAGTTTTCATTTTCATTGCCACTTAACTTGTAGTTCCACAAATCCAAACGTGAAAATGTGATTAAATGATTTAATTATAATTCTGGCAGCCCTTGACTTCCATATCTAATGAGCGGGTGTATAATTTTGGGAAGATGTTGTAATTTGTATTATTTACCAAACCACTGAAGAAAGGTGGTGACTTGATGTAAGTCGATTTGGGATCCCAGGTATACAGCTTATCAGAGGGAGCATCCAGAGAGTTCCAGCGATTATTCACTTTCTGTAACAACAGAACACAGTAAGACGTCAAAAGAAATCACATCTATATCAAACCACATAAATGCAGTTCCCATAAGACTAAAGATAACACTACCTCAATCTTCTCATAGACTTCTTTGAACATTGATGGAATAACAAATGTTCTCTCCACAGCCTGGATCTCCTCTCGCGTGGGCCAGATATCTCTCAGGAAGATCTCTTTGCCTTCAGAGTTGATGGCTGCAGAGGACAAGAGGATAATATTATAGTAGTCTAAAAACTAGCCTTGCCTTGTGCTTCAAGGTCAGTAACTGAATTGGTCTTGTATTTATTTTTGCCATGGAAATTAGTCCCAGTTTAAATAATTGTTTTATAGGCAAAATCATAATTATTGTGTTATATATGTGGCATTCAGATTGCAGTACATCCATATGAGTCAGCCTTACATTCATACACACTGGGACACCCAACACTGGAAGCTATCTTTTTGAATGTCATGTTTGTCAAATCACATTACAGCATTATAACAGTGTTGTTTGTGTAAAAACAAAGTAGCCTTTAGATTCTACATGTGTTGCATATCTGTAACAAGCCCAAGATTTCACTGGGTTTAACTATAATGCCTTGAACTCTGTAACTAACGATGTCCCAGATTGGCTCCCAGCCAAACTGTGCATCACTACTAAACTGGCTCTATCCTGGCCTTCAGGAGTCTGTACTGTTTAAAGGATAAATATATCCTGAGTTTCTGCACAGTTCCTGTGGTGTGTCATACAGGGGATGTGGGAACACTGCTGCACCATAACCGCTGTGTAACTACCATGCATAGTGACGTGCTTGCCTGCAGTGCTATTAGTCAGAGCTAACCAGCCATAAGCAGCTACTGATGGGAGAGCACAGAGGCTGGCTGTGCTTTGGATTTAGCTAAAAGTAATAGTATAATAGTTCAAAGAAGCTCAGCTAATGACCTTCATTCAAGACAGGCTGTCCAGGTGAACGTGGGAAGGCCCAGTACATAGTCATAGCCCCTGCTGTTTAGAGCAGACAAGTTAATGTTACGGTTACTTAACCACTGTCTGTGCCTAAACCCAACTCCTGGAGACACACTGAAGTGGAAATCCAGTTCCTTTTTAAAGCTACAGGCTATTTACAGATCAATTCTCCTACTCAAAATCTAATCCTGCTCAGTGTGACACAAAACATGAGAGTGGATTATGATCTTTCCACTGGCCACCCCTTCACCACTCAGCTTCTACACTGACTGTAGAACTTTTTTCCTTGCTGACTTGTCTCAAAATGATTGTCTTCTTGTTTTAATCACTCGGTTGAGCTTTGAGAAACGTCAAGCAGCACATTATGTGAGGAACTGTTGACTAATGAGTATTGTGTTATTCTACGTGTGATGAGTATCAAATATAAGTTGACCGTACAAAAAAAAAAAAGCAGGGCTTATCTTGGATGTACTTCATCTCTAAACTCACCAATGGGCTCCTTCTCAAAGTCTATCCTCACAGTGCCAGCTAGAGCATAAGCAATGACGAGTGGTGGAGAAGCCAGGTAGTTTGCTCTGGTGTTGGGGTGGACTCGTCCTTCAAAGTTTCTGTTCCCTGACAGGACGCCTGCAGCTACCAGATCCCCCTGAAACACAAATAAATATGTGATAGAATATTTCCTATCTTTCTTCTACGTACTCATATATATATATAACCTGCTTGTTTACAGTAATCTGTAAAATTAAAGAGAAGTACAAAAACAAAGCGAGAAAAGCTCACTCTTGAGGTGGTGAAGAAAAAAATAAACGAGGAAGAATGAGAGCTAAAGAGACTGAAGAGGTGAAATGATAGAGTAGGGATGTGGAGACAGCCACATAATGTAAACCACTGGTACCTTTGTTATGGCCTCAACTACTGGCTCTGGGAGCGGCCCACTGTTGCCTATACACGTCATGCAACCGTAGCCGACAACCTCAAAGCTATCAGGAAAAGACAAAATGAGCACATTTTACAGTGTAAAGATTTAACTGTCAGCGCTCTCTGGTGGACAAACTATGTTTCTACAGAGACACCGTTTCTACATTTCACTGGCATTTCTCCACTGCAATATCATGTTCCTTAGATATACATGTGATACTGTTAAAATGAATAGCACCTCTTTGTGTACTTAGGCATTATAATGATGATCTGGGATCAGCTATAAAATAAAAAGACAAGAGAGGGAATGTGAGCAGCATACCCCAGCTGAGAGAGGTAGTCCATAACACCGCTCTCCTTTAGGTAGTAGGTGACCACTCCGCTGCCGGGTGACAGGCTGGTCTTTATGTATGGCTTCACACTCAAGCCACACTCTATTGCCTTTTTAGCAAGAAGCCCTGAAACAACAGCATTCATCTTAAATAACTAACGAGAAAAGTGCCAGTTATAAAAACACATCATATTTTATATGATATGATAAATTCCAGCAAGAGAAGTATACACACCGGCTCCGAGCATGACAGATGGGTTGCTGGTGTTGGTGCAGCTGGTGATAGCAGCGATGACCACTGAGCCGTGGCTCAAAGTATACTCTCTCTCACTGAACTGGAAGGGGACCACAGAGCTGTGACACTCAGGGGGAACCTGGAAACCCTTGAAACCTTGCTGAACACGTCACAAAACACAAGTAAACGAGTTATTTTGTGAATTATTTAAAGTAACAGAAATTCAGTCTTAAACACTCATCAAGTTAAAACCATTACTAAGAAAAGAAAGGAAGTTAAGACCAGTGTTTTTAGATTCATCTGCTCTGCGGACAGTTTCCAAAAAGCTTCATTTCTGGGTGACAGAACCACCTTAGCATAGGCAGACGGCCAAAAGTTTAGTGTGGATGTAGAGTAAAGATGAGACTGTACAGGTACCTACCTTTGCTCCCAGGCAGGTTTCAAAGTCATTTTTCATGTCAGAAACAGGAATTCTGTCCTGGGGTCTTTTGGGGCCACTGCAGCATGGAACCACTTTACTCAGATCCAACTCCACGATCTGAGACACAGAGAGACGGACCATTATGGATTAGTAGAGGCGCTTCGTTTTATATTACATTTCTTTGCCTCACAGTGCTCTACCTGTGCACAGTGTTGGAATTCACGCTCATATATATTGAAACTGTTGAACCACTCATTTACTCACTGGTATCATATAATGCATAATGCAATTTACCCATTCAAAGCAAATAATTATCTACCTTTCAAGTGTGCTTATGTGCTGAATAAAACGTCAAAATACTGTAGAGACTGACCTGAGTAAAATCTGGATCCTGAGAGACATCATTGTAGTCTCTGAACATGGCCACTGCCTTCAGGTACTTTGTGATATAGGCCAGCTTTTCTGCTTCACGCCCTGAATCAGGCCAGGAGAGACAAAATGAAGAAAGTGATCACCAAAAGAGTGGTCTTAAAAAGTATCCATTTATCTACCACACTCACCTGTCTGCTCCAGGTACTGGATGCTGACGTCGTCCACAGGGAAGAAAGCAGCTGTGGCTCCGTACTCTGGACACATGTTGGCGATGGTGGCTCTGTCAGCAATGGACAGCTGAGCCACGCCCGGGCCGAAAAACTCCACAAACTTCCCCACTACACCCACCTGACGGAGGTGCTGAGAGCACAGGGGAGAGGAAGGCGATGACGTCAGTGATGGTAAATATGATGTGTAGTAAAAGCTGCATGAAGACTGTTAATGTAATTACCTTTGTAACAGTGAGGACGATGTCAGTGGAGGTGATGAGTTTCTCTGGGGTCCCATGCAGCTTGTATCCCACCACCTCAGGCAGGACCATGCTTATTGGCTGACCCAGCATCACAGCCTCCGCTTCAATTCCTCCCACACCTGAAGGTTTGTTGATAAATCTTATTTAGGATTTCATGATCACACTGCAATTCAAGCCTGGAGTTTTGTCATGTTACTGTTACCGAACAGCTTTTCCATCACACTGTGTCATTAAATAAGAACAGGCATTGCAGCATCATATCAAATCATACTGGTCCAACTGTGCTTTCTTCTATCAGACAGGTAAACAGCTATAGTTTCCACTTCCCATCTTTGTTATGGTTGAGGGACAGAGTTAGTCAGACTGGTCCAAACTCTATTCTACACTATAGGAGCAGGCAGTCTGAATAAACTCCTCTATTATTAAGGTATATGTAACTATATTGCAATACAGATCTACATTATGATGTATGGATAAATTAACCGTCTGTTTTTGACTAACCTAGCAAGTTCTGTATATACACACAATATATACATACATATACATCATCACAGTTATGCAAAACTCATATAAAGATGGCTGATGAATTTATTTTATCTCCCAATCCTGGTACACTGGATGGGTTTTTTCATGCTTGCAGGGCACTAAAGATTTTAAAGTTGGCTCATCATTAGTATTCATTTGTTTCTGTCCGACTGAGGTAGGTAAGTCCAATATTCATATAAGTCCAATCATCAGCTATGTTCAATTGCTAACTTTGTCTGTGTTTTGTTTGATGCTAGGTGGGCAGTGTACACTGGGTTTATCACAAGTATGTGCTGCTACTGGAAATGAGGCTGTTGAGAGTAGAGTAATATAACACAACATAACATAATATATAATATAATATAACACTACTGATTAATGCAACTTTAAAGATCTAATATCTACTTTTGACTTCCATTGACATTTACTGAAAACAGTGGCCTATATCTCTTTATACAGCATAAGCTAGTAGATAGATAACCAATGTCTGCTCCGTAACTATGGAAACATATAACCCACAGCTGAGTAGCTTATCCTAGCTAGCCAGGATAAGGATAAAGGGGCAACAAAAGAAGTTAATGACGACAGTTCGTCACAAATGATCAGAAAGTGTTGAATGCATACATCATCTACAGTCCTCACTTACCCCAGCCGAGGACACCCAGGCCATCAATCATGGTGGTGTGGGAGTCTGTGCCCACCAGGCTGTCAGGGTAGAAGTACCCATCATAGTTAAACACCACTCGGGCCAGGTACTCCAGATTGACTTGGTGAACGATCCCTGAACCAGGAGGAATGATTCGCATGTTCCTAAAGGCTTTAGAGCCCCACTGGGAATAACAGAGAACATACTTAATGGCTGAAGGAAACACCACCAGAATTAAAACCTATTAAACACGAAGACCTTAAAACTGGGTTTGTGAAATGCTTATACCTTTAAGAACTGAAATCTTTCTTTGTTGCGATCAAACTCCAAATCCTGGTTTTTCTGAAGGCTGTCAGACCTTAAAGAACAAAGAGGGAGGACAGACTGTGTCAGACACTGGCTAAAGCCTCAGCAAAGATCACGTAGCTACCTGCAGCATAACACGATATCTATGAACTGATGGTGCCATGGTGGAAAGAGTTTGATGAACCTGGCCTTACTTCCTGTTAAAGTCCACTTGGATGGAGTGATCGATGACCAGGTCAGCAGGACAAACTGGATTAATCTTCTCTGGGTCACCGCCTAGTTTCATCACTGCATCACGCATGGCAGCAAAGTCCACCACAGCAGGAACACCACTGTAAAGAGAGGTTAGAGACGCAGCAGGTCAGAGGGAGTCCTGTCCACATTTTCATCATTTAGCCACAATTACTCATCATGTAATGATAGATAAAGTATAGAAGTCAAGGCTGGGTGATATCTCCAGAAATAAGTATCATTACCAACTGTCATTTCACATTGATCTCAATATTAATAAATGAAACTGTCAACCAAACCAATGAAAAGAGAAAAATCTCTAAGTACTTATTGACTTCCCCACACTGTCTGTGGCTGTCAGGTCAAAGCCCACTGGTTCCTTCTGAAGATGTAAATCTTTATGCACAGCCCACAAATATACAGTGTAGTTTCATTTTTCAAAAAGGCTCAGACATAAACACACAGTACCTGTTAGTAGATTTGGCTCTGTGCATTATATTTTTTTGACAGGAATAAAATACAGAATAGACTTGCCCTTTAAGTGGTGTACTATGTCATATACATTTTACCAAAATGGTAAAGCTCAAAGCAGCAGAGGCTGACATTATCAGGACTTTTAGCTTGTAATATGGATCAACCTGCAAAAACACTAGATTCTGCATTTCCCACAATGCATTTCAATATCCTCTTTACCTTAGACACTCTGCCTGATAAATAACCATGTCTTTCATACTCAAAGTTCAGTTTGTAGTAAAAGTTTTCTGTCACAAATTTGTGATATCCAATCCCATGCCAGTATTACTTTTCAAATATCACTATGACATCAGCAGTTTTTTTTTTTTTCCAGACTTGACAAAGATCCTCCATTATACAGCTGTTTTCACAGAATGAGTAGTGCTCCACATGACTGTGACCTTTGTGTATGAAATTGATGGAATTCTCTATGGAAATAAAGCTCTGTGTGTTTTTTGACACAACAGTCATTTGTGAGTTTCACCGATTTTTAAAAACCTGTTGAGCAGTTCACTGACATTCTGACAGAAAGGAATACACAGACGTACGTGAAGTCCTGGAGGATGACACGGGCTGGTCTGAATGGTACCTCCACAGTCTGACTCTGGGTCTCCTTCCAGTTCAGGATGCTTTCCACATCTGAGCGTTTCACCAGAAACTCATCACAGTTCCGGACAGCAGACTCCAGGAGGACCCGGATGGAGAACGGCAGACGGTCTGAGGAACAGATGGACGGTGAACCTTTCTGCTTACTCTTAAAACGACTGCACAGTAACACTGACGAGGGTTTATTGGTTTGTTGTTACCGTATCTACTGTCTCCAAGTTTGGAAAGATTGTAAAACTGCTGCTTGGGGTCCTTGGGGTCCAGAGGCTCAACTATATGTTGAAAATGGATTTTTTACAATCGAAGACATCCTCCTCTATGTCTCAATACGAATCTAAAAGAAGAAATATAAGCAAAATAAAATAGAAATGTAAATATGTGTTTTTCACAATAAATAAATTTTTGTGTGACTTTTTCATTTTTGTTCAGGCTTGCCTCAACCATCCCCTAGTTAGGCCCAGAGCGCCGGGAGATTTCCCATGCTGCACTGAGCCCCTGTCACCCTCTCTGTCTGTACGTATTCATATCCCATACATACAGTCACTAACTCAACATGTTCCACTAAAGTTTTGGTCTCTCTCTCCTCCTCTCCTGTCGCTCTCTGCAGGTATTTCTGCCTCAGGGGCTGTAGTGTCTGATCTGTGATGACATGCCCCTGCCGCCCCATGATCCTGCTCAATGCCTGCTGGTATATCTAAAATTATTAGTCCTGCTCCTAGTCTTACTGATGATATTATTTTTATAACTACTGTAATTGTCATTTTCATTATTGCAGTCAATATCATTAATAATGATATATGTCTCTATATGCGAATGTGCATTATACCATGTTCTCTTTCCCCTGCCCCACCCCACCCCCACCTCCACCCCTCTCTTTCCCAACCCAACCGGTTGAGGCAGGTGGCCGTCCACCCTGACTCTGGTTTCTGCCTCTTCAAAGGGAAAATCTGTCCTCACCACTGTCGCCCAGTGCTGCTCATGGTGGGAACTGTTGCGCCTCTCTCTGCTCTATATGAAAGTGCTTGAGATAACTTCTGTTGTGATTCTGTGCTGTATAAGTAAACCTAATTTGACTTGACACCCTGTACACTCACTGAGCATCTCATTAGGAACACCGTACCAATACTGGGTAGGGCCTCCAATCTCCTGTTCTCCCACATCCCAAAGGTGTTCTACTGGATTCAGATCGGGGGAGGCCACTGAAGTTCACTGAACTCACTGTCATGTTCATGAAACCTGTTTGAGACGACTTTTGCTATGTGCAGTGGTGCACTATCATGCTGGAAGGAGCCATTGGAAGATTGTTAACTTGTGGCCATAAAAGCATGCATGTGGTCAGCAACACTACTCAGCTCTGTGGTGATAGGCTGTGGAATTCAAACTATGACTGATGTGAAAGGGCCTAAAATATTCCCCACACCATTACACCACCATCACCAGCCTGGTCTGTTGACACAAGACAGGGTGGGTCCATAAGTTTCATGCTGTTGATGCTAAATTCTGACTCAACCGTCTGTGTGCCTCACCACAAACCCAGATTCATCAGACTGAGATCAGAAGTTTCAGAAATGTTTAAATCAGCCTGTCATGCCATGGTCAAAGTTACCGCATGATTGTATGCACTGCACTGCTGCCACATGACTGGCTGCCTGGATAACTGTATGACTATGCAGGTGTGCAGATGTTCCCTTATAAAAAGCTCAGTGAGTGTATACAGGGTTAACTACAAGGTCCACTCTACAATCCTTCAGATTCAGTGTAGAAATGGATTAGCCTGTAACGGTGGAGTCCGTTCAGGATGGCGGGGCTGAGGGTCAGTGAACTTTTGGCCCACGTTTTTACAAACCTTGCATAACTAAATCTCTTAGGCAATCTGATGAAACTTTAAACAGGAGAAATGTGCGGCTGCATGTTCGACAAGCTGACCCCTTGTTAAAAATCAACACAGACTAAATAAAAAATCTGAAGAGCCTGCTCTACGAGAGGAGAGTTTCTTTGAGAGAGTTGTTATCTGTGTGAGAGGTGAACTGATAAGGAGCACTTAACTGGAACTACACATCCTGAATGTCCACATATTCCTCTGGCTATCTGAAATACAGGCTATGTTGCTTTGCTGCAAAGTACAAAGTCAAATTATGATAGTGCCATTACCGCATGATGTAACATGGCTGGAGCAACCATCATCAGTGCCTTACTCACTGTCCCTAACCACACATAACTACATTTTGCTAATTGCAGCACTATCAAGGGTTTGTACTATGCAAAAAAATACTATCACAGTAACATTGAAAACCAGGCCATAAGTTGCCATTAAAACTGTGCCGTCTTAGACCTCTGTTAACATGTGTATTCTATTCATAACTGTTGCTACTTGTGGTGTTTTACCTAAATTCTGTTGAGAAACTAAAGAAGTTTATCCTCTCCTCCCCCAGTTTCACCTCACAGAGCAATCGGACGTAAGTTAGCGTTAGCTACTTGGTCAAACTCAAACGTTTAAAAGCGCACGAGTTGTCTTTGAAAACACAGGAGAGGAAGGAAGGAACATTCTCAAAAATATTACTAGTAGTGATTTTCCCATGCAATACCAGCATGATTGTATTAAGTTATGAAGGTTTTGAATGCAACAGCCTAAGTTAGCTAGCTTACGGCTCAACTATTCTGCATGACAGCACGCGGAGGGTTCCACTACATTAGCTACGTGACGCTGCTGGAGGACAGTTCATAAAACAGTTACATTTAATCCCGTCAGATTTTATGACTTACTTTTATGTGCAGCTCCGGAGACACCTCAGAGAATAACCGTAAATCGCAGATACTACTGCTGCTATCCGTTCCGCCTTCGTCTTTTTTTTCTTCTTCTTTTGGTTAAAACCAGCTTGCAGGTGCTTTACCGCCACCTACCGGTCTGTGTACAAACAGGAGAATTACGAGATTGACAGGGAAACAAATAATAGTAAAAAGTCTCCCTGTGCTGTTAATGTCCCAGTATTCTTGCCATACTTTTTACATTTGATTATTTGCGTTTTTTTCCCCCTCAGCTTTACTCAGCAGAATTTTCATGCACATTTGTTGCTGCTTGTGACCTTCTTGACCTTACTTCTCAAGTACTAATACCTGAAGGCAGTGTCAGATCAGTTTCACTTACTGTATTTATTATCATTAATACACACTGGACCCCAGTAATTAATGAACTTCTCTATTATAGACCCATTTGCATCAGTATTATTACCCCCACATTAAGATCCTTCACACCATACAGTTTTCCCTTGTGTTTGCTCACTTGCAGCATTCATTACATCAGAGCTAAGTCTAATACAACACTTAGTAACTGACTATATTAGACTAGACTGGATAGATAATCATGGCCACAGTTAACTCAGTTTACTTGAAATAGTTCACAAAATATGAATAAGCACTGGTGCTGTTCATTAAAAATGCCACTAGGTGGAGCTGCAGCAGTGTTATAGCTGCTGTCAGCTCCTCCACATGACAGTTGATGAAGAGCTACGGAGGTCACTGATCACTGAAGAGCACACAGCTTTTCAGACCTGACTTGGGAATGTGGCTGACCTTGATTTTGTGTTTAAAATATGTGGTCATTCAGTTTATTTCACTGGATTTAGTTCCTCTGCTGTCAAATGTGGTTCCAAGTTTCTACAACAGAATCAATATCTACATATTGGTCATTGTGCATGTAAGGTATCACATGTTTCATGTATTTCAACTGCTAATAACATGGTGTTAAACTGAATGTAATAAAGCGAACATTTTATGCAGCATTCACTGGAAAATCTATAGAAATATTTATATTATAGTAATTACTTTATGTAAAGGCTTGTGTGTGTGTGTGTGTGTGTGTGTGTGTGTGTGTGGTGGTGGTTTAAACACAAACCAGGTGTCCTTTGTGTCAATGTCAGAGGTGCTCCAGGCAGGACGGTGACAGAGTGACTGACAGCTCAGTCTGTTCTCATGACTGGGAGACATTTTTCCATTCAGCCATGGAGCCTCCACTGCCAAGGTACTGTACACACACACACACACACACACACACACACACACCATGACTTCATAAGAGGCTGGGTTCTGACAGCAGGCTGTGATTGGCTAACTGAAGACTGAAGGAGTGGTTTAAGGGATATGGATGATATCTGTCTGTGCTGATGTAACTGTGACTTCAGAGATATTAGGGTGATTGCCACAGTATGTACAGATTAATCAAACTGTTCACCCTCGTGTAACCTCTCCTACTAATTTTGGCTCAAACAGGCTGTGAGGGCAAAAAAAAGTATTCATGTTTTTCTCTGTGCTGCTTTGAATTTAGAATTTTTGAAGGAAACCATTGTCTGGCAGAACAGAATATTATCATCAAATTACTGCAATACATTAGCAGATCAGAAGGAGACAGATGACCAGACTGAGATAAATCAACCCTGAGCCTATCAGACACTGACTCAGACAGAGGATGGCCTCGCACCAGCACCACAGTTATTCACTTTCCCTGCAGACATAAACAGAGGATCCGCATCAGGCAGTGGAATTATCTGAACCCCATGCTGGACTCAAGACGACACGGCCTGAGAATGACATTAACATCTTTTATTTTATTTATAGCAGACGTTTCGTGATCACCAGAGGTTACGCATGACTGTTCCACCGGAGGCTCTGTACTGCAGGGAAAATTATGTTTGGTCATGCAGATTTTAACATGTCACTGATCCATGTCTGTTCCACCCCTGGCGCCGCCTCAACACGTCTGACTTCATTTGTCCACAGGAAACTGCATGTGGACATATGTGGGCATTTATGTGGAACTCAATCTCTAATTTTTCTAACCAGATTAAATTAATCTACTTTCATGTTCCATTGTTGTTGTTTGGTTGGATTAAGACCTGCCAATCAAAGGAAGATTCCAGTACTGTGTTTTGAATTTGTTTGACTGTGTTTATGTTGTTTTGATTCATTTTACTAACCAGTCTTTAGCGAGGGACTTATCATTCTGTCAGTGCTGTGTTCATTCAGCCTGGAGGCTGTGGTTGTGGTTGCTACAAGCAATTTTAAAGAAATGTTGAAACCTGCTGGGAGGTCTGTTAATATGCTGATGATATTGTATATATATTCTAAACTTAATCTTATTATTATAAATTATTATGAGAGTTCAGTGAACTCTCATAATAATTTATAAAATGCATATGAATTCTGCAAAAAAAAAAAAAAATCTGAATTAACTTGAAATCATTATTTCATATTATTAAATCCACCTGAAGTTAGTGATAAAAGATTAGTTGATTCAACTGAATTCTGGTATGATTTTTTAAAATTTTTTTACAGTGTTCAATCCAAACCAATGTATCAGTCTATCCATAAAACACTAATACACATAAACACAGCAGTGAACTCTTGTTTCTCCCTCAGGGCCACTGCAGTCCTTGTTCACTAAGAATTTTCAGCCAGCTGTGATATTCTCTGACAGGTGAACTGAGTCATTCCTGCCCAATACTAAAATAACCTCTCTGCCTGCTCTCAGCCTCATGCATACACACTAATAACCCTGCACAACACGCAGAGAGAGATGGAAATCCTGTGATGAAATGAACCCACGGACCTCGCTGTGTGTGTGTGTGTGTGCGTGTGATAGTGTAGCTGTCCAGGAGACGTCTTGATCCTGTCCGTCTTTCACCTATTAACAAGGTCTGCAACCTTTTGGTCCCAGCTCCTCCTTCACTCAGAAATTATACATCATCCATCTTTCTTTCAATTATCACAGACAGCTGTCTTTTTTTTCTGCTGTAGCCTGCTGGCTCAGTAATTGAATCAGAGCCCCAAGCACCACCCATGGGTGTGTATGTGTATACTATGTATGTCAGGGTATACGGTGCTCTAAGCTGCCTCAGAGCCAGATGTGCTTGTGGGCTCTAATGGTTTAAGGTCATCTTGTCTTTACAGGGTTAAAGGGGTAATCTGTTTTTACATAGATTTTAATAATTGTATTGATCTTCTGAAGTGTAAGATACAGCAAGTCCTGTTCACCAAATCAGCTTTAACGTTTTAACTTTAACAACACATCAGACCTCTGAGCAGGAGACCGCTGTATGATTTCTGTTTCACATAAATCGATGACATTGGCTTCTCTTAACCATGACCATCATTACCAAACCATCACCATATAGTTACTATTGTAACCATGATGATGAAGGTCCCCTAACCTTAACCAAGTACTGCTTTCATACAAACCATGCTTCCTGACATTAACAAAGCACTTACTTCAACTCAAACTATGATCTGTCTTTAAAGCTAACAAAGTAGCATTTGGTCATGTTAGCTGTTTTGGAGACTGTATAAGCTTTGTTTAACAGTGGTCATGTGACCACAGTTATGGGATAACAGTAACTGTTTTCATGTTCATTTGGAGCAGGATTCATTTGGAACTGTGTCCATCCACTTAATGATTTAAGTCTCTTTTGGCTCTGTTTTGGTTTTCAACAGTCCCTGTGGAAAGAAATATTGTCTCCTCAGAGCTAAATGATTCACTAAATTCACAAACTAGTTTCTACCTGTGTCTGTCTGTTTAGTGCAGACAGACACATCAAATAATTACCATCAAATAACAAATCAAAACCAAATATATCAGAAAATTGAGCACTTGAAAACACAGTAACATGATATGAGTTACTAGGGGATGGGTTTAAAACCTATACTGCAGCCAGCCACCAGGGGCTGATTGAGATGTCTTGGTTTCACTTTTGGGGAGCTGTCTTGTGGTCCATCTTTATATGCAGTCATTGGGCTGCAGAGAAAATATGCATTTTATTGCTTTGGACTTTCAATTTTTTGAGGAAGACTGTGTTAATTCTTCTTTCATAGTTGTACTCTATTAAGGGTCAAAGTTGTATGCTAGCTCTATGCTAAGAGAAGGATGAGTTAGTACATTTGATCATCAGTGAAACAGCAACCACTCTGGACAAGAGAAAACAGACACATCAGCTGTCTGTGAACACCAGAACAAAACTACACCCACCATCCACATCCAATGGGAAGAGGTCAAAGGTCATCAACCAGGAGTCAGAGGAAAGATCAGGGAGGACATTTACATCTGAACCCAGAGAGCAGGGATCTCAGCAGAAACGAGGGTTACTATCTCCATCCATATACAGCTAATTTACGTGACAGGTATAGATGAAGTTATAGGTAACTGACCCTTAAACTTAGATCAGTTTGTTAACTATACAGCTCTCAGTGATTATAAATGTTTGAATTCACTTCAATACAACTGTTCATTTTAACATGGCTGACTGCTAAAGCTGTCACGATTCATTCAGGCAGGCTGATTCTCTCCTAATAATCTGTGTTTTGTTTTTTTCAGTTGGAATCAGTCAGCATCATGATAGGCTTTCCAAGTTCCAATCAGAGCATCATTCTGATGCAGAGAATCTGAAAAAGGACAAACAACTGTTCCTACAGGCCTGAGCAACAAGCCTCAGCACTTCTTTTATATCAGCCACTCACTCGTTTTATTAATTTAAATGATCATTTTTGTCTAATTAGGTCAACTTTCCAGGGGCATGTCTTCTGTCTCTTTCAGTCCAGTGCCTTGTGTTACAATAATCTTAAGCCCTATGAGGGCTTTGCATCTGACTGTTCCTACAAATACTCTCAAACACACGTTCCATCTCCTTCCATAGGCCGTGATATGGGGACGCCCCTCTCCCCTTCTTCTGCTCTGCCTGTGTTCTGGGGTCACCCAGAGGGCCTGTCAATGTCACCGCCCTTAACCAGTTTAACCAATCGGGCAGAACCTTTTGGAACCCCCCCCCCCCCACACACACACACCCAACCCCTTCTTCTTTTTCATTTCAGCACCACACCCCCTCCCCAGCATCCCCTGTGACAAATCAGATGGCTAAGGGTCCCCTCTCAGTCTTGGTACCCCAACCCCCATAAAACAGGTTACCATCCCCCATAACCCACTGCATGGTAATAACTGGCAGGTGTATATGATATGATGGGGAACACCTTGATTCTTTTGGGTTTTTTTTTACCCCCCCCCAAGCAGGTTAGATGGTCATGTTGTTGTAGTATGACAGGTGGAAATGCACAACAGAAGCAGGAAGTTGATGATGCTGGGATAACTAGAAATGGGTGAGAACTGACATTGTGAGGACAGAAAGTGTGTGTGTGTGTGCGTGTGTGTGTGTGGGAGGCAGGAATTTAGCTGCTGTCATCTGACACAGAACACAAATGTATTTACACTCTTGCATTCTCAACTTGCACAAAACAAAACTAGCTCAACATCACAGCTGCAGTGAATTAAACAGGCGCAACTATTCACCATGTATTATTATCTATAGTCAGTATATTGTGTTGACAACTTGGGACTTATTCCTGTCATACCAATGAAATGTTGCACTGAGCCAAAATAAAAAGAGACTGGTTACTACAGTGTGTGCTGGAGGAAGTACAGCAACCCAGATTCACACACACACACACACACACACACACACACACACGCACAAAACACACTGATGCAGTAGAAAAGGGGAAAGAGATGTCATGCAGAATAAGAATCTTCCCGCTACTTAGCCTATGTTCCAAAGCACAATGGGCTGAGATGAAGGTGAAGACGGAGAGAAGCAGAGTGTGACACAGAAGGAGTGTGTGTGTGTGTGTGTGTGTGCTCTGTGTGTGTATCAAAGAGTGAGTGAGAGACCCGAGGAAAACGTCATCTGCCTGGACTGGACTACCGGACTACAAGCATACAGGCACCGTCCGGAGGAGGGACAGTGGCTCCACTGTGTAGCCGGACAGAGAGTCACTGTGCTCGGACAGGAAACCATTGCCGTTACCGGTAATCTCAGCAGCGGCAGCGGAGGCGGGAGCAGCGGTGCTGAATGCTGGAGGACACCGAAGTGACACCAGTTGTTAGTGAGTGACTGGCGTGGGAACATGGCTTCTTCTCCGGTCACCCCAGCATCGCTCGAAGGAGGGACACCTTCACCCACAGGGAATGAGGAGCTCTCTACGACCCGACAGGTACACGTTTGTGACCCCTTCAAAGTCCCCTATAGTTCAGCAACGCTGAACTCCATTTAAAAACACATCATTTTAAGGCTTTCTCGGGTATCTGCAGAGTCACATGCACGCAGGAGCTTTATTTTAGATATTGTCTGACTCAGCAGAACTTGTTCTTTAATTCGGCATGCTTGTAATACTTTAACCAGCGCTTGATTTTAAATGAAAGCTCATTTTCAAATCGCTTCATCATGTAGTTTCATCCTAAACAGTGGTGGAATTAGAATCAGTATGACCCGATATAAAAGTTCATACTTTATCGAAACAAGTGCCACTTGCTTAATCCAGCGTGCACCGAATTCAACACGATACTTAAAGACATTTCCAAGCGCCTGAGTCATCCCCTGTCACACATGTATATCTGCTGATGGTAAAGGAAGCATGAACCTGACAGATTTTGAATGGAGTTCGGCGTGACGTATCGTCGCCGCTGACACTGATACTGTAGTGCTGGATGATAGTTTGTCCCGTAAAGAGACAGCAGGCTCTGACGGAGGAAGGCGTTTCCCTGAATGTGACACTTGCACGGCCGTCCAAACCACTGCTGGAAAATCACGATATCCTCTTGGCTGCTTATCAAATGATGTTTATCCTGAGCCTGTGTTGATGTTTTCTAGAAATGCTGAAAATACATTTTCTTCCTACCAAGTATTTACAGTATGTGTCCCACTCAGTTGCTTCAGATTTTGCATGTTTTGAATCACAGTCGTGTGCATATTGAAATATATACCTCTTTCTTTTCATCAGCCTGTCAAACTGAAGGTTATGGTGTACGGTGGATGAGTCATACACTGGAGAACCCACATGTGTTTCTGTCAGATAAACACAGAGTACTCCAACACTCACATTTAGCCGCTATACAGCATGTTGTCTCTGGAGAGGTGAATTTGTTTACAGCCTGCTCCAAATTGACATCTTCACAACAGGTGTATGGTGGTATCAGTGTCACCAGTCTGGCAGCTCTGATGTCCTAATATGTATGTACGGATGGAGTGCCAGGAATGCAAAAGTGAATGCCAGCTTTGACTGCCTGTTCTCTAACCTGGGCACAGGGGACATCAGAGAGTCAGTCAGATGATATGAAGATGTGTGATGATATAAAATTACGATTTGAATGACTATGAGAATTTCAGTAAATAGAAATCCTATGGAGTGATGGCAGCCAGCTGCACATGACATGTTCAGGTTGTTATATGTTAAACTATGTTAAAGCTTTGTCTGTGTTTTGAAAATATAAAATCTGGGTCGGCCATGTTGATGTCTTGCAGACAAGAAATCTGTTATCTGTTCTGGTAGGAGCATATATACTGTATAATCGCATGCTTATTATATAACCCACTAGGTCACTTGTACTTTGGGTGAGTGCCAGAGGCAAAAAATGGCAAAATTTTGGAGCAAAGAGAATTGTTGTCAGTGGATGTGCTGCTGACCTGAACAATGACCTTTGAGGAAATGGAAAGTTGCGATGTTAGCTATGTTGAACGGTTTGTTTAGTTGCTTTGCCAGAGTAAAGTATTAATATAAAAGCTCCACATAAGAGACATGGTTTGCAGTCTGTCGTGGGACTGGAGCTGAATAAACTTTGTCTGGTTAGCGACAAAGTTAGCTGACTTGCTAACTGGCAGTTAACAACCACCTAGCATGAAGAGCTTTGGTGACTGACTAACAGCATGTTCAAAGTGGGTTAACGTGTTAGCTAGCTCACCAGCTACAGAAGCTTATCTTATTTGTACAGTTTTGTAGCCCTCTGTTTGACACGTCATAGTTCAAGTGTTTTCATAACAGAAGCTATTTGGAACCGGAGGAATTATTCATCATACACTATGTCAGTTTTTATGATAAACTGACCCCGGATCTGACATACAACTCACATCTCAACTGAGATCTAGTGCGACCACTAGATGAGTTTAACTCTTTGTTTCACAGCTTTTTTAATTTAAAAGTCAAAAAAAAAAAAAAAAAAAAAAAAAAAAAAAAAAAAGTCAAATTGGTCCTCATCAGTCCTCAATATTAGTTTGTCTTATGGAGTGAAAATGTTAAGTTAATGTTTACCAGTTCACTTACATGCAAAGACAGATAGTGTGTCCTATTGGATAAACACTGCCTTGTAGTCAGAACTCATGGATGAACTAAATGTGTCACAGACTTTGGCATAGAGTCATATTTGCTGCAGACCCACATCTTAGTACTCACCAACTAGCCCCATGAATAGTCACTTTGTTAGAAAGCTAGGCACTAACTGTAAGGATGCAAGGATGACTGGATGGATTTTGCTGCGCCACCGTCTGATGTGACCAGACCTTCATGGTAGAAACTGTATGACCTGACCATCTCTCCATCATACATTATTTGATTGCTAAAATTCTGTGCTGATTGGTCTCATTCTTGCAGACAGAGCTGTAGTTTTGCACACAAAAGGTCTGTGGACTGAGAGCTACAACACATTTTCCATTCAAACACAGTTGCAGTATTTCCTGTAAGCACTCCAAATTACCATTGGAAAGCACTGCACTGTTATGGACATGTGGGTATGGGTGACAGTTTCATTTTATTCTATAGGCTGGATATTGAAATGCTACCATAATTTATGCAGGTATAATAAGACTTTTCAGTGGAAAATCAGCAGCATTTTGTTTATTTGTGTGATTTCTTTGTGGTTAGCACCTTACATAATGTATTTGTGTTTGATTTGTCAATTCATCAGAGCTGTTGTTTAGTCTCTGAGGGCAAATTTGAGTCAAGTCACAAATCTTAGTAAGCAAATTGCCTCTTGATTCTTTAAATGCTGACCACTGAAATTATATGGCATTAGAACATTTCCTTAAAGCTTGTGCCCTAATAATCAAAACTCCAAGGTGTGGCATTGCCTGATGTTGTTTTTCTCCTTGTGCTCTTCTGGGATTTTACCACTGGTGCACTACGGCACAATGTTGTGATGTGTGAGTCCCTGTTTTGTTTGTGTCTCACACGCACATGTAAGTGCACAAATACACAAGCAACATGTTTATGTTTTTTGCTATTCAACTTGTTAACAGTTGGTGGAAGTAATGTGCAAAGAAACACAGCATTGTGCCAGCAAAAGACAGGAAAGAAGATGACTACTAACTAGAAAAGATGGATGTAAACAACACAAACAAAATATTGAAAAATTGGGTTTGCAGATGTTTTATGAGGAAGAAAATTCAATCAACATATCTGTTAGACATCAAGGACACACAGTACATTTAGGTTAGAAGCACTGAATATGCTGCATTTGTTTGCAGGAAGTCTCCACAGGGTTCTGTCCCAGGGTTGATTACATATGTACAGTGACTGGCCAGTGAGCCCATGTAGCAGTTTTCATATGCACTGTAAAAGACAGGTACACACTGGGCCAGTAAAAATGTTTTTGATTCTTTTGATGGTCCACTGGCCCAATGGCCTGTTCACCACTGGGTGTTTTGAGGACGGGTGTTTGCTAGCTGCGCTATGTAGTTAGGCTAACATATTGACTGGAGCTGCGAATGTTAGCAGTCTCTTCCTCATCACCATCTATTTGACCATCTGATAAAACAGTTTTTACCTCTGTTCTTGGACATTATCCCTAAATGTTACTGAGGAAGTATCTGGGTCAGTCTGGTTAGCTAGCCTAGGTTGCTAGGCAATGTTAGCTTGAAGTTGGAAGATTGTGACTATACACACAGTGAGGGTTAGGAACACTGATCTCAGACCTGTTTTCTTCTAGTGCGTTCATGTTTTGACCAACAGATGTCGCTGTTAGCTTTCCAACCAATTTCCTAATGTTCAGGCCTGGCAGGCATGCAATACACTGGGTCTTTATAGATGTTTTTGTATTTATTGATTCCTAAAATTAAATAAACTAAGCATCATATGTCATTTTAAATTGAGACTTAATTGGTCAGCCAGGCAGGTTTTTTTTGGACCTATATGATTTTGTGTTGTAATCACTTTAGGCTTTAGTTGACTATTTTGGTCTTGTATGATGGACTAAACCTAATTTATATTATTTAATCGTATTTAGCATTGTAGTCTGCGGGGTGTTTTATTTTGAAAAATGACCGGAAACTCTGCCCATCATATCCGCCTGTGCCGCCTGATAGCGCTTGACACCTGTCTCTGTCTGGGTGTGATGCCCGACGAAAGGTAAACTAACTAGCTAAAATTAGTAAAAAAAAAAAAAAAAAGATAATAAAATAAATAAAAAACTTGTCCGTGGAGAGCTTCTTTAAAGGTGAGACAGAAGAAAAGCCTAAGACTGTCAAGAAAAACAAAGCTGCATTTATTGGGAAATAGCAGTCCGACTTAAAATACGGCTTTTATCGCGACAGGTGATTCACGTGCTCCAGGCCTCCTCTACGTAATATGTGGCTACAGGCTATCAAATGAGGCAGTGAAGCCTTCAAAACTGCTTCGACACATAGAGACAGAGCACTCTGCATTAAAAGACAAGCCTGAACCCAAGTTCTCGGAAGAAAAACACGTGAACAAGAAGGACAGAAGCAAGTCTTCAGGGCCACCACAGCAACAGGTGAAGCTGCACTGAGAACACCGTACTTCGTTGCTAACCGTGTTGCTAATGGCTAAGAAGCTGTTGACGTTGAAGAGCTGATGCTGCCTGCTGCTGCGTCACGGTGAGTTGTATTTATAATGCTCTCCACGTGTGTTTCTTTTTATGCAGAATCTATATTCCGGTAACGTAACTAGCTAAAATGCGTGTTTAAAAAGGGAAAAAGGCCCAATGATGAGACAACAGAAAAAGCTAAGACTGTCAAGAAAAACAAAGCTGCATTTAGCAGGAAACGTGAAAATACTATCTTGCATGAAACCGGTCCGTGGTGCAAAAAGTTTGAGGACCGCTGGACTAAATCATGTTTAAAGTCAATCTGTGAATTTGAGAATTACCAACTGTGGCTCCCCCAAGTGGCACAGATCTGTCCTGGGGATTTGGAAATGAATAAGCTGAACAGGCTGTCACTGTGATTGTCTCATTTTTTCTGTACACACACATACTATCAGAATAATCAGAAAAATGATGTAACTACATAACATTTGATCACATTCACATGAGCAACTCATAAGCCACTCAGGAAGCCTATGACTTCCTTTAGCCCGCGCTGCCACAAAGAACAAATGGCTTTCTTCCCTTTGTTTGGCCCCACAGTTGAGTTTCTGCTTGTAGACATCGCAGCCTTCAGGATATTCATCTCCAGGTGAGTGAAAGTGGAGTGATTAACATTGAAAACAGGAATGTGAGGTTGTGGTGATGGACAGAGCGGTTAGAGGGGGGTGAATATCAAGTTTGCCACCAGGTCTGCTCCTGTAGAGGAGGACATCTGTCACTTGTTTTTTCTGCTTCAACCAAGGTCAGATAGTCATATCAGACTGTGAGAGAGCCGTGGCTCTAAACATGAGGAGAAACAGAGGGGAGAAGAGAAATACATTGCTTTAGTAGAGATCAATTAAAGGATGTTAATGTGATAGTCACCAAGGCAGCACATCAGGCTTCAGTTTCCATCTTTGGAGTTCAGTGAGAAATATGGATCGATGAGGAGGGAGATTAAGTAAAGGTTTAAATTTGAGACCCCAAATCAAATCCCAGAACAGCTTAGATTTAAACCTGAAGGACAAAGTGAGGGAAAATGCTCCCATAGAAAGCAACCTCATTTTCATAATTTTAGTCACCATTCTGACATTGTACTCAAAGTAATTGTTGAGCAACGGAAATGCAGCCACATTGATAAAATGAAGTCAGATGGCAAGAAATGTGCAGTCAGTGATATAAACAAAGGGGTTAGCTTAGGTTAGCCAACTTATTTGGGTGCCCAAGGTGTTCAGTGTAAACTTCCATTATACCTTACAGACTGACTACAACTTCTGCATATCATGTGCAGTGAAGAGCTTATTACCAGCATTTCAGGTGAGCTCACTTTCAGTTTTACCACCAAACAAAGCGGTGTAGAAACTCATCTGAACTGTTGGTTTGTGTTGTGTGGTTATTAGCAAAATTTCTGGTGCGCTTACCCGTACCAAGATCATGTGTACATTTTGAACTTACAGAAGGGCAGTTTCCAAAGAGCAGTGTCTGAGCTTCACATCTCTGGATGGATGTTTCCTGTATCAGCTGTTGACTGGCAACTGAGAGCTGGCAGGATGTGCTGTCATGATGAACATCATAGTGTAGCTATATCTTATGAATGTTGACACAAGCGTTTTTGTCACTGTTTTTCAATAGTGTCAAAACTTACATTAGCATCCTTTACCGACTGTGTATTACTCTGCGATTCAAATGATGCTGTTATGTATGGAGTTCTGAGGTTACAGATGTGGCTAAGCAACTACTTGAGATGTTTACAGTAGTGTGCGCCATGCTGCCCATGAGGCTGTGGAAAGTGAAGTGATATGACGATCTGTTTCAAAGGTGCCAACTGAATTGGCACCAATAATCATAGCACCAAAACTCATTCTTAATACATTTTTTCAATTTTAACAATTCAGTACCTCAGTACTATTAGATGCCTCTTTAGCAGCAATTACAACATTGAGTCTTCTTGGCTAAGTCTCTACAAGCTTTGCATATTTTGCTGCATTCATCTTGACCTCAATTCTGACCAGTCTCCCTGTACCCCCATTGCACCATGCTGCCACCACCATGCTTCACCATAGGAATTGCACTAGCCAGATCAGAGTCCTGCACCTACAAAGAGAGAGAGAGAGAGAGAGAAACACTGTGATTCATCAACTGTAGACAGTGAGATCTCACACTGCTGCAGTGAAACAGACCAACCTGAGCTTGTCATCGTTCTCAGCAATTCTGTATCACCCAAGACACGGTCCTCCTGTACAAAACAAGCCTATAGGTCATCTGTATAAACGTCTTATTATTACCCATAGTTACGTTTTATAGTGACCTCTAGCAGCCATAGTGTTTATGATGGGAGCATGTAGTTTAAAGAGAAATAAACTCTGCTCTGTGAGGAGGAGGCCAGGGTGGATGATGGATCACAGAAACTCAGGACTTGGATGAGACTGCTGTATGTTCCTTGTGTGAAACGGATTGTTAGTGTTGTGTCTTTTATCCCTATAGCTGTGGGTACGGAGAAACAACTTATATAGTTGTTATGAGAAGAGCAATTAGTATTAAAAGTATGCATCAGACACAGAATGGAGTGATATATGCGCATGCTTTTTGTGTGTATTTGACTAATAACATATAAAGTGAGATTGTTGAGCTCAGGAGCAGTAGCAGGGTCACAGTTGTGGTAAAGTGCTGGAGGGTACATAGTTTCCTCCTCTGCAGTCACAACGCCCAGCATCCGCCTCTGTCTCAGCCTCCACCTTGCAGGACATGAATCAGCATTTTCCCAGCTGAGCAGATATTTAAGACAATGTGAAGTGCAGTGCATTGGGTAATGTTCTTACATGTAGAAGCAGATTAAGGGTGTAAGAAGGACTTGTGAAAGGCATGTTAAAAATGTCTTTATTACTCAATTAACTTGAAACCTTGATAAATACTCTAAACAAATAAGACCTCAGTATACTGTAGATTATTAGAATAATTTCTCTCACACCAGTAACATTGTTAATTCTAGTATTTCTCAATTTTCTTTTCATTTTTTGGCCAACATGCACATCCACCAATGAACTTTGGCTGACAGAAATCAGCAGATGTCTATAAAATCTCATTCATCATCCTGCCCTCCAGCCCCAACAAACCCAGCCATTCAGCCAGTCTCCCTCCCCCCACCTCAGTCAATATCCCACACATATGCAGACACAGAGCGGGGAAAGGAAAAGAAGGTAGATATTCTAAGCTTTGTTTTCTTCAAGTTTTGGCCTAAAAATCTAATAAAAATACAGCATCTAAATGTGACTGTCTTCCTATTGCTGTGATTTTGCATTACAAGCATGTTTATGTCATTGACAAGCACCTGCAAGTATCACTTGTTTGCACTTATTTATTTACTAAAAATTGCACAGAGGCAACATTGCTTAGTTACTCAGAGCCATAAATTGCTCTTGTATTTTCCCTTGACCTAACACTATTCATTTGCATCTGAGTCTAAATTCCAAACAGTTTGTTTTCTGCCCTTATCTGTAATTACACAGTAATCAGAGGATGCTAGGATCAGGGTTACACTGTGCTGTGTGCTGTGTACGGCTGTATAATATGGGAGGGTGGGGTGGGGGGTGGTGGTGATGGGTTATTGGCAATCTGGCAGGTATCATTCCACACAGATGTGTGGCTCAGCTGGCTGGAGACAGATGTACCCAGCTCAGTTTGCAGTGTCATGCTGCTGTTTAGTCAATCCAAAGCTGTTCAGTGAGACCGTACTCACAGATCTGACTCATTCTCCTTGGAGTTATCTCATTATATCTTTGAATTATACTGTCTTTCCTTCCCTCTTCCTCACCTCACACATTCTCTTTCATCTCTCACTCTCTGTTAGTTCACAGAGCCCTTTCATTAGCCAACATTATGTCTCTGTCTCTTTCTCCTCTCCCCATTACTTTATCCCCGCAAATCCCATTACATGCTTATCCTGCGGACACATCAGCTGTTGACAAACCAACCACGAGCTGTGACGGAAGCGTTAAACAGGGAGGAACCATCAGAGAGACAAATACAATCTCAGTCTTTTATTTCAGTTTCAGTTGCCTCACATTCTTCTTTTCAATGTGGAGATGAGATTAGGTTGTCATGTGTAACACGGTTATACTTCTGTGGTACATTTTTCTGTACATTGAGCGCCTATAATAGACCTGCGACCCAACTATGACTGAATAACACTCTCAGGTATTATATAAGCATTTCTATTCTAAGATGCATCACATGTTACTGACTCCTATTTTTAGTGGCAAGGCCAAAAGTAAGGTTGACTGGTCAGCTTGTTCCCATCACTTTGGTAAAAAGTAAAAATGATCTATAACTACTGCCCAGAGTTGAAATTCAGTGTGGATGTTCATTGTCCCCAGAGGATAAATCCTCCATTTCTTGGCAACCCAACTACCTTTCCTCTAGCGCAGCATTAATATTAGTTTATTTATCACTATGTGTGAGGTACTGGATCCATGCTTGGTACTGGTGGTTACTCTAGGTTTAGGTATTGGAATTGGGAGAGAAAAAGACAGACTGGGGCATTCCTGTATTAGTTGTAGGTTTTAGCCACACCAGCTGTATGGCTCTAGGGACTGCTGATGGGAATGTCATTATTTTACGGATAGTTTGTCATAAACCAAAGTATTTGACAATGTTGGATTTTGACCTGATGATGGTGCTAGAATTAACAAAATTAAAGTGGATCACCAAGGGCAACAAGATTCATCATCAGGAAGTCTTGTTTTGTGCCAGGTTATGATGTTGAGATAGGTGGTGCAGTGGTTAGCACTGTCGCCTCACAGTGTGGGGTTTGCATGTTCTCCCTGTGCCTGCACATCTCTCAGGGTACTCTGGCTTCCTTACACAGTCCAAAGACATGTCCAGGTTAATAGGTTAACCTGTGACTCTAAATTGCCCTCGGGTATGAATGTGACTGTGAAAGGTTGTTTTGTCTATATATGTTGTCCCTGTGATGGATTGGCTATCTGTCCAGGGTGTACCCTGCTTCTTGCCCATTGTCAGCTGGGATTGGCTCCAGCCCCCCTGTGACCCATAAGGATAAATGTTATAGATAATGAATGAACAAAGTCAGGATTTATGAGGTATTTCAGTCTTAGAATTTGTCAGACTGACTGACTGTCAGACATTGCCATCACTAGCTCAACCAGTAGGCTAAGGTTAGGGAAAGATCATTCTCATGGTTGAGGAAAAGCAGTGTTGACTGACTGGTGGAAGAAGACCGGATGCAATCCACAATATGTTTTTTTTTCAGACTTTAACATGTCCTTAATCTGGGTTGTAACAAAGACATCCTTCACTTCCTTTTGTAGTCACAGAATCTCTTTAATAAGATGGTATTTAGGTGCCTTTGTCTTTGGAGTTATGCTTCAGTCCCACAGCTCAGCAGATTATAATCAATCTTGTTTAACACCATGGATCTAGAGTGATAAGTACATGGGCATTCAAGACTGTGCATCTAACCTCAACCAAATATCTGGGCAGTTGTATCGGATGTTGTGGATCAGTCTTTTCCTGTGAGGCACCTTCACTTCCTACTGTTCTCCTCAGCCGCTCACTGACTCACTCTCTGATCTGAATCTGAGGGCGCTGATGGCATATTTGCACTGGTGTGGGTTCATAGAGACTATTTAGACAGCCCTCCAGGCAGTGGGCTGTGGGCATGTGTCACATTGGTGGCATGCCTTCACCGGGCCTCCTGGGGCTTTATATAAAGTCACAGTGTGTTTGAGTGTCTGTTGTGTGCATAAGGACAAGCAGGACATGTGAAGTGCAAAGCAGTGCACCGCATTGATAAAATCAAGCGCAAACTGGAGGCTCTTCTTGTTTAGTGTGTGTATGTGTAAGCAGTCTGAATAGCAGTCAGTGTGTCCAGGGACAGTCAGCAGCCTCCAGGGAACAAAGACAGCACTTGTGTTCATCCTAGAAGGAGGTGGATTTTAGGGAGCTGTCCATTTCCCAAAAAAACACAATTGGCTATTTGATCACACAGCTCTCTTTACATGTTTCAGGGTCGTTTGTGTCTCTGGTTTGTGAACAGATTCTATGGAAGGCTGACAAGAAGTTAAAAATAAGTTGAGTTAGTTAGTTGGTAAAACTGCATTAATCAATATTTTTATATTAACAGTGGATCAAATGGATATGTATTGTGAAAGGGGTCACTCATAGTGATGAACCCACAGGGAATTATCACTTGTAAATGTAGCTGCTCTCTGGTCTGTGGAGTTTTTTTTAGCTTCTTTTAGCTCTTTGTTTTGGTTTATGGGCCCACAGCTTTACTGTTTAGCTTTTGTGTGAAGTCATTTATCTAGTTCCCAGCACTGTACTTGCCCAGCACCAAACAGCAGACAAAATTAGCAGCTAGCTTATGAACACAGTGGAACATTTAAAGACTTATAAGCCGCATTTTTTTCGGAGGAGTTGGTGGAGACCAAAACTGAGCTAAAAGGAGAATATCGTATACACAACTCTAAATGAATGCCAGTGGAATGTTGGTTCTGTTGCTGCCAAGTGGCCAAAATCATATATTACTGCTTAAGGAAGTCACTGTAAACACATTTTATTGACAATTAAGTTATAATATATTGATTAGTTTAAGTTCCACTCTGTTGAAGCTTTTGAGAAAAAAAATGGCATAAAATGTATTCATTTGCACTGCAAAACTACCACCTGTGGAAACTGTATGAGGTTTGAGATTTAATCCTGGATTACCAGGAATATTAATGGGAAGGTCATGTAGACAACACATCTACTGGAAACATGTTAATCAGAGTAATCTAATCTAACAATATTAGTCATAATCTGATTGTTGAACTCATGCACAAGAAGACATATTCTGTGATAAAGCACAAAGTTACAATAGCCATCTATTGACAGTGTACAAGTAATAAGATACACGTGCAGTTGAATGACAATAAAATAAGTGTAATATATCATTTACAAAACCGAGAGCTTGCCCAATTTGAAATGAATAATAAGTTTGTGATTATTCATTTCATGTGGTATAGTAATAATTTTGTATAATTTTTGGAGTACCTGTAGTAATTACCTTTTTCTTTGTGGACTGCTTATTCTGTTTTATTCTCTCCCTTTTTATGTTGTAATTGATTTAGGACCTGACCTTAGTTAAATAAAATAAAAAGGAAAAAAAATATAACCTTACATAACCTAAATCCTAAATCCAACCACAAATGTATGGTGATGTTACTTTGTTACCATTTGATATTTGACTGAATTGTACAAGACGTAGCATAATAGAGCACACTAACAGTTGTGTAGCAGATGGTTACTGTAACCAACACCATTAAACAAAAAACAGCCCCAGAAGATCCTCTCAGGGTATGATGCAATCAGTTTGGGCTGTAACTAAGTTTATGCCTAATGCTGACATATAATAATGCTTTGATGGATTTGATATGGAGGTTACTATGACACTAAAAACATGAAGTAGCAAACTGATAACATTAGCAAATGTTATGAATCACTGTTATAGATTAATTTCAGTTTCACCGTCTCCAGCTCTGCTAATTTTTCCATCACTTGTTTCAGGAAAATGTTACTTAGTAATCATTTGTTTTAAGAAAATTAAACATTTAAAACATTACTGGATTTCATGGTGTTTAGATTGGGGAAATTAGTTCGCAGCCTCTCTGTCTGTCTTATGGAACTCTTTTTTTGCCCCTTTCTTCAAAAGCTCAACACATGATGCTCTTACATAATCTTGAAGCTTAATCTGACCGTCAATGCCTCTGTCTGTAGGATTTTTTGTTATTGGCTACGATACACCGATATCAGGCCAGCACATTATATTGGCAGCACAGGCTTTGTCAGATGAGTGGTACAAGCTCTTCAGTGACACTGAATTTATAGTTTTAAACAGCACCTTTCAAAAGCAGGGTATTTTTAAACATCCTTTTATTCAGTCTAGATTAATGGTTCTGGTTTTGGTTCTGATTGAAGACTGGAATTAGGTCTTGAGATAAATGCCTAAGTCATCATATCCAACATACTGTCTACACTGATAAACAGCTCTATTTTAAAACAGTATCTAAATTAAGGCTGTTTTATCATCTGACCTGCAGATATCTGAGAGGTCAGTGGAAGTGGACGTCCATCTCAGCTTCCTTTATCAGACAAATGAGTTCAGGAAACAGCCGATACAAATTTGATATGAGTACAGCAGGAACTATATTTGGATTTACACATTTAGTTTTGTGTATTTTGTGTTGACTGGAATAGTTAGACCAGCATGAAATGTGTGTATTTTCACAGTTATCTGTAGTTCAGTCATAATTCTGTACCTCTGATATGTTGGATATTGAATGCTGCTTCTCCATGTTTTGTTTTATCCTAGAGGACACTTTAAGCTCTAGGTATAAAGATGCCATGACCGTCAATCCTCTTAAAGATAAATAATCAATATCCTTCCAAGTCCTTTAATTCTATTTTTCTAAGGAGTTCATGGGCTGATTTTGTAATTGTCTTAATTGAAATTTAGGTCTGAGTCATGACTACACGGTGATCTCTGTTGATGTCTGTTTCATCCTTGTTTAAGTAGAAAACATCTGTTACTAAGTTTTCACCTCAGAGAATGTATGGAAGCATAGTCACATATTATGGTAATCTTTGTGTTGTTCACATAGTTAATTGTTTGCTAAACCCCTCTCCTGAGGAGCAACACTGTAAACAAAGAGTTGGTGGGTTATTTCATTTTTTTTAGCATCTCTAAAACCCAAAATACAAAAGCTAAAGTGAAAGTATTTGACTTTATTTGTCCCCAAATAGGCTGCAATTGTTAGCATGTCTGGCCAACTAGCTTAGCTCCAAGTATGTAGGTATTAAGCTAGGAAGGCTTAATTCCTACATACTTGGAAGTATGTAGGTAATAAGCCTTCCTAGTTAAGGGTTAGTTATGGTAGTTGTTTTCCGTAATCTTAGCCAGTGGGAGCGTGTAGATGTTGATCAGAGGAGGCTCCAGAATGGATCCTTGGGGAACTCCACATCTCATTTTTGTTCACCCAGATCTGTCATTACCAACTCACGCAAGGTATTAAGTCAACCATATGCCAAATTACTTGTTACAAGCCATCTCAAAACCACCCAAGATTCATGCTAAACCTGAAGTAAGCATAACAAGTACTGAAGTCAGTTCTTCAGTAAACCTGCAGGGTCAGCTAAGTGAATAAAAAACACTGGTACTTAAGGAAATTATTATCAGACAACAGACCACAGTAATACTGCTAATACAGTTTGGAGACTTGGTGAACTTTCCTCTTGTTTGCTCTGTATTGTGTATGCAGTTTACCTCAAGAAATTGAGTGTCTAGTGTGGGTCTTTGTGTCCTGAATGCCAATGAGCTGCTGTATTGGAGTGGCTGGAGTATTGATGTTATCCAAAGAGATGTTGTGAAGCTGTTTGTTCAGTGAAGAAAACAAATTAGTGTTGCTCAGAGCATGGCATATGTTTATAGTCTGAGCTTGTGAATGTACCCGTAATAACACAGTCTCCTGAGCCACTGTGATTATTCTATTTGTCTCTTTGTGTTTGTGTGACCACCAAGTGTGATTGCAAGCCCCTTCTTACTGGCAGCTTTTAAAGGTCATTTTAAATACCTTCAAGGAGGCGTTTCATTGTCACTGTGGCATCCACACTACAGTTTACCTAAAGAGAGGTTGTGTACTTTATGATCCTTAAGATGTGTTCAGACAAAGTGAATTTTTACCTCAACCCATTTGCACACACTACACTTTATTACAGGCTGGCAAGACTTGATGTGGTATTCTTATTCAAATAAAGACCACATTTCCCATAAACCCATTTGCTTTTCAGTTTTCCCTCCTCTCCCTGCTCTCTAACTGCCTGTATTTTTGAACCCGGGCCTTATTTTCCCATGTTTTTGGGTGTTAATGATTGATAGTGACAAAAATGTTTGAAATCAGTGCAGTATTGAGCAAGAACCACAAGCAGCTGCTGTAATGGAATTCAGTGGGCAACTGTCCATGTCAAAGTATGTCTACTAAGTGCTTGTTTTTGCCACTGACAGGCTCAGATTGTTATCACAGACCTTTATAGACAGAGTAGGATCCTTTTTATTCAACCAGAAACAATTTTTGACAAAAATTAGGAATCCTATCCATAATGCTGTCAGGCATTTATTTAGTATAACAATCTGAGCCCGTGTGCTTTTATTCTTTACCTCTGAAAAAAAATCGGTGAACTCTAGAGCCCCTTTTTAACTTCCCTTTGTGCCTTAAAGTTGAGACAAATTTCAAGGATGCAAACTGCACTGGAGAGGCCAGAATGACTGGTTAGGTTACTCTTTTCTGTGATTCTGTTTCTGTTGTTGTGGTTGTGATTTAATACTGCTGACACTGGACATCATGTCAAATTCTAATAATTTTTATAGTCCTGTACCATCCCACACCATCCCTACCCACTGTCCTGTCTCATTCATCTGTGTCCCATCTGTCAGAGCTGTTTCCTCCCCTCCTACTCTGTGCTGTCAGTGAAGGGGGGGGGGGTTGACGTTTAGCGGACCTTAAGGTGAAGGTTATTATGGCCTGGCAGTCACAGGGTTTGAACGCTCATTACAGTGTGAGGGTACTCAGCATGCCGTCCAACACACAGGGGATCAATAGCACTGATGTGGAGCCTGTCTGCAGGATGCTGCACAGGCACAGTGAGGACACACAGTCAATTTCATCAGGTTCTTCTTTCTACTGTTATGAACTCATTCATTACACACATGCATGGTGGCTATGCTTTATAGTTGTATGTAGACATCAGCCTCTGCAATCAGGACTCCAGACTAACTTTTGTGTCCAGATCCGCCAGCCTGAGTGAGACCTACCCAAACAGACTCAGTGCTGTGATTGTGGCCAATGGTGCATCTACTAAATACTGACTTGAAGGGGGTGAATGCAATCACGTAATTTCATGATCATATATTTTTAATTAATTGACATCACTTTGTAGAAATGTGTTTTCACTTTGACATGAAAGAGGGTTTTTTTTGTTAATTTTTGTCAAAAAACCCAAATTAATGTTAACCATGATTCCACTTAAAAGTGCAATAAACGGTGGAAACATCCAGGGAGGTGAAACTTTTTATAGCATCAATATTTTTTGTAGTATCTGTGGTTCTTCAGACCACTTTGTTTTGAACCTTTCAGCAAGTGATCCACTACTGAGGAAGAAAACATTGCTACAAACACAGGCAGAACACTGAAACAGATTTCTACTCAGAGAAACTGCAACTTTGAACAACAACAAAACCTGATTGTACCACCTAAAAAATTGCGAGCTCTACTCCTGTGCCCCACAATGGGATGGCCGCTACACAGGTGACAGGTATGTACCAGGACAGTGCTCTCTGTCAACAAATTTGGCAACTTCAGGACCTGGCAGAGCAAACAGACAAGGATTTAAAAAATTAACTGAAGCTCAACCTGGGTAAACCTATGGCTGAGAAACAAAAAAAAATATGACTCCCAAAGATGAAAAGAAGCTCAGCTTCTTGCTGCTAAGCTTATAGCTTATAGCAGTGAAAAATCATGTTTCTCAAAGACACTCTGGCCTACACAAGTGTAGCCAGGCCAGATTTATAGCTGAGCTCCACCCTGAGAAACAAACAAACATGGCTCTCAAAGAAGAGCTGAAGCTGAACCAGGAGAACTTTACAGCTGAGCTCCAGGCAGAGAAATGGTCAAACCTGGCTCTAATTGACGAACTGAATCTGAGTAGTAGGTGCATAAAGACGAAGATGAAGACAAAGACGAACTGGTGTTTGGTGATTTGCTTACAATTCAGTCAGAAAGATGCAAAGAAGCTCCACCACGAAAGGTTTGTTGTAGATCTCAATGTACAGAAAGAGGCAAACAAGGAACTCAAAGAAGAGCTGAAGCTCATAAACTTCAGGTAGACAAGCAAACAAACAAAGCTCTGAAAGAAGATCTGAAGCTCTTGGTGCAAAAGATGTTTGATGACGCCCTCTGTCGAAAAACTGCATAGGAAATCAGATTCGTGAAGGAGAAAGCTGCTAAGCAGGAAGTGATTCTGCGGACAGAGCTGGAGGTCCTGAAGACTCAGCTCAATGCTCATCTCTCACCAAACTCTGAGCTCTCCATGGAGCTCGAGGCAGACGAAGAGAAAGAGCAGGATAAGGCTGAGGAGAAGCACAAGACTGAAACATCTGAGCCCAAGGACACAACCAAGAAGAAATCAGCCTGGGAGACTGCCTGCCACTTTCTAGGCTTGAAAAAAACACAGAAGTGGCAGAGGTCTGCGGTGCCTGCATCCACCTGCGGCATCTAAGCTGACTTCCCCTCCTTCACCCATTCTAGAAAATAGACCTTTTTGACAGCAGACATGAGACCGGTCGAGGCAGATGGCTGCCCACCATGAGCCTGGTTCCGCTCAAGGTTTCTTCTCTTTCTTTAGATGGAGTTAGATGGAGATTTTCCTTGCCACTGTCGCCAAAGTGCTCACTCATGGAGGACAGTTGGGTCTGATTGGACAGGAAAAGCCAGGTGTTCACTAGATGTTCACCTGTGCTGCTCCTGATGTCTTACAAAAAGAATCTATTCAATGACATGTCCATCAGAGGTGATGACAAAATTACAAACAAAGCAAAAAAAAAAAAGAAAAAAAAGAAAATAATGTACAGTATATATATCTAGTATATATTTTTTGAGGGGGTTCATAAATTTATAAGTCCTCATATTGGCATGAATCTGAGACAATAATTTTTAATATGTATTTCGGGACTGTCATGTTTGTTTCAAGTTTTTGATATGCTTATCAATATGGGAGTGGTGAAATATGCTTTTGCTATGCAAATGCATGTTTATTATTATTACAACAATCCAAAACCATGACATACTGATGATACTGTCCAGAATATTCTCCAGCAAGAACCTACGGGGCCGGAGGCATATTTGGAAGTCGCACTGGTGCTCCGACTCATAAAATTTAGTCGCACTGTCTCAAAAAAATGGTCGCAAAATGTGACTAATTGGTTGCAGTTTGGATCCCTGAGAAGAGTGTGTAAAGAGTTGTATGTGTGTGTGTGTGTGTGTGTGTGTGTTCAGGCAATATTACTTGGCAGGAAATGCTGGAAATTTGTGCACAGTGAATGCATGAAAGAATTTCTTTGAGGATTTCATGCAATTCTCCACAGCATTGTTTCACTTATAAAAGGTATTTGAGAAATGTGAACAAATGACTCAACATCTAAATCTAGTGTATCATTTTGGCAATGTAAGGGACTGTGTGAAAATTATTTGGGGGAGGTGACCAGAAAAGGAGGGGTGTATTGTAATATTTCTTCTCGTAGAATGAAATGTAGTCTGACTTTCTGGGGAGAGCAGGGAGGACTTTTTATTTTTTCCTCACCCAGATTAAAGATTGAAGAAGAATATAGTTGTTAGAGACTAGTCTGAAAACATGGTTGTAATATTATATGTTATATATTTATCATAATTTCAAATTGTATTCACAAGAGGAAATATGCGATTTTTGTATTTTTTTCTAAAAATGATTATATGACATTTTTGTGAGCGTATTTTGGTTATTCTGTTATGACTGGCCACAGTCTAATATCATTATACTAAAAGACACTAGGGATATGACAGGAAACGGGGAAAGAGAGACAGGAAATCACACTCAACAAAGGTCCCCAGATAAATGCAGACCGAGGACACTGCAGTTTATGGCTTATGACACCTTAACCATAAACCACGGTGATGCTGTTGCGGCATGTTTTAATTTTAATCAGCTGTTTCAAGTGAAACATAAGGTTCAGGTCCTCCACACAGAAATTTTTCCTACAGTCCCTAAGTAACTCAATTTAAGTTGCGAAATTAAATCAAGTGCTCTTTCAAATTATTATCATATAAAATTTGTGAAATTTATGAAATTTCTGCTACTTACTTACCACAATCTGAAGGAAAACCACTACTTTGCCTCTTCTAGCTTTTATTTATTGGAAGTGAGATAAACTCGTAGCTGTTGCAAAACTGGAGCAGTCACTAAATGTAATGACTTTCAGTTGTGCAATCCCCAAATCCAAATTCTTTTCTTCTCTTTTCTTTTCTGTATCTGACATTCTTTTAACAGTAAGAGCTCACTTGGACCATTTGTAACATTCTTACAACAGGATGTTTAAATACATTTCCATGATGTCACCTAAGGGGTGAAATGAGAGAACTTACCCTGGAGAGAGTGACTAGCTCTGGGTGAGGCTGGGCAAGCCTTCCCCCTGGGTGGACTGACCTGGACCGTTACAGAAACTTTAATTTAATCCACTTTCATTCTTCCATTACACTGTATTACATGTTATGTGTCAAATTGTGCATGCACTTGGAGTGAAATCAATTATCCTCGGTTGAATTAACCAAAGCAACCTTTAAGGGTGGGGGACTACTCTGGCTGTTGCAGCTTCATTTGATAAAATGGCTCAGGCTTGGCACTCCCCACACACCGCCGGGTGCTCTAATCCAATGATGGAATATTCAGAGTAGAAATTAGTTCATCACTAAACCAGGCTGGGTTTTAGCTCAAGGCTTAGCTTGGGTACTGTTGCACTGCTGGGTGTATAGTTCTGATGCAGATGACTCACTCTCAAAGACTCAATCATTAACACTTGGGTAGAGGCCAAATGCTTGAAATGCTAACAAGATGAGTCAGATTGTCTTTTGGGGAAATTTATCAGGCCTGTGCTTGCTGTTTTCTTCATTCACAGTTTTTAATGTGTCCTCCCTAAAGTGTGAAACAATCTGTTATGTTATTGTGTGCTTTTATACTAGTGCACTGATATCACATCCATGGCAGGAGTGTTTATTTTAGTAGGTGTCTTAATTTTTGTGCTTTATTGCTGTAATGCTTCAGTCTCTTCTATTCTACGTACACACTGCAGATCTGGGTACTGAACTGCGGACTGAGATGGGACTGTAGGGCATAGTGTTGGAGTGTTGCTAAGCACTGACAACTTTTCAGTTTTGCCAGTCCTGCAGCAGAACAAAATTTTTCACCGCTTGCTAATTAGACATTTTTAAAAAAAAACCAAACTGAAAAATCAGAAAAAACACAAAAAGCCCTGGACAAAACAAAAACATGAAATCTGTGTCATTCCCATGGGATAGCAATTCAGGGGTCATCTGCCTTTGTGAGCATAAAATGTAATTTACTTAACTGACATACTGTGTGCAGCTAATTCACACAGGTTAAAACTGTTGATGTCCTCTGGTCATGGTAGTGATAATCGACTGGTGCTGTGTTTCTGCTACAGTAAGCCTCTCTCCTCTGTGGCTACATGCTGACAGAGTGCTGACTCTATCTACACGTTTACATTAGAACATGCGTGTTTTAATCTGTTGTGACCTGATGCAGCAAAAGTTAAGAAACATTAGAATGAGCCTATAACTGTTAAACCACCATGTACTAGTTATAGACTGAACATGTTGATTTGGTTTATTACAATCCAGCATTACTTCAGAAAACATCAGCTTGTCTCATTCTATCAGTCTCTGTCCTTGTTCTTCAGTCCTCTCTCTCTCTCTTTGTCCTCAGCTCTTCACAGGCTCTCATGCTAATTTGAAGCTGTTAGCATTCCTGGAGGCTTTGTGGTGTTATTGCGTGTTTGTTGCTCCTCTTCATATCTTGTTAAATCAGCTTAGACGTCCTCCTCATCTCTGTACAGCTCTGGTTCTTCATGTTGCTTAAGAGCGTGTGGTTCTGTGGCTGGAGCTGTTGTGCGAGTCTGGTCAAACTGATGTAATGGTTTGGATGTCTCTCTAAAAGCGAATTAGTGCTCACTACTGTACACTTAGGTACAAGTGTGTGTGTGTGTGTGTGTGTGTGTGTGTGGTGTGTGTGTGTGTTTGTGAGGCTGTCAACACCCTTTATCCCAGTAGTACGAAACTAATTTTTTACCCAACATAAGTTTTTTGTCCTGTATGGTATACCATGTGGGTCAAAAAAATTTAAAAATAATTAAGAATGATGAGTAAATATTTGAAACGTGGCCTTTCATAATGCAGTACCATTTTGTAGTTTATTTACCTCTATGCGTTTCAGTATTTTATATGCACACACAAATTGTGTGTGTGTGTGTTTTTGAAACAGCTCACCAGAACCTCCTCTCTCCTTTTCTTTTGTATTCATACATTTGCTTATCAGTACAGATTTTTTGCTAAGTCTTAAAGTTTTTAAAACCTTATTCATGACATTAATTTGTACCACAGAGAGTGAGGAAATACCTGTTCTCATCCACTGGCATTCTCTAGTGACTTTTTGTGCTATTACATTACCTGTAAAACACATGTTAGAATCTTCTTGGTTCATTTATTTTGACACAATCAGGCTTTCCATAGTCTGGCAGTTGTAAAGTGTAGGTGTCCTGGCTACCTCAGCATTACTATAGCAGGGGGCGCTAATCCATTCATCCCCTCTCACTTAGCACAGAGTGTAGTGTGTGATTCATATGTGTACATGAGTGTATGCATGTGTGTGCAAAACACCATGCCTCCTTACCTGTGTGTTTCCTGGCTGCTGTATCTGCCTCATGCTTTGCTGTGCGTGAGTAGCACTGTAACCACATTCATGTATTAATGTATTAGCGTTTAGTGGTATACAGTGTAATGTCATTAACATGTATGTGTGCCTCTATAAGATTTGTATAGGGGATTTGTCAGTATGACCAACCTTTTACATTTGTGTTAAACAACTTTCCAAAAAACTGATTATTTCAGACTTGATCTTTGTACTTGGTCTTGATCTTGGATCTTTGCCCAGAAAGACAGATTGTTGGACAAAATGGCCAAATGTTGGTCACTGTTGTCCCGCCTGTCTGTCTCTTTTTTCCTCTTCTTTTTGCCTGATTATGGTATTTTTATACTAGGTGGAGATACTTTGTCTTGATTTGTTTGAATGTGGTGACATTATAAATAAATACATTTGTAGGGAGAAAACATCCCTATTTCATAAAAGGTTCTGATT